>NC_141460.1:85672500-86297500 GCF_015680905.1 Coptis chinensis
TAAGGATGAAATCAAGCGGGACCCTACAACAGTGGAACTCTTCGATATTGCACAGTCTAACAGTGAGCACAGTAGGCATTGGTTCTTTACTGGAAAGATTGTTGTAGATGGACAGCCGATGAGTAGGACACTGATGCAAATTGTGAAGAGCACTCTGAAGGCCAACCCCAACAATTCAGTAATTGGCTTCAAGGACAATTCTAGTGCAATCAGGGGTTCCAAGTGAATCAGTTGCGTCCGGTCCAACCTGGTTTGACATCTCCATTGAGCCCAACTACCCGGGACCTTGATATCTTATTTACAGCTGAGACTCATAACTTCCCATGTGCTGTTGCTCCTTATCCTGGCGCTGAGACAGGAGCTGGTGGTCGCATCAGGGATACCCATGCTACAGGAAGGGGTTCATTTGTAGTGGCATCGACAGCTGGTTATTGCGTTGGGAACCTTCGTATGGAAGGCTCATATGCTCCTTGGGAAGATTCAGCATTCAGTTATCCATCTAATTTGGCTTCTCCACTGCAGATTCTCATTGAGGCCAGCAATGGTGCTTCTGATTACGGGAATAAGTTCGGAGAACCCTTGATTCAAGGGTACACTAGAACTTTTGGGATGAGGCTCCCAAATGGAGAAAGGCGGGAGTGGTTGAAGCCAATCATGTTCAGTGCTGGGATTGGGCAGATTGACCACTCCCACATAACAAAGGGAGAGCCTGAGGTTGGATATCTAGTGGTGAAGATAGGTGGTCCAGCATATCGGATTGGAATGGGAGGTGGAGCTGCATCTAGCATGGTTAGTGGTCAGAATGATGCGGATCTGGATTTTAATGCCGTACAGCGAGGTGATGCAGAGATGGCACAGAAGTTGTATCGGGTCGTCCGTGCTTGTGTGGAAATGGGGGAGAACAACCCAATCATTAGCATTCATGATCAGGGTGCGGGTGGTAATTGTAATGTTGTGAAGGAAATAATTTATCCTAAGGGTGCTGAGATTGATATTCGAGCAGTGGTAGTTGGTGACCATACTATGTCAGTTTTGGAGATATGGGGTGCTGAGTATCAAGAGCAAGATGCAATATTGGTGAAGCCTGAAAGCCGTCAACTGTTGCAGAGTATTTGTCAAAGAGAAAGGTTGTCAATGGCTGTTATTGGAACTATAAATGGTAAAGGACGAGTAGTATTAGTTGACAGCTTAGATGTGGAACAGTGTAGATCTAGCGGCCTTCCTCCTCCCCGTCCTGTAGTCGATTTTGAGCTTGAGAAAGTACTTGGGGACATGCCTCAGAAAACATTTGAGTTTACTCGGGTAGACCAACCCTTAGAAGCACTTGATATTGCCCCAGCGACCACCTTAAAGGACGCATTAAAAAGGGTATTGAGACTTCCTTCTATCGGTTCTAAACGCTTTTTGACAACTAAAGTTGACAGGTGTGTAACGGGTCTTGTGGCACAACAGCAAACAGTGGGCCCCTTGCAGATTACTCTTTCTGATGTTGCTGTTATTGCTCAGTCATATAATGAGCTCACTGGGGGTGCTTGTGCTATTGGGGAGCAACCTTTGAAGGGTTTGCTGAATCCAAAAGCCATGGCGAGACTGGCTGTCGGGGAAGCACTTACAAACCTTATTTGGGCCAGGGTTTCATCTCTTTCTGATGTAAAGGCTAGTGTAAATTGGATGTATGCTGCCAAGCTTGATGGGGAAGGAGCAGTAATGTATGATGCTGCTGTGGCACTATCAGAAGCAATGATCGAGCTGGGTATTGCAGTTGATGGGGGAAAGGACAGTCTTTCAATGGCAGCCCGTGCATCAGGTGAAGTCGTCAAGGCTCCTGGAAATCTCGTCGTTAGTGCATACGTCACTTGCCCAGATATAACATTGACAGTGACCCCAGATCTGAAGCTCCAAGACGATGGGATCCTACTTCACATTGATTTGGGAAAAGGAAAGCGACGTTTAGGTGGATCTGCTCTTGCTCAGGTGTTTGACCAAATTGGAGATGAGTGCCCCGATCTTGACGATGTTCCTTATCTCAAAAGAGTCTTTGAAGCTACACAGGATTTGCTTGCAGATGGCTTAATCTCTGCAGGTAATTTTTTTTTTGGCTAGTTAAGTTTCTGTTATATTAATAAATAAGAAAAAGTACAAGGTGATAGTTGATCCAAGGATTTCTAGGTTTACAGATCCTAGAATCCAAAGAAAATGCACCTATTAAGAATTTACAAATCTGAAATAGATAGAAACAGGGTCCTCCCATTTATAGATTAGTGGTAGTCTCCCGTCATACAACACTCTAGAGTCAACTTGGATACTGATTTATTAATCTCTGCAGGTCATGATATTAGTGATGGTGGATTGATTGTAAGCATTCTGGAGATGGCATTTGCTGGAAACTGTGGGGTCTGCTTGGATCTAAACTCACAAGGTGGGAGCCTCTTCCATGTACTTTTCTCAGAAGAACTTGGCCTTATTCTTGAGGTTAGCAAGAAGAACTTGGATACTGTCAAGGGGAAGCTTCACGCTGTTGGCATTTCTACTGAGGTTATTGGAAAGGTGACCAAGTCTCCCACAATAGAACTCCGGGTTAATGGTGCAGTTCAAATGAAAGAGGAAACTTCTGACCTTAGAGACATGTGGGAGGATACAAGTTTCCAACTCGAGGGGTTTCAGAGGCTGGCATCCTGTGTGGAATTAGAAAAAGAGGGGCTGAAGAACAGGCGTGCACCTTCTTGGGATTTATCTTTCACTCCAGCATCCACAGATGATAAATGGTTTGCAGTTGCTGCTAAACCGAAAGTAGCTGTAATTCGAGAAGAAGGAAGCAATGGTGATAGGGAAATGTCTGCTGCATTCTATGCTGCTGGTTTTGAACCATGGGATGTCACAATGTCAGACCTTCTTCAGGGGGCGATCTCTCTCGATGAGTTCCGTGGAATTGCATTTGTAGGAGGTTTCAGTTATGCCGATGTATTGGGTTCAGCTAAAGGTTGGTCGGCCTCTATCCGCTTCAATGAGCCTCTCCTAAAACAATTTCAAGAGTTCTACAACCGTCCTGATACGTTCAGCATTGGGGTTTGCAATGGATGCCAGCTCATGGCTCTGCTGGGATGGGTGCCAGGAGCCGAGGTTGGGGGCGTCCATGGAGTGGGGGCAGATCCATTGCAGCCAAGGTTCATCCACAATGAGTCAGGCCGATTTGAGTGTCGCTTCATAAGTGTGACGATTGGGGATTCTCCTGCAATAATGTTTAAAGGAATGGCAGGTAGTACATTGGGTGTGTGGGCTGCTCATGGTGAGGGAAGGGCATATTTTCCTGACGATGGCATACTTGATCGGGTCCTTGAGTCAAACTTAGCACCACTTAGATACTGTGATGATGATGGGAAAACAACCGAGGTTTATCCTTTTAATCCGAATGGATCCCCGTTGGGAGTGGCTGCACTTTGTTCGCCTGATGGTAGACATTTGGCTATGATGCCTCATCCTGAGCGATGCTTCCTGATGTGGCAGTTCCCATGGTACCCCAAGCATTGGAATGTTGACAAGAAAGGTCCCAGCCCATGGCTGCGGCTATTTCAAAATGCAAGAGAGTGGTGCTCTTAAAAGTTGAGACAGGTATACTATTATTTTTCTATTTCCTTCTTAAAATTTGTTCTTCTTTAATCTTCGCTGATTCTTTTGGTCATTTTTTATGTGCTTATATTTGTGATCTTTTGCAGATGGTTGGTTTAGAAGATATAGGCCGTCAAATTTTGACACATAATAGAGGTACGTACTGCATTAAGTGTGGTAGAAAGTAGAAACTTTTATGTTGTTATTCCAGTTCTCTATCCTCAAAGCTTAATCTTTGTGTTTCGTCACGACTTCTCGCCACATATAAATGACCTCCCTTTACTTTACTTTGTAACCATTTTCATGTTGTTTCTTTTAGTATTTTCCATGAAAATGACCAACCTTTTTGGTCGCGACAAATCGTCAAAAAAGTTAATGTCGTATGCATTTTTTTATTTTCCTCTACCCCATGCATTTTTTGATCATTTCATGCTCATATTCAGTGTTGTATTCACAGGTTTACTTTTTTGGAGCCTAATAATTCGTTACCACAACGATAAAGGTATTTAACCTTATGCTAATGTAACACCATCTCATGGCAAACAGTTGAATAAATCTGCACAAACTTGGTCTCAACAGAAAAAGTTAATTTTTGAACTCATATTCGATGTCTTATAGGCTCGATCCTGTGTTCAAAGCTTCCTGGAAGTTCCCTTCTGTGACAATAACATTCTACGCCACCGTAAGGTTTGTCACCTTTGACATTGCTTATTCATTATAATTATGGTATTTATTGTGAATATGGTGATTGAGTATGTCTCTGTGAAGGCAGTATGCAGTTGTTCTCCTCATCTATCTTAGGCCTTTGTATAACCCAATTATGAAAAAAATAAGAAAAAGTCACCGGTTGTATCATTTTTCTGAAGAGATTAATATATTTAACCTTATGGTTAGAAGTTTGTGTCCGCTGTGTTAGTGATTCTTCTGAAGAGATTAATATATTTAAGCTTATGGTTAGAAGTTTGTGTTCTCTGTGTTAGTGTGTTGATCTCATATTTGCTTAAACTATACTAACTGTGCTTATGATAAATAAGATTGCTTTAAGTCCTCACAGTTTGGGATCTCCTGTGCGGAGAAGATATACTGTATAAACTAAGAGTTTCTGAAGAATGAATTTATTTATATTATCTCAAAATAGAAAGTTACAAGTATTTATACAAGCTTCTCTAATCAATCTAGCTATCCTAACTTTATACAGTTGTCACAACTGAACTCTAACTTACTATAGAGAGGTCAGCATATAAACTTATACTCTTTTGCCCTCTCTCAAGCTGAAGTGTACAACACTGAGAGCTTGAAGTGCATAAGCTTTACCCTCTCTGAAGATGAAGTGTCAGAAAAACTTTAATACTTTGCATTACCCTTTCTCACTTGGATGTTGCCTCACTGACACTGTACTGGAGAGTCTGAAACCTTGAAGCAGAAAGTCCCTTAGTGAAAATATATGCTAGCTGACCATGTGTGCATAGATATTTCACTTCAATTACTTTGTTCACAACAAGTTCTCTGATGTAATGGTAGTCCATCTCGACATGTTTTGTCCTAGCATGAAAAATGGGATTGGATGCAAGAGCTTTATATAGTTGTCACAAATGAACTCTAACTTACTATAGAGAGGTCAGCATATAAACTTATACTCTTTTACCCTCTCTCAAGCTGAAGTGTACAACACTGAGAGCTTGAAGTGCATAAGCTTTACCCTCTCTGAAGATGAAGTGTCAGAAAAACTTTAATACTTTGCATTTTCCTTTCTCACTTGGATGTTGCCTCACTGACACTGTACTGGAGAGTCTGAAACCTTGAAGCAGAAAGTCCCTCAGTGAAAATATATGCTAGCTGACCATGTGTGCATAGATATTTCACTTCAATTACTTTGTTCACAACAAGTTCTCTGATGTAATGGTAGTCCATCTCGACATGTTTTGTCCTAGCATGAAAAATGGGATTGGATGCAAGAGCTATGGCACTGATACTGTCACACCACTGTGTTGGGGGATCCTTTAGATAAACTTTCAAAACTGATAATATTAAGCACAACCAGTATAAATCTGCTGCGGTATGTGCAAGCGATCGATATTCAGACTTGGTTAAAGATATCGCAACTGGTTGATTGTTTTTTAGCTGAACATGCTATAGGGCAGTTTCCTAGAAATACACAAAATCCACTAGTAGACCCCCTAACAGATGGTGATCCAGCCCAATCTGCATCTGAGTAGGCAGTGAGAGACATGGGTACTTTTGTGAAACATACACCTTG
The DNA here is from genome assembly GCF_015680905.1 of Coptis chinensis. NCBI lineage: Eukaryota > Viridiplantae > Streptophyta > Magnoliopsida > Ranunculales > Ranunculaceae > Coptis > Coptis chinensis. The sequence continues at coordinate 85,678,364 of NC_141460.1, forward strand.
ATTTAAAGTACTCTTGACATATCTCAATATCCTTTTGACTGCAAAGAAGTGTGAATTCTAGGAGAGTGCATGTACTGGGATACTTGATTCACAGCAAAGGCCATATCTGGTCTGGTCCAAACAAGATATTGAAGACCACCAACAAGTGATCTATAGAGTGTAGGATCGTCAAATAATTCACCAGAAGTAGAGTCTAATTTAGTTCCACTAGGACAAGGCGTGGAAATAGTTTTGGCTCCCTCCATGTTTGCCTTTTGTAACAATTCAAGTGCATATTTAGATTGACACAGGAAGAGTTGCTTTGATGATCTGTGAACTTCAAGACCCTGGAAAAAGTGAAGATCACCAAGGTCTTTCATAGGAAACTTTTGACTACATTGGGAAATGACATTTTGAATGAGGGAAGATGAATTTTCTGTGATGATCATCAACATAGACAACGATAATGACAATGTGAGAGCCAGTTATCATTAAAAACAAACAACTATCAGCCTTGGATGTTTCAAAGTTGAGATCAACTAGAACTTGAACTAACTCAGGATACTAAGCCCTAGGAGCTTGCTTCAAACCATATAAAGATTTTTGAAGTTTACAAACATGATTTGGTTTAGTAGGATCAACGAAACCAGGTGTTTGAACCATATAAACAGTTTCTTTTAGATGACCACGAAGAAAGGCATTACTCACATCAAGTTGTTTGATAGCCCAGTCACGTTGGAAAGCAAGGGCAAGAACAATTCTGATGGTTGCTGGTTTGACAACAGGGCTAAAAATGTCAGTAAAATCAACACCAGGTTGTTGGTGAAAGCCTTTGGCAACAAGCCTGGCTTTGTGCTTATCCGGAGAACCATCATCATTTAGTTTGAGTCTAAACACCCATTTAGACCCTGGAAGATTATATTCTGATGAGTAGGGTACTAAAATCCAAGTACCATTCTTTTGTAAGGCATTAAACTCTTCACTCATAGCCTTTCTCCAATTTTCATCCTTTACTTCTTGAGTATAACAAGTGGGTGTTATGGGAATATTTGCAAGAGAAGAATGAAGTGCTTGAATAGGATGTTTGGTGGCAAAAATTGTTTAGGCTTGAAAATTCCATTTTTGGATCTAGTGGTCATCTTGTGAGTGAGATTACATTCTTGAATGACAGTTCTGGATCTTGTATTCATAGGATGAGATTAATATTGGTGTTGTGATTGAATTAATGGATGAGATGGTTGAGATCTATGATATTGATTAGGTTGTGATTGAGTGGGAGAGGAAGTTGAGTTTGAATGAGATGAAGAATTTGACTAAGTTTCAGAGTGAACATGAGAAGTTGAGTTTGATGATTGAGATAAAGTATGAGAACTAGAACTGTGTGGTGCAGGTGATGTAGGAGGAGGGGGAGGAGGAGGAGATGAGTTAGTTTGAAAAATGGATCAAAAGTTGGAACAAGAGTATCACTGGATTTAGATATAGAAGAATGTGAAGGAGTTGAAAACTGGTGTTTAAAAGGACAGTTTTTCTCATCAAATATGACGTGCCTAGAGACATATGCTCTACCAGTATTAGGATCCAAGCACCTATATCCAGTATGATTTAAACTATAACCAATAAAAATACAAAGTTTACTTCTAGGTTGCAGTTTATTGGAAGTGTATGGTCTAAGCCAGGGGAAACTTACACAACCATAGGCTTTTAGAAATTTATAGTTAGGAGCTTGGTGAAAGAGAAGTTCCCAAGGAGAGATGTACTTTAAGGCTTTAGCAGGAAGTCTATTAATAAGGACAGGTTTGAAAGACATCCACCTAAAATTTTTCAGGTAAACCACTGAGAAAGAAGAGTTCTAGACAAATCAACTACATGTCTATGTTTTCTTTCAGCAACCACCCCTTTTTGCTCTGGGGTGTGAACACAAGGGAATTGATGAGTAATATAGTGGTTATACGGGTCCAACAACTTCTTGGTGGCGAAACAGCCCTTCGGGGAGTATGAAACAAAGACAACCATGCAAACTACTGATGCTGGTGCTCGGGCTTATCATATATATGGTGGTGCTTCCACCCTGGCTCAGGATCTAATGCAAAAGTGGGTCTCCGAGTGGAAAGATAGTGGATCATGTGGGTTGAGGATAGAAATATCAAGCGGGTTTTTGAGTTGGGATACAGCAACCTGCCCAAGTTAATCATCTCCCAATGGTTTGGGCGATGGGCTCATTCTCACCTCGTTAAAGTCTGAGCAGGCTTGTAGTCACTCTCTTGCCCATGTCAACAGATAATTGTTGGGCATTCCAGCCAAGGACTTGAAGTATCGTAGCGAGTGTCTGGGTATTCGATAGAACCACTCCCATCGCGAGGCCTACTAGGCCTTTTGGAAATCGCGTTAGTGCTGCGCAGCGAGCCAGGGAAGATGCTGATAAAATGCCAATAGCCGCATTAATTTCCTCAGCAGCTTCTACGGCATAAGCTTTAAAGAAGAGAGCTATCAACGCTAATAAACATTTCATAAGATCAAAATTGTTTTTATTTATAGGTATAGGTAAAATTTTAAACAGTCATTTCCATCTTTTTCTGGCAAATCTAATCAAAGAACAATAACCTGAAAAATCCGTCCATACCTAACCTATGTCCAAAATTCAATGCGAGAGAAATAGTAAAATTTGTTGAAAATCTTGACTTAGCAGACCAGATTCCGTAAGATTTCTAAGAATTGTAAGAAGTTGTTCCAAGGATTCTGAATCCTGGTGGAGGTGGAGTGCGATGTCTTGAATACTCCGACCAGGGGGAAGAACAAAAGCATAATTCTAATATTGTTGGAGAAACTCTTCTATTTTGTTGTTAATTTGTTCCTTGATTGTATCCAAACATAGGTCTCCCAGCCTTTCGGCCATATTTTCATGATTTAAACCTCTCAAGCGCCCCGCACAAAAGATTATTAAAACTATTAGCGGAATATAGGCAACTCCTACTATAGAAAAGATATCTGCTATCATAGAAGAAAGAAATGCCAGTAATTCAGGATTTATTGGAAGATTGAGAATCCATTTTTCCCTCCATACAGAAAGCCTTCCAGTACGAGTAGTTAAAAACGAACTATGGGAGGTTGGTTGTTGACCAACAGAAAGCTTGGGAGAAAGATGCAAAAACAACGTTCGACTTGCATGTGTTAAGCATATAGCTAGCGTTCCTTCTGAGCCAGGATCATACTCAAAAGAAGAGTTTGATTGGTGAACCGTTTCCTTTCTTTCTTCTCTTATGATATGATTTTCGCTACTTTGTTTATTTCGCCGACGGAGTGCTTCGTTGATTCAGTCTGCTCTGCACCTAGACGAGAAGGACTTTTATGATATGACACAGGTCGAGGTCGAAATAGGGTGTATTTATTGTATTTCCCTCCTCACCGTAAGCTGCCTTGTCCCCCCTCAACTATAAAAAAGATACACATACCATGGACTCTGGCCTAAGGGCCTTCGTCCCCGCGCAATTCAGCTCTTCCGTAGCGGTAAGGAACCACCACTAGATTCTGGCTCTGAGGCGGAATTGGCATCGTGCTGCCAGAGGAAAGCGAATGTACGAGAGTAGCTTCCAACCCCTGCTTAGAAATAGAAAGCGAAAGGAAAGAGAAGAGCATATAGAGGAAGAAAATGAGATGAAAGTACGGAAATACGGACATGAGCCCGCACAAACAAGCTTTCAGGCCTAAAGAGATAGGCCCACCCTTTTTCTAGAACTGTTCGGAAGAACAGATAGGAGAAAGCCGATCAACAGGCTACACCACTTCTCGAGATCTCGCTTAGTCTTTGTTTGAATAGAGCCGCCAGATTAAGCTGTGCCGGAATGATCTTGCCGTGCCGCTATTACCCTACACGAAGAGAGTAGATGTGAAAACCGAAAGAAAGGTAATGGGATACTCTATCGCTACAGATTACCGACGCCTGCCAAAGGACGAATGGACTGAAGCTCCACCCCTACTTACCTCAGAAACGTCTGAATGAAGCCTCTACGCCAGCTTAGCTGCCGGGCCTTGATTGCCGACAAAAGATCCAGAGACTAGGGAGAAAGCTACGGGAATGGAATGAAATATCAGACAGAATAGGCATCCATTAGCTCTGTCCCTTCGCAATCTCGATCCTCGCAATGCTCTGCAACCCGAGGGTGACGAACTAGATATGGTAGATCCCTAGCTAAGGGGGACTTCCTCTTATCACGACTAATTGCATGACTAAGCCGAAAGGAGATATCCGATTGGAGAGTCAATGTGGGAGCTTAAGGTAAGGTGAGAATAAGCTCTTCATCTGATCTTGCTAGGCTAGAAATTGAATAATCGATTAAAGTTAAAGAAAGTAGCTCGGATGAAAGCTCTCCCACCTTCGTAATGTAGTAGCTATCCTTCCTAGTATTTTCCTTGTCGAGCGGAGGAAGCGGCAAAGAATTGTGTTAAAGCCTCTCTTCCTATGATTATGGAACTCTGTCTGAAAGAGTTTTGCCCCTAGTTTACTACTAGCAGGCTTGACTTGATGGTCACTGAAAGGCCCTGATGGTCACTCGTCACTCTCCCCTCGCTCCTGAACCCAGTTTTTTTCGCCCTTTGTCGTTGGGGCATCTTCCTCAGTCTCGTTAACCGATTCACTTTCACTCACCGTCTCGTTACCACACTAGCTTGAATAGCCAGGCATTTACCTTGGAATGGCGGACTGAACGCCAAACCTTCAAACCATTACAAAGGGGCTCCCCTGTTTGCTTTCGCTTAGCTTTATCTTATAAGTCTTGCTAGGAGAATTCATAAAACCTTGCTTATCCTTCTGATGAGCAAGCTTTCCTCTAACTAAGTTAGACTGCCTCTTACGAGCAGGTAACCCACCTTCTAAACCATGCCCCACTAGACTTTCTTCTGAGCCAGCTTAACCCTTTAGTGGTTACCCTTTAGTTACTTCTAAAAAATCCTAACCCCATGGATCTATTCTATTAGCGGTTATAGTAACAGTAAGGATGGAATAAGTAGAAACATTACTCTTTCAGTTGTTGATTAAAGTGAGCCTGAACGCACTTCATAAGTCTTGGTTACTTGTTGCTGTTTCAGCCTATTCCCCATAAGAGAACCATATCCCGAGCCTTGCTTATACAGTTTAATTACCCCCGACCTAGATACAAGCACGTTGAGCTTTTCCTGGGAGTATGGCATGGGCAATCTTGTGAAATCACCTGATTTGAGTCTTGATGTCCATCCATCCCCCACAGTGGATTTTTTTTCCCTTTATAGCTTGTGATTGAGTTTGGCATTTGATTAATGAAGTGATTGGGCATTTCACTAGCACCTTCACCCAACCACCGGGGATGATTTCACCGAGGATTCTGGCCTCCTTGAATTGAATTGCTCAGGAACGGCTACAAAATCGCACACTCGAGTCTTCGGTCTTATGGCATCAGCTTGGTGAGTCTCCCTTTTGATACTCACCCGCCTAGAATAGAATGACATTTCACCATAATCTTTGGGCAGGAGGCTTCGGTCATACTACGACTCGGGCACTCACTCTCTCTCCTGAGCTTGAAAGAGAGACCTAGGTGTCAAAGGCACTCCAACTTGCTTAATATAACAAAACAAGTGAAAAAGGGAATCCAGTGCGTGACTTCCATTTAGATTAGTAGGGGTGAGTTCACTCGGGTCTGGCACTTTCAGGTGGGCTAAAAAAGAGCCCCAAAGGAAGCGAAATAGGAAGAAAGGTTACGTGAAACTTAAGCTCTGCATAAGGCTAATCAAATTCTTGTTCATAAGCACTTACTTACCAAGGACGTTAATATATCTTCAAAACCACATGAGATAGGCACATACATCTTTTGCCATCAGTTGTAAACGATGGAGCGGGAATATGACGGAAAGATGGTATAGGTCCACAATGGAAAGACTAAATCCAAGTAAGCTTTGTTAGGGGAACTTCCCTTATAGCCTTTCCCCGTGGAAGTACGATTTTCTTTGGTGAAAGGATAGCAGTCAAGCCACAAGAGAAGAGATCATTAACATCGACGCTTCCAAGATACAACCTAAAAGAGTAGGGAGTTCGGTCAGAGACTAGAAAAGTACGAAATCCTCCTTACTTTCCAGTCTTTTTCTGAAGTTCCTGATAGATTACTGTCAAATAGCTTCTTCTGCCGCTTCATTGTAAGATCGGCATACGAAGGTGTCAGCACTAAGAAAGCAAATCGGACAATAACAATAGATCAGTACTAAGTTAGAAGCAAACTAAGCATCAGGCCCTAAGCCAACAAAATGGGATAGTACTGTAAGTGTCATCACTGAATCGGGTACATCTGGCTTGGTGGAAACTAGGTCCGCGTGTCAAAGAAAATCTCCGTTATTGAGTCCCCTCTAAGCAGGCTCAGGATATGGGCAGTGCATATGACAGGCGATCCTTCTTAATAGAGTACCAGACTTCTCACACGGCTATATGACCAAAGATCAGGTCTCCGACCCTTAGCTACTTTGAAACAACACATTTCACACTGAAAGGAAAAGCGCTTAACGATGCCATAGTCTGTACATGCCTGACTTATCCCTTATTCAGGATTGGTTATTTTCTCATACCGAAACGAACTTAGTTTCTCTAATTCCAACTGGAGCGATGTTGGGAACTTGCACTCCTGATAACAAAAGCTGGATTCCTTCTTCTGTGAAGCGTATCTATTTGTTGGTTGATTGGCTTGTGGTGCTGCTCTAACCACGCTGTGGAGTTGAACCACAGTTCTTCCTTACCTTTCGTGGTGAAATTCCGCTTCCCTTTTTCATAGCTATTATGGAGGAACTGCTGCCCTCACTCAATTCAAATCTCGAAATCCCGATCTGGAAATGCTTATTATGGCACCATAGGTCTTATGAGATCCACAATGCCATGATTGTATGGCCGAAGGAATAGAGTACGATTCGACCTTCGTTCTAGTCTTGAAAGTGGCAACCGCCCTCTACAAAGTGGTCTTTGAAACGTTCTGTGAACCTAACAGAATTCTTATTTTCTTCGTTAAGTGAATAGTTTTAGTTTCATTTTGGGGTGGGGATATGCCGGACAACAGCTCCACTGACCACCGATGGGGCTCCGGCAAGAAGCTTACTTTTTCTTGGATTGGTGTTGACTGTTTCTAAAAAGGAGCGATGCGTAGTCAGATCGCTGGCCCCTGTCGTTTGGTGGCTTCTGTGATAAGGGGATGGCTTCTCCGGAGCGACAAAGGACACACCCAATCAAACGATTGGTAAAACGGGTCTCCTTTGGTACCTCGGCCGAGTATATCCCGTACGGTTGTTTTCAAAAAGTAGTGCAATCGCATTCTATGAAGGAATTCATTCATAGATAGAGTAGAGAGAAATGGGAGAAAGCGGATTAGCCATGTTCTAACTCTTCGCCATCTGACTATCATAAGAGTCATTTCATCCCAGAGTCTCTGGCTGAGGGATATCTCGTTTAAGTGCCAGTTTCCTTTACTGTCGATGCAGGTGAGTTGGGCCTATTCTCGTCTCGAATAAGAGAGTACCTGGAGTACTAACATATAATCTTTCCTGTAGATATACAAGACTCCTTTTCCTTTCCAGTACTATTACTATTATAAGCCCCTATAACCAGGGAGTTTAACTAGAACCTAGATATAATCTCCGGAATCATAAGCTTCTATCTCTAGCTATGCTTTTATGAGTGGATTTTAGAGTGCGGCATAGCTGTAAACTCCTGAATTTTAGGAAGGTTCTAACCTTAATGAAAAGGTAAGTTTGAAGAGAGATTAGGAGAAGTTCCCGAGTGTGAGTATCCAACCCCCTTTGGAAAGGATCTTTCTGCTTTTTAGTTTCCTAATATGTGTGTACATATTGATTGTATCAGTACTACCAGTGAGCTAAGAGCTAACCCCTTTCTTTTCCTATGACGTTTTAATACTCATCCCTGAAAGTTAAATAGAGATAGAGAGAATCTATTAAGTTGGAAGGCGGAAAGAAGCACTGGCTAAGACTTTCATGGAGATGGGGCATACAGGGCAAGTGTACTAGCATATGAGTTTCCAGCTTTTGAATTAAGGTTTGTCAAACCCTACTTATGAATTATACCACCTTTCAACAGGCTCTTTTACTATCTCTGTTAACTGGGTTTTCAGTATGGTGGATGTTAGTACCAGAGATACAACTTGCAATTCCTAGGAATTCATTTTCTACGGAATATGCTCGCCTGTTCAAGGACGCTGCAGAGGGTAGGGTAAGAACGTTCGGCTTTCCACATTTCAATGGAGTGTTTCACGACCAACTTCAAAATGACTTTTCAAAAGAGAAGTTTCAAACGGAGATGAAACTTGAGTTGGCTATAATAAAAAACGAAGCACACGTTGCAATGAAGAAAGAAACTGAGCCTCTTCCTCCTACAGTCAAAACTCTCGCATTGGCTACTATGGTCGGTGCTATCCTTATTGCTGTATTATTGAATGAAACCGCTATACCTGATGTTAATCATATTCTAGAAAAGTTGAGAGACAGATAGTTACACATTTTTAGGAGTAATAAGATAATGGAAAGTGATCATTTGAAGAGTGAAATAAGCCAGCTCATATCTTGATTTTTCGTATCAACTCCTTTTTTCTTGCTCTATTAGCTCATTTCGGATTGGATTTAGTTTGGGCTTATAGATAAAGAGATAATGGCCCTAGAATGAGGCCCCGGTAGCCACTATGGTACTGCCGTACTGGGGGAGAGGAAAGTGGGTATGTGGGTTCCTCTCACTAGAAGATAGACATATTTCGGTTATTTCCGCGTTGCAAACTAATTGAAATCTTGTTTGATTGGTATTATGCTTAAAGCTATTATCACATTATATAGAATAAATGAAGTGAAAAAGAAAAGGTTATACTCCAGTAAGATTCTCTAAATAGAAGAAATCGTTTTTAGAAGGGAATGAAAGAGGGACGGAGGTCATATTCAGGTTGTGCCTAGCTGACAGGAGAGGAGGTGCCTATGCCTAGAGGCTAGCTGACAGGTACCTAGCTGACAAGGCAGGCTCTTCAAGTCATTGTTAATTGGGGCAACCGGCTTAATGGCTTGCCAGCAGGTGTGACTGTTCCAAGTGGGGCTTGCACCGACTACTTCTACTTTGATTCCTCTTCCTTATCTTATGTGGCATCCGCACCCGGTGCAGACTTAGAAGCGGACTTGGAAAATTCCTTCACGCGGACCTGGGCTCCCGTCCACCTAAATCGGAATCTTCATTTTCTAGGTAACAGCCAACCTAAATAGTATGCTGCCAGGCCTGCCCGATCATAGGAATAGTGAAATCCTGCGATCGTCCTCTCCACTGCAACCATAACTGCACCACAAGGAAAGTCTGCTTAATAGGAAGCAACATCCACTTCCTCTTCAACCGCTTACAATGCTTCCGATTCTAGCTTTTCACCAGTGGCTTTCGATTATAAAACATCTCCAGCTGAGTTCTCCCATTAAGGCCGAGGTTTCACCCTATTTGATTATTCCAGGGTGTATTTGAATTACATTACCTTTATTTTGAAATAAAGAAATGATGAGCAAAGAAAGAGGAAGATCCACATTCCCAAGACCAACCCTGAGAGATCATTTCAAGAACTGGTCCAGTCCAAACGCGCGCTTCTAAAGGTATGATGAATAGGCGCAAAAAGCCATGCAATCAGATAGGCAATCGATCCTTTTGAACTAAGGTTTTATCCACTAGTCACTAGGGCACGGTCAACATCTGGTTTTGTTAATCATCGTCTGCCCTTATCTGCTCCGGGCAATTATAACTGGTATTAAAAAAAGGCAATGCCAATTGAGTTCTTTAATCACATTTCCCGTGCGACTTTATATCGCAGGAGACATGCGACATAGAAATGCTTTTTTATTAATTCGATGGGTTTGACTCGAGGTAAACGTGAGCACCTAGTTTATTTCCATGGACTGACTAGGTAGGGTAGAATCAACTTCTAACCTCCTTGTAAACACTGAAGGAACTGAATCGTAGCGTATGTGCTACGAGTACTGGCTGAACCTAAGTAAGGCCAAGAGGGACGTGTGAAGGCTGGAGTGTGAAGACTCTTCACACGATCTTGTTTTCAGAAACCATGTTGACTGAGAAATTTTTCCAAATGGTTACTCGTGAATTATCCTCGATCAGTTCTAAAAATTTTAATAGGAAAGTTGAGAAGTTTCTCAATGGTGTTTTTGAATGGAATGAAAATGCAATAGAAATCATATTTTTTAACAAGAGGATAAAGCCAACAATATTTAGTGTAATCATCAACAAAAGAGGCATGATATTGAAACTCTTGACAGAAGATATAGGAGCTGGACCCCAAAGATCACAATGAATAAGATGTAAAGGATTACAATGCTTTGAAGTAGACAACACAAATGGCAATTTCTTGCTTTTGCCTAATTGACAGGAATTACAAAAATCAAAAGTAATAGTACCTTTTTTAGGTAAACTATGCTTAGAGACAATTTTATTTAGAACAGTAAAAGATGGATGTCCTAGTCTAGGAAGCCATACACCTGATGATGTCTTTTCACAAATGTATGCTGAAGGAGCAGTGACAGAGTGAGTTGATAATGATTGTATGGTAGGTTGTTGTTGAGACTTGGAGATGAACTGAAGAGGATATAAGCCATCCTTATGAGTCATTGGAAAAAAATCTTCTCCAAGACAGTCCTTCACAGTGAAACATTTAGAATTAAAAGTGATGGAGCAATTATTATCACGAGTAAACATATGGACAGACAACAAGTTTTGGGATATATCAGGCACATGAAGGATATCTTTGAGTTTGAAAACAGTGTTTGACAAGGAACTTGGACTAGTAACATAAGAACAACCAGTATGAAGAATTGGTAAGGACTTACCATTGCCCACAGTAACCTTATCCGGTCTTTGATAGTCCGCCTGAATCGACAGATTAGATAGATTAGATGTCACATGATTGGTTGCTCCAGTATCAGCATACCAATTTGTTGGCTGGGATGAAGAAGACTCCCCTTGATAGTAGTTATCTTTGTTTCCAGACTCCCATTGATTTCCAGCAAAATAACCAGTATGTGATGCAGGATTTCCTTGATTTGCAGCAAAGTACCCAGTATACGATGTAGAACTTGTATCGCCATATGTAGAACCCATACTTTGTGCAGAAGCTAGTCTTTCAGCTAACATAGCAGCCAATTTTTGAGGTGGAATTCTTCCAGCAAAAACATGATTCATGCGGTTATGACAGTCAATAGCCAAGTGTCCAATTTTGTTACGGATTTGACATATTGGTCTTTGACTACCATTGGCATTCCTATTGTATGCACCACGATTTCCAGTATTATAGTTTGAAGTGGAAGCATTTCCATTGTAATTGTTGTTACCATTGTAGTTTGATCTGCCTCTTCCACGACCTCTGTGCTGAAAGTGACCATTCCCTCTACGTTGATAGTTTCCTCTGGGTGAGTTATTGTTACCATGAAAGTTATGTGCACTGATAGCGGCAAATGCTCGAGTGTTGGAGTTTGTAGGCAGCAGAGCTCTCTGAGCTTGTTCAATAGCAATTTCTTCACTGAGAAGTAAATTGTATAAATCATCCATGGAAATTGAGTTAGCACGAACTCTAACTGAGGTTGCAAATGGTCCATATTCAGCTGGTAATCCTTTGAGTATATAGACAAGTAGATCACTATCATGAACAGGAGTTCCAGCTGCTGCCAAGTTGCCAACATGTCACGTAAGTGTCTAATCCTTTGAAGATATTCAGCCGTAGAAAGAGTTCCTTTACTTTGATTCTGTAAATCTTGTCATAATTGAACTTGATGTGTTAACTTAAAGTGAGCTAATCGCTTCTCAAGAGACAACCAAAGTTCGCTTGAAGTCTTAGAACCAATGACACAAGGGAGAATTTATTCAAAGAGAGTGGCATGTATCCATATCATGAGTGTCTTATCTGTTTTGATCCATGCATAGTAATTTGGATTAATTGTTGTGGCAAGTTGACCAGATTCATCACGAGTAAACTTTTCTGGACATGGATTTGTTCCATCAACATAACTTGTAAGATCAAAGGAAATGAGGACAGGTTCAAAGAGATTTATCTACAAAATGTAGTTATCTTTGGTCAGTTTTGTTGGAACAAAAATTGGAGTTATTGATTATTAGGGAAGAAACAGACTCTTTTGTGGTCATTTTGATCAGAAACTATGTGAGAATTGAATCAAGTACTGGAAAAATCTTGATTGAGTGAGATAATTTGAGAATTATCAAATGATAATAGAAAACAATGAGTCAACAATTAATATCAATGAAAGACAACTAAAAGACGTTTGAGATTGAATTGAAACAAGAAAATTTGATGAAATTGAAAAGAGATTATTTACCCTAATAATCGAAAAAGGAGTATTGAACAAGAAATTGAACAGAGATTGAATCAGAAGATATTGATTGGTTTGAAGAACTTAGCTTTGACCTTGTTTTCGATTGTGGAAGCTTTGGATCTTTGATGAAGAGAAGTTTTTCTCTAATGGCGATAAATCGCTTGCTCCGATACCATAATAGTTTCTGAAGAATGATATATTATCTCAAAAATAGAAAGTTACAAGTATTTATACAACCTTCTCTAATCAATCTAACTAACCTAATTGTATACAGTTGTCACACCAGAACTCTAACTTACTATAGACAGGTCAGCATATAAACTCATACTCTTTTATAGACCATATTTTATTTTGGGAGCCATATACAATGCGACTTCGTCTGGTCAAGTTAGTACTGATCATGAAACAGATGTCTCTATCTTCTCGCTACAACATATCTCTATCTTCTTCTTAGTTATGTGCACAAAAAATTGTTGTATATGCTCCATTATGATATAGACATATAATACTTAATTGTCTGAATTTTAATAGAGCTATGCTCACACTTTTGGGTTGCTTTTCATTCTCTATACATGGTTGTGGGTTTGTTCGGTTGAAAGAGTGAAGTTATTTTGTTATTTTTTATATTTTTATTTTTTATTTATTTATTTATTTTTTCGAATTGGTTATTGGGTTAGGCAAACCCCAACCTGTATTAACTTTGAAACCTTTGGTACATGATGCCTCTTGCACAGTGTTTAGAAAATCGGACCGGACCGGTGGTTGAACTGGGGTCCGACCGGAACCGGTAAATTTTCAGTTCGGTTCAGATGTAACTTGAATTTTTGGTTAGGCCATCGGTTTAAGTTTAAACTGTGGTTGAACCGGTTCAGTTCTAAACCGGATCACCTTTATTATTATTATTATTTTTTTTTTTTTGAAAAATTAATAATGTGGGGAGTTGAACCTAACACCTAAACCAAATAGTCCAAACTCCAAACCAACATGCTACTATGTGTTTCTTGTATAAGAAATTTGTTTTGATATATAATACCAATTAATATTGAATTAAAACATGTATTTATTCATTTTATTATTGTAATTATTAAAAAATTGCTAAATAAATATCAATCGGTCCGACCGAGTCGAACCATGGTTGAACCTGGTTGAACTATTTTAACAAAAAATCGGTTCAATCACCAGTTCGGTTTTCAAAACATTGCTCTTGCATCATCATCTATCATTTTTGATAGTTTTGCATCAAGAGGGTGATTGATATACATAAAAACTACATAATTGACATTACATAGTTTTGACAAGTAATCTGCTGGCTTGTTACATTCCCTGTATGTGTGATGTATACTGAATTTTTCCAGTCGGCTTATGAGGAGGGTAATGGATGCGTGAAGGTTTAGGCAATACCACGGGATGGTTTCCTTACCTTGAATGATCTGCATTACTCTGTACGAGTCAGTAGCTACACTCACTTTCTTAAGGTTCATAAGAAGTGCACACTCAAGTCCTTTTTCAACAGCCAATAGCTCCCGAAACGTGACTGATCTATTGAGTGAGCTCCCTATGTAAGCACCAAGAACAGTGTCTTCTCGATTCACTCGGACACCTCCATAACCACAACTGCTGGCAGTGACTGATCCATCTGGGTTCAACATAACTTCATCTTCTCCTGGTTTGATCCATAAGCATTCAATGAACGTTGAGGGGACGTAGTTAACTTGCAGACCTATTCTGTGCATAAACTCTCTTGTACCAATACTATCAGTGGCGTCCTTGACTGCTGATTGCAAATACAGCTTCATAGTCTTGACCATTCTCCAGTAGAGTAATTGAGGCGTAGTACTCTGATTTCTAAACCTCCTAGCATTTCTTTCTTGCCAAATCCAGTAGACCGTTGCACATATCAAGGCTTTTGCAATTTCACCATATTTTGAGACTCCCCTACACCTTCTAAAGATATCATACCATTCTGACACAGAAGTTTTAACCGCAGTTCCCCAACCAAGTAGAGATTTCACAAATGACCACACTTGTTTTGTGAAAGAACAATCGAAAAACAAGTGATGTGAATTTTCTCTGGTATTACTGTCACATAAACAACAACTCGAGTGATTCAAGATATTTTTCTGCATCATTTTATCTTGAGTAGGAAGCGCACCTGCAAAGAGTTTAGTTATGCACTTACGTTATATATAAAGACTCAAACACCAAAAACATTCTTTTGTTCTCTTAAAGGTCTTGATTCAATTTTGATCACTTGAATTTTGATAAGTCACATATCACGGCCAATTTCTAAATTTTGTTTGAACAATTAGTTTGGTAATAATAGTAACCCCATAGTGACCATATATTGCATGCTACAAATTATTGCATAGCAATGAGTTAGTGGTGCGTGTATTTATCTTGCATATGCTTGCCTCTCTATTATAATTGTTTATTCTCTAAGTTGGTTTTTCTTTAACAAATCTTTCGTTTTTCCTTGGAGGAGCGCGAGTAATATTTTTAAAAATGCTTTTCTTCCAATCTTCTAGGTCTTGCCTTTCTCTCATTGGTGTTGCTGCATTACATTTGGAGTTTTGGACCCATGAGAGGAAGAATTCAATGAGAATATATAGGTGAATAAGACCGTTTTTTGTCTTTGTTTCATTTCTTCTAAATATTCAGTTTCTTATTCTCTTCAATAATTATTTCCCTTGGTACTAACTCTCTTTAACAGTCTTAAAACTGGCATTTACATACTTCTTCAATTAAGTTTCTTCAAGGAATGAGATTTACAAGGATGGCGCTGACATTGGAAGTGAGATTAGGGTCTTCTTTTATACTGGAAAAGTTACTGTTCTAAACGATGTTGTATTCTCTTGTTACTGTCTTTTTTTATACTGTATTAAGGACATACTTTTGTGGTTGCTCATACAATGCGACCTCTTTTTCAGACTGTTTTCCGATGTACTTCTCCTCACTTTAGAAACATGGAAAAACTGTTTATGTATTCTCTTTCTCATATATTGTTTTTATTTCGTTTGGTTGTATTGATGTTGTTCTGTGTTTAAGTCTATTAAGATGATGTCATGGTTTTGGCATTTTGAATTACCATTGGACACACTTGTGCTACTACAGTACCGGATCCAGTGAATACGGTTTGTCTCTGCACTTCGGCAGCCTTCACATTGTAAAGTGAAAAATAATGGAGAGGTCCATTCCAGATTTCCTACTTATAATGATTTCTGTGTGGTGGTTATAGACTTCTAGTTAGTGCCGACTGCCGAAGGCGTTGAGTTATCTGTGCAGGAAGGCACGCCCACACCCTAGTATCCCGATATTGAGTGAGTTGCTTTATTGCTGTGATTTCAACTGCCCATTAAAGCAGAGAAAGCCAAGTCACCTGATCTTTTAATTAATGTCTCTGGCATATTTACATTGATCAATATTCTTTTTTGACTCATCAGCTCGGTAAGTTGCAACTGCTTTGCTACGTAATGATGTTCCCAAGTCCGCAGGGGCCAAGGGAAATCAATAAAACATTGGAAGGTTAATTAAAGCAAAGTCTCTGTCATCACTAACCAACAAGGCCAATGTTCACCACCACTACCATCACAACCACCATCAGAATCTCTTTCTACTTATTTGGTTTTAAATTGTTTTGTTAGTTACTTTCCAAGTTGGGTTTGGGCTTGGTTTTGAAAACTTTGGATTGGACATGCTCTCATTTGGACATCAAATATTCTTTTCCGACCCACTTCCAAGTTTGGTCTTTCTGAATAAATCCAATTCAGATAACCAAACGAAATCCATGGACATCAACTGATAACCCAAATTGGAAACGACATGGTTGCTATTATATATATACACAATTGCACACATTACCACCTACATATTACACCATTCTCAACAGCTTGTTTATATACTAGCTAATGCCTATGCTTTCGGCACGGATTTCATAAAGAGGCATTCTCGATAGTGTTATATAAAATTACACATTCATTCCTATAGTGAATTAATGTATTCCTGAAGAATAAGCATATCGTAACTTTCTATGGTAACTAATAATGAAGGGAAGTCTCGACCAAACGAAATTCTCAACAAAAGCAAGCGGACACATGGAACACATGAATGGGATGCCTCTAAATTCTAAAATACTTTGGATATTTGTTTTTGGATAAATTCCAAAATCCTTTTGAAGTTATATACTAAAGATAGAATAAGAATACAATTGTCATTCTTTAAACAAATAGGATTTATGGATATTCCAACTTATATTAACTTTGTAATCTCAAGTACATTTTACTCTTAGCACCACTTTTACTATTACATGAAAAATTTCCTGAAATCGAGGTATGCTGAACAACAATACATTTTCATTCAAATTACATGACTTAGGAAGTAGGATAGTTGCTATGCTTACTTTTCTAAATAGATAAGAGAACTAAATGCTTTCAATTTTTGCTATCAATGCACTTACATAAGCTTGGAGTTGATGGTAGGCCAAGGAGGCAAAGACATTTTTCTTAACTCATTCTAACTTGTATAGCTCTCTTGTAATCTGACTTCGCTATAGTTTATTTCATGCTAATCTAAGTTGTTGTCATGCCAACTTCTAAACCTTTTGAACTCTTTTAGATCTACTACCACAATAGATGAAGTTAGTCTCTACATTGTTTTTCCTATAGTAACCCCTCCATAGCATTTGTACTACCTAATTGAATATTGGTTGTCTTGATGCAGGTCAATTGTATATACAAACCCAGTCTTGTATATACTATAGAATAAGAAAAAAAATAAAACCATAGTTCTTTTCCATAATATCCTTAAAGCCCTAGCATCCATTTGCCCAGTTCCAATTGCAATCATTGAGCTATAGTTTAAGGAATTGATTTTGCCTTTGAACCGCCAGTTCTGCTTATTTCGGAAGTGCTTAAAGTTCAACTAAAACTGCTAAGTTCAAAAGATAAACCCTTGGTTGGGTCAAACATTAATTCACTCCATGAAAAAAGATAGGCAATTGGAAAAACAGTGCCACTGCATGTAATGGATCCCAATAAAATGAAACAAAACGTAGTAATCAATGAGAATATTGAGAATGATTGAGAACAAAGGGTTTGCTGTTTATTTTCACAATTAAGAGCTCTAATTAATTGCTTAATCTCTTTCAGCGCATCTAGACCATCAAATATCAATCAATTTAGTCACTACTTGGATAATGATAAGAACTCATCCAAAGATGCAACACAAAATTTATGAGAGCCTATGCATTTCACCAATGCCCTAAATGAAACACAAATAAAAAGTGCTTGCAAAGAATTTATGTCATTTGAATGAAATAGGAAAATAATAATCGTCATAAACGAAGAGTAACTACAAACAACACCTAAAACCAACGCACAATGCATATTTAAGCAAGAATGAGAAGACATTTCTTTTCGTCCCCAATTATGCCTAAAATGTTGTGGTTGCTACAAACTGACCTTAGATACAATTTTCTCACTCTAGAAGTACATCAATAAAGAAAATCCACATTAACTACTTCTTCTACATGATCAGTTTCAAGATTACATTATAAAATATACGTAAAACAAAAGAGCATACCTTCAATTCTGACATAAGTTTGAGTAAGTGCTAAGTGCCATTACAATTTCACATTATTTAACCGAAGTATGTTGAGCAAAGCAAACATTAGCAAACCAAAAGTATATGATAATGCTGATAGAATACCCATTTAAAGTAGAAATACAAAAACAAAGAAAATCACAAAGCCAAAAAGGTAGCATGAAGCAATCTATACTAAATATAGTAGTCATTTATTTGAATCATATAGAGGTACACTTTAGTCATGACCTTACAATCTTAGAGAATAGGGTTTGTATAAGATGTTTGACTGAACTCAGGTCGGTGCTCTGAGTTGCCTACGTAT
Source organism: Coptis chinensis (assembly GCF_015680905.1). NCBI lineage: Eukaryota > Viridiplantae > Streptophyta > Magnoliopsida > Ranunculales > Ranunculaceae > Coptis > Coptis chinensis. The sequence continues at coordinate 85,696,611 of NC_141460.1, forward strand.
CTAGGAGGTACACTTTAGTCATGACCTTACAATCTTAGAGAATAGGGTTTATATAAGATGTTTGACTGAACTCAGGTCGGTGCTCTGAGTTGCCTACGTATCCAGTTCTCTGATGAACTGGAATCAAGTCAGACGTAGTTCATTTTGAGTGATTGAGTTGGAGATGGAAAGAATGTGACCCCCCCCCCCTCGAGAATGGAGAAGACACCTCCTTTTATAGGCATAGATCCCCCTTTTGCGCTGTCTTGATGATTGCTTTTACTCCTTCCGTTACGAAGTAATGATCTGTCATTAATGATATTGTTGACTAGTTTGTAGCGGTTACGTTTCCTAGGTTATTTGGATGACCTGACCTTAGGTATGCACAACCTGCTTGTAGTCTGGACACGTGGTCTGCCACGAGTGGTTGAGAGTGGAGGCAACTGACATAGCCCCCTTTCTTTATATCAATGTTTGTAGAATAGTGGTGTAAAGAAAGATAATAAAGGAGACCGTGTGTCTTACTTTTTTGTGTTTGTAGGCTGGATGTCATTTGTTGCTTAGAGCTTTGTTGGGAGTTGATGTGGTAGGTCCTACGTCGTAGTGAGCAGATTGTAGCTTGTAATACGTAGATCATAAATCGTATGTCATAGCTCGTAGTGCGTAGATCATAGTTCGTAGATTGGTTTTGATTGATAATTAGCTTTTGAGTGGTAATTACAGTTGAATCAAACTTAACCCTGGCATTGGTGTTAAGTTGATTGTACGCTTTTTGAGGGCGTTTTTGTTGATAGTTTAGTCTTTTGGGGGCGGCACTATGGTTGATAGCTAGCCTTTTGGGGGCGTCACTATAGTTGATAGTTAGCCTTTTGGGGGTGTCACTATGGTTGGTAGCTAGCCTTTTGGGGGCGTCACTATGGTTGATAGTTAGCCTTTTGGGGGCGTTACTATGGTTGGTAGCTAACCTTTTGGGGGCATCACTATGGTTGGTAGCTAGCCTTTTAGGGGCGTCACTATGGTTGATTGCTAGCCTTTTGGGGGCGTCACTATGGTTGTTTCCCATTAAGCGTCCTTGATTGCGATCTGACATCGTAGTGCGTGGTTTGAACTTGATCCTTAGCAAGGCGTCAAGCTGATTGGTTGATAGCTAACCTTTTGGGGGCGCTATTGTTGTTGTAGATGCCATTTGAGTTAGCTGATTAGTAAGCTTTTTTGGGGCATTACTATGATTGATCGTTAGCCTTGAGCTGATGTGCTTATCGCTAACCCCCAGTTCGTAGTAGAAGCAGCTCTTTGTGGGTGTTAATGTTGTTTAGCCCTAGTGTCGGAGCTTGGCTGACATGTTTAGATGCCAATAACTTGTCCCAGTTCGGAGATGGCTATGTCTAGCCCCCAGCTTGATTGGCTTGCAATAAACTGCAAGGGAGTGAGCTTCCGTTTTGACGACCTGACCTGAGGATGACCTGATCAGATAATGAGCTGATCTAAAGATGAGCTGATCTGAGGATGACCTGACTTGAGAATGACTTAAGCTGAGTGATGCAGGAGGGTCTGAGTCAGATGATGCTAAGTTGTCAGATTGCACATTGATGATACTATGGTTGTCAGTGGGAGGCTGCTTGTCCCTGACTTCTATGGTGAATGGTGACACCTTGTATGATTGGAGCATCTTCTGAATGATTTGGGTTGTGTTGGATTTTTCGCCTTTTTTGTCCAGTCGTTGGGTGAGATCGTCAAGGCGTTGATTAGTGGTTGTAGTGAGGGTTGTGACCGCATTGTTGTCGATGGCGTCTGGAGTCATGTTGTTGGTGTTGGAAGTGGTTTGCTCGCGCATAGCTTGGTTCTTTTGTTGGAGCGTGGTGAATGATTCTTGGAGGAACTTGACTTGATCTACCAGAGCTTGTAGTTGTGCTTCCATGGTGGTTGTGTTGATCTGAGGACGACCTGGTGGAGGAATTGGAATAAGTTTGGATACGTTTTGGTATTTTGGCCATAACTTTGGCTACAGTTGTTAGAATCACGCGTGCGACCCCAATTCGGAAAGATCTCGGCGGCGCGCACGCTGCCACTAGATCTGATGGACGACCTAGATGAGGACAACTTAGCGGGATGCGTTTTGGTATTTTGGCCATAACTTTGGCTACAATTGTCAGAATCACGTGTGCGACCCCAATTCGAAAAGATCTCGGTGGCGTGCACGCTGTTAGGTGGTACTTGATGGACGACCTGGCTGAGAACGACCTGGATGAGGACAACTTGGCTGAGGACGACCTAGAGGAGGTCTTTGCATGAGATCTGGTTGAGGTTTTGATATAGCTCTGTGTGCTGGTGTGCGCTTTTCCTCATTGATATAGGTTCATAGATTGACATGCTATGAAATTTCTATTTGAGATTGGTTGAACCAACACCTTAGTGCACCTGGTAATGAGCAACCTGTAAGTTGGATTCCTGGATCTGTATTGTCATCGATTCGCCGTAAAGGAACGTGTGACATGGTGGTAGTTGCAGCCCTCGAGTTGGTAGTTGATCGACTGCAAGTGATATGTAAGTAAGAAGTATATCTTGCAACATATAAGTGTGCACAGATTATCTAAACTAATCCAAATATTAAAGATTAGTATAAATGAAGAATAGTTGAATGTAGACTTATCTCTTAGAACGTTGACTTTTTGCTTGCTGCCATTGATAGTTGAATGGAAGAATGTTGATTGTTCTTCCCTTGTGGTTTTACCAAGTTTCGTAGGCTTGAAAATAGTGTGAATGCTTTTTCTCAAGAAAACGAATCGGCATATGGCGCCAATGTAGAGGTACACTTTAGTCATGACCTTACAATCTCGGAGAATAGGGTTTGTATAAGATGTTTGACTGAACTCAGGTCGGTGCTCTGAGTTGCTTACGTATCCAGTTCTCTGATGAACTGGAATCAAGTCAGACATAGTTCATTTTAAGTGATTGAGTTGGAGATGGAGAGAATGTGACCCCCTCGAGTATGGAGAAGATGCCTCCTTTTATAGGCGTAGATCCCCCTTTAGCGTTGTCTTGATGATTGCTTTTACTCCTTCCGTTACGAAGTAATGATCTGTCATTAATGATGCTGTTGACTAGCTTGCAGCGGTTACGTTTCCTAGGTTGTTTGGATGACCTGACCTTAGGTCGTATGCACGACCTGCTTGTAGTCTGGACACGTGGTCTGCAACGAGTGGTTGAGAGTAGAGGGTACTACCAAATCACTATCTACTTTAAACCAATTCCAGATATATGTACACTTCAGGTGAATGATTTTATAGGCAACACGCTTAATCTACAATTCTTTGTTGTGTACAGTGAAAAACTAATAGAAATATCAGTTGAGGAAAAGGAGAATTCCAAATTGTATATCATAAAACTATTAGAAAGTTCGATCTTTATGGAGACCACATAATGTTTGGATAGGGAAGTTACTGCTTTCATTGAGATAGTTGAAATCTACAGAAATGCCTACTAAAAAAGTTTCATAAATTCAAATGACTAAATCTATGATCAATGGAAGATAAACAATATTTCTAAATTACAGGAGCACCCTCCGCAATTTCTTCGTGCTAAATCAACTAAGATATTCTATTAATTCAAATGACAAAATATGATTTCAAACTAATTTTTTTTAGGTTAACATAGTATGAAGAGCATATGTACCTGAGCATTATCCGCAATTCGATATCAAAATCGTTCTCCCCTTGCCCAATGAAATTCAGCCACCATTTGTTGTTCCATGATAATCTATACAGGAATAAAACATGGACAAAGTGATAGGATGGAAATGACCTGAATAAAATTAAATACATACCATACATGAATGTCCTTGAACAATGACTGTCAAAGGACCTGACGGGTGTAGCTAAATGTGTATTAATTCAAAATCTTGATTCCAACTCTCAAGGATCAATTTAAAATGCACAAACGAAATCTTTAAAGTGATTAAGCATAAGAAGTCAAGTTGAAAAGAAGAAAACCATTGGTTAACCTGGTCATTCAAAGATTGTTCCATCCGTTAAATAGATGGTTATAGGAGAATAATTTAAATAAGAAATTTGAGGAGGAAGCTTACAAAAGAATTCTTCATTAAGTATGAATAAACAACTGAATTCGTTCTACAAAAGAAAGGAGATGGAAAACCTTACAAAACAGAATCAAAGCATAATTTTCATCCTTTTATAAAGACAATTTGAGTAGGAAGAAGAAGAAACTTAGAGGCGTTCGTTATTACCTATAAAATTGATCAGATCGGTGAAGCAAGATAGAAAGACCGGAAATTGGATTTTTCACAAACTTCTTTGCCAAGAATTTGTTGGAATCTTGAATGAAATTGTGTCCTCATGGGTTTGAACCCATGACCTTATGTCTCTACTACTCTCTAATGTGGGGGGCTTTAGTCCCACATTGGTTACTAAACTTAAGTCACTTGAGTTTATATTGCTTTGTGTCCTTATGGAAGGATAGTGTAGAGAGATATAAGGATGTGCTCGCGCGCACACAAGGCCACCTTGGTTTGGGGGATCTCAGGAGGTGGGAGCTCCAGAAAACCTTAGTGCGTCGTGTGCCCACACACGTCGCGCGCAGGGGGGGGGGGTGGGGGCAAATCCACCCAATTGGGCTTCATGGACTGGGCTTGTTCTTGCAAATCTCTCTTTCTCTTTTTGTTGGTGTCAAAACAGCTATTTCAAACCAAATCACGCTTTTCTTGCCCTAGGATAGTGCGTGCGTGATTCTTGCCTTCAGTTGCGCAGTTGCGACTTCAAGTTTCTATAAACCAAAACGTTTTCCCGTTTTTCAAAACATGAAAAAATAGATCTGATTTCTCTTCCCAAAAACCATGTCTGGAGTACTGAGAGTTCCAGTGGTTGTCATTTGCTGGCGATTGACCCTTCCAATCGTGTATCACGGGAGCGTGCGCTTAAAGTTTTACGGCCACGTTACCCGGCCGGCGTTTTTTTCGTCTTAAGGAAATTGTGCCGAGCACAATCCTCAGTGATAAGTTTTATTTGCATTCTTATTACTTTTTTGCTTTACTAGTTAATATAGAATTAACGTTTGGTGTTTATTCTGTGGTGCTTACTTTGTATTGAAAACGGAAGGGAGGTTTCTTCGAATTTTTGAAAGGTTTTCAATAATTAATTTCTAAATCATATGGAAGAGAGAACAATTGGAAAACCAATGGGTTTCTCTATTGCGAAGGTTTTCAAAATTAAGAGTCGCAATTAATTTTTAAGCTTGTGTTAGGCACCACAGCGAATTGTGACTCTCGATTTCAGTACGAAAGCAAATTGCTTTTTTTTCTTTTCTTTATTAAGAAGGTGGGGAGATGGAATGAAAGGAGAGCCATAGGTTTGTTTTTCTAAATTAATTTATAATCGCACTGTGGTAGAAGCACTAAGAGGTGGAGGGAGAACCCAAAAGGTTTCAAAGTTTTTCACTTAAGTCCAATTAAATTCTAATCTCGGAGAATAAAAGGGGTTAAGGGTTGGACACAAAGGGTTTCCACATTTAAGAATTTTATTTATTGCCATAATCTCACGTGGAGGCAATTGTGACCCTCGATTTATACCCTCTGAAATCGAATCCCAGCAGCTGAATCAGGAAATTGAGCTGTTTGTGTTAGAACGTTTATTAGATATTGCGTTGGAAAGTGGTAGATTGCAACCAAAGGACTACTACAGACCAAGAAAACATAGAATGAAGGAGAGCATTCAAAGTTCAAACAGTATAAGAACATATTCAAACAAATAATAGATATAACATTTTATCGTAAGCACCTCTAAAATTTCTTAAGCTCATGAAGCTTTAAAATGAAATAGGTGAGGGAAAACCACATTATAAACAAACATCTAAAAAGAGGGGATGGGGCTGGTTAATCTCTGGTATCATCAAATTGTGTGTTGACCATCCATATTATATCTCTATTATTCAAACATTACAATCATTTGTATAGTAACTAAACCATAAAAGTGTAGAGTGGAAAATAGATGTTTCGAGGTAGTGATTCCGGAACGCTTACAATAGCTTATTGGAGGATGAACTTGGCCATCAGGAAATGCAAGACTAACAAATAAACTATCCAACAAAGGAAATTTGATGGAGAAGCTAAACTTCGGTAGAACGTATTCCTATCAACAATTATCAAATTAATTTAGAATTAATAGCTAAAGAAATAGTTTTATAGCACGTACAAATTAGCAGCGGAAAACAAAGATCAATATATGTGTGACTTTAAAACATACCGGACTCACCGAGATTTCCCAAAAGAGGTTCCATAATTCTTTTCTTTTGTTCCTTCCTTTCTAAACACAGAGCAATAAAAACTTGATCAGTGAAAATCATCAACACGCCATATTAAAAAAAAAAAAAAAAAATAGCAACAAATAAAAAAATTCGTTCCACCAAATCACCTAATGTTACCACATTCCAATTATTTGAATAGAGCATGCAAAAGAGTAGCGCCAATCGACAAAAATGAATCCATTTGAGTATCATTGACATTTCCAATTTTCTGCCATTATTAGTTCGTTGGTCAATAAACCAATGAAAGTAAAAAAGAAAATTACCTGAAAGAGGAGGGCTTCAGAACTAAAAACGATAACGATGAAGAAAAAGAACAGTACATTAGCAGGATTATAGAGAGACAAACTAATGTTGATTCGAGAGATGAGACCGTTGAAGAAGAGGAAGAGTGGTTAGGAGTGAGGAGACGAAGCGTTTTGGATCTTGGGATAACAATAATAATTAATAAACTTTATTAAGGGAAATAAACACTTTAATTCTAATCGTGATAATTTATTGACTCACATTTTGCCTTAATGACGAAAGTGATAACCAAGGGTTTGCACACGAAGGGTTTTCACAATTAAGACATTTAATTAATTTCTAATCCAAGGTGGCGGCATGGTGACCCTTGATTTATGCCCCCTAAAATCGAATCCCAGCCGCGAGTCAGGAAACCGAGTTGTACAACAATATTTTGAATCATAATACCTCTATTAGAGTTTGTTGTGATTTGAAATCAGCCACTCTAATTTCTTGGACAACACAATTATGAATCAGCCGCTCCAACTTTTTGAATCACAAACTTCCTTATCCACATTTCTAAAATTCCAAATGCAACAAAACCCAAGAACTTGATTGCAAACAAATCAGTTTAAATAGAGGTAACTTACAAATATGAGTCGCCAATCAATTTGTATTCCTGTAATTGCATAAAAATCCATACTTCTTAAACTTAATCACAATAAATAAATCTATATTGCAAACATACACAAAAAATGATATATCAAGCGCCAAATTGGCTTCAATTTCAAACCAATACAACTACACAATTAATACATGAAAAAGATTGTGTTGAATGCTCGTAGATACTACAAAGATTACAACATATACAAAGTAGATTATAAAATTTTTGAACAAAATCCTACAAACCTCACTGCTTCAGAATAACTTGGTAGAGATTGGAGACGGAGTTATGAAAAACCAACATATTAAGGATTTGCTAAGCATATACGACAAACATGAAAACCAAGGCACAAAATAATGTATGGAGAGACATGATTAGCATACTATACAAACACACACACACAATCTCACGATATTCTAAAAAATTAAATATTTGTGTTTCATTTGATTAAAGAGTGGAACAAAATCAGAAACAGATCTAAATCAATCCAATAGACCAAATTCATTCGAATAATACCGGATTCGAGCCAGAAGAAGAAGTTCGAGAGTGAAACCGAACTCACCAAAAAATATAAACTGGATAAAGATAAACTTCTTCGAGGGATACACACAATGGGGAAAATCCGCAGAGTGCTTCAAATCGAATTAACTGCAAACAAATGACGAACTTAAATACCAAGCATACAACATCATAAAGTAAGTAAGTTCAAGACAGAGTGTTGAGTGCTTAATTTTTCAAATAAAAAGTAACTAAAAATGAATAACAATTATAATATACAGCAAAAAAAAGTGCAAGGATGGCCCAATTTCTAGATCAATAATGATAAGAGAAGTCTTACCCATTGGCGACATATGTTGATTATGAAGATAGATTATAATGTTGAACATTACAATTCTAAAGAGAGACAAAAAGAAAAAGAGCTAATCAGGGGAAAGAAAAACATAAACTGATGTTGGGGTTTAATTTCTGATTACCATTTTCCTTCACCTTTTTATTAGCAACTGATTCACTGGCGTTAGGGCATGAGTTAGATAGAGAGAGATGCCATTTGGGAAAAAGATTGGAGAAGTTTCTTCCATTGTATGCATCTATGTGTGTGTGTGGGGGTGGGGAAGAGGAAGAGAGAACAATTATTGTGGAGTTCAATAGAGAGGAGAGGGAAATGTTTTTTGTTCGTTATATTACCATAATTAAGAAAAAGTGATAATCAAGGGTTTTCACACGAAGGGTTTTCACAATTAAGACATTTGATTAATTCCTAATCCAACGTGGCAGCACGGTGATCCTCGATTTATACGAGCTGTTTTGTTAAGTTGATATATATATATATATATATATATATATATCGTTCGTAGAAATGAACCAAATATATTTTTTAATTTTTTTAGAAATGAACCAATCCATCATAAGAAATTAAAAAAAATAAAAAAATAAATAATTTCTACGTATATATATTAAAAAATTATTTTTAAAAAAAAAATTGTATATCGTAATTTTTTTTTAAAAAAAAACACTATATATATCGTAGATTTTTTTTAAAAACTTCTTATGATGGATTGGTTCATTTCTTAAAAAATTAAAAAAAAAACAAAATATATATATATATCCAAATAAGTAGCTACTTAAGTTAACTTAAAATAAGTATGTAGGTAAAACTTCACCTATAAAATAAATTAATGTTTTGTGGATATGATATACTTACTGTAAAGATTATCTCCATAAAATTTCAGCTCATTTGAAAACCTCTAACATTAGCAAAAAATTATTGTAAAAACTCAACATTTCTAGACCGTTAGATTTATTTTTAAAGATGACAATAATTTTTATCTATGTTAGAGATTTCCAAATTAACTAAAATTTTGTGGGGATGATCTTTATGGTAAGTGTTTCACATCCACAAAAAATTAGCTTTGAATTCATTTTATAGGTAAAGTTTTCTTACTTATTTTAGGTGTAGTAACTTTTTAGAGAAGGACTATATATATATAAAATGAATTCAAAGCTAATTTTTTTATGGATGTGAAACACTCACTATATATATATACAGCCCGGCTCCTAAAAGGACCTTAAATAAGTATCAAATCTAAAACACCTACAACTTCACCTACAAAATGATTTAAACCCTAATCTTTTGTGCATATGATCTACTAACCATAAAGAACATCTCTACAAAAATTCAACTCGTTTGATATCCTTTAACTTAGATAAAATTGTTTTCTACTTTTGAATATATATATAAAGGTCCAGAAATGTCTAATTTTTGCATTCATCTTTTGCCAGTGTTAAAAATTGTCAAACGAGTTGAATTTTTGTAGAGATGTTCTTTATAGTTAGCAGATTATATGCACAAAAGATTAGGGTTTAAATCATTTTGTAGGTGAAGTTGTGGGTGTTTTAGATTTGGTACTTATTTAAGGTTCTTTTAGGAGCCGGACTGTATATATATATATATAATTTTTATTTATTTATTTATTTTATTTTTTTAGAAATGACTTTATTTGGTTCATTGATGTTTTTAAAAAAATATTAATTTCTACGATATATATAATTTCATGTAAAATCGTATTCAAGTACTATCTTCAACAAATTTATCAACATAAATAGTTAATACAATGTAAATCTATAATAAGAAACTCTAAGTAGAGCACAAGAAACTCAGGCTGTCACCCTCCTATGGGTAACACAGAAAACAACAAAGACAACGACAACACAAACGTGAAGTACGATGCTATAGATATATGCATCGCCCTCCACCTCCTCTCGTTGATGTACAGGATAACTAACCCTGTCATCGCGGTAGTAACAAATCTTACTGCGTCTACAATACCCTGGGTCAGAGCAGACCCAAGGTACGTGGTCACAATAAGATACGTACCCACACTAAGCCCAATTACCCTAGTATGCCATCCACCCTGAAGCGTGTGTGGATACTGAATACCCAAATAAGTAACCGAAACAGCAACTGAAAAATCAAATGCCAGTTTTGCAATACGGATCGTATACTACGTGAGACCGGCTGACGACGAGACGACGTTATATATATATAACTTGAGTAGCTACTTATTTACGTTAACTATATATATATATATATATATATATATATATATATATATATATATATATATATATATATATATATATATCGTAGAAATGAACCAATCCATCATAAGAAATTAAAAATAAAATAAATAATAAATAATTTCTACGTACATATATTAAAAAATTAATTTTAAAAAAAAATTTGTATATCGTAAAAATTAAAAAAACATTATATATATCGTAGATTTTTTTTAAAAAAAAAAAATTTCTTATGTTGGATTGGTTCATTTCTTAAAAAATTAAAAAATATATTTGGTTCATTTATATATATATAAGTAGCTACTTAAGTTAACTTAAAATAAGTATGTAGGTAAAACTTCACCTATAAAATGAATTAATGTTTTGTGGATATGATATACTTACTGTAAAGATTATCTCCATAAAATTTCAGCTCATTTGGAAACCTCTAACATTAGCAAAAAATTATTGCAAAAACTCAATATTTCTAGACCGTTAGATTTCTTTTTAAAGATGACAACAATTTTTATCTATGTTAGAGGTTTCCAAATGAGTTGAAATTTTGTGGAGATGATCTTTATGGTGAGTGCTTCACAACCACAAAAAAATTAGTTTTTATGATTTTTATATATATAGTCATTTTCTAAAAAGTTACTACTTAAGTTAACCTAAAATAAGTACGTAAGTAAAACTTTACCTATAAAATGAATTCAAAACTAATTTTTTGTGGTTGTGAAGCACTCACCATAAATATCATCCCCACAAAATTTCAACTCATTTGGAAACCTCTAACATAGATAAAAATTGTTGTCATCTTTAAAAAGAAATCTAACGGTCTAGAAATATTGAGTTTTTGCAATAATTTTTTGCTAATGTTGGAGGTTTCCAAAATGAGCTGAAAGTTTATGGAGATGGTCTTTAAAGTGAGTATATCATATCCACAAAACATTGGGGTTGAATTCATTTTATAAGTGAAGTTTTACCTATGTACTTATTTTAAGTTAACTTAAGTAGCTACTTTTTAGAGAATGACTATATATATATATATATATATATATATATATATATTTATTTATTTTAGAAATGACTGTCTTTGATTAATTATATTTGGTTAAGTTTTTTAGAAATGACCGTATTTGGTTCATTAATGTTTTTAAAAAAATATTAATTTCTACGATATATATAATTTCATGTAAAATCGTATTCAAGTATTATCTTCAACAAATTTATCAACAAAAATAGTTAATACAATGTAAATCTATAATAAGAAACTCTAAGTAGAGCACAAGAAACTCAGACTGTCAACCTCCTACGGCTAAAACAGAAAACAACAAACACTACTACAACCACAAACGTGAAGTACTATGCTATAAATATATGCATCGCCCTCCACCTCCTCTCGCTGATGTACAAGATAACTAACCCTGTCATCGCGGTAGTAACAAATCCTACTGCGTCTACAATACCATGTGTCAGAGCAGACCAAAGGTACGTGGTCACAATAAGATACATACCCACACTAAGCCCAATTACCCAGCTGACATGCCATCCACCCTAAAGCGTGTGTGGATACTGAATACCCATATAAGTAACCGGAACAGCAGCTGAAAAATCAAATGCAAGTTTCGTTATACATATCGCATACTCGTATACCTAGACATATATATATATATATATATAAACCAAATAAGTTGCTACTTAAGTTAACTTAAAATAAGTATGTAGGTAAAACTTCAGTTATAAAATGAATTAATGTTTTGTGGATATAATATACTTACTGTAAAGATCATCTTAATAAAATTTCAGCTCATTTGGAAACCTCTACCATTAGCAAAAAAATATTACAAAAACTCAACATTTTTAGACCGTTAAACTTCTTTTTAAAGATGACAATAATTTTTATCTATGTTAGAGATTTCTAAATTAGCTAAAATTTTGTGGGGATGATTTTTATGGTGAGTGTTTCACATTTACAAAAAATTAGATTTGAATTCATTTTATAGGTGAAGTTTTACTTACCTACTTATTTTAGGTTAACTTAAGTAGTAACTTTTTAGAGAAGTATATATATATATATATTAATTGTTTTTAGAAATGACCGTATTTGGTTCATTATATTATGGTTAATTGTTTTAGAAATGACTGTATTTGGTTCATTAATTTTTTTAAAATATTAATTTCTAATATATATATAATTTCATTTAAAATCGTATTCAAGTACTATCTTCAACAAAATTATCTACATAAATAGTTAATACAATGCAAATCTACAATAAGAAACTCTAAGTAGAGCACAAGAAACTCAGGCTGTCAACCTCCTACGGGTAACACAAAAAACAACAAACACTACTACAACCACAAACGTGAAGTATGATGCTATAAATATATACATCGCCCTCCACCTCCTCTCGCTGATGTACAGGATAACGAACCCTGTCATTGCGGTAGTAACAATTCCTACTGCGTCTACAATAGCCTGGGTCAGAGCATACCCAAGGTACGTGGCCACAATAAGATACGTACCCACACTAAGCCCAATTACCCTTACATGCCATCCACCCAGAAGCTTGTGTGGATACTGAATACCTAGATAAGTAACCGAAACAGCAGCTGAAAAATCAAATGCCAGTTTCGCAATAAAGATCACATACTTGTATACCTGAACAATATATATATATATATAACTTAAGTAGCTACTTATTTTAGGTTAACTGTATATATATATCGTAGAAATGAACCAAATATATTTTTTAATTTTTTTTAGAAATGAACCAATCCATCATAAGAAATAAAAATTATATATATATATATATATATATATATATATATATATATATATATATATATATATATATATATATATATATATTGAAACGGGAATAGTTGTCCGTCTGACCCGCTGCTATAATTGTGAAAATGGTTGTGAATTTAACAATTGTTGTGATGGAAACGTGGTTTTAGTAGCGCGTTGGTGACCCAAATTTCCAAAATAATTGCTACCTCTCATTCAAACATTAACGACAACCTTTGCCACATGTAATTTTGAGTCATTGATTGAAATTAACAATCTTTTGATTTTTTTTTTAGAACATAGTTTAGGGTTAAGGCAAACCCTGACTTGCCATTAAAATCTCATGAATTTTTTTCCTTCTTTATCCTCTTATCCAATGGAGGTATAAAGAAGGTACATCTCTCACCATTAAACATGATGGCTAGGTAGTCAGCTGCCCTATTTGTTTCTCTGTAGACATGTATGTATGAAATACATAATCCCTGTGTTAGCCCTTTAATAGCTAGGACTGTATTCATACAGTACTAAGGTGGTGGTTTTGTTCCCTTTAGAATATTGATGGCACTTTGAGAGTTAGATGCTGCCACAATCTCTTTTTTCCCAAGCAATGTGCAACCTTGCAAACCATAAAGAATCCCTTGGAGTTCCTGGTATAATACGGATCCCATGCCCCCTTCTCCAATGTAGGCTAGTAAGATTTCTCCATCTGCATCTTGTATTGCCCCACCAATACCTGTTGTTGAGTCATTCATAGCCCCATCAAAGTTTAGTTTGACTGCATTTCCCGTTGGCTTGATCCATGAGCATGGAGTGGGCTCTTTTCTCTTGAAATTTACTCGAATTTCTACCCTCTCCATGAGGATTCTTCCCTTGATCGTGTCTTGAACATCTTTAACCTGACTTTGTAAGTAAATTTTCATTTCTTTAATCAGATTCTCTTTCATTATGCTGCTGGGTTTGCTTGTGTTCTCGAATCTTCTATGGTTCCTTTCATTCTACAAAAGCGATATTTTAGTATTAACTATATTTTATCTTTTTTGCACAAAAGCGAGATCGATCTCTTGTTGTTCCAAATCATAGTGCTGTGGGCACCCCATAAACACTTGGGTTATTTAAATGAATTTTATACACAAGGCCAGCCTGGGCTTTTGTTGTCTAAGCCCTTGCACTGGCTAAGCCGAAACCAAGCCCCATTAAGCACAAAAAAGCCCACTGTAGTGTTAAAAAATGAAATAAAAAAACTGATTGATTCTAAGATCTAGTCCAAAGGCCCAAAGAAAATAAGAAACAAATGTCCCATTTTATGGATCTCGCATATGACCCTTTAAAACTCCAAGCTGGCCCTCTCTATATACTTTCAAGTTTTTGGAATTTGAACTTACAACAACCACCATAGTACAAAATATCGCTATATATCACGATAAATATCGAGATTTCAACAAAAGATATGTAAATATTGCAATATGCTTAGAAATATATACAACTGCAAATATCGACGATATTTTGATGATATTTATAATATTATTGATATTTTAGGATATATTGTGATATTTGGAGATATTTGACGATATTTTGAATAGATAACAATTTTATTTAATATTTATCATTATATTTCAAACAAACATAAATTATATATCATGATATATCAAGAAATATCCACAATATCCATGATATTTGTCGATATTTTGGATATATCTACAATATTTGCATATGAAACAATGTCAAATATCCCCAAAGAGAGAGATATATCCACGATACATATATATCCATAAATCAGAGATTGATATTTTGCCATATTCTGATATTTTGTACTATGACAACAACTACTTTTGTTTTATGGAAGTTTTCCTTTCATGGCTATAAGTGTGGACATCATTGGCTCTTTTGCAGGGGCGGATGCAGAATTCTCCACAAGGGGGGCTACTAGTCTTAATTGCCACTATTATTTGTTTTTTGATTTTTTTTTTGGGTATAGTTCATGAATGATGACCACTATATATATATATATATATATTTATTTATTTATATTTATTTATTTATTTTATTTTTTTTGGGCAAAATTAGGGGAAGCTATAGGCCCGGACAACCAACTCATAGATCCGCCCCTGCTCTTTTGGGTACAAATTCAGCTGGTGTGGACTTGGAGGGATTGACGAGGGTAAGAGTGCAAGACATTATCTACGTACATTTCCTTCAAAGTCTTCACCAGAATAATGTAAAACTACCTACGACACATTGTAAAGAGCTCCATATATATATATATATATATAAAAGCTCGCGCACATTCTCTCTCCTCGCCATATCGCTCTATTTTGCACCTCAATCAATATGATTGGCTCCTAAAAAATCGGATGGAATAATAATTAGTGACACCTCCCCAGATTTTTTTAAATCTCCCTAATCTATTCATAATTTTCTATGGACTCCTCAAATTAAAAATAAATAAATAACAAATTAAATAAACCTTATACAAATTCTATCGAAAACCTAACTTTTCTCCTCAAATTACGTTGTCTCTTATCTTCTTCCCTACCAAGCAAGAGTTCACATTAGCCCCACTACTGCATCGAGCCAAACTAGCGACCATGACACAAAAAATTGTGCGCCTCAATTCAAAACCCCCAATGATTCTAAACACTAATGAGAAAAAAAAAATGAGAAAAAAAAAAGATGAATACACTACCTCCGTGGTTACACTATCTAAAACCCATCACACCTTTTTCCAAAACCCAAACAAAAGTTATTCTTCATCTTTTGTTTGGGAAAATACCATCCCGACTTCAGTACGTCAGACTTCCATTGAAATTGTTTAATAATGCTTTTTGGAATAAACCTGAGGCTAATATAATTTGTATCAATAAGCTCAAATCTGACTTGCTTCTAATTAATGTAGGGTGCTTTTGTTTACAGTGATCGCATTCAATTCAACCCTCATTAATGATGGCTACTTTATTAGTGGCTCTATCGACGGGAAAGTTCGAATTTGGGTAGTTTCAGAAAGCCGAGTCGTAGATTGGGCAGATGTTCGAGATATAATAATTGCCTTATGTTACCAACCAGATAGATAGGTTTTACTCTACCGAATATTTTTAAGTCCTATCTTTAAGTAGTTATTGATCACTAGAAGTTCATTTTGTTCACGATGGTACTTATTTTGTATTCTGTTCTCCCAGCAGGGATTCATTGTCGGTTCCATTTCTGGTCATTGCCGCTTCTATGATGCATAAGGTATATCTCTTTAGCTCATTGCCACATAGATAATGTTTGGCTCATAGAATATCTAGATGGGAAATGTCAAATTTATTTAGCTATCGAAATTCAGTAAAACAATTGTAGAAAAGTTGAAGGGGAAAATTTATTGGTGCTCTAGCTATAATTTTTCTTAATAATATGTGAATGGTATAAATTAAATTGTTCTTGAAAAACCATACTTATGTTGATTTACAAAGATCACTTTATATACACTCTTCACCATAGTTCTACTTGCATTTGTTTAATTCTCCATATTCTATTTTTAATTTACTATGGACTCCTCAGACCGAATAATAATAATAATAATAATAATATATTTTACACGTTCCAGGAGAACCCAAAAAATAAAGAAAATTGCCAAACTCTCTCCCAAAAAAAAAGCCTCAAATCTCTCTCTGGCAAGAAAAATTGGAAAAATCCCATTAAAGAGAAACAAAAAGCTTCCCTAGGTAATCACCGATTTAAATCAGCAATTTCCTGCGATTATCAAGCATTAATTCCATCGCCATCGCATTGCAACTCGGTTTCTTTCAACTAAGGCAAACTACTAGGTGGTGGAGCCAATGAGAAAAGCGAACCACCCATCTCCTGTTCTTGCATCTTCTTCACATCTCAATAGTTGCACACATCGATCATCTTCTTCCTCAAAGATAAACACTTTTTATTACTTGATATAAACCCTTACTTTTTTTACTGTTTAATATAAAAGAGAATAAAATGATGAGTCACAGTGGCGAACTCATGATTCAGGTGGACTCTTAATTTTGTATGGAATTGCATATGAAATTCATTGACTTTGTGTTCGTTCAAGTTGGATTTGTTCGAGATTGTCGTGTTATTCTTTTATTGATTCTTGCAATGGTTTGAAGATGTTTGTTTGTTTGTTTTTTTTTTATGCCTTCACTAAACAAACATTTTCTTATGTGAGATTTGAATTTGGAGGTTCTTTTTCAAAGGCGTGTATAATTTTTTTGATAGGGTCGTCAGTGTTTCTTATTTCAACAACGATCATATGGTTATGCAATAATGTGTTTGCCTTTCATTCATGGGTTAATTCCATAAAGCAGGTGTTCTTTTCAATAGTTTGTATCCCCTGGGCCTAAAGCTTAAAGAGAAGTGAACAAGTACATACACTCTCATTTATTATTGCAATACATGGAATCCTAATTTTTCTCTAAACTCTCCAAAGCCTTCATAAGAAATATTGTTTTCCTTATTAAAATCGTTTTATCCTTCTGTTTCTTTAAGATCAAACTCCTTCTTTTCAATCCTATAATTAAAAATCAATTTTCCAGTTAATACATTCAATGTTCTCCATCTCTTATTATAATCTAATTTTTAGAACATGTTAACCATGTTCGCCTCCAAATACATAATCAATTAGCCCTATATTATGTTTTGTATTGTTTTTTTGTGTTCAAAACTTCTGTAAGATAAGGCGTCATATGTTTTTTGGATGTCACAGAGTTTTTCTGTTTGAGTTGATGGCACCATAATTTGCAACAGTGGTTATGGGAATCCAAAGATGTTCAAAAGGTAAATTTCAATTTTTTTTAATGGTTCTTATAAGGGGGACCGGGGATAATTGGGTTACTATTTACTTTTACATTTAAGTGATATTGGAATGAGAAGTATCATGTTAGCACTCGAACAGAAAAACTATCTTTTATTGCATTGACCGATCTCATGTTAGCACTCGAGAAACTATCGATCTTTATTCCATTGACTGATGTTTCTTATGTACGTGCTTATTGAATTTGAATTAGAAAGGTGACTGCTTCTTCTCTTTCTCGACATGAGCTGATTCACGACAACACTGAAACAAAACAATTTAGTTCGTTTTGGTCTATAATACCAATGGTTTGGCTTATTGCATTAGTTTACTTTTTAAGTTTAGTAAAAGAAGTAGCAATGGTACAATTTTGTTTTGACATAAATTAGAATTTGGGTTATATCTAAGACCTGCTATTTTGACATGCTTGATATTATGCATAGTGTAATCATGGTGCCATACCCAATTATCATTTGTATTGGCAATGTAGTGTCTATGGTGTTCGTTGGTATTAGAATCTTAAAGAAATTTATACCTCCAAAGAGCTACGTAGCTCAGACCATCTTATACTTTTTTATGCTAACTACAACGTTATGTTAGTAATAAATCATTTTTTTTTATGGTCAACTTTAATGCATAGGATGCAATTAGAGAATGAGGTAGGCTGATTGATCAACTAATAAGTACTAATGGTTCATATATGAAACAAGGCATCCATCGTTGCTTTTATCAGTTAGGTTGGTATCTAATCTTTGGAATCCATGTTTAGATAAACTATGTGTTTTGTTGTGACATTTGGTTGTGGTTGCTGATAATGATAATGTGTCACAATGGCAGCAAATTTGTTGGTGGAATGTTAAGAGGTAAAGGGAAATATAAAACACAAAGCATCGATTATATTCTTTGTCATTACTTTCGGTAGTGCATTGCTTTTTGAGAGGAAGTGCAAAAAGTCATCAAGATGTATTTCTCTTCTGAAATCCATAGTTAGGCTATCTTACAATGAGTTTCAAAATATTAGAAAGATATATTGCAATCCCTACAAACGCATCATATCTTTCTCACGTTTCCCTACTTTATTTTTCACTTATTGAACTTCTCTGTTAGAAAGATTTGAAGAAGACCACCAATGGAGGCTTTCATTAACATCTTTAGTTTTCAGGTACTTCATTAAATAAATTTTGGTTTTCCTACTGATCTATCATATTTTTAGTTATAGTTTTCAATTTTATGTTTAGTTTCATGTCTCCCGATATCACATGGTAATGAGTGTTATTTGTAGTTTTATCTTCTCTATAGCTATTGTATTATATTACTTCTTTTTCTTTTTCTTCTTCTCTTAGATTTTTATTGAATTTTTCCTTTTGGTTTGATATATCACCAAGTTAAAAAAATTGATCGATTTAGGCGAAACTATGGGAGTAAACGATTAAATTTGTTCTATTAATTAAACTTATGTTCATGAAGAATTCACTCCAAAACACAGTAAACAAGCATTGTGTTCAACCCATTAGAACTTTGAGGCTTTGTGTTCTAAACCTTACAACTCTGACATATTGGGTTCTAACCATTAGACATCCATTAGAGTTTGCGGCATAATGGTGCCTTCCTAGGCAAATGAAGAACTTAACCAAATTGCCATTAGTCCCTTTCTCTTCCAAATTTTTCTTCTTTCATCTTTTCTTTGGGGTTTTAAAGGTAGTAAATTTCTTTAGGTATGACAAACCTTGAGTGTGCCATGGATGCTGTTTGAAGGCTCATTTTTTTTTTTTTGAAGGCTCACTTAATGCTTTAATGGCTATCTAAGTTTTTCAGTGTGACACGTGACATTACAGTGTCATATATCTTCTTTCTTTAGCTATTAGGTATATGTTTCATTAGCATTCACCGAAGTCCTTATTTTGTGTATTTTAGCCTAATCAATAATTTCATATTAAAATTTGATCTGTTTATTATGTTTATGGTTGATGACTTTCAATGTTTTGATTTGTTCCCGCTTTTTTGCGCAAGTGTTTTCCAAGCTTACGAGCCTATATAAATTGTTCCTTATATTTCTTACATATGGTGGATGCATGCACGTCCACTTAATTAGGTGATATAAAAGTGGTAACTGATGGTTATAATTAGTCATTTGTACTACTTTGTTTTGTTGTAATCAAATGATCCGAATTGAAACCTTTGGAAATTCCTACGACTTGGTCTAAATGATAGAAAACAGAGATATATGCCCTAATAAATCAATGTTGGTAGTACATTGGCTACCACTTAATGAATCTTCAACACGTAAAAAAGTTTCAAAATTATGTCGCTTACATGGTGTCCTTTCCACCAATTGCCTATGTATCTATAAGCAATTTAGCTTTATTTGGTATAAATATCCATTGATTGTTATGTCCTCAATGAACTTATTTTGAAGAATAAGTAATGAGTATACTGGATGAAACCTCATCCTTTCGGCCTTTCGTGTATTCCTATTTCGGTTTGTTCCCCAACCCTTTTATCCAAGTGCAAAGGACACTTAGAAATTTTTCTTGAACTATTTTCAGCTTCATTTTGAAGAATCACACAATTTTGCTATTCAGCCAACAAATATGCATAGTTGAGGATGAAATCATAAGTGGAAGCTTGGTCTCACTTTGTACATTGTCAGGGTAAGGAAATACGCATGGTCAGTTTATTCAATATTGTTTCTTCTTTATGGAATTTCATGGCTGCTTCTTGCTTTTCTTCGAAAAGAAAATGGTAATTAACATAGTTTCTTATTAATACCACTTGGAAGTCGAAAATGTGATATAGTTCAATTGTTATGGAATGTCCAAATTATTTGTTCTCATTGTTTGATGTAAGGATTGAATTATGTACTAGACCCAAATGGATCTTAAGTACCTATCATGCTCAATATGGATTTCTTCGGGATTTATTTATGTTTGAAATGTGTGTCGCTTGGCCGTTCGTTGAACTTTAATTAGCCTCTCCCCCACTCTAAACTACTATATATGTTGTGTGTTTTTTTTTCCCTACTTTGATTAGATTAATCTTGACATAACCATAAGTTTCTTGAATCTTGACATCAGCTTATGCGCCGATTGTCATAAATGCCAAAGATATGATGCCATGGAGTTATGTATATTGCCATTACTACTTGAACAAACATTTTTTGATATTTTTTCTATACAAGCAAGCAAGCAAATAGAATAGTCTTTCAGTACTTCAACAATGAACAATAAAATTTTCTACATGACAAAAAAATGCCATTCGGCCCTTTTATGCAAATCTAGAGAGGAGATCCATTGAATTTATGAGCAAGAGGGGAGATTGATGATCAAGAGTACAATTGGATAATATTTGGTAAGAGTTCTTCAATTCTTTAATTCTTTCGGAACCGCTGACAACAAAAATGAAAAACAACTCATGGGGTTGTCAAAACAAAGACATTGATGTCTTAAATTGACAAAGCATAATGAAAAGAAGTTGATGTTCTAAGATTGCCATATATACTTTAAGTCAGTCACCGAGTAAGATTGGTAATAAGTATTCTTTGGGCACTGTCTTTGCTATTTAGTGTTGTTAAAGTGAGAAGCTTCAATACAAAAATTAGGCCTTAATTAGTTTCTTCAGTTTGTATGGATTCCTTTAGCATATCTCCATAGAAAAATATTTGTTACTCTCTTAAAACTTTTTCAATCTCTTAAGTGCATACATACTATATTTTTTTTTGAAGCAACACTATTGTTTGATTGCAATATTGCATTAACTGAACACCATATAATGTGTCTTGAGTAATATTATTGAATTTCAGTTATATTAACCATTAGTTTATTCTTAGATATTTATCTTCTGGTGGTTTTTTTGTTCAAGTTTTATGTTAAGTATATGGGTTTTGCACTTTCTGATGGGAATATCTTAGCACATGCAGCTTCTCAGTTGAAAATATTCGGTTGTTCAGATAATAAAAAGGTACTACAAGTATTCTTTGCATATGATTCATTGGTTAAACCATCATTTCAAAGAATTTAGTTCAGTATGGTATAGCTAGACATAATGTTAAGTAGCACCCAGGATGGGGTTGTTCTGCTAATTGATTAGTTGCAGAAGTCTACTAAAACTCAAGTTGTGCAAATTGGAGGCAAGTCACTATGATAGCAATTGTTTTTTTTCCTTAATTGGTTCTGCTTATAACAGGCAATGGGAAATGGATATTAACAGTTTAGGGACTTTATAAATTATGAGCCTTATTTATAGTTCGTGAGAGTTGTTCTTATAAACTTCACATTTAGAGAAGTCTTTCGAAGTGTTCTATAAATGTATCAACCATGATAGTCCCTCTTGCTTTCTATAGATGAAAACATTTTATTGTTAGCTTAAGTCTAATTCAAAGCCATCAGGGAAAATTGATTATTCAAATTTGTCCAATAAAAATGTGTTGATCTCTGTACTGTGCTATTTTAAGTGGGTACGGGAACTGTGAGCCTATGAAAAATGCTCATTTTTTTTTCAGGGTTGGTTGTTATGATCCTCTGTTTGGGATGAATAAAAAAAAAAAAAAATTAGTAGTTACTTGCAGGTGTGGCAAAATTACTGGACGGAAGTCAGCTGAATCTTGACTAAATTAGGACTAAAATAATGGATCATGAAGTATGTACTTTTCATATACTATGCTCATGCTGCTATTGTTTGAGTTTGTAGTAAATTTAATTGTAGATGGATGACTTGATTAGGAGACCTTTTGTTTTGTTAAGCAAATATCTTAATATAGCCAAAAAAGAAAAGAAAACAACAACCTATATAGCTACCACTATTTTTGCATACCTAATTATACCATCTATGTTATTGGAGCTAAGAAAGTTAGTATTTTTTTTATTTTTTTTATTTATTTTTGATTGACTAAGAAATTAAGTTAGCATCTTCTCAATAACGTGGATTTGATTTATTTAGCATCAATTTCTTTAAGCATATCTGATAACTTATAATCACGCCTAGATAACGTCCACGTCACCTACCTAATTGCTTACTCCTATAGCACCATTGATTTAGAGGAAACTGAAACTATTTTAGAGCCTTAACTTTGAACCAATGCTGCCTAAAGAGGATGGTCAAATGAAGCTGAAGGGCTATTAAAAAACCCAATACAGATTTTTCAATGTATTTTTTTATTAATCTCATTCCTAGCATTCCAACTAATAAAATGTTTGCACTTATCCAATCTGAGAATATTGAAGCTCCTTCAAGGTAGATAAAGATGGCAGAAAGATTATTGAAAAAAAAGATATGAAGTTGGTAGAAAGGGCAGTGAGTTTGGCATTCACAGATCCACTACTGCTATCATTAATGTACTTCTGCTCAGATGCTTCACTCAGATTGTAAATTATAAGTAGATTCAAGCTTATGTGCTATGTGAATTTTATCTTATTAGTAAGGCTAATACGTACTTTTTGACATTTAAGCGTAATTAATTGACAACATCATCAATGTCTAAAAGATTAAGGTGAAAAAACAAGTTAATAAATCTCATTCTTTTATATTGTTTTGGTTTAGGGCAGTGCTTTGTTTGTATTTAGTTTGATTTTGTATATGATTGTTTTCATAGATAAATTGTGTATCACATTTTTTTTTTTTTCTTTTTTTTAACTTTGTTACCTTGCAAATTATATTTCTAAATATCTTAAAATTGATTTTTAGCTCAATGGAAGAGCACTTGAGTGTGAAAATACATCTCAAGAGATAGATGGTGGTTCAAATCCACCAAGGTCACGTTCATATCTTGAGCAATATATTAAGTGACTTTGATGGTGGTTCAAACCCACCAAGGTCATTTTTTTTTTTTTGTGTTAATAGGTAGCTCCCCATCATTTTTTTTAATCGATTAATAGAATCTCAGTTCAATGATAAATGTGGATTAGAACTATTTGAATTATTGTTAAATGGGCACACGAATAAAACAGTGTGCCATGATGGCCGGACATCCTTACGTGGAACATTGAATATTATGAAACTTGCGCCGAACATTGTTGTATTGTTGCAAGCTTTATATTTTTATATTGTTTGCAGTAGTAGGTATAATCAATTATAATTAAGTTTTTTATGCTCTTACATGAAAATCGGGAGATCCCAATAGATTTAAATGCGTTAACGTTGAGTCTTCAAATGCTACTTTGCAATTTTTGAATTTTACAGTTGAGTGCATATATGTAACTTTTGGAAAATTTTAATTTAGTTTTGTAGTTAACTACCACCTTTTTGGAGTTTAGACTTCGTTTGATATTTTAGAACATTGACATAAGATTTGGGCTACCATTTTGTATGTAAAGTACTAACAATTTTGTAATCTATTAGCTTTTTGGATGTGTCCATAACCATGTTTTACCAACAAACACGGGACCGCTCTATAGAGTTGCAGCTCAATTAAGTTATTAAGGTACATGTCGGCAACTCGATGGTTATTATAAGGTCTAAATATCTCAAAGAAATAAGTGTATGTGAAGTGGATCCAAATGTTCGACGAGGTTCAATGTATGGACCAATAATGCAAAATTGAACGTGCAACTCCATATCATAATGACCAAAAAGTAATTTATGTAAGGTGACCGGCAGTAAGCATGAAACCGGAATTGATGTTGATAGCAAAGAGACCAGCATTTGTCAAGTAACACCATAAGTTGTCATTGTTCAATTTTTTACTTTTGTTGTTTGACATCCAAAACATGTATTACTGATACATTAACATGTTGAAATTTTATTTTTGTTAGATGAACATAGTTAGTAATAGGTGTTAATATGTTGTCCATTATCTTCATCTTCTTTTGAACCATATATTAAGGTGGATAGTTGTTACAACCCTTTTTTTTTTATTATTGTTACTATCCTCTAGCTCTTAGGCGCTTGTTACAACTCAAATCCCGTTCCTCTCACTATTTCTCCAACCTCCAGACACTATTCCTCTTTTCTCTCTGATGGCTGCCCCCCCTCCTCTTTCTTCTCTTCACTTTCTCTTTATATCGGTTCCTTTCTTCATCCGGGCCCTCCACCTGTCCCTCCATCTCGCGGTCTCCTTCTCTCCGCGTGTAGGGTTTCCGTACTGCGACCACGTGACTTAGCAATGATCCAGTGCTCCGCGGCATGCTATCTTTCGTTGACTCGGGCGCATCCTCCCTTTGATCCTTCGGGCCCCCATACTACCACTACAGATGCCCCCTCTCGAGTCCGCGACCATTTGGTGATCGGGGAGTCGAGAGTCCATGACGTCACGTTTCCCTCCGCGGTTCCCAAAGATTCTTTTTCATCGCTGGACTCACGAGTCCCATCGCAATTATAACCTGCGTCCCCTCGTTTCTTGCGCATCCACGCGTCAATCCCTGACTGATCCCTTTTAGTGTCGCCTAGATTTCAGCCCCTCCATTACTCTTTTGCCCCTTCCTCTTATAAAAAGCCCGCTCGATTCTTTCCTTCTTCCATTCAGTCTTTCATTTTTTTCCTAGCTGCTCTCCATTTCTCTCTACTCTTCCCCCTGGTTAACTACTCCGGTCACGCGCGCGGCTGTCCTTCCTGTTTTCTTTTGTGGAGGGTTTTGTTCCTGCTGCTCCTCCCTTCCCTCAGGTTGGTCCCTTTTCCTCTTTAATCCATTATTTGCTATATTGCGTGTTTCTCTTGAATTTGAGACTGTTCAGCTTCTTCTCTCTCCAACTGGTCTTGTCTGTGTAACTTCCTCCCTGACCTCGATGTCGGCTTCCAGATCCGACACCTCATCCTCCTCCCCGTCCCGTGGTATCGCCTCCCCCCCCCGACCAGATCGGGGCTCCTTCCACCCTCACCTCCCCCTTGCCCTTCCTCAATAGCCCGCGCCGCAGACCTAATCTCGGCCGGTTAAAGCTTTCACGGCATACCACCGACGCCATATTGGAGCATGTCCCTGCCTTAACCTACTACCCCCACCTGGTTCCCTATAAGCCGGGCTGCCTAGTTGCCACGGTGGGGCAGATTGTAGCCGGCCTCCGTTTGCCCCTCACCCGTCTTGACATCGATGTATGCAATCACTTCAACATCCCTCCTTGCCAAGGCATCAACAATTTCTGGAGGGTTATGTATGCCGCGGACCACTACAACCGGTCCGAAGTCCCCAAAATAACAGTCCGCGACATGACTGCTTATTTTTATATAAAAAAGAGCACCAAGGATGTCAGCGTGGGATACCACTCTTTCTGCGTTCGACCTAAAAGCAACATTTTATACTCCGTGTCACCTCCTCGGACAAGTTGTGGCACCATTACCCCCTTTACATCTCTGGGAACTTCCTCTCTGCGGATCTTCCTCCCCGCTTTGAACCTTAATCACCGGCTTTTCTCCCCAGTGGTGAGTCTGCCTCTCTACTAATCCCTTGGTGTAGGTCTTTTTTGCTCCCCTTTCTGACTTGACAGTTTTCTTTTTCAGGTTGGCGTCCGGACTCGAAGTCGCAGCCCTACGACAATTTCTTTTCCACCACATTCCGGAAGATTCGCAACCTGGGACAGGCCCAATCCGCGGTACTAGGAATTGATCCTGTCACTGCCACTCCACTCCTTTCCGATCCTCAACTGAAGCTTATTGGAAAATATTGTTTCCCTTTTTATCGCCCCCCACCGCCCAAAGAGAGAAAGCCTTGGGATTCACCCCCTCCCAAGAAGAAGAGCCACACCAAGAAAGCTTCCCCCCGCCACCGACCAATCCGCCGTCCCCCTCCTTCATCCTCCGCTTCCCCACCTCATTCCGCTTGACCCTCACCCTTACGGTCCACGACCACTTGGGAAGACCAATACTCTTCTCCTCATTCGCTCTCCACTACTTCTCCCTCATCCCAACATGAAGCCCACAAAGCGCAAGCTTTTAAACGGCGACTTCGACTCGGGACGATGAGGATGTCTCCGTTGTCGTCCCTACCGCCGCAGCTCAATCCTCCCCTCCTCCGGCGTCTAAGCGTCCGCGGACTTCTGCATCTGAAGAGGACCCCGCCCATCAGTCCACCGACCAACCTGCTGCTCCCGCTCGTGTTGAGCAGCGGCCTGGGAAGGAAGTGGCCCCCCGCTCTGAAAGAGGGGGCACTGAGCCCATTCCTACTTTCTGCCCCACCTTCAAGGTTCGAAACCGCACTCTCAACATCCGCGATTCGGCCTTGGACAACGCCGCCGTGGCCTCTTCTCTGTTCTACGGGTCTCATCTCCCCAGGGACATGGCCTATGTTGATGGGGGAACGTTCGACTCTCACCGGACCTCCTTTTACACTGGTTGGGAGAAGGTACTCTCTCTCTTGTACTGGGTGTCTTTCCCTTCCTCCCCTTGAATGCTCTAACTACAGTTACTTCTTTTCAGATGAGCTTGGACATCTCTTATATGATCCAAGGCCTTTTTGGTGCGAGGGCCCGGATCGACCAGTTGGACGGCGACGTTGCCCGCCTGGAGCAAAAGAATGAGGCTGCGGACATAGAGAAGCTCAGGGCCCAGGACGAGCTGAAGACTGCTGAGGCCGCCCACCTCGCCTATATGGATAAGGTTAATGACCGCCTGAGTAACCAGCGGGAAACCCTCCTAGCTCAGCATACCGCCGCCCTGGCCTCCCTCTCTGAGAAGCACCAGGCTGAAATGGCGGCGCTTCATAAGCAGCACGACACCGACATGGATGAGCTCCAGGATCACTTCCGTGCCCAGGCCGACAAGAGAGTGGCCAAAAAGATTAAGGAGGAGCATGAGCGGCTTGTCAAAGAAGGGCGACTTCTCCCTGAAGCCCCGACCGCTGCACCCCCTTCTGAGGTGGCGGTACCACTTTCGGAATCTGCTCCAGCGGTCGATGAGGCCGCTGTCATAGTGGCCGGGGTGATAGACGCTGCTGCGGATGCCGCCCTCGAGGAAGCCGCCGAGTCAGTGATCTATGAAAGTGTTTAATTGTGTTTTGCTTGAAATGGCCTATTTTGTGCCCTGGCCAGGCTTCTTTTGTTACCATTTGTAGTACTTCTGATACATTTCGTTTTATTTTTACTCTCTCTGGTTGAGGATAACTGATTGTGGATATACCATATATTTTGTCTTTGTGAATCCCAAGTGCCCTTGTCGGTACTCGATATCTGCATGACTTTAGCGATAATGATCCTCTCTCGTCGTCTTCACCCGTTTGGTCGGGAGCCTCGTTCCCTCTGCCCCATGTTCAGGTCGGGGCCCCGCCCTTGACCTCTACTCATGTCGGACCCCTTGTCCGCGGATAGAGGAAGCCTCTTCGCTTCCCCTTGCCAGCATCTCATATCTTGTCCGGGGCGACTCCTCTCGCCCCGGCTCGCATGAGATCTCGCACCCGTCGTGGACACTCTCTTTGCCCCGACTGAGTTTTAGACCTCTCGTCCTCGAAAGGCTCCCCCCCTTCCGTTCCCTCTACTCTGAAGGCAGTAAAAATTCACGCGACATTAACCATCTCAAAAGTGCTAAAGTTTTATATATGTACAACTAGCTCATGCGGTTTACAGCCACTCCCATTACATTTACTCATGAATTTTTTTTAGCAGCCTTACATTCCACAGTTTTTCAACCGCTCTCCCTTCCAAGGTTCGCAACCTGTAGGTGCCCAACCCACCCACCTCAATAACCACATAAGGCCCCTCCCATGTTGGACCCAACTTTCCCTCGCTCACCTTCTTGGTGTTGGGGGTTACCCGCAGCAGTACCTGGTCTCCCACCTTAAAGCTCCTAGGCTTCACCTTCTTGTTGTACTGCCGTTGGAGGCGGCGATGGTACTCTTCTAGTCGGATCTTGTGCGGTGTCTCTTCTTTCTTCAGCTAGATTCATATCTCTCGGCCGATGCCCCAGTTTGATCCATCCTCGGCGGCCGAGGTTCTAGTAGTCGCCGCCACCGCCTTGGTATCCGCGGCCTCAACACCATATGCTAAAGAAAAAAGGGGTCTCCATTGTAGTGGTCCGCGGCGTTGTCCGATATGCCCATAGTACATGGTTGAGCTCGTCGGCCCAGGACCCCTTCTTGCTTTCCAGCTTTCTCTTGAGATTGTTTAGTATGGTCTTGTTGGAGGACTCCGCGCCCATTGCCACCGGGGTTATGCGGGCCGAGAATCCCTGCTTCACATGATAGGCCTGCAAAAAGCTCTTAACTCTCGATCCCGTGAACTGCGTTCCATTATCTGCAACGATAGCATACGGCAACCCGAAACGGCAAATGATATTCTCCCACAAGAACTTGATTACTTAGGCTTCTTTTACTACTTGCGGGGCACGGCTTCAATCCACTTTTGTAAAGTAGTGCATCGCGACCAATGAAACCTCCTTCTTACCTCGGGCGTTAGCGTGGCCCCACTATGTCGAGAGCCCACATTGCAAATGGCCATGGACTCGATACCGCGCCGGCTTTCGGTACTGGGGCCCATATCGGTTGAGAGAATCTTTGACATTTCTCACACTTTCTTTACGGCGAATTCTGCAGGCGTCTCTTTTCATGTGCGGCCAAAAGTAACCTTGTGTTAACAACCTGTATCTGGATTGTCCGGCCCGTGAATGGCTCCCACCGGTCCTCGCCGTAAAATTTCATCGAGCACCTCTTGAGCCCGCCCCAAACATTTCAACAGAGGCCGGTTGAAGTTCCTTCGATATAATTCTCCTCGAATCGATTACCTTCGCCCCGAGGCGCTTTGTTCAATCTCTCGCCTTTCTTTAGGGTCTTTCACATCGACCCCCTCCAAGAACTGCTTGAACGGACCCATCCATCCATCATCACCCTCCGTCGTGATCATTACCTCTAACCTTTCCTCGGTACTCGGCCTGCTCAATTTCCTTATCTCGATTGTCCTTTCCTCAGATCCTGGAATGGCGGCGGCCACGTAAGCCAGAGCATCGGCGTGGCGGTTCTCCCCACGGTTCAGATGGATGAATCGGATTTGGTTGAACTTCGAGGCCCAAGCCCGCAGGACTCCCAAATACCTTGCCATTCTAGGACATCGGGCCGCGAATCCTCCATTCGCCTGGCATACCACCAAATTGGAGTCGGAGTATACGGTGAGTTCTTTCACGCCCAGTTCCACTGCCATTCTCATGCCCGCGATCACAGCTTCATACTCCGCCTCGTTATTTGACGCTGCAAAGCCCAATTTCATCGTCTGCTCTAACCTATTGTTCTCCTCCTGACCCGATTACCGCCGCTTTTCCGCTTGCCGGCATCGATTTGCTTCGATCCATCGCAAACACCTCCAACCATTCCGTGCATCCTAGGGGTTCATGCAATCCAGTTCCTCCTATCTCTCGGGCTCCAAAACCATCTCCTCCCCCCATGTAGGATCCTCTGCAGGGAACTCCGCCAAGAATTCCGCCATCGCCTCGAAGCGCTTCTCCGTCCCCTAACTTGATATCAATCTCATATGAACTAAGCATCACGGCCCATTTCAGCATTATCCCTGATTTTTCAGCCCCCAGAGCCTGCTTGAGGGGCAAGTTAGTCACCACAATTACTGCATGGGCTTCGAAATAGGGCTTCAACTTCAGGGCCGAGAACACCAAGGCCGAGCGTACCTCTCACCGACCGTACCTAGTCTCCACGGTTCTAATAAGGTTTTGCTCTGGAAGTACACTGGTCTTTCTACTTTATCTACTATCCTAACGAGGACTGAGCTGATCGCATAATCTGTGACCCCCAAGTACAAAAATAATTTTTCTCCCACTTCGGGCCGCGACAACAACGGTGTTTCCTCTAAATAACTCTTAAGCCCCTAATGCCTCTTTCGTACTCCATTTGTCCATTTGAAATCTGTGGTGTTCCTCAACAAATCGTACTGATGGCCTACATTTGTCGGATGACTTTGAGATAAATCTGTTGAGAGCTGCGACTCTACCCCGCCAACCGGCCGCACCTCCTTCATTAATTCATGGCGGCGGCATCTCCACCAGATGATCTTATCGTCGGGGTTTGCCTCTATTCCTGCTTTCGCCCACGATGTACCCCAGAAATTTCCCTGTGGTGACTCCAAATGTGCATTTCTCTGGATTGAGTTTCAGGTTGTGGACCCGCAGTATATGGAACGTCTCCCTCAACCCCTCCAGGTGCTCTAATTCTGACATGCTTTTCTCCACCATATCATTGATGTATATCTCAATGCCCCGTCGGATCTTGCCCTCAAACATTTTCTCTCCCAACCGCTGGAACGTAGCCCCTGCATTCTTCAACCCGAATGGCATCCTCGTATAGCAGTATGTGCCTCCTTCCACCATGAATGATGTCTTTTCCTCGATCAGACCATACATCGCGACACGGTTGTACCCCATGGGCCAGACGTCCATAAATGAGAATATCTTTGAAGCCCCGTCCCCGTCTACCAATTCGTCCCACGCAAGGCATAGGATAACTATCCTTCCGGACACTCGTGTTTACGTCCGGTGAAGTCGACACACATTCGCACCTTCCCATTTTTCTTTGGGACCGCAACTATATTGGGCAGACCACTCCGTGAACTCCACCTCTCTTATGATCCCCTGCACTCTTTTAGTCCGGCAACCTTTTCCCCGAATTCCTTCCGCCGTATTTAGCCCTCATTCCCCTCATCTTACGTCTCACAGCTTCGGCGTCCTCCCTCATATGTAGGTGATGACATCGCGAATCCCGGATCAAGCCGTAACATCCTCTATTCCCCGGTGAATACGTCCTTGTTCTCCACCAAACATTGTACCAACTTAGCCTTCCACTTTCGCCGTCGGCCTCGATCCAATCGGCGTCAACTTCCCTCTCCCGCCTCTCCCGGATCCACTATTTACGTTTCATCTAAAGTCTTGAACCATCGCGCCTCTTCCGCCCCTTCCACCGGTCCCGCGACCGTAATTGCTATGCCGACCTCTTCACCGGGTTCGCCGATCCACACCCCGCTCGCGGGACATCCTCTTAATTGTGTTCTCGGTGGTCGTTCTTGGAGGCCACCCGATCTCCGCCCGGACCTCGTATGTTCCGTAGGGAGTAGGGAAAGCGTATGACCTGATAATAAGTCGAGGGTACCGCTCTCATCTCATGTATCCATCTCCTCCCAAGGATCGCGTTGTATTGGGATTGGGAGTCAACCACCATAAATCTCGAGAACACCGTCACCGGACCCGTTGTCACTGGCAACAAAAGTTCACCCATAGGCTCCGTGACGCTCCCATTGAACCCATACAAACGGTCCGGGGCCTTAGTTGCCCGGGTCCATCCCCATCTCCTCAAGAGCTCCTTGAACAAAGAAATCCACCTACCCCGCGGCCAATCGGGGACTCTTTTGACCACATAATTACCCATTGCTACCGTGATGACTAGCGCGTCTTCATCGCGGAGTATCCACGGTTCGAGATCTGCATTGGAGAATGTAATCCCTCTTCCCGTTCGTCAGACTCGTCGTAACTCCGCTTCGCCGCTTGGTGGGACTCATTGACTTGTTGAATGCTCGCCGTCCTCGACCTTATCCCGTGGGCATTGTGACTCGATCTTCCCCAATCAAGATAACGTTTATGGTTCCCAATATTCTTCCCGCTGTTGGGCACCGGCTCCCCTATTCTCGTGGTTCCGCCTTCTTAACTCCCTCATCACTCCCTTCTCAACTAATCTCTGAACCAACCATTTTAAGACATAGCAGTCGTTTGTTCCATGATTGTGCACCTGGTGATATTCACAGTATGGCTTGTTAGGCATTTCGGCAGGAAACGTTCGCGGCCCTTCATATCTTGGCACATTTTTTATCAACGGCAGTATCTCGCTCAACGGTCTCGCTAGGGGCACTTGCTCCACCTCGCGGTATGACTTTTTCTCCCTCTGCTCCCTGCGTGCCATTTCTCTCCCCCTCTCCGGCCGCGGTGTCTGACCGCGATACCTTTCCCCACCTCTGTCTTCTCCCTCTGTCTTCTTGCGCTCCCTTCCTTTTTCTACCGCTGTAACTGCCTTGGCTCCCCTCTTTGAGTCTTTCTGCATAGTATCCTCGTATCTGATATACTTCTCTACACGCGGATATAGCTCGTGCAATGTTGCAATCTCATTCTTCGCCACGGACTGATGTACCGCCGTCCTCGGTCGCAAGCCCCTCTCGAACGCTATTACCGCCGCCCTCATCCGTCCAGATTTTACACTTTAAGTGTTTCCGCCTTTGGCGACATAGGTACTCCCCGACCGATTCGGGCGGACCTTTGTCCGACATTAAATAAGGCGCGATGTCTACCACCCTCCGCTTCGATGTATAAAGTGATCAACAAATGCTTGCTCCAACTCTTGAAATTGGTTATGCTCCTTGACGACAACCCGATAGTACCCGATCGGAAGCCCCCTTTAAGACTAGCCGAGAACATCATACACCACGGACCATCGTGCCGCCTCTTGCCGAGAGGCATTCGCTGTCGAAGTGATGGATGTGATCTCTTTGGGTCTCCCGCTCGTCATATCTCTCAAATCTTGGTGATTGAGCGTTTTGGCACCTCGACGTCCATATCGCATTCGCCACCGGTTGCGGTTTCGGCCCCGCCACCACTGACCGGCCGCCCGTCACCGAACTTTCGTTCGCAGAAGATTAAGCCTCCCCGTCGTTGTTAATCATTTGTTGGACTTGCTCCATCGTTAATCCTCCTCACCGGGTTGTCCACCGAGTCGGTCCCTCGTTCCTCCTCCTCTTCCACCTTTTCGTTCTCCGATTCCTCCCTTGTCTCTTCCCCAGACTCCTCCTCACTCCTCTCTCTTTCTCTCCTCAGCTCCTCGTTTTCTTCCCTCAGCCTTTCAATCTCCTCCCGCATAAGTCGAACTTCTTCTTCTCCCCTTCCTTCCCCTCGCTCTTCCCGCCTCCTCCGCTTCTAGCATTTGTTCTAGGACTCTTACCTTCCGAGGTCTACCCAATCACCTTCTTTGGTGCCATTTCTACGCTCCCCACGCCGGAAAATGTTACAACCCTTTTTTTATTATTGTTACTATCCTCTAGCTCTTAGGCTTGTTACAACTCAAATCCCGTTCCTCACTATTTTCTCCCAACCTCCGCACACTATTCCTCTTTTCTCCTCGATGGTCGCCCCCCCTCTTTTTTCTTCTTCACTTTCTTTTTATATCGGTTCCTTTCTTCATCCGGGCCTCCACCTGTCCCTCCATCTCGCGGTCTCTCCTCTCTCCGCGTGTAGGGTTTCCGTACTGCGACCATGTGACTTAGCAATGATCCAGTGCTCCGCGGCATGCTATCTTTCGTTGACTCGGGCGCATCCTCTCTTTGATCCTTCGGGCCCCCATACTACCACTACAATAGTTGGTGCTACAAAACCCAGTAATTGGTTTCAACTTGCAAGTCTATCAAAGAAACATCACAACAAATAGAAATAACGCATATAGTTGGTTATCTTAGACTTCTCAATTAATCAGTACATCAATGTCTTCATAACTAACTTAGTCCCGTCAATTTTTTTTTATATTATTAGGTAGTAGTAGTATTAAACCAAAAGTAAACATAAATCAAACATTTTATTAAACTTAATAATTACCAAACAGTCTATCTTAGTTTCACCATTAGAGTAGTATAAAACACATACATAAAAAACTATTCGATCATTATACATTTTTTAAATTATTTACAGATTTTGATTTATATGTTGAATTATATATTTCAATTTAAAATGGATTTGAAAGTAAGATTTTTGATACATAATGAAAAAATAAATTATATAAAAACGGTCCCCGTTCGTTGAACGGGTCCAAAAATCTAGTTGTAACTAATTAGTACAACGAGCACAAGTCTGGCGCAGAATAATGTAAAACTACCTATGACACATTGTAAAGAGCTCCATTGGAAAAGAAGAAATTAATATTTAGGATTTACTTTAGTGTTTGATATAATTTGGTGGTTTTTATCAAAAAAATATAAATTTGGTGGTAATGCACAAAAAAGGTCGTTGTATCGCTATTAACTATTAAGGCCTTCCTTTTGCACATTGTGGGACAGTAATAGAGTAATAGGAAAGGTTTTCCTCAAAAAAAAAAAAAAAAAATTGGTGGTAATGCACAAAAAAGGTCGTTGCATCACTATTAACTATTAGGGCGATTGTGGGACACTAATAGGAATGGTTATAATTTACAGAATTCTAAAAATAAAAGTTTGTTAGGAATTAAGCAAGTAGACATCATCATTTCCATCCTTTGATCCTATATCTATGTAATGAGACAAAAGCACAAAGCTAAACAATGATTGAAAGTCTCACACTATTGCGCTATTGACTGAATATCACTTTCAGAGAAGTTGATTGGTTAACCAATTTTAGTCAGTTGGATTCATTGGCAAGAGTTATTTGATGATTTTGATCCATGCGAGTCTCTATCTATGCTCATTAAGTGCAGACGTGCAGTGGTGCACTAACATTGTCGGTCCAAATTTGAAGAAGAATCGAAAAATCTCCTTTACATGATCTGTGCTATACTACATTTTTTCTTTTAGCTACAAACTCCAATTAACAAAACGTATCCCTTGGGTTTTTGGATCTAGCAGTTATCAGTGGGTGATTTTGGACAAATTTCTTTTCCAAATAACTTAATCTCGAGACTTACTGGAAAATTCAATAGTTAACACACTCGCCCCTAGACTGAAGCCATTCAATGATGGTCTACTTTTGCATCATCCATTTGACAAAATTTGAAGAACGTAAACTCAGACATTCCATATAGAAGAAAATTTATGTCAAATCTCAAACTATGAGAGGCTAAATGGATCTCAATTATTGCGGAAATATGTATCTATATATTAAAATAATTAACAGAGAATTCAGCTCTATTAAATAAAAACATGTTGGTATGTTGTGCACATCATTGCCTTAGTTGGTGAACACTCTACTTGTAATACCAGTGGTGAGCTTCAATTAAGGGACCACCGGAGTACCGGACCAGTATATATAATTAAACCGGGTCGGTAGTTTGTGGTTCGGGTTTCGGTTAGTGGGTTACTGTGAGTGGGACCCATATTAAGTTCGGTGCCTTCCCACTCAGAATTCAACTACCGACAGCTGCTTTCATGTGAAGCTCATTCAGCCAATACCTGAAAACTCTCTTCATTAAAAAAAGAAGAAAACTTGAGAGAATAAAGAGACACAAGGCAAAGAGAATAAAGAAAGAGTGTGTAGTTGAGTTTGAGGGAAAGAATGAGTACACCACTACTAGCTCTCTGTCGTCTCTTCAATGAGCAGACCACTGTTCACACTTTCTTCTCAAGAAACTGTAAGCTGCCTTCTTTTTTTTCTTGACTGGGCTGTTTGGAGTTTGTTTTTGGTTTTTGGTTTCAGTTTATAGTTTAGTTGTAATGTAGTTATTGGTTTCCTACTTTGTCTTCTTATTACATGTATTGGATTGCTGCATTATTTTTCCACAATTGAATGCAATGTTAAAGAATGTAAATATGTATAGTAAAGAAAACAAATTTATGCATTAATCAAGATTGCTAAAGAAAACTAATTGTATGAAGAGTCCATTTTACAAGAACATTACAAGTAGACTGTTAAAAGAACATCTTAATACAAGAATGACTCTTGTGTCCAATTTCCCTGATATAGTTTCATGCTTTTAATTTTGAGGTATCTTTTTTGTTACAACCACCTTGGTATTGCCTGTTGCTGTAACCTTTTAGTAGATAAGCCATTGGATAACTCTCTTGCTTATCCTTATACTAGTGATGTGATGTTATTGTGGGTTAGAAAGGTTCGCTTTCGAATACATATCCCTTCAATCCCTTAATTATTCAAAGCAAAAGAGAAATGGTTTGCTTCAACCATTACTGGAGAAGTCCACTTTTGGGTACCCCATATGCACTATCTAACTATCTTAGATGATATGATTCTCGGTGACCCACCATGCTTA
Source organism: Coptis chinensis (assembly GCF_015680905.1). Taxonomy (NCBI): domain Eukaryota; kingdom Viridiplantae; phylum Streptophyta; class Magnoliopsida; order Ranunculales; family Ranunculaceae; genus Coptis; species Coptis chinensis. The sequence continues at coordinate 85,733,275 of NC_141460.1, forward strand.
CAACCACAGATCTTTATGCTGTCCATAGTACTAACCCAAACTATAATCTTTCCTTTGTTTACCAAGCTCCCACCCTCGACCATTATGACTGTTGTTACTCCTACAAATTCATTCCGTAACTTCTTTCATCAATTATGCTATAGCTTTTGATTTCATATATGCATATAGATTCTGTTTCTTCACTTAATTTCGCTATCATTACTAGTTTATATACTACTTTTATCACAAAAAGAAAAAGGACCCTTTTAAGTCACTCTGAAGCTTGGTTTAGTATGTTCTGTGTGGAGCTATATCGATCATATTCAAAGTTACAGATGCCAATTCTCATTTAATTGACCTGAAGGAAAAGAATAAAGTAACAAAACTTGTTCTACATCAATATCTAGATTATGTACCAAAAGAGAGAATTGGACAAAACCACAAATATAGTATAGCCTTTAACAAATTGACAATCGTTAAAGCTGGCTGTTTTAAGTCTTGAATTGTTGGGGTCATGTGCAATTCTGGCTACTTGTTTGGTTTTAATTCATTGGAGCTTGCCATCTTTTGTCTTTACTTAAAGTTGATTGCTAATCCCTTTTCTTGTGAGTGTTGCAGCTCAATATTGAGATGGCATCATTTGTACTTGAGAATGAGGCTGCCAGCTCAGAACTGTACTTAGCTTTGGGGCTGAAAGAGAAACGTCAGGGAGTTTCAGGAAGCCCTCGAGTGTTGTCACTCATCTCCTCTCTTCTTGAGAAATCTGTTCAAAGAAATGACAGTCTACTGGAGTCTGGGAAAAAGAAAGATGTGGTTACAATTTTTCATGGTTTAAGAGCACCAACTCTCAGTATTCGACAATATGTTGATCGCATATTCAAGTATGCAAGCTGCAGCCCGTCCTGCTTTATTGTCGCAAACATATACATCGGTAGATTCCTCGAAAGGACAAAAGTCCATCTCTCTTCTCTGAATGTTCACAGAATCCTGATCACAAGTATGATGGTAGCAGCAAAATTCATTGATGACGCGTAAGTAACACTGGTCAAGCTTTCATGAGATAATTCTATGTTTGTGTTGTTTCACTTGTTTGTCATCGTTGAGTCAGCTAATGGTCGATGGACTCATCCTCCGTGAACTGTGCCATGATATATTAGATTAAGGAAAACAAGATAAACAGTAAAAAAAAAAAAACAGTATAACTGTTCTACCAAGTGTTGACGGATCCCAAGTCCTCAATCTTGACATATTGCCTTTACTACATAAAGCATAGTAATAACTGTGTTGATAGATTAATAGCTGGGCTTGTTGAGGATCGAGGTCCTGTCGTGTATTTCTCTTTCATTCTAATGTAACACAGATCTTAATTCTCGCTGTACTTCGGTCCCTCAGAAAGTACGGTCTTGGATTCATGAGACAATCTTTTCAGACATATATAGTAAGTAGGTCTTACCTTACGTAAACAGAAGAAAATAATCTGCAGCAAAATAATTAGTCTAAGTGACAATGTTGAGTTCTGTACTTCTGTTGGTAATTAGCTTAGCTTTATAGGGCATTCAATTTAACACATATGAAATAAATCTTAGAGAAAGAATTACTACATTTTTCGAATGCTGCTGGCAGAAACCAGCATCGTGAAGGCTAAGCCACTTTATGACACAATTCTAAATAGATTGGACAAGTAAAATTTGTGTAAGAATGTTATACTTTATCAGAAATACAGAAGAATAATACTATATATTACTTTATATTATTTTTCATATATATATAGTGAATGTGGCTCTATCCCTCCGGCCCTCCCCATATATATGTATTGAAGTGATACAAGGCCAAAACTAATAAGGTCGTATCCTCTTTTTCTCCAAACTTCTTCTCTATTAACAACAATACAATTTTAATACATTCTCTCTGATTGTAACAATATTATTCTCCTTAATCTGTAAGCTTCAGTTGAATCTTTAGACTTATCTTTCTAGACTACAAAAGGTTCTAAAATGACAAACGTCTCATTGTTTGATTGTAGTAGTGTAATTTACACCTCCTAGACATTCTTTCAGTGAGCGTGAATTAAAACAGTATATTCTTCATAAGATTTGTCATTTAACGCAAATACAAGTTGTATCTAACGTTTACTTTTCTTCAAAGGAAATTTATGTTCTGAATAATAATTACTCTTTCCTTTTAGTACTGTTTAAGCAAACCTAGAGTAAGCAATTTTAGTATTTCATAATATGAACCTGTTTGCAGATTTTTCAACAATGCATATTATGCCAGAGTGGGTGGAGTCAGCACAGCAGAGATGAATCGATTGGAGATCAAATTCTTGTTCAGTTTGGATTTCAGACTCCAAGTCAGCGTAGACACATTCCAGCAGCACTGTTTGCGACTGGAGAAAGAAACCAGTCAAGGCTATCAGATTGAACGATCAATACAGGTCTGCAGACTGAAGGAAGGATGGCAAAATGTAGAAGAGGCAAATTGCACAGTGAACATCCAGAGATTGAGTTGTGGGACTGTCTAAATGTATTGTCATAGCTCCTCTATATACAAATATTATTGTGAATCACATTACAGTAGTACTCGATATTATTGTGAATCACATTTATTTTGCCGATATGACTTTTGAGAATAATGAAATAGTGCATTTTGTGACCCAACCCCCCCACACACTATCCTTCTGTTTTCTCGACATTTGTACGAGTATTGTGAGGTGAAATCAATATTTTAGGAAATCAATATTTTAGGATAATCTTTTACACCCTGTGAACCATCTACGTGACACACTCTTTTATTTAGTACTCTATTTAGCTGAAGTGCTCAACTTTCCATATTCCAGAAGACAAAATTTCACGATAAAGCCATATATGAAACACACTAGAGATGTTGTTTGGCGGGGCATAATTAAGTGTTTCCCTATTATGAAATAACACTGAGATCTCAGAAGTAAAAGAAAGGATAAGACTGGTTCTAGTTATCCTTCACGGCAAGGATGCACTCATTTGTTTCTTTCCTTAAAAAATCCTTAAAAAAACCATATCGTTTCATATTTATAATTTGTGATTTGATAACTTCAACATAAAAAATTGAAAAAATACTGTTAAGTTTACAAGGGAGCAAATAACCCTTTTCATAATCATCTGATCTATGTGCTTTCTACTCACCGTCACCCACCGGATCAGTATTACATATTCAATTTCCTCTAGTATCTTATTCTGTGAAAACAATAGTGATATCTCAAAATATAAATCATCAAAAACATTGACTCTGAAACAGGTGGGATAAATATTTATAGATTTTACTTCATTGAATTTGCATGGTTAAGAAAGGAAATGATGATAATATGTGATGCAATACCATTTGCATTCTGCACAGAATGCAACACGGTTGGTGCTGTTTGTAATTATCGATGATGGCATACTACTCTACCTGATCAGGACAGTTGGTGCTGTTTGTAATTATCGATGATGGCATACTACTCTACCTGATTAGGATGGGATGCGAGCAGGGGAAATGAAACAGGAAACAGTTATCAAACGAGAGATAGCAAAACAGGCAGCAAAAATTCCCATTTCCAAAGTTTTCGGCTGCGTTTGGTTCACGGAAAATGGGAGAAAAGAAAATGTTTTCCTGGATTCTAAATTCTATTAGGTGTTTGGTAGACCACGGAAAATGATAAACAGAGAAAACATTTTCCATTCAGGGCCACTATTGGGGAAAACAACATCCTTTTTAAAACGAGAGAAGTTGCTTTCCTTTTGTCTGTCGGGCGAGATTTGCTGAAGTTATTCCATCTTGAGGAACTAGAAAATCACTCGTGTATAGAGTTATCAGGTTATCAGGTTTCAGGTGGGGTTTGATCCAGTGGACCAGTTTTTAAAATTGTGAACCAAACAACTAGAAAACACATTCCTCAAAAATGGATTCTGGCAAATTAGTTTCTGGATTTTCTCTTTCTTTGAGAATCAAAATTCGTTGAACCAAACACAGCCTTCCTGTCTTAAATAAGGTGGTGCCAATGAAAAGAATACAAGAATACCAGTGTTCCAGTGACTACAGGTGCGGCTGGTCGATGGACACACTTAAAACACTTCACAGATCTATAATAGAAGGATACGGCAGTTTGAGGCTGAAGAGGAGCCTATCGTGTAGGAGGTTTGATTAACTAGCAATGGTTCTGATGTCATTATTCTGAGATCTAACAGTGAGCCAGTGACCAGAATGCCTGCCCCCGAAGTGCCAGCAATATACTGGGGTTTACCGTTAACAAAACCAAAGATGCCAATGACTTTCAAAAGCCGGTATCCAACACATCCACATTATGTTGCTAACCGTTTATCAAAATTCAGCACACAACAAAAGTATCTGTAAACGCATCAAATCACCAGCCTACTTCATTTGAGGCTTTCTCTACCTCCAGGAGAGAAGATGAATTCAGTTTTTCAGATACTTCAAAGGCACTGCACATCTTAACACTTCGAACTCAGCAGCGTCATGTATGCCCTGTATTTTACTAATAGAAAAACACCTACAGGGGTCAAGGCATTCTATTGATCATTAGTTTTTAATTTCTTTCTACACAGCTCTTCTAGAAGTACCTAGCTCGTTAATAGATATTAATCTGTTCAACAAACAGGAAAACATAACCTTGCTTAAGCCTAAGCTCAACCACAACAACAAACGTATAGCAGGATATGAAGGGTAAGGCCGTAAAGGAGATGAAAAGTATTCTAGAAAAGTATGAAGTTAAAAAACAATGTAAACAACACTTAGCAGCTCACTGGTCGGGCCAATCTTGAGTTTGCTAGCAAAAGTAGAGAAATATGTAAAACAGATTTGACCTGCAAAAGCCAATTAAATCCTTCTTACAAAACTTTCAAAACAAGAAAACCCCAAACAACTGCCACCTCCAGGCTAAAGATGGAACTTGCAGCTCAGCGCTTTCCACCACCACCTCCAAGTTTGGGACCCTTTGATGCAGCACCACCCTTGGACACTTTACTCTGAGTCTTCTGTGACTTGGCCATCACCTCAGCTTTCTTTGCTTTCTTTTCATCCTTTGTCTTCTTTATCCTCTCTTTGATTTCACTGTCCCCCAAAATAAAATAATGGTTAATACATGTAAATGCAAAACATAAAAAAAGGCTTGGAAGTTGAATACAGCATTGTGCAGATGCTCATAAGTCATAACAGCAAAAGACAAATTCCTCCTAGCCATCATCAAAGAAAGGAGAAAAACAGCTTACCGGAGAGCGGCTTCACGGGCTGCATCACGAACTTCAGGCTTCTCAGTTCTTTTCTTCTGGATAACCTCCAAGGTAGCACCAACAATAGACCTAGAGTATGGCTTCTTTGTGGCACGACGCCTTTTCTTTACAGCCTCTGCCGCAATGTCCTGCCATTCGTGTGAAAAAAGACAAAAAGCTTAAAATCAACCATGAAAACATATGCATGGCCAATAACATCAATGACAGGGCAAGAAGAAAAATATAAACTCACCTTCTTATGTTGCTTCCTATACATGGCTGTCCAGGTAAGCTTTGAAGGCTTGAGGCGGTTGTGGAAGTACCTCTTGCATTTTGAATTTAAAAAGAGGAAAACCTGAGGGAATGAAAGAAGAACAGTTTACTTGAAAGGTTAGGAAAATGAGATTGCCACGTAAACGACAACCATACGTCAACGAAACTATGTAAAAATTACAAACATAACTTACCTGAGAATCAGCGCGCACAAATCTGATACCCCTTCCAGGATATATCTTAGCACCACTGAAACGACAGAGTTCAGTCCTGAAAAGAATTCGAAGTGATTATCAGGATTCAGGAGCTAACCAAAAAAAGTTTTGAAGTACCAAAGTTCATGCCTTATCCAGTTGATACATGAACATTAGGGCGTTTAGAGTTAGTTTGGATATTACTCAACTATGCCTCTGATTCCATAACTTGAAGAGTTAAAACTTTTATCAATTTAGTAGGAAGCTGAACACCAGAAGTCTAGAAATGGACTGATTAGACCCTCCAACAATTGCAACTTTTTAGAGTTAATGAGTTTCCTATATCTCGTTCACTAAAAAATTCTTTCGGAACATTGCTTCAAGAACATTTCAGTAATCTATAATCTCAAAGACAAATGTATATGATAGCAGATGTGCAATTTGCATTTTAAAATTTTAAAATCATTTAGGCAAAAACAATCACACCCCATCTACTCAAAAACTCCCCCAACCTCAAATAAAAATACCCCGTCAGCTCAAAAATCCCAAAATATATATCAATCCATATTCAACAACTTATATCTAACCAATCAACAACGAATCTTATAACAAGTTTGTTTTGAATCGAAATTTTAACAAATGGAATACAAAAAACAAGAATTGAGATTATTATTAGATACTAATGAAAGTGAAATTGAAGGGAAGGGAAAAAAGGAACGTACTTGAGAACCATAGCTGTTGTTGTTTGTTGTTCTGCAACCAAAAATGAGAAGGAAGCTCAAATGAAACCCTAATTAATTATAAGGTCTGAATAAATACTACTAAGGCCTTAATGGGCTTTTTCTACGTTAAGGCCCAACAAAATATATGGACTTTATTTTTCATATCTTACGAGCCCAATCTCTTTCTAGCCCAATGATAGGTCCCAACTCCCAAGAGAGAATTTTGTGATACCAGTTCAGAATCAAAGGCAAATCCAGTTCAATACCAATTGTAACTATAAGACATTAACAACTTTCAAGTTTCAACTTATCCACTTATTCATTCAACTTGGCACACAAGCAGATGAGAAAATTTCTTTCATTCATAGTGAACAGAACGCAATCTTTCTAAATGTAATTTCAACTCCTTGGTTAGCTACAAGCTACATGAATACTGCGAAACTATAAAAGAAATACAAATTGTTTCTGAGTAAAGCAAGGAGCTTTTAGGGTGTCTTTATAACAGAAGCAAGCTATCGAAAATTCTATGCAAATCTTGAAGGTGGTAATGATTTTCTTTCATGCCTCTGAATTTTCTGCTTAAGTGGACTCCACACAAGGGGTCGTCTTTGCAGTGCAACCATTGTTGGATACTTCGACTTCCATGAGCCAGCATACTGCTGTCCTGGAGGACTGCCCAAGAACTTGCTCCTGATCACTGTTGGAGTTGCCTCTCCTGATGCATCAGAACTAGTCAGTTCAGGCAGTGGTGTGAATATCCTTGATATCCTCCGTGCTTCTTTAGCAAATGATCGCCGAGCCATGATTCCTCCATTCTTTGGTCGAGCTGTAGAGGTGTCAATTGGATTCATCACCGATAATGAAGAAGTATAGGAGGGGATAGTCGCAATAGAAACCCGCTGCCTCTTGGACTTAGCTTGATTAACCTGCATTCTTTCCATTGCAAAATTCCCAGCAATTGAAACTCGCCCAGGTCTCCGCATAACCTTGTTGTCTATTCTACTTGTCTCCAGACCATTCTCTTTCTCCATTCTCGATGCAATAGTAGGCAGTGCAATTCCAGTTTTACTAGGTGGAATTGGTGATGGAGGGGGCAAGAAGTTGGTAATTCCTCTCAATGGTGGCCTCATTTTGGAAGAACCTAGGGGTGGTTTTTTCATATTTTGGACTCTCTGACCTTGTTGCATAGTTGACATTACTGATGTCTTTGCTGCTGCTGCTGCTCCTGCTCTATTTTCCTGTTGTAGTCTGACTTTTCTCTCTTCAGCAAGTTGGTTTTCTAGATCTCTTACCTGTTTAGAAAATCCAATGAGAATAATATGACCCTCTGGATTAATCAAACTGTAACAAATAAACAAGTTGGCTACCCACTCTTACCTTTTCCTGTAGACTTCTGCATAGCTGTTCTCGAGAAGCAAACTTTAATTGCAATGACTGCAAGTTATCGTGCAATTTCTTTGTTTCCTTCTCATCATGCTTTAGCTTCTCGGCCTGAAAGCAATTGAACAAATTAAGATGAGTCAAGGATAATACTATATCCGGCCATATGATATATTTGATAAACATTCCCAAGAGCAATCCCCTGGACTATTACCATCTGTTTAAACTTAAAATGCTCAGTAGGATCTGCTTGCTTTCTGGCAGGGCCATGCTCAATCCCGGACTCGGCTGGCAAAGTTCAAAGAGCAGAGGGTCTCTCCCAAGTCTGCAGCACTTGGACTGATTTGAACAAACATAAGGGCTTTGCAGTCCCCACCTGAATAAATTTTCCAGCTCTTAGTAAAGAATTTCACAATAGGAGGGAAATCCTAACCCAACCTGACTTTAGCCAATTACATCAAATGAAACAAATTATAAACACCAAAAGCAATATGAAACATAAGAGCTTACCCAATGAACTTTGCAGCAAATGAGTGAGCTTGGAATTCCTGGATTAAAAAAAATGGGCTAGAAAGCATTAGATCTTTAAACACACAAGCAAGTCTGTGTGCACGCACAAAAGAGGGAGAGAAAGAGAGGACTATACCTGTATGGGATGTGAGGTGTCTTGGATGCTAGAGCAGAGATAACATCCCCAAGTGCTGAAAGAGATTTATTGATAAACTGAGACTCCTTGAGCCTTTCACCATCTACCTCAATTCTCCCAACTCGCTCACTCCCTGCCAAGTCTACAAGCCAAAGGTGGCTCCTTGTCCTCTGGCCATTAACCAAGTTCTCACCTCTAACTGTCACTCGGAACAAGCTGCATTCAAAGAAGCTATCAGTCGCCGGCAATAAGGGCTACACAATTTTACTATCTTTGTAGTTAAATCATTGAGGTTACTCTAACTTGACATTAAAAACAATTAGTAAGTATATATACATTAAATAACTATTTACCAGTGAGAGCGGCTACTAAGCTCATTAGCATTGGTTGATCCAACAGCTCTATTCCGGCTTCCTGTCTTAAGCAGCTCCCAGACCTCATCCGTGCTGCACACGCATTCTTCAACAAGGCCTGGAATTTCTTGTGTTCCTTCCGCTGCTTGCTTTATCTCCAATCTTCAATATTTCAAAATCAACAATAAACATCTCTGCTGTCTTGTCTAGGATAAATTAAATCAGAGACTACTGATGACTATTCCTTCACTGTTTAAAATAAACTTACTTTTTCAAAGGTTGGGTGGAAGTCTCTGTTAGAAGATCCCTAATCTTCTCATTGTAAACTTCCAACATGCTCACAAACAGCTCATATTTCATAGTACTGCTGCGCTCCTTGGAAATCTGAAACAATTCCTCCAAGGTTCTGTAGTTAACTCCTCGGTTTCCTGGGGTGCCTTCCATTGTAAATGTCTTCCCAGTTCCTGTTTGTCCATATGCAAAAATGCAGACATTGAACCCATCTAACACTGAAGTCACGACAGGTGAAGTCTGAGTGAAAACAGCCTCTGCAAATTTTCAGTCATCAAGTTATGTACAGCTAAAACTACTTTCTGAAAAAAAAATGCTTCAATGCATTGAAAAAACAAGGCTTGCACATATAGAGATCAACTAAGTGCATTCACAAAATAAACTCGTTATATTTCAGTACAAAGCAGTATATAACAAAATTAATATCGCCCTCTGTGGTTTCTTTAGCTTTCTCTACTACGATTTATTTAAAATAAAGATATCAAGTACGCTTTCAAGTTACTCAAGCAAATATACTACTTCAGCAATGGTATAATAAATAAAACAAGAACTTAATTACTAAAAGAGATACTGATTTTACCATACAATGTATAGGACTTGTGTCCTTTTATACTGATCTATGAATTCAACCTCTCTCTGTAATATATATCATCTACGAATAAAATCAGCCAGGTTATGGCCTACTTTACTGAATCATTAATTATTCAACAACAAACTAAACATGGCGCACATTCACTACACATTTACAAATTATTCAACAACAAACTATTTACAAGTGTTACACCAATTTCATAGTAAGTATTTTCTATTACCTTGATTGTCCCCAGGACCGAAAACATGGTCAAACTTGAATTGCTTTTTAGAAGAATCAGAACAAACTAACTGAAGCTCAGTTTCTCTAGACGAATCAATATCCACAACCGAAGAAGTAGCACTAGCAATCTCAACTTGGTTCAAAGGTCGACATCTACAAAACACCCTTATATTTCCTTTAAGCTCAATGACTTCATTGTAAAGACGCTTCCGCTCTAAACTCTCTTGAACAAACTTCTTCTTCAAAGTTTCATTTTCAGTACCTTTAAAACCATACAACAATACTTAGACACAATTCCAATAGTACACCAAAGAAAAATTAGGTATTACCAAAACATACTTAAAAGCCTTAGAGCAGCTGCGACATCTGATTCCGTGGTCTTTAATTCATCAGTTGGAACAATGTCGTCCTTCTATATCCGAAACACAAATAATAATTAAACCCCAACACACAATTAAACAAACTTGTAGTTGTTTAAAAATGAAAATGTACCTCGTGCACAAGATCTGACGGTGGAGTTTCTTTCATCAAAAGGGTATTATTGTCTTGAATTTGTTCTGAAACAAAAACAAAAAAAAAAAAGGTTATTATGAAATGGGGTTTTCTTGAAATTAAATAATCAAGAAGGAAAAATTAAGAAAAAGAAAAACTAGTACCTTCCATTTGTATTTGTTTAATTTTTTTTCGGAACACGTGATCAGAGAAACAAGCTTCAATCGAGAGAGAGAGAGACTTAGGTTTTGGGGACGTTCAAACGGTCGTGTAAGAGTTTTGAGTAAAAACAATTTTGAAATGATTTTTATCAACGGCTATTTCAATTTAATAGAAATTCGTTTTCCAATTTAGTCCCTACAAGAACAAAGTATTTGCATTTTGTGTCACCAAGCCAGTCAAATGGCTCTCGTCCGTATCGGTAGGGATGTCCATCTCGCGTCACACTCTTTAAAGTTTAAACCCGAGCCCGACCACTTATCCCTAAACCCGTTAAAAGGGCTAAGAGCACAGTTGGTCCTCCCAAAGTGCTAACGGGTCGGTTTTGGGTCGGATTTTAACGGTTTTGGTTTGAGTTTTATGATTTACGATTTTATCGGTTTTCAACGGTTTTAGTATGAGAATTATAGAACCCAATCCAAAACCATAAAAACCCATAGGTTTTTATCGGTTTCGGTTCTAATTCGGGTATTTATTATTTATTATGATTATTAAACAATTTCAATCATTTAAATACTAAAATTTGCATTGTTTTTTTTATTATTATTATTTTTTTATTTTCCTATACGATAATATTTTATATATAATTAGTGATGTATCAACAATCATATTTACATCAATTTATGAATATATATATCAATCATACACGTTAAAACATTTACTATTCATGTGATAATTTAAACCTTTGATATAGAAATTAAAATAATCAAATATCTAACTTTATAATTTTGATTTTTTTTTTACGTACATACACATATATTTGTTTCCTTGCATTAACTCAATCGTGTACACGTGCAATCACATATATTTGTTACATTGATATATTTTACGTGAATACACATATATTTGTACACGTGTATTAACTCGCATTTTAAATCGAACATGCGAGTACATGCCTTTTACAATTACATCTCATCACTAATTTTTAACATGAACACTATATATTGGTTTATAATAAGTGCGTGTGCCACAATATATCAATCATGTGTATCCTATTTAAATATACACGTGCATAAGTTAATAAATATAAAATGTATTAGTTAATTCATAGTATATGTGTTAACATTATTATTAACAATCAATGATACACTTGTTTAACGTATAATTATAAAATATACATTTAATAACACACATTCAATATTATGCTATATATATTTAATAGACTTTTACACGTAAAATATATATTTTATATTATGATATATGAGTTTGATTATCTTATCCCATGGATGCATCCATAAATGAGAACATTTTGAACCCTGCCGTCCTGTCCACCAACTCATCTACTCGCGGCATAGGATAACTGTCCTTGGGACACTCCAAGTTTACGTCCGTGAAGTCGACACACATTCGCGCTTTGCCGTTTTTCTTTGGGATCGCGACTATATTGGACAGCCAGTCCGTGAACTCCACCTCCCTTATGATCCCCGCTCCCTTCAGCCTGACAACCTCCTCTCGAATTCCTTCCGCGTACTTAGGTCTCACTCCCCTCATCTTCTGTCTCACTGGTTTCGCATCCTCCCTCATATGTAGTCGGTGACATGCGAACTCAGGGTCCAACCCGGTGATTTTCTCTATCCCCCATGCGAACACATCTCTATTCTCCGACAAGCACTGCACCAACTTACTTTTCCACTCCTCTGTCAGATTAGACCCAACCGGTGTAAACTTCTCTTCTTCACCCTCTCTCAAATTTACTACTTCCAGTTCATCCAAAGTCTTTGGGCCCACCATGGCTTCCTCCGCCCCTTCCACTGCCCCGCACTATAATTGCTATGCTTGCCTTTTCCTGGGATTCGCTGGTTCGCCTCCATGGCCGCGGACCATCCTTTTAACTATGTCCTGATGACTGTTCTTCGATGCTACCTGATCTCCACGGACCTCGTACATTCCTGTTGGGGTGGGGAATCGAATAACTTGATAATAGGTCGAAGGCACCGCCTTCATTTCGTGTATCCATCTCCTCCCCAGGATTGCGTTGTATTGGGAGTTGGAATCGACCACCATAAATCTTGAGAACACCGTCATGGGCCCTGTCGTTACCGGTAATAGAAGTTCTCCCATAAGCTCCATGACACTCCAATTAAACCCATACAAGCTGGACTACGGCGGCCTTAGTTGCCCTGGATCAATCCTTATCTCCTCCAACGCTCCCCTAAACAGCAAGTCCTTAATTTGCACTGCCACAATCAATCAGTATCCTTTTGACCATGTAATTACCCATCACCACTGTAATGACCAACGCATCCTCATGTGGGGTATCGATGGCTCGGAGATCTGCCCTAGAGAATGTAATCTTGTCTTCCCCTCTCATTGACTCTGCACTGTATCGTTGTCTTCTGGGCGACTCGTTGACCTGCTGAATACTCACTGTTTTCCTTATCTTATCTCTGTGGGCATTGTGACTCAAAACTTCTCCATTGAAAATAACATTTATGGTTCCCAATATTCTCCCTGGAGCTGGCCCCGGCTCCCCATTTGGGGGTTCTGCTATAAATTCCCTCATCATTCCCTTCTCTATCAATCTCTCGACCAACCACTTTAATGCATAACAATCATTGGTTTCATGATTGCGTACCTAGTGATACTCACAATACGACTTATTTGGCATCTCAGCAGGGACGGTTCGCGGACCCTCGTACCCTTGCACATTTTTTATCAATGACAGTATCTCACTCAACGGTCTTTTTAAATGTGTGCGTGTTCCAGCTCGCGGTATGGCTTCCTCTCCCTTTGTTCTCTTCATGCTACTTCTCTACTCCTTTCTGGACGCGATGAATGTCCGCGGTACCGCTCGCTACCTTTATCCCTTGCCTCTATCTTTCTACAGTCCCCGCCTTTCTCTACCGATGACACTGCCTTGGCTCCCCTCTTAGAATCCTTTTGCATGGTGTCCTCATATCTAATATACTTCTACCCGCGGATATAACTCGTGCAAGGTCGCAATCTCATTCTTTGCAACAGACTGATGGACCCCCGTTTCGGGTCGCAGACCTCTTTCAAACGCTATCATTGCCGTTCTTTCATCCAAATTCTCCACCTTTAATGTCTCGGCCTTGAATCGTCACAGATACTCCCTAACAGACTCCGCAGACCTTTGTCTAACATTGAACAAGGCCGCGATGTCCACCACCCGCCTCTTCTGATGTATAAAGTGATCTACAAACGCCTGTTCCAACTCTTGGAAATTAGTTATGCTCTTCGAAGGCAACCGATAATACCAGTATGAAGCTTCCCCCTTCAGGCTGGGCGGGAACATCATACACCGCAGCCTATCGTACCTCGCCTCTTGCCAAAGAGGCATCTGCTGCCTGAAGTGATAAATGTGATATGTTGGGTCTCCTGTTCCATCGTATCTCTTCGAACCTTGGCTGATTGAAACGTTTTGGTACCTCCGAAGTCCATATCGCATCCGCCAGCCAGTCCTGCCACCACCTGACTAGCCGCGCCCATTTGAGTCCTTGTCTGCTGAAGATTTGCCTCCCGGTCGTTGTTTATCATTTCTTGGACTTGCTCCATTGTTAACCTGGTCACTGGGTTCTCCACCAGAGTTGGTCCTGGTCCCTCCTCGTCCTCCGCTTTCTCGCTATCCGACTCCTCGCTTATCTCTTCCCCGATCTCTTTCTCTTCTCAACTCCTCGTTCTCCTCCTTCAGCCTCTAAATCTCCTCTCGCATCAGCTGTGTTTCTTTCACTGCCCGTTCCTCCTCTCGCTCTTCCCCTTCCTCCATCACTGCCCCCCGCATCTGCTCTTGAACCCTCACCTTCCTTGGTCTACCCGCTGCCATCTTTGGTGCCATTTCTATACTCTCTTCCCCACAGACGGCGCCATAGTTAAGACGAAAGTTCACTATTTCTCAAACGCTATTACACTCCTAACACTATTCCTCTCTCTCTCTTTGGGTCGCCTCCCTCTTTCTTAGGTCTCCTCTCTTGGAACAATGAATCCCCCCTCTTTCCTTTCTCTCTCCACTTCTTTTCCTTTATATCTTTCCCTCTCTCAATCCTAACCTTCCACCTGTCCATCCATCTCTCGGTCTTCTTCTTTCCATTAATATTTGTTTCCGTACCGCGACAGATGTCCCATCTCGATTTTGTGAACCGCGGCTATGTATCTTATGCTGACCTGGGTGCTGTCGTCCACTGATTTCCAGGGTCCTCTTATCCTACCACCACAGAGTTCTCTTCTTTTTGTGGTTTTATGTTTTTTTTGTGAACAGTTAACACGCTATAACAAACGGGATGTGTGTGACTCTTTGAAAACAGGGTGTGGAGAGAGAGTATTGCACGAGATGTGAAGAGAGAGTATTGGTGTGTGCCAAGTATTACTCTTGGAGAAGAGGGTTTGTCCCAGACTCCCAAGTCGCAACCCAATATAATCAGAAGGATGTATAGTATGAGTGTGGCTTCTATCACATATTTCACATCGCAATCCATTTGATACCCCTAGAAAGGCTAGAATAGGTGGAATGTTGTCGTAGACTTCTACTCATAGGTTAAAGTGGATAATATTCAATTCGGTTCAGCAGTTGCTCATCCGTTTAAGTATTCAAGAAATTGGGCTAGAGAGTCCCATTTAAAAAAAAAACAACTCAAAAGCCATATCCATAATTTTTTTGGGTTTTAATACCCTTCCATTGTTTTTATCCGCCGTAAGTGTTTTTTTATAGAAAATCTTTAGAATCTAAGCTTTTGACTCGAGACCAGGTGCCACCTGTTATTTTTTAATATAAATTATTCTCTTTTTCACCCTTCCAAGATAACTACTTGTTGATAAGATAACTACCATAATAAAATTGAATAAGATAACTACTTTTAGATAAGATAACTACTAGAACAAAAAGAGTAGATTTTGGGTTTGAATAAAATTTAGCAAAAAGTACCGTGTATTGCTCCAAAAGTTAAATATGACACTACTTGTTTTCATCCGAATATGGACGTTATAAACTTATACATTTTAAAATGCAGATGCACCATGTTATAAACTTATATATTTTAAAATGCAGATGCACCACGTTATAAACTTATATATTTTAAAATGCTGCACCACGTATATACATTTTAAAATGCATACACACCACGCATTTTAAAATGCATATACAAAATGCATTTGATTATTTATTTTGTGGGTTTGATTAACTACTATTAAATGAAACGGGTTGGTTTAGGGTTTAATGTTTATAAATTTAGGATATAGGGATTAGGGTTTAGTGTCTTAAGGTTTAGGCTTTAGGCTTAGGGTCTAGTTTATAGGGGTTAGGGTTTAGTGTCTTAAGGTTTAGGGTTTAGGCTTAGGGTCTAGTTTATATTGATTTTGGGTTTAGTGTCCAGTGGTTTGGAATTTAGACTTAACGACTAGTGTCAAATGCCTCTACAAAATATTGGAGGCATAATATTTTTAGTTTTTTCATTACCGAAAAGCTAGTGTGCGCAGGGTGTACTCAGCGTATAGTATTTGGGCCACTCATATAAGCACAAGATCTTGGTGTATTGCAAAGAAAAAGAAATATCTTGTCAAGGGCTCTCATTCCTCACAAGACTCATACACTCTGATGCACCCTAGATGTCCTCTTTTCATTATATGCATTTTTAAATGTGAAGACAGGTAGTTATAAGTGAATTTTTTGTGTGAAATTCAATTTTTTGTTTTGTATCCCACTATATTACTGGGTAGATAGTCGGTTATGTTTGTTTCCAAGTGAGGATATTTTCGTCTATTCCTGGTAAAGTTGGATAACAGGTGGTTAGTTCCATATTCTGGTCAAATTGGGGTATTAAATTCTAAACAAATTTAAGAGGAGTCTTAAGACTACTAAATATTTATAACTAACTCTTCTAGACTAATTTTCTGTTTAAGTATTTAGCTTCGGCCTCGCTTAAAAACAGACGAAAATTTGGAGGACCCAAGTCCAAAACCACATTAAATCGGAAATTCTCTACTTGGACCAAACTCAAAATAATAAATTTTTTAGTGACCCAACCAAAGACTCCAAGAGTAAGTTTTGAGAAATTCTGGACCAAACGCCCAAAACTGAAAAGTAGGGACATAAGACCAAACTACGAGACCTGTCTTTAGTTTCTAGGCCAAGGTTATCATTCAAAAAAACATTTGCAGCATGCATGCAACTTGAGCAGCTTCAGGTTGACACTCTCTTAGAGCCGTCCACCCCTACCTTTTTTCGCTTTCACCTCAGCAAGATTCCATTTTACAGGCATTGGCTAGAAACTTTTGGCGGTTGATCGTCCTAACTTTGTCATCTCTCCTTTCATTGCTTTCCAAGACAAGAATATCATCAAGAATCTCTTTCATCTTTTCTTTCCTACTATAATTCCTACTTCTCTCTTCTTCTTTGTCACTGTCACATATTCTCTTCTTTCTCCATCTCTTTTAAAGATGCTTTTATTCCCTCATCTCTCTATTTACTTTCCCTATATTTTCACCACCTTTTCTTCCCATTCTTCTCTCTCTTTTTTTTTCGCCTGTCCTCACGTTGTCGTAGTTCATGCCTTCTTCCGGCGTGAACCATTTCACTCAGCCTTGCATCCACGGTTTGATCCCTTTTATATTATATAGTAGCTTTTGGTTTATAGTAATGTCGTTGAAATGTGTACTTAGAGATAGTTTGTGAATAACAGGTCAATCTAAGGGAAAGTCTCGTATCATGAAATGGCTTTATAAGTTCTTTAAAGGAGGAGGGTCAGTTAATGGGATGGTGAACGGGCAGCAGCAAGCGTTTCACGCGCCCTCTATTCTGTAACTCCAGTAGCCAAAGGACCCACGCCCTCTGATCTACAGACAGAGCGCGCACGTGCCCTCCCTCCTGACAATCTTCCAACTCTCAATCAGCTCCATCACCTGCAATTTTGGAACTCAGCCACCACACCCCAACCCTCCTATCTCACCTCGATCTATTAGAGTGTGAAACCCCCCACCACTTCTCATCAAAAATTATCACTGTTCTACTCTCACCAAGGCACCTACAGTCCCTCGTTCGGCCAATCTCATCCAATCGGACTCTAAGGTAACACGGTCTTCCACTCCATATCCTATGACTTTCTATGTTTCTGACACTAATTTTTGTACTTGTCATAAAGGTTTTTTTTGTCTAAAGTGTTTTCTTCAGTTATTCCTATATCTTTTTCTCAAGCTGTAAAAATCCCAGAATGGAAAGCTGCTATGGTTGCTGAAATTGCAACTTTGGAACAGAATAACACATGAATTCTTGTTCCATTATCCCCTCATCTTAAGCCTATTGGTTGTAAATGGGTTTTCAATATTAAATATCATGCATATAGCTCTATTGAGCGTTACAAAGCTTGTCTTGTTGCCAAGGGTTACAATCAGATTGAAAGACAAGACTATCATAACACATTTGCACCTGTTGCTAAATTAGTCACTGTTCGATTACTTCTCTTCATTGCTGCTATCAGATATTGGTCCCTTTATCAGCTAGATGTCCATAGTACAATGTCTTTCTTTAAGGTGATTTGGATGAAACTGTCTACATGATCTTACTTCCTGGCTTCGCCAAATAGGGGGAACACATGATCTGTCGCCTCAATAAATATTTTTTAGTGTATACTAGAGATATTGTTGATATTTGTAATAAAACAAAGTAAGCATATGCATAATAATAAGTTTTTATTAATATTATTAATGAGTTAATTATTATAATAAGTTATATTATATAGTCATTCTTCTCCATCATAAATTTAAGAAATAAACAAAAGAAAAAGAAAGTGGACCTGACCATTGAATCATGACTATATCAGCTATTATGATATTCAAATTCGATAGAGATGGGATTGTAGCCTCATAATTTTTTTTTCCATTTCCTTAGACTACGCAAGAATTTGTTGATATTTCCGATTAAATCCTCTTGTTCCTGGATCCTTATATGGACTCAAGTAGGTTTCTCGGCAATGGTTTACCAAACTATCTACTACTCTTGTCAATGCCGGCTTCACTCAGTCTAAGTCTGATTATTCTCTGTTCACTCATATTCGTGGTTATAATTCTACATTTGTTCTTGTTTATGTGGACGACATTCTAATCACAGACAACAATCCATCTCTCATTTAGAACTTGAAGCAATTTTTAGAAGCAAAGTTCTATATCAAGGACTTAGGACATGTTAAATATTTCTTGGGTATTGAGGTAGCTCAATCCAAAGAAGGATTATTTCTTACACAGCGTAAATGTTTTTTGGACATTTTGTCTGATTGTGGTACCACTGGTGGTCGTATTTCTGAGTTCCCTATGGAACAAAACATCAACCTCAATACCAATGATGACACGTTACTTCAGGATCCTACTGTCTATCGTCGCTTAATTGGGTGTCTCCTATATCTTACAGTTACACGACCAGATATCACTTATTCTGTTAATTATCTCAGCCGTTTCATGCAATCCCCACAGACTCCACATCTCGATGCTGCTCATCGTATACTCCGCTACCTTAAAGGTTCGATCAACAAAGGGATTCTCTTATCCGCTACTAGTTCTTTACACATCTCCGGCTTCTGTGACTCTGATTGGGCTGGCTGTCCTATCACTCGCCGTTCTACTAGTGGTTATTGCACTTTTCTTGGTTCTAGTCCTATCTCCTAGATAACAAAGAAACAAAGCACTGTATCCCGTTCTTCTGCTGAACCCGAATATCGATCCATGGCTAACGTGTGAACTTCAATGGTTGAAGTATCTTCTGCATGACTTAGGCATCTCTCACCCCTTTCTAATGACCATGTTCTGCGCTCCACATCTCTCAGAATCCAATTTTCTATGAGCGAACGAAGAACATCGAATTGGACTGTTATTTCTTACGCAACAAAATACAGGCCAAGTTATTATCTCCTACGTTCATTCCATCTTCAGATCAGGTGGCTGACACCTTCACTAAACCTCTCGGCAAGGACACCTTTCTAAGATTAATTCACAAGTTGGGAGTTCTTGACATTCACTCTCCAACTTAAGGAGGAGTATTAGAAGACAGAGCGCGCATGCGCTCTGACATAGAACAACTGGAGCGCGCACGCGCCTTCCATTCCAATATCGCAGCTTGTACCGCTTGTTTCCTATTTGTTTTAAGATTTCTATTAACGTAGATAGAAACAATGTGTATGTATTAGGAACTTGTAATATCTATATAAACAATTGTGTAAACAGTAGAAATAAATCAAGTAAATATTCTCTCAAATCAATCTCTCTCTAATTTATCATATCTCTTTATTTATCATATTTTAACGTAAAAAGAAACTTTCAACGCGATGTGATTTGGGCTGAAAAAATCCATTTCGTGTGAATACAACAGTTTCGTGTAGGTATAACCAAACCTAAATAAAATAGCACATCTATACTTTTCAGGCTAAAAAAAAAATATACATTAATATATCGTGTAGCCGTGCCGCGAGGTATATATTACTGCTTCCCAAGATTCAACGTACGTTACTCCAGAGTCCAGACTCATATAAAAGCAGGCATGCAGCAGCTTATTTGGGGAGAGAACCATTTAAACAAGAAGCAAGCAAGAAGAAACAAATTAAAGGATCCAAAAGTATAGTACGACATAATGGCTTCTACTTATTTGCAAACATCACTTACCATCGGTCACTGCAATTCTGAACGTGGTATGTTTCTCAATCTTTTATTCTATTAGCCCTTTTTTGTTAGAAATTTAAGGATCTTCTTTCCTAAAAGGTGTTCTTTATGCTTTTCTTCAGTTAGTACTCCATGGAAAAGACTAAGAACCATGAATGTCTTAAGAACAGGTAAGCTGACCATGTTAAGTAGCTTTTATGTCTGATTTTAGTTTTGTCTAGCTATGGCCCCTAGCTGATACTAGTTCATTTCCTTTCTTAAGTACTTCTATCATTTTGAGTGAACAACACACATGCAATGAGGCAGAGTTCTTGAGAATTCATTTAGTTTCTTGATTTTGAGTGCTTAATTAGATCACATGCAAGTTAAACTCTGAAGTGTGTCTGGAGGAGTCTTTATATACATATTATTTATATACATATTATAGCTGTACGCTCTTGACTCTATTTTTTTAGCTTTCACAGAGTCTCCAATATTTATAAATTTTTTGGCTAATTATGAAAAAGTATGAGACAAATAAGATAAAATTAGACAAATAAGAAATTTCCAACTTTGGGCTGGACGATTATAGTATTTTTATTTCCTTGATTTTCAAGATAGTTAAGTTGTCAAAGTTAAGAGCGTCTCCTTTTTTTTTACCAAGGCAACCAGCAAAATACTTTTCAAGACCAAAAGAGATATTTTCTAAGCTAGGGTATCCTATGTTTAAAGGCCATTTTAAGAGAATATGATTTGAAAGAACTCATGGAACTGTATAATCTTCATCAGTAGATTTAAGAGAAGGCATGTCCCACAACAAAAGTAGCAAGTAAGAACTTTTCTGCATGCCATTCTGCTACAAAGACCTTTAGTCTCATGAAATAGACTATACATGTACATGAATTAATACTGGAGATTTAGCAAAAAAAAAAAAAAAAAAAAAAAAATACAAGAGGAGAAAAAAAAAATCCTCTACTGAGGGTTTGATTACCAAGATATCAAATCACGACAACAACAAGCATTATGCAATAGTACTCTTATGGAAAACATGTTGAATTGTACATGGGATGATGAAAAACCCCATTTCATATACAAAACACAAACTGTGGTTCAAGAGGCCAGTGATGATTCATCGTCTGCATTTTCAACCTTTGTGGTTTCTACACTCTTCTCAATAAATCCATAAATCCATCAACCCTATCATAGTTTGTTTGCTTATGTGACTTCCAAGGACGTTCCCCCAGTACTCTAATCATGTCCTCTTGGTGTAAAACCTCCTTCTCCAGCAACAGCTCAACAATCTGAGCCACATACTCTTTATGCTCGCTCCTCTATTAGTCTACATCAATAAGAAACCACTGAAAGAGAAAATTTCACTGAAAAACTTTTATGAAGTTTTCAATCCTCTTTAGTTTTCTTTAAGGGGAGATGGTTGATTGAGATGATTGCTTTTACACGACCATTGACTTTTCCGGATTTCGCATTGGCTGATTGCTTTTATAGAATAATGTTTATCACAGAGATATGATTTGGTTGAATTTCATGAGTAATCACCGCAAAAAATAATAATTAATGAGAAATTGGAAATTGTATGTAAATGCATTAAACTAACCTAAACTAACCTCAAATAATAATTAATGAGAAATCGGAAACTGGATGCAAATGCATTGAACTAACCTAATTAACGGGAAATCGGAAACTGGATGCAAACGCAACGAACTAACCTCAAAAAACAATTAACGGGAAATCGAAAACTAGATGCAACTGCATTGAACTAACCTAATTAATGAAAAATTGGAAACTGGATGCAAACACAACAAACTAACCTCAGAGAACAATTAACAGGAAATCGAAAACTGTAAGCAAACACATTGAACTGACATCAAAGAATAATTAACTATAAATTGGAAACTTGAAGCAACTAAATTTAACTAGCTTCGAAAAATAATTAACGGGAACTCGAAATCTATATGCAAATGCATTGAATTAACCTCAAAGAATAATTAAAGGGAAATCGAAAACTGGATGCCATTACATTGAACTAACCTCAAAATATTACTAATATGAAATCAGAAATTGGATGCAACTGCATTGAACTAACTTCAAATAATATTTATCGGGCAATCAAAAATTGGATGCAAATGCATTTAACTAACCTCAAAAAATAATTAATGTGAAATTAGAAACTGGATGCAAATGGATTGAACTAATCTCTAAAAATAATTAATTAGAAATTGGGTTCGATCTGGTCGCAAATGTATTGAACTAACTTCAAAGAATAATTAAAGAGAATCAGTAATTTGATGAAATTGCATGAAACTAACATTTTTTTTTGCATGGAACTAACCTAAAATAATAATTAACGAGAAATCGAAAACTAGATGCAAATGCATTGAACTAACCACAAAGAATATATAATGGGAAATTTGAAACTGAATGCAACTGCATTGAACCAACCTCAAATAATAAATAACGGAAAATCTGAAACTAGACACAACTGCACTGAACTAAGCTCAAAAAATAATTAACAAAAAATCGGTTTGAACACAAATGCATTGAACTAACCTCAAAGAATAATCAATGGAAAATCGGAAACTGGATGCAAGTGCATCAAACTAACCTCAAAGAAAGTCGAAAATTGGATGCAAATGCATTGAACTAACCTCAAATAATAATTTACGGGAAAGCGAAAACTGGATGCAAATGCATTGAATTAACCTCAAAAAATAATTAACGGAAATCAGAAATTGGATGAAACTGCATGAAACTAACCTTTTTTTTTCCTTGCATAGAACTAACGTGAAATCGGAAATTGGATGTGCATCGAACTAACCACAAATAGCAATTAACGAGAAATCAAAAACTGAATACAAATGCATTCACCTAACCTCAAAGAATAATTAATCGGACATCATAAACTGAATGTAAGTGCATTGAACTAACCTCAAATAATAATTAACAGAAAACAAAAAATTGGACACAACTGCATTGCACTAACCTTAGAGAATAATAATTAACCTAGAAATCATGACTGGATGCAAATGCATTAAACTAACCTCAAAGAATAATTAACAAGAAATCAGAAACCTAATGCAAATGGAACAAACAAATCTCGAAAAATAATTAATAAGAAATCGAAACGGAATACTAATGCGTTAAACTAACCACAGAGAATAATTAATTAACGGGAAATTGAAAACTGAATACAAATACATTAAATTAACCTCAAATAATAGTTAACGGGAAATCGAAAACTGGGTGCAAATTCTTTGAATTAACACCAAAGAATAATTAAAGGAAAATCGAAAACTCGATGCAACTGCACTAAACTAACCTAAAAAATAATTAACGAGAAATCGAAAACTGGATACAAGTATGCAACTGCATTGAACTAATCCCAAAAAATAATCAACGAGAAATCAGAAACTAGATGCAATTGTGTTTAGCTAAACTCAAAGAATAGTCATGCAACATGAAATCAGAAATTGTATGCAATTGCATTGACCTAACTCTCAAAGAATAACTAACGAGAAATCAGGAACTGGAAGCAACAACATTAAACTAACCTAAAGAAAATCACCGGGAATTCTCAGAAATTGGATGCATATGCATTGAATGAACTAACCATATTTCTTTATTTAATATTATTTTTTGCATGGAACTATCCTCAAAGAATAGTTAATGTGGAGTCAGAAACTGGATGCAAATGCATCGAACTAACCTTCAAGAATAATTAATGAGAAATCGGAAACTGGAGGCAAATGCATTGAACTAGCCGAAAAGAATAATTAACGGGAAATCAAAAACTGGATGCAACTGCATTGAACTAATTCAAAGCATAATTAAGGGAAAATTAGAATGGATGCAAATGCATTGAACTAACCTCAATGAATAATTAACAAATCAAAAAATTGGATACAATTGCGTTGAACTAACCTAAAAACATAGTTGTATTATATGTCGTTGGAATGTTCGACAAGTATAGTTTTGTATTTAAAATAGTGTTTATCATATCTATTTTCGTATGACTAGAAATGACTTGGTATTCAAGTAGCTTAAGTATGATCTTCGCCTTATTAGACATTCTAACAAAACTTTAATCAAATTTCTATTATTTAACAACAAATAGAAGTCGAAAGGTTTTATCAAAGTTGTGTTATATCATTTTATGGAGCATGGGGTTTTAATGGGGTTACAAGAAATGTGGATGTGTGATCAATATAACATTTATATCTTATAAATGTGCATAGTTACAAATATTTTTAAGAATAATTTAATATAGCGGCACCCGTTCGTAGGACGGGTTCGAAAGCCTGTCTTATATTGAAAGTTGAAACCATTCTTAAGTGTGAACCAACTCCTATAGACTGTACTATATTGGAGAGTTGCCCGGTCCTTCGGCCCATACTTTCCAGGCCCAGATGCAAAGCTTCAGCTGCCTTTGTTGACAACTCGATTGGAAAAAAGTATGTAAGTGTAGAATTAAACAACCAATCAAAAAGACAAAACACAAGATTTATAGTGGTTCGGTGCCAATGCGGCAGCCTACGTCTACGAGAGAAGAAAGGTGTTTATTGTTTGATTGAATTCTTAGGGTTCCATTACAGAGATATATATATATGCACAACACAAGTGCACAAAATCGTCTTTTGTTTCTAAGAATGGAGTCTTCCCTTTTATAGAAACACCAATATCAGTCGAACTTGTCATTAATCGACCGACCGAGCCCCCAGCGCTTCATCATCATGCAAGCTGAAGCAACCTGCACGCCTCTACTCTTTCTTCTCTTTTCTTCTCCACCCCCTCAAGTTGGTGCGAATTGAAGATATCCAGCGAGCCCAACTTGGAGAGTATATCATAGAACTTGGAAGCTGGAAGTCCCTTGGTAAAAATGTCTACAAGCTGTTGGTCACTTCGAACAAAGGAGGTAGTGACAATGTTAGACTGCACTTTTTCACGCACAAAATGACAGTCAACTTCAATATGCTTAGTTCTCTCATGAAACACCTGATTTGCAGCAATGTGCATATCAACTTGATTATCACAGTAAAGTTTAGTTGGCAGGTGCAAACCAAAACACAAATCCTTCATAAGAGCGCGAAGCCATATGATTTCACTGGTGGTGGAAGTCATAGCCCTGTACCCAGCTTCAGCACTAGAACGAGCCACTACATTCTGTTTCTTGCTCTTCCTAGTGACCAAATTACCTCCTATAAAGGTACAATAACCAGAAGTAGACCGCCGATCAACTGGACATCCTGCCCAATCAACATCTATATAAGCAGTAATAGATGTATGCCCATTTTTCCGTATCAAAATACCTCTAAAACTGCATTCATATGAAGTCCTTGGAGCATTTTTCGATACTCTTTGCAGATTCTAAAAACTGCATTCATATGTGGAGTCCTTGGAGCATGCACAAAACAACTAACCAAGCTTACTGCATAAGAAATATCTGGTCGGGTAATAGTTAAATATGTAAGTTTACCAATTAATCGCTGATACTGACGAATGTCAGTAAGAAGATCACCAGTGTTGTCCAACTTGGCTCCACTGTCAGTTGGAGAATCAGATGGTTTTACCCCCAGTTTTCTTGCTTCACTCAAAAGATCCAACACATACTTTCTTTGATTAAGAAATATGCCTTTTTTTTAATAAGCAATTTTGATCCCAAGAAAACACTTCATAATACCCAAATCCTTGATGGCAAATTTCTTGTACAGTAAATCCTTGAGCTTAGAGATTTTAATATGGTCATTACCTGTGATAACCATGTCATTAACATAAATAAGAACAACAACCAAGCCTGACCTGCTAGACTTAACAAATTAGGAAGGATCAACATCACTCCGCTTAAGACCGGTCATAGCCAGAACAGAACTGAGTTTGGCATACCACGTTCGTGGAGATTGTTTAACTTCATAGATAGTCTTTTTTAACTTGCATACTAATCCAACCTTAGTCTCTTTCGGATGTCTAGGTGGAATGCTCATATACACTTCTTCTTTAAGATCGCCGTGTAAGATTACATTTTTAACATCCATCTGAAATAATTTCCAGTCTTGATTTACAACTAGAGATACAAGAACTTTAAACGTGTTCATCTTTGCAACTGGTGCAAAAGTCTCCTTGTAGTCCTGACCATATGTTTGGGTGAATCCCCTTGCAACGAGTCGAGCTTTAGACCTCTCTAAGGAACCATCACTGTTGAACTTGTTTCTAAACACCCAACGGCAATCAGCTGTTTTCTTTCCGTAAGGTAACATAACAATCTCCCAAGTTTTATTCTCGTCTAGAGCACGAAGTTCTTCTTGCATCACCTTTCTCCATACTAGACGAGAGTTAGCTTCTCTAAAGTTCTTGGGTTCTTGCACATCATCGACTGTACTCAAGAAAGTATGATGAGATGAAGTGATATTGACATACGTTATATACTCCTGTAGAGGATATAAAACGTCATGCAATGAATAAAAATTCCTGTGAATCACTGGAGGATGCAGTTCTCTATCAGATTTATAGTAATCCTTGAGAGTTATTGGAGGTCGTCTCTCTCGTTCTGATTGTCGAGAAATTGGAGGTGCTAAAGTAGATGGAGGTGCTAGAGGAGCTGGAGGAGCTAGAGCGCACGTGCCCCTTAGTTGCTCAACATGTGAGCTCGCCGCACTTTTATAAAGTCGCCAAGTGTGAGAGGGCGCGACGCCTTTGGTTGCTTTCAAAGATGTGAGCGCCTTTGGTTGCTCAAGATGTGCTTCGCTCTTCGTAGAACCTATAACTTTAGTAGGTTCAATAACTTCTGTGGTAGGAACTATATTTTCACCAACCGCTGGGACAGGAATCATACCTTCACCAACTGCTGGGAGAGGTGCCAAATCTGCCAAACACTCCCCGTGTGACCAATTCCCAGGCACAACTGAATCTTGAAAGAAAGCTTTAGATTCCACAAATCGTACATCACGAGAGACAACCAATTTTCTTATCGCCAGATTGTAACATATGTAGAGTTTCTGTGTGGTAGAATAACCAACAAAAATACATCGAGTAGCCCGAGAATCGAATTTATCTCGATGAATAGCTTGCTGATGCACATAACAAACATACCCAAACACTCGCAGATGAGAGAGATCCAGCGGCATAGATTTGAGCACTTCCAATGGGGATTTAAAACCAAGAACCCGAATGGAAAGACGATTAATCAAATAAGCAGCAATTAAGACGCCATGAGACCAAGTATTGCTTAGGAACATTCATGCCCAACATAAGAGCACGAGTGGTCTCCAAAAGGTGTCTATTTTTCTTTTCACCACGCCATTCTCACGAGGTGTACCAACACAGCTAGTTTGATGAATTATCCCCTGACTATGAAGGTACTCAGGTAACAGACCTTTGCAAAACTCAGTGCCATTTTCAAATCTAAACATCTTGATTTTTGCACCAAACTGAATAGTTACCATATTATGAAAATCTTTGAAAACATTCACAATCTCAGTCTTCGATTTCAACAAATATAACCATGTAGCACGAGATTTATCATCAATAAACAACACAAAATACCTATAACCATCATGAGAATTAACGGAAGCAGGTCCCCATAAATCATAGTGGATTAACTCAAACAAATTATTAGACATAGTATGCGAGCTTGGAAAAGATAAACGAGTTTGTTTAGAAAATTGACAAACATCACAAACATCATCAGAGTTTATAGAAACATGCGGAAACAAATTTGACAGGACATGACTAGATGGATGCCCAAATCTTTTATGCAAAATGCGACTCTCAAGTAAACCACTAGCTTGACACGCCTTTTTATTCGACTTTAACAAATAGAGCCCATTGGAATAAATTCCTTCACCAATCGTCCTCTTCGACTTTCGATCCTGAAAGACGACAGAGTTAGGAGAAAAAATGACATCACAATTTAAAGAATTTGTAAGTTTGCCAATAGATAGAAGTTGGACAGGGAAGGTAGGAACAACTAGAGCGTCACTCTTGAGACTTTGATTAAAAAAATCCACTTGACCACTACCTAGAATGAGGACGGTGGATCCTTTGGCTATAGAAATATTATGTTTTTCGGTTTTGGACACAAAATTATGAACAGAGGTAGGGCAATTAGCCATATGATCAATAGCCCCTGAATCAATTATCCATGAGTTACTATTTTTTGGCATAGTAAAATAGGCATGTAAATTACCTGACACATGAGTTGAGACATACTGACCTTTGCTAGATGGCATGGACTTAGTGAGTTGTTGGAGAATTTGACTCAACTGATGACTAATATCTGAGTTAGACATTGATGTCTGGGCTACTGTGGCATGCTCTTTCTTAGATAGTTCCTTTTTAAGATGCGGATGTAATTCCCAACAACGGTCCTTGGTGTGCCAGTTTTTTCCACAATGATCACAGTGAGACGGTTCCCTTTTTACCTTACCTTTTTCGAATCCCTGCGACTTCTTTCGAAAATCGTTTTCTGCAAGTAATACAGTAAATTCAAAGATTGAAGACTTCACCTCGGAGTTCATAGTTTTCTTCCTTGTTTCCTCTCTCTGAATAGTTGCACAAATAGCAACAAGTGATGGAAGAGTGCTTTCCATTAGAATATTGCTTTCCAGATTTTCATATTCTGGCTTAAGACTACGAAATACTGTGAAGATTTTATCCTCTTCAGCCCGTTTCAAAAGAGTCTTAGCATCTGTGGTGTGTGGACGATATATGTTTAACGTACTTATCCCATAATTTCTTCAAATTCCCAAGGTGTTCTGTAAAAGTCTTCTCACCTTATTGCAAAACACCGATTGTGAGTTGAAGTTCAAAAACACGGGCATAATTGTTCTGGTTTCCGTATAAATCTTCAATTGAATCCCACATCTCCTTTGCAGAATCAGAGAATATAAAAATTCCAGCAATAGTTGACTCTATATAATTGAGTAATCAAGATTGAACAAACTGATCATTGGAAACCCAATTTTCATATTCGACATCATCAATGGCAGGACACACTTTTGCACCATTAATGAACCCTAATTTCCTCTTGCCACCCAGAGATAGCGAAACAACCTTAGACCAAGGTATATAGTTTGTTCTATTTAAAAGAATTGATGACAGCTTCCAACCCGGATTAGAATTAGTCTCTGTTGTTACAACATGACTTTGGGTTTGGTTTTGGATCTGACATAGTGTTTTGTGTTTAATTTGGTTGATTTAGAGAAGAGATTAAGCGCTCCGCTCTAATACCATGTAGAATTAAACAACCAATCAAAGAGACAAAACACAAGATTTATAGTGGTTCGGTGCCAATGCGGCAGCCTACATCCACGGGAGAAGAAAGGTGTTTATTGCTTGATTGAATTCTTAGGGTTCCATTACAGAAATATATATAGGCACAACACAAGTGCACAAAATCGTCTCTTGTTTCTAAGAATGGAGTCTTCCCTTTTATAGAAACACCAATATCGGTCGAACTTGTCATGAACCCACTGAGCGCGCCCGCACCTGCGCCTTCATCATGTGCAACTGAAGCGCTCACGCACTATCTCTTTCTTCTCCCACAGTAAGTACTGTGACTGTGTATCCTTAAATTACCAAGATGGCAAGATGAATGTTCCAGCAGCAGAAAATGTTGGATGAGCCACTCAATAAGCAAAGGGAAGACACTGGCCAATATGTGAATATTAACAAGAGAAATTATTGGCATTTTACCTTCAACTTTCCAATGGCTAATATATGTATTTCAGGGCATTGAGAAATATAATAATGATTTTTTTTCTGTAGGTCGTGATATACCAAATGAAAGTTCAAAGAATCCGAGGTTTAATAGTTTAAAAGCATGTAATGCACAGAGTTCGCTCCTTTCCACCCATAATGCCGATGTTTTTGAGAAACCACTCTCCCAACATATAAGCTTAAGTAAGAAACATAGTTACTCTGCAACAACACCAGAGCATGAGACCGCGCTAATACTGGAGGATGATCACTCAATTTCCTTTCAAAGTGGTCTTATGAAGAAACTTGATTTAATCCAAAGGTTTTGCCGTCCTTTTCTGGTTGTTGGCACAGTAAGTCTTTTGCACATTTCCCACTTAGAACTTTATATACATGTACATGAACTAATGTTTCCTTTATTTCGTATTCTCCTTAGGCTATCGGTGCATTATCAATATCTCTCCTTCCATTGGAAACAATATCTGAATTAACTCCAAAATTTTTAATTGGAGCACTAGTGGTAAGTCTCTTTTCCTATTACAACCAAGAACGTCTATTATCTGCTAAGACATCAAGCTAACATAATTATTGATGCTGCGGCAGGCATCGACCTCTGTGGCGATAATGGAGATTTATATGAATGGAATAAATGGATTGTTCGATGTCGAAATTGACAAGGTATAAAAACTATTTCGTCAGATTATATGTAATTTGAATTGCATATAGCCGAAGGAGAAATCGAATGTGTCTGTTATATATGTATCTTTAACATCTATCGTAGAGCAAGATGATTACTATACGTCTATGCAGTCCTACATACACCAGCTATTATTACACCTATAAATCTAGGATTATCTTGTTTTATTTAGTTTTTTTCCCAGCTATATTTATGTTTTCTTTCTTCTATTCAGGTTAACAAGCCGTATCTACCCCTTGCTTCTGGAGAAATGTCTATGAAAACCGGGGCATCCATAGTGGCCATCACAAGCTCTTTGGTGTGTTTAATTGTCTGCCTTACTTATTAACGTATAAATTAAGTTTCACATAAATGGTTTTCACGTTCGTTCAAAATAAATTTGTTATTTTAAGCCTATTATTACACACACACACACACACACACACACACACACACACACACACAGTCACAGAAAATGCCTAAACGATTTCACTAATTTAATTTTTGAGTCACCAATTTCCATTTGTGTAGTGTGCCCTGTTATGCCACTTGTAAAATTTCTTCAATATAAAAATTCCATTTGTGTACTCAATATTTCGATGACAAAGAACCCAATAAAAAGTTATACTCAGTATTCAATCTAATTTGATTGGTTCTGACAATTCTACAGAGCATTGGTATGGCGCTGATGATGGGGTCCCCACCATTGTTAGGTGTCGCCCTTTTATCCTTTTTCATTGGAGGTGCATACTCCATTAATGTATGTTATCGATAATTTTATTAGTATAAGTTAAATTAAGAACTTCAAATACTATCTTGAATGTAGTTTACCACTAAATATCTTGATGATTTCTTGAATGTAGTTCCACTTAATCTTGATGATATCTTGAATGTAGTTTACCACTTAATCTTGATGATTTCTTTTTGTGTTTTCTATTAGCTTCCGTTTCTCAGGTGGAAGAATAATGCATTTCTGGCAGCTAGTAGTATAACATTCTTGAAGGCATTGGTTTTCCAATTTGGCATCTTCATGCATATCCAGGTACTCTCAATGTTTTAGTTTACTTGAACTTCTAGATTTCGAAATAGAGCGCGAGCACAAATACACAAACCATAAACAGAATACATTTTCCCAGTGTGCACTTGTTCTACTTTGAACATCTAAAAGTAAAAGCGTATATATATATATATATAGTTTTAGTTCTTACAATTATAAGGTATTTAAGCATGGCATTAACCTACTACACTAATTCATTTTGAAGCGTATGCCTAATTCTGGTAATTGATCGTGTTGACTATGACAAGGTCCAGTTTGGAAATGGACTTTTGGTGAGATAGTTTAATTATCCAAATGCTAATTTTCTTCTCCTACTAAAAGTTAAGTTGTGTATCATTAACTTTACTTTAAAAACAAAAATAGCTAAATTTTGCTCTGTTAATTTCAGAAATATGTACTTAGGAAGCCTATAGCCTTCACAAGGTCTTTGGTTTTTGCCTCGACGTTCATGTCCTTGTTCTGTGTTGCGATCATGATAATGAAGGTACTACTTACTCCAGGGAGAAGGTCATGTTAACTGCTATATTGTGTCGGATTTGAGCCCACAGACTCATAAAATAACCATGTATTTAATTATTATACAATTTACCATTCTAACTTCTTAAATATTCATATGAACTTTAGGATATACCTGATGTGGATGGAGATAAAGCTTTTGGAGTGAAAAGCTTAGCTGTTCTCATGGGCAAAGAAACTGTAAGTGAAAATTATTTGTAATTCATTAACAGTTGTGTTGGAACATAGTTCAAGATTTTGGAATTGCTGAAATTTTGACAATTTCAAAAATCGGAATTTGAGTATATTTTGAAATTCGCAATTTTTCGACATTTAAAATATAATTCCGAATTTTTCAACAACTGAAATATAAGACGGGATTCCGAATTTTGCACAAACACTCAAAACACTTGGATATGCCAAGTCATATTTTGGTAAGAATGATTACCTACTATTGGATGGGGCCTTTTGGGCCCCACACTTCCCTATTTTGTTAAATAGAAAGATGGTTGGAACAGAGAAATCCCTAAGCTTTGATTCCATTGACTATGTTTTAATTCATTTCTGGAACAGGCATTTCGGGTTAGCACTTATATGATTATGTTGGCATATGGTGTTGCTGTTATGACAGGGGTCTCATCAACATTCATGTTCAACAAGCTTATAACGGTAAATAACCTTAATTTATGCTTAGGACTACTTTCTAACGACATGAGACTAGTCGCGTTTTGTTCAGTTTTTTTATTATTTTTATTTTTTAAAGCTATTGAGAAGGATACACGTACATAACTTGTTTGCTCTCACTGAAACCATAAGTTTCACTTACACATGTATTAATCTTATACAATATACTTCACTACTATACATATTTGATTCACAAAGTGTATGCATCCTATATATTTCATATCATTTGCAGACTCGCTTAAGTTTACACTTTAGTTTTTGAAACTTACACCAAAGTTTAATTTCCTCTTGTAGGTATTGGGGCACAGTGTGCTTGCCTCCATTTTTTGGCTTCGTTATGGATCTACTGACCTTTCAAACGAGAAGGCCACATGGTCATTTTTCAGGATGACTGGCAAAGTAAGTGACATTATCAAAGAGTTCGAAATGTTTTTAATTAGTTTTTTTTTGTTTATTATTATTATTATTTAATAAGAATAGTTTGTTACAAACTTTATAGGACCAACCCATATGCCTACCCTAGTTCAAATATAGAATAAGTAGCATGAGGGTACTCCCACTCATAGCCACGCACGTACAAATATTCAAAAGAGCCTTAACTAGTCTAGCTCTGTACATAATTTTTTGTTGCGAGGCATAACTACAAAGTGTTGTGCCGTAACATACTTTTAGCTCTCTCTCGTGCGGTTCCCATTTAGATTTCATTTCGCATAATCGCATGACACTCTTTCATGTTAAATGCAATGTATTTGTTTATTTATTTATTTTTATTAACATCAAATATGTATGTACCACAAGAAGAAGTATAATAGTGTTAATTCTATATCTGCCAAATGTTTTTAAAATTTCTCTTTTGATATACAAATGAAACATATATATATGTAAGACACTTCCCACAAGCTCTAGTATATATTGATGAATTCTGAACTGCTCTGTGTTTTGTGCAGCTATGTTTTGTCGAATATCTTCTTATTCCATTTGTTCGATGAGAGACCTGAGGAGAAAGTTTTCATGAGACGATGAGGACCATGAATTCAACTAATAGATCAGAAAGACTACATGCGTTTGATGTTTGATGTTTGATGTTTGATGTTTGATGTTTGATGTTTTTTTTATTTTTTTTTTTTTCAGCAAGTGAGGTTGTTACCTACCCCTTTATTCATAATAAAAAAGCTTTTGAACTGGATTACAATCTCTCATACTTTCTTCCTATTACATCATCATCTATAATTTTCACTACATTATTAGAAAAAGTGTATATACTAATATCTACATATGCCTCATCAGGAATAGTACTAGCTAAAGAATCCACTAGTTTGTTCACTTCTCTGTAAATGTAGCCTATACTAAACTCTTCCAGCTCTGTCTCCATTCTTCTAATGCTTCTCATCATCTTGTTCACTTCCTATGGAAAAACAGATTTATGTATAAATGCTATTACATTTTGAGAATCTGTTTGTGCTCGGAGTTTCCTAATATTCTGCGCAATTGCGGACTTCATACCTTGTTCCATGCCTTGAAGTTCCACCAAAGCAATAGTGTTATATTCTAACTTTCCTTTTTCTGCTGTCGTGACTCTCCCCCTTTCATCTCTGAGCACAACTGCCCATGCCCCTTGCTGTCCTTGCATAGTTTAAAAATGTACTCGAAGCATAATATAATTGCACAAAAGGATGGATGATAGTTAATTACGATGTATATTATACATAGAAAGTACGTACTGATTGTTGGGGAAAACGATACCAATTGATCCCCACTAAGATAGCTTGCACTTGGACAATCTACTACTCCAATAAAAAAAATCTAATATTTTATTACAATCAACAACCACAACCTAAACTATGGATATAATTATCACAAACAAAGCAATAAAAATATAAAGCAAGTAAAATATACTACAACACAAAGATGTACCGTGGTTCGGCCAATGATGCCTACTTCCACAAGAGCTAATCCTTTTATAAGTATGGGAAGGAAGATTACAATCACTCCTCTCAAGTTTCTTCACCTTACTAGATCACTCCTCTCTCCTTACAAGCTTTTCTTTTTGCAAGGGTTTTCTTTCAATTTTGATTGTTCTCAAAATTGGGTTTCTATTCAAGACTTGGTTTTCCAAAACCTAACTTCTGTTTTTATAGTAATCTAAAACTTCAGCGCGTCTGTGAAATTTCGCATTTACTGTAGAAAAATCAGAACTTGAGATGTTAAGGCATGAGCACGGGCACGCTCTTGGCAAGGCCAATCTGAGCGTGCGCGCGCCCTCTTATTTTTTCATCTCCAGACTTCCAGTAGACATGTTTTGTGAGAGGCTGAAAAAAAAACTATCTTCTTTTTCATGGCAAGGGCGTGGGCGCGCCTTTGTCATGACCAATCTGAGCGCGAGCGCGCTCAAACCCTTCACACGAACAGTACCTATTTTTTCTCTTCTTCCTCATGTGAGGGATAACTCCAACAATCACCCCCTCCCGAATAGTGAGGGGGGATACCTCCATTCATTCCCAAATTAACAGGAGGGGTGTGCTACCATTCTGGCGGTAGCACAACAAACATCAAACTTACCTTTCGGTAAGACTTTGGTCATCATATCCAACCCGTTCTTGTCGGTATGGATCTTCTCAATGCATAAATGCTTGTCTTTGAGAACTTCTCTAATTCAATGATAACGCACATGTATGTGCTTGGATCTAGAATGAAAACTTGGATTCTTGCTCAAATGGATGGCGCTCTGACTGTCACATAGAACTACAAATTGTTTCTGCTTTAACCCTAGTTCATCGAAGAACCTCTTCATCCATAGCATCTCTTTACAACACTCAGTGGTTGCAATATACTCGACTTCACTATAAATGACTCAAACTTTATGTACCACTGTCTTGGTGCTTGCTTCAGCCCATACACACGCTTTCTTAGTTTGCATACCAGGTGCTTCTTTCCTTTGACCTCAAACCCCTCTGGCTGGTCCATATAGACATCTTCTTCAAGGTCTCCATGAAGAAAAGTTGTCTTGACATCTAGTTGCTCAACCTCTAGGTTCATACTTGCGGTCAAATCCAATACCACCCCTGATAAAAGTTATCTTAACTATAGGAGAGAAAATTTCATCAAAGTCCATACCTTTCCTTTAACCGAATCCCTTCACAACAAGGCGAGCTTTGTTTCTTGGATGTGGATTATTCTCTTTATGCTTGACTTTGAAGATCCACTTATTCTTGAGAAATTTTTTTCCTTTCGGTTTCTCAACTAAGTCATAAGTATAATTCTTATGCAAAGAACCCATCTCATTTTGCATGGCTTTCAACCACTTCTCTTTGTTTGTATCTTCAAGAGCCTCTTGATAGTACGTAGGTTCTCCACCATCAGATAGTAAAACATACGTATGTGGTGGATACCTAGTTGAAACTTGTCTTTCTCTCTCAGATCTCCTTACCCCATCTTCTTGTGGCTCAGGAGGATGCACTTCTGCTTGCTAAGGTGGTGGTTCATGCACTTCATCTACATCTTCTATATCAATAAGTTCTATCCCATCATGAGCAATATGATCATCATCATGAGCTTCAAATCCATGGTTCTCTGCATTCTCAATGCCTTCTGCATGTTGATAAGAGCCAAAAACTTGTAGTTTAAACCCTTTAATAATATTTTTATTTAGCCAATTATGTTATTAATAATATAGGTTTATCACTAATTACGTGCTTTTGAGTATTTCAGGCTTCGGAGTTGAATAAATGTCAATTCGTTACTAATTAGGTGCTAAAAGGAGCTAAAGTGATTGCTAGAGAAGTTGCATGAAGAAAGCCAAGTTTAATGGAGAAAAAGCCCTTAAAAAGTCCAAGTTAACACTGTTAAGTGAAAGTCAAATCGGATTAGAGAGTTGGAGAAAAATCAATAGAACTTCAAAAGGCCATATATTTGGACTCAGGCCTCATAATTAGGCCCATTTTATATCAAAATGACCGGCTCAGAAAGCTCTTTCCAATGGTCCATGCCTTGACTCGATCAGAGTAATATAAGTTGGTAAAAATGTGTGCTTTAGTAACACGACCAGAATTGAAAGTCTTAGATTTACCCAATTATGTTATGAACTTGATTTATGGGTCCATAACCTAGCCTAAAAGCCCATGCACGAAATTGTAACCTAACCCTCTCCTATATAAAGAAGGTTAAGGCTAAAACAAAGATTGGCTACTCCCTCTTTAGTTTAGAATAAATTAGGGTTCTCTCTCTTTCTCTCCTTTTTAGTTTTAGTTTATAAATTTAGTTTGTAGCCTCCATTAGAATTATTAATAAAAGCTTTAGTTTACTTTCAATTCAAGTATCTTTAAATTATGTCTTC
The DNA here is from genome assembly GCF_015680905.1 of Coptis chinensis. Taxonomy (NCBI): domain Eukaryota; kingdom Viridiplantae; phylum Streptophyta; class Magnoliopsida; order Ranunculales; family Ranunculaceae; genus Coptis; species Coptis chinensis. The sequence goes on from NC_141460.1 coordinate 85,770,404, forward strand.
TATTCAATCTTTAGTTAAGATGATTCCTATGATACAAAGCTAAACCTCCATTAGAGGAGGTTTATGAAGCCATGTGAGGATGATTGGTAATTAGTATGGTTGTGGATTTGTATTAACGTTTTAAGTTTGATTCTTATGATTGTTTAGAGATAAAGATTATAAGAGTTGAACTAGAGTTTAGAGCCACCACCAAAGAGATTTGTGGTCAAACTAAACTCTCATGCTAGTGAAGCCTTGATCCGAGAGGACTTGGTGTTCACTATGGATCAATAGGCAATTCGATAATCAACATAATGGTCAATCGAATTGCGTGGTTGATTGAATCTTCTCTATACCCTTTTATCATCATTATATCTACTATTTTGACATCTTATTTATTGTTTTCACATCACATATTACTCTCATCATTGTTCCTTTTGTTTGATTAGTTGAATTCTATTTATGTCTTGATAGTTTATGAGTGGAACGAATCCGTACTCTTTATATATTGCATAATAAATTGAGAGTAGGAATATTGATCTAAGTACTTATTTAGTTAATTGATTATTTGTGTTTATACATAGATAGTTAGTTTACGTAAATCTGTCACTATAAAATGGCGCCGCTGCCATTTTAAACTTTTTCAGGACAATAATTCAATTGCTTGAATCCAAGGGGAAATCCCCCATTCTCTACCCACCCACCCTTTTTTTTTTTTTTTTTTTTTTTTCATATTTTCGTTACTGTTCACTGTTTTAAGCACAGGGGCACACGCCCTCCATTTTGCCTTGTTCAGAGCGCTCCCGCTCTCTCTTGTGTCTGCGGAGTCACAGTGAAGAACTCTGCAGTAAAGGTATTTGTAAATTTCAAAAAATTCTGAAATTTTGCAGGCATAATCCTTAAGGTGTTATTGACTTATTGGAATATTTTCATATTTTTCCAAGTTATTTTACCTAGCAAACTAATACCATCTTTACAGTGCTGCATTTTAGCTTTCAAACCGTAAGTTTCTAGAAAAACAGACGAGTAGGGTTACTTAGGCAGTTCTAAAAATTCTAAATTTTTTACAAGAGTATCTATCATAAGTCAGGAGTTTTCAGTAAATATTTGACGAGTTTTTTATCTATTTTGACCACCTAACTAGTGGATTGTTTCCAGTGTATTTCTGCAGTTTTGCAACACTTAATTTCTGGAACAATAGCTGATAAGGAAGGTTTGTAGAACACCAATTGCTCTAAAAGTTTTACAGAAACATGCATGATCTGTCATAAGTCACCAGTAAAATTTTGGCGATTTTTGGCTCTGTTTTGATTAGTTAACCATTCGGTTGTTTGTATTGTGTTCAAAAACTATTTCACAAACTTTGATGGGCAGTAAAAGGGCTTTCATAGCTCCGATTGTTTTGAAATTTTACAGGCTACTTACTGGACGTCTTAGCAACCTACTGTAAAAATTTCAAATTTTTTGGAGCGTGCGCCCACACCTTAGATAGCCTATTTCCAAGCACGCCCCGCGTTCAACCACCTGTACATTGTGTCAAGCAAGAGCGCCCCCTGCACCCTCCATAGGCAATTCTTGAGCGCACCCCGCCCTCAAGTGCCTGGACTTCGAGTCAAGCAAGAGCGCGCCCCGCGCCTTTTATAGGCCAATTCCAAGCGCGCCTGCACCCTCTTCTGAATAATCCCGATTTCACAAGTTAGTTCAAACTTTCGTTTGTTCAAGTTATTCAGTGTTTCTATATTCTTGAATACACTGAGATCGCGTATACAAGATGCTATTTAAATGCATAGCAAGGAGGCATTCAGGTACTCCTTCTTTCACTCCTCGTTTTTTCTGTCAGAAGAGTTTAATTCTAGTATAATAAGGCTTGTTTTTCGTAGACATAAATACCACACGCCTATCTAGAATTTCACACACTACACCTGCATCGATGGCTAAACAACAAGAGACTCCTCTCTCTGAGTTTTATAAAGCCCTAAACGATGGCCCTAAGTCGTGCATCGTTCTTGCAGACCTAGTGGGGGATTTTTGAATTCTCCCTAATATATTTAACTTGTTACCGGTTTTCATGGTTTAGACCACGAGAAGCCTTACCAAAGATATCGTAGGATAGAACAAGTTCTCACTACATTCCATCATCCTAGCGTAAATCTGGATCAAGTTAAACTTAGGGTGTTTTCTTTCACCCTAGCCGATAAAAGCGTCTTTGGTTAACTGCCAAAATGCCAAACTCGATGGACTCATGGGCTAATCTTGTTCAATTGTTCATGGAACAGTTTTACCCACCACTGATAAAAGATGAAATGCTTCAAAAGATTTATTTCTTCTGCCAGAATCCTCATGAATCCTTTTCAAATGTCTGAAATCGTTTCACTGATCTTCTCATTGAATACCCGCATCATAATCCTGCGAAAGACACGCTTGTTCGTGCCTTCTTTAATGGGCTTTTACATCGTCATAAAGAGGTTCTAGATATCATGACTAGGGGTAGTTTTCTTAGTAAAGGAGTCTTGGAGGCTTATAAATTCTTAGAAAATCAATCTAAGAGGAACAACAATTGGGGAGGTAACGAATCTTCCCGCTCCACTCTTTCTTCTTTTGAGGTTAAACATGATCCCGAGCTTAAAACTCTTATCGATGCCCTCACTAAAAAGGTAGATGCCCTCTCTGTTCAACAACAACCCACTCCAATCATGAAAATTAACTCTAATCGTTGTAATGTCTATTTTAGTCTTGAGCATTCCGACTTTTATTGTCCTCTTGTCTATGCACAACCCCCACCACAACCATCAAACTTCAACCAATTAACTCTACATCAAGGGCAGCAGAGACTTCATGATTAACTCTACGTCAACAGAGACTTCAAAGGTTGGGTGGAAGTCTCTGTTAGAAGATCCCTAATCTTCTCATTGTAAACTTCCAACATGCTCACAAACAGCTCATATTTCATAGTACTGCTGCGCTCCTTGGAAATCTGAAACAATTCCTCCAAGGTTCTGTAGTTAACTCCTCGGTTTCCTGGGGTGCCTTCCATTGTAAATGTCTTCCCAGTTCCTGTTTGTCCATATGCAAAAATGCAGACATTGAACCCATCTAACACTGAAGTCACGACAGGTGAAGTCTGAGTGAAAACAGCCTCTGCAAATTTTCAGTCATCAAGTTATGTACAGCTAAAACTACTTTCTGAAAAAAAAATGCTTCAATGCATAGAAAAAACAAGGCTTGCACATATAGAGATCAACTAAGTGCATTCACAAAATATTCAACCACATTTGAACATAACCTCGTTATATTTCAGTACAAAGCAGTATATAACAAAATTAATATCGCCCTCTGTGGTTTCTTTAGCTTTCTCTACTACGATTTATTTAAAAGGAAATTAAAACTTGAGAAAAGGCTATTCTTCTTCAACCCAACAAATTAAAATGAAGTTTGTGACCGAATCAGAGTACATAATAATTAAGTCGTTGGTATTTGAAGGTGGACGCATCTCTTGGTAGTTTGATATTTGTTCTTCCTTAAGGTAATTCTATAAATTCCATCTTTTTTATAATTTTCGTTCAATGGGGTTTCACTTTTCAAGTTTAACTGCACTTATTTTCGAAGCTTTGGTTTCCCTAATCCCTAATTCATCAAAAGTGTTGCCTGATTTCTTTAGTGGGCTAGGGTTCAAAAATATGGTTGAACGGTGCTGAGAATGTGTTGGGGGACGAGGATTGTTTTTGCAACTTACTTTAAGTGTTCAAGTATACTTTCAGCTGTAGTTACAAACGTATTTGAATCCAATCTGCCCTCCCCTCTCTTTTTCTAGTTAACTGCATATAGGGTATGGTCAAAAAGTGGAGCTTATACACATCATGATGCAAACTACTGATGATTTTCTTTGATGGTTTTTCTCCTTTTCATTCATGTTTAAGTGACATTTTAGAAGATTTATTTGTTTTTCCCAATTTGAATTTTCATACAGCAGGTTCCACCCTATGTGAAAATTATCATAGAACATGGATTTTTTGTTGTTGTTTCTGTTGTTATTTATGCAGAAAAATAAAAACAAAGAAACTCTCCCAGTTTCCATATTAGACATTTGAGTATGTTTACTTGCATCCATATATCAGAAGAAGGTTTCTAAGAACGGAAAGGGGCATTTGATGCTATTGAAGTATTGAACTTAGTAGGAAGAGCAAGAACTTCATGAAGAGATTTCAAAGTTGAATATCATTCCCATTTGTAATTTTGATCTATATGCTGACTTGACATTTTGATCTATATGCCATCTTCCTTAGTATTCTTGAATTTCAATTCGTTCTTGACATTTTTACTGTCTTGTTCTTTTGTTGTTATTTGTAGGTGAGTGTTCCATGCAGCAGCTTATACGACACAGTAACCGTACGCTGTGGACATTGCACTAACCTTTGGTCTGTGAACATGGCAGCGGCGCTGCAGTCGTTTTCCTGGCAAGAACTCCAGGTTATCACTTTATAAGAGAATCTCAAGTATACACAACCTTTATCTTGACATATAGAGTTCAAATTGACGGATTAGATTCTTTATTAAACTAAAGTCAACTCTTTGTAATTACTTATTTACTTTTGGGTTCTAAGCAGCACTGTATCAGCCACCATAATCCAAAACCTATCTATGCTTTTTCCAGACATTGTCATTCTGTTTCAGCATACTTTTTCATGATCACTCTTTCATTTTGTCAAATATTGTCTTTACAGTTGTCAATCTGGTTACTCTGTTTGTAAAAGATAACTTTAAAAGTCATTTCAAGTCACACACACGTTTATCGAAAAAAAACACAACAAACACCAATGTTATATCTTAAGTCTTAACTTCAAGCTTATTTGGTTTGTTATTCTGTTTTTTTAGAGGCAAAGCTTTCCTGTACTAGATCATAGGATTGATCAACCATCTTCTACTGCCAAGGAAGCTAGCATCACAAGTCGCCGTAAGTTCTCTTGTTGTAGGATTTAATCAACGTTCGTTTACATTAATTCTTCTAACATTCCAATAATAACTTCTAGTGATCTATTTGCTTTAGGTATATTTGGTTGTAACAGTCACTACCCTTGTTGAAACGTTCTGTCCCCTGATCATTAATAACAAATCTTTACTTGTGTGAGAAAAAATTCTAGTGATCCCTATGGCAGTAAATTGAACTTTAATTAGTGACTGATTTGTTCGTTATAAGTAATGACAAATTTTTGTTGGTGTTGTTGTATTATTGACTTATGATTATATGTCTCTATGCAGCTCCTGGAAAGAGGCCAAGGGTGCCTTCTGCATATAATCAATTTATAAAGTAATGAAACATTACAAAATTTCTTGAATATTTCTAATAACATGATGAGGTTGCTTTAAAATTAATCAATTTATTACTTGTGCACATTTATATGGAGTGCAGAGAGGAAATTCAGAGAATTAAGGCTAATAATCCAGATATAAGTCACAGACAAGCATTCAGCGTGGCTGCCAAAAATGTAAGACGGGAAATCTAACATACCAAGATGCTTTTTTGCTTAATAAGTTAAACTGAACTGATTGTGCTGACTTTTGATTTTCCTATTTTTCAGTGGGAACACTTTCCCCATATTCAGTTTGGATTAATGCTGGAGGCAAATAATAAAGCTGAAATAAATGAGGTAAGAACATCTCTGTTGAGAAAGTATTGATGTTCATCCAGTTCATGTGCTACTGTGCTTTGATTGTGAAATAATTTCATGTAAATAAGAGAAGATTGGATGGGTTTCAATATCAAGATATTGAGGTATGTTTTTTTGAAACTGAAAAGTTTTAGCACATATCACTTTATGTGTTTAAGTGAGCTTTAGGTTTGTTATTGATAATTCAATAGATTTGTTCCTCAATATGAATGCAGTGGATGCGATATATATTGCCCATATGTTAATGTCTTGTTCTTATTAGATTAATGTCGTTTGGGAGACATGATATTCATCTTGAATTTGATTAAGGTTGGTACTTGGCATATATGCACATTTGTATGAGCACTTTTACTTCTTTATGCTACTAAAGATATAAGTACACGTTAGTATTTCTCATCCCCTCTAGTCAGGCCAATTATATAAATGCAGAAGCGACTAATGCATTTGGTTGTTGTTTATGAAGTGAACTAAGGTTAGAACTTTAGATATATGTCAAAGTAAGGAAGAATAAGCAATATAGGACAAGGAATTGTTGATAAATATTTTCTTGGCCGTTAGCAAATTTATTGGTGTTGGTTTGTAAACACTTAGTGGGTCTTGCTTTGTTGGCAAATACTAACTTGTTTGGTGTGATTGAATTATATATTTGTTTGGTTGGTTATATATTATTACCAGCCCACGGTCTTGATTTCGATTTTCCTAATGTATGATTCTTATCACCGGAGGTAATGCAGGGAGGAGGTGACCTTCTTGCACACCTGGTGATTGTAGTGTACAAGGTGTCCTATTAGCAGGTGCACTCACTATTTTCTCTTTTTCTTCTTTATACCAGGTTTCGTCTTGATATGTTTTAGTAGGTTCTTGAGCTTAGGGTCAATGTTCTTCCTAAAGTTGCAAATGTTCCTTTTCAATTAGCAGTCAGGAAACATCATATGTTTTTACACAACTTAAAATATTACACAGTAGGTTTTTGAGCAGTTGAGCTTTTTATTAGTTGACACCCAACTAACTGTGAAGGCTTCTTAGCCTCCTTTTTTCACTTCAACTTCAGTGTTAATAATTCTAAATTCTATAGTTTAGTACATATATCAATTGACCATCCTGTTTCAGCACCTTGTTACCTTGTATCTTAATAAGACCCTTTTTCGATAGTGCCCAATATATTCGTAGTTTGATTACTTTGATATTCAAAGTCGTTGATATTTGTTCTTCCTTAAGGTAATTCTATAAATTCCATCTTTTTTATAATTTTCGTTCAATGGGGTTTCACTTTTCAAGTTTAACTGCACTTATTTTCAAAGCTTTGGTTTCCCTAATCCCTAATTCATCAAAAGTGTTGCCTGATTTCTTGAGTGTTTAAGGTTTAGAGAAATTTGATTTCTTTAGTGGGTTAGGGTTCAAAAATATGGTTGAGCGGTGCTGAGAAATTGATTCTCGTATTGGGGATGGCATAAAAATACTCGAATGTGTTGGGGTTACACTCATTTGGAGCAGAAAATTCCAATGTTGAGTTATTCTCAGCCCCATCTGTGGTTAGCTAAATAACCCTCAACTTGTACTTCACTTTTTTTTTAAATCTCTAGGGAGGCTTGTACAAAGGGAGTCTGAATATGTGTTTATGGTGTGTTTTCACTACTTGTTACTCTCGGTTAACTCAAACTGATTTTTATTTGTATTTTTCTTGATGTTGTAATTGATGTGAATAGAATATGATTTGGATTGTTTTTCCTTTTGCACTTGACTTGTGATATATTTAAATTTTTTATCGTGAAGCAAAATGTTCGAGGCCATTTTCCATATTTTAAAGGACAACACATCTCTGGAACTGACTATAACGAGCTACCAGCTTCTTATCGAGTTAGACAAGGTAATTATTATGAGGTCTTAAAGTTCATGATGTTCAAGCAGATGTTTAATACTCCTTTACGTAATGCAGCGTTTCCCTCGAGTTTACATATCCCACTCAAACACATCTGAGTCGAGTGGTAGTAGAGAACTTGTAGTGCTGGAGGAGGTAAGAGTGTATGACGATGATCAACATTATGTTGTATTCACCTTTGACATGTGACCATTGAATCAATGTTGTGGGATGTTTCATTTGCAGGCTTGGTCACCTTTTGCTCTTGGCCCAATTATTGCAACCTACAGGGAGACTGACACAAATTATAGAAACTCAAATCATCCGCTTGACTTCTTGGTTAGTTGTTCCTCTAAACTTAGATAGTATATCTAGTTTAAGTGGTTTTGCATTCAGTAAAAGTATTAACTTAGAATTATTAGTATAAAAAATAACACTGGAATTTTCATAATGGATCCAGTTACAATCCTTTATCTGCAGTTTTACTAATGGAAGTCAAAATTTTCTAGGGTTTCTGCCATTTAACTGAGAACATCGCTCGAGAGGTTAATGAAGTTAACTTCCAAGTCCCAGCGATGAAGGTTAGACTGTTATTTGACTTATTTCATCATATATACACTTGTATTAGCTAAGTGCTGTCTAAAAAGTCCCGTACTACCCAAAGTGGTAATAATCATCACTGTTACATTCTTGGTATTAAAATAATACTCAGTTGTTGACTTGGATTGCATGGTGATAAAACTGTTGGCGGGTGGTATGATAGGGTACTGGTGCTGTTAACTTGGATGGCCTTTGGGGGTCTCTGTATTTCTTGTATTGTACTGTATTTACTGTTCTTTTTGCTTACCTGTGATGGGCGTGGGGTGATGTGGTCTTCCCTGGTGGGATGACTGTATTAGGGGTTTAGGTGGGGGTCTTGGTCTTGTTTAATTAGCTACTGGCTAACTACTTGAGTATTAATGTAATCCTTTTTGTTTATTCTGATGAATTAACTTTCATGGATAAAAAAAAGGAAAAAGTGTCTTTCACTTGATTTGTGTTCTTCGCGTACCTAGAGGCCATATTCTGAGGCGTTTAGCCCTAGAGCTTTTAGTGGTCAACATAACAATCAACTGGTATGTGTAGCTCAATATGTGCACAACAGTGAGCACTCTTAGCAAACATGCCAAGATTCAGGTACTGTTCTCTGTTAGGCCTATTTAAAGCTACACCATCATATTGAGCGTGTAGCTGATTCATCTGAAAATGTTAGAGGCAGCGTGTAGCTGATTCATCTGAAAAAGGATTGTTCGATAGAAACCTTTCCTTTACAAGGCACGACCAAAAAGAAAGAAATTGAATAACCAAAGAAAGAAGAAGGAAAGACTCAGATCATCAATAGAAGAGAAAAGATAGGGCACGAGTAGAGGCTCTCAATGCTGAATGCGCATACATAGTAGCACCCTTGATTCGCGATAACCAATCCGAGAACCGAAGCATCGACAGAAATGGAATTCTAATATACAAATCTTTTCTTTCTCCCCTGTTAATTGAACTGGAGTTCACTATAGTAAAAAGTTCACTTTATTATCTTAAGAGATCTTCCCTTATTCTTGAGCGTCAGTTGTCACCTTCTTCATAAGTAAGGAAAGCGCTCTTATCCATGCAACCCAAGATGCTGCAGCCGGTGCTTATTCGTATCGCTGTACAGATTCAATCTTCGGGCATACCCCTTCCTTCAAATCTTTATTTTCATTTCGATTGGCTAAGCCCATACTATTGTTGCCATTAGGCATAGGATGTCTCATTCATGGTAAAGAGTCAATGCATTAATCTCAGGAGCTTCTCGTGCCAATCCCAGCCCGTCACTGTAACTAGAACCAAAGAGTGGACCCTTTGATAATCAATATGAATTATCCATTTTCTTGGCACTTTCCTATTTCGATATCTTTCCTAGCCCAACTTTCGCCCTCTCTCTATGCTATGGTCAATCAATAGGCAAAGGAAGGACAATAGTAGCCCTCTTCTGATGGTGCATTATGTTTAGGCCAAAAGAGAATCTCAATCCCTCGTTCCTGAGTTACTGACCGACGGAGCTATGACTTTATGAGCTAAAAACTGAGCTACTGAGCGCGGTTCGGTCTTACAGTAACAATTTGAGTGCCCTGATTCGCCCAATGGCTTTCCGAGCCGACAGCTGATGGCTCTTGGTCACGAAGGGATGGAAGGAAGACTTGGTAAAGAACATACTCATAGACAGAAGACTGGTCAGCTTTATGTTGACTCGGTGGAAGGCCGCCCTCATTCGAAGGGGCTCTTCGGACGCAGGGATGTGACTAAAACTCGGTACCGGTGAGTGGTATTGAGAACTCTGCTCTTAAGGGGGCTAAGGTACCTTGAAGACTCGGAGTCGGATGAGGTTGTTGAAGAGTCTTACGACGGTTCGTGGTCTCGGCTGTCTGCTGCTTAAAGATATGAAAGTCTGATAAATCCTCTTTTCGCAGTAGTACTCTACCCGTCTTCTTATTGGAGTTGGGCGGGCTGCCTAAACTGTTTTTTCTGTATACCCGAGCCTTAGTAGAAGTGGGTAGTGGCACTGGGTGGACAGGCTATGCGTACCTTAAGTGGTAGTTGGTCTTCCAACCCCGGATGTAAGCTAAGTAAAGCAGGCAGGTTGCAATTTCTGAAGCGGGTAACCAAAGTTACCATCGAATAACGGGCAATTCGCAGGGCTGACTCTGCTATCTTGGTTCAACTCCAGGTGGTGATTATGGCTCCTTTCTTATCCTGATGCACCTTTCTCCACTAGGGATAGTTATCGAGTCGTTCGTAGGGGGTGAGGGCCTTCGCAATCCAGAACTTCTCTTTATAAGCTCCTTCCTTCAAGCTGATCCCACCAACATTAGGATTAATTCGAGTAGTCACACTAGGAGTAATACGAGGAGTCACTCTTAACATTTCGAGCATCTTACGCATAGGAACAGAATTCAAGTTGTATTTGTTGCTCTAGTGCCGCGCTGTTCTTTCTGCTCTGACCTGAAGAACTGCTTTTCTCCATGCACCAGACTTACTTTGTTTGTACCGAGTAATCGAGGAGAGAAGCTGGGTTGTTAACCGAGAACTTCTTGGGAAGCTATTTGAGTGCTGTTCTTAGAGTAGACCAAACTAAACAGATAGAGATTATAAGGAGGACATATCGAGCTAGACCTGTTGAAAGACAGATCTATATATGAAATGACTTAGTTTAGGGTCTAAGATGGGTAGACACCTATCCAACACCAAAACACCCGAGAAACAGGCTTTTTTTAGCCTTATAGGAGCTTGGCTAAAGAGATGCTATCGCTATCCTTGACGACTGACTGATAGCTTAACTATAGCTGCCGTCTCGCCCAGTGAGAGCATCCTCGAGTTTCGCTCCCGCGAGGGCAGCTCCTTCTCTGCCTCTTCTCAAGGAAAGGCAACAAGACAAGACGAAAAGTCATGTCCTCAATCCGTTGATTCCAAACCCAGGGCGAGCTCCACCTTCTCAATCCTTATCTCCAAACTTGCAAAGATATAATTGCAGCTTTTGATAATCTTCGAAAAGCAGATAAGTAAGTCTAACGAATGGTTTCATGTTCTAATTATTGTACACTTAAATTGGTTGTATGGTCTTTGATGTTGAAATATGTAGTTGAGTATAAAATCCCTAATTCAATTTCATTTTTTTCAGGGCCTTATGCAACCAAACAGGAAACAATGGTATTCATGCAATGCGCTTCATGCGAGATTAGGTTTTTTATTTGGATTTTTGGATTTGGATTAGGTTGATTAAATTTATATGTATTAGATTGGAAATGCGTTATTTACTTCATTATGTTTTATGATTAAATACAAATATATATTGGTTATCCAAAGGAATGAATGGAATTAGTACTTTATGAATGCTACTTGAAGTTTAATTGATTATATTCAGGAGTGTAGTCTATTACAAATAGGTCAAATTCTATGGTCTATGAGGGAATGTTTTCATTTATTAGCACTATTTTTTTTAAAAAAAGGATAAAAATAATCACTGTTTTAACAAAACTGTCATGAATAGTTGACTTGTTTATGATGCTTATTAGATGAATACAGCACTGTTTTTTCCAAAACATCACAAAAGAGTTTGACAGTTTTTATTTATTTGTTACTGTTTTATACAGTTGAAATTGCCTAGTCTGGAACAAATATTTGTGACGGTTTTAGAAAAAAAAAAAATGACTCTTACTCGGTCATGGTTTTGGAAAAAAAAAAACAGTGACAAAAGACTTTTTGTGACTATTTTTAATAGTGATATAAAACATTTTTTCTTGTAGTGACAATGTCTTTTTTCAAGGTGATTTGGATGAAACTGTCTACATGACCTTATCTCCCTCGGCTTCAAAAATAGGGGAACACATGATCCGGTCAGCCTCAATAAGTATTTTTTAGTGTATACTAGAGATATTGTTGATATTTGTAATAAAACAAAGTAAGCATATGCATAATAATAAGTTTTTATTAATATTATTAATGAGTTAATTATTATAATAAGTTATATTATATAGTCATTCTTCTCCATCATAAATTTAAGAAATAAACAAAAGAAAAAGAAAGTGGACCTGACCCATTGAATCATGACTATATTAGCTATTCTGATATTCAAATTTGATAGAGATGGGATTGTAGCCTCATAATTTTTTTTTCCATTTCCTTAGACTACGCAAGAATTTGTCGATATTTTCCATTAAATCCTCTTGTTCCTGGATCCTTATATGGACTCAAGTAGGTTTCTCGGCAATGGTTTGACAAACTATCTACTACTCTTGTCAATGCCGGCTTCACTCAGTTTAAGTCTGATTATTCTCTATTCACTCATATTCGTGGTTATAATTCTACATTTGTTCTTGTTTATGTGGACGACATTCTAATCACAGACAACAATCCATCTCTCATTCAGAACTTGAAGCAATTTTAGAAGTAAAGTTCTATATCAAGGACTTAGGACATGTTAAATATTTCTTGGGTATTGAGGTAGCTCAATCCAAATAAGGATTATTTCTTACACAGCATAAATGTCTTTTGGACATTCTGTCTGATAGTGGTACCACTGGTGGTCGTATTTCTGAGTTCCCTATGGAACAAAACATCAACCTCAATACCAATGATGACACGTTACTTCAGGATCCTACTGTCTATTGTTGCTTGATTGGGTGTCTCCTATATCTTACAGTTACACGACCAGATATCACTTATTCTGTTAATTATCTCAGCTGTTTCATGTAGTCCCCACAGACTCCACATCTCGATGCTGCTCATCGTATACTCCGCTACCTTAAAGGTTCGATCAACAAAGGAATTCTCTTATCCGCTACTAGTTCTTTACACATCTCCGGGCTTCTCGGATTGGGGTACCGTCCTATCACTTTCGCCGTTCTACTAGTGGTTATTGCACTTTTCTTGGTTCTAGTCCTATCTCCTAGATAACAAAGAAACAAATCATTGTATCTCGTTCTTCTGCTGAACCCGAATATCGATCCATGGCTAACGTGTGAACTTCAATGGTTGAAGTATCTTCTGCATGACTTAGGCATCTCTCACCCCTCTCCAATGACCATATTCTGCGACAATCAGGTCGCACTCCACATCTCTCAGAATCCAATTTTCTATGAACGAACGAAACACATCGAATTGGACTGTTATTTCTTACGCAACATAATACAGCCAAGTTATTATCTCCTACGCTCATTCCATCCTCGATCGTGGTCGACACCTTCACTAAACCTCTCGGCAAGGACACATTTCTAAGATTAATTCACAAGTTGGGAGTTCTTGACATTCACTCTCCAACTTAAGGGGGAGTATTAGAAGACAGAGCGCGCACGCGCCTTCCATTCCAATATCGCAGCTTGTACCGTTTGTTTCCTATTTGTTTTAGGATTTCTATTAATGTAGATAGAAACAATGTGTATGTATTAGGAACTTGTAATATCTATATAAACAATTGTGTAAACAAAATAAATCGAGTAAATATTCTCTCAAATCAATCTCTCTCTAATTTATCATATCTCTTTATTTATCGTATTTTAACGTAAAAAGAAACTTTGAACCCCATTTCGTGCGCTGAAAAAATTTGAACGCCATTTCGTGCGCTGAAAAAATCTAAAATCCATTTCGTGCGCTGAAAAAATCCATTTCGTGTGACTATAACAGTTTCGTGTAGGTATAACCGTATAACCAAACGTAAATAAAATAGCACATCTATACTTTTCAGGCTAAAATAAAAATATACATTAATATATCGTGTAGCCGTGCCGCGAGGTATATATTAATGCTTCCCAAGATTCTACGTACATTACTCCAGACTCATATAAATTAGGCATGCATGCAGCAGCTTATTTGGGGAGAGAACCATTTAAACAAGAAGCAAGCAAGAAGAAACAAATTAAAGGATCCAAAAGTATAGTACGACATAATGGGTTCTACTTATTTGCAAACATCACTTACCATCGGTCACTGCAATTCTGAACGTGGTATGTTTCTCAATCTTTTCTTCTATTAGCCCTTTTTTGTTAGAAATTTAAAGATCTTCTTTCCTAAAAGGTGTTCTTTATGCTTTTCTTCAGTTAGTACTCCATGGAAAAGACTAAGAACCATGAATGTCTTAAGAACAGGTAAGCTGACCATGTTAAGTAGCTTTTATGTCTGATTTTAGTTTTGTCTAGCTATGGCCCCTAGCTGATATTAGTTCATTTCCTTTCTTAAGTACTTCTATCATTTTGAGTGAACAACACACATGCAATGAGGCAGAGTTCTTGAGAATTCATTTAGTTTCTTGATTTTGAGTGCTTAATTAGATCACATGCAACTTAAATTCTGAAGCATGTCTGGAGGCGTCTTTAGATATATATTATAATTGTACCCTCTTGGCTCTATTTTTTTAGCTTTCACAGAGTCTCTAATATTTGTAAAATTTTTTGGCTAATTATGAAAAAATATGAGACAAATAAGATAAAATCAGACAAATAAGAAATTTCCAACTTTGGGCTGGACGTTTATACTCTTTTTATTTCCTTGATTTTCAAGATGGTTAAGTTGTCAAAGCTAAGAGCGTCTCTTTTTTACTAAGGCAACCAGCAAAATACTTTTCAAGACCAAAAGAGATATTTTCTAAGCTAAGGTATCCTATGTTTAAGGCCCTTCTAAGAGAATATGATTTGAAAGAACTCATGGAACTGTATAATCTTCATCAGTAGATTTAAGAGAAGGCATGTCCCACAACAAAAGTAGCAAGTAAGAACTTTTCTGCATGCCATTCTGCTACAAAAACCTTTAGTCTCGTGAAATAGACTATACATGTACATGAATTAATATTGGAGATTTAGCAAAAAAAAAAAATTAAAAAATTAAAAAAATACAAGAGGAGAAAAAAAAAATCCTCTACTGAGGGTTTGATTACCAAGATATCAAATCACGACAATAACAAACATTATGCAGTAGTACTCTTATGGAAAACATGTTGAACTGTACATGGGATGATGAAAAACCCCATTTCATATACAAAACACAAATTGTGGTTCAAGAGGCTAGTGATGATTCATCGTCTGCATTTTCAACCTTTGTGGTTTCTACACTCTTCTCTTCCACAATAAATCCATCACTGAACCTATCATAGTTTGTTTGCTTATGTGACTTCCAAGGACGTTCCCCCAATACTCTAATCATGTCCTCTTGGTGTAAAACCTCCTTCTCCAGCAACAACTCAACAATCTGAGCCACATGCTCTTTATGCTCGCTCCTCTATTAGTCTACATCAATAAGAAACCACTGAAAGAGAAAATTTCATTGAAGAACTTTTATGAAGTTTTCAATCCTCTTTAGTTTTCTTTAAGGGGAGATGGTTGATTGGGCTGATTGCTTTTACACGACCATTGACTTTTCCGGATTTCGCATTGGCTGATTGCTTTTATAGAATAATATTTATCACTGAGATATGATTTGGTTGAATTTCATGAGTAATCACCGCAAAAAATAATAATTAACGAGAAATTGGAAATTGTATGTAAATACATTGAACTAACTTAAGCTAACCTCAAATAATAATTAATGAGAAATCGGAAATTGGATGCAAATGCATTGAACTAACCTAATTAACGGGAAATCGGAAACTAGATGCAAACGAACTAACCTCAAAGAACAATTAACGGGAAATCGAAAACTGGATGCAAATGCATTGAACTAACCTAATTAATGAAAAATTGGAAACTGGATGCAAACACAACAAACTAACCTCGAAAACAATTAACAGGAAATCGAAAACTGTAAGCAAACACATTGAACTAACATCAAAGAATAATTAACTAAAAATCGGAAACTTGAAGCAACTACATTTAACTAGCTTCGAAAAATAATTAACGGGAACTCGAAATCTATATGCAAATGCATTGAATTAACCTCAAAGAATAATTAAAGGGAAATCGAAAACTGGATGCCATTGCATTGAACTAACCTCAAAATATTACTAATAGGAAATCATAAATTAGATGCAACTGCATTGAACTAACTTCAAATAATATTTATCGGGCAATCAAAAATTGGATACAAATGCATTTAACTAACCTCAAAAAATAATTAACGTGAAATCAGAAACTAGATGCAAATGCATTGAACTAATCTCTAAAAATAATTAATTAGAAATTGGGTTCGATCTGGCCGCAAATGTATTGAACTAACTTAAAAGAATAATTAAAGGGAATCAGTAATTGGATGAAATTGCATGAAACTAACATTTCTAAGAGAGTGTCAACCTGAAGCTGCTCAAGTTGCATGCATGCTGCAAATGTTTTTTGAATGATAACCTTGGCCTAGAAACTAAAGACAGGTCTCGTAGTTTGGTCTTATGTCCCTACTTTTTCAGTTTTGGGCGTTTGGTCCAGAATTTCTCAAAACTTACTCTTGGAGTCTTTGGTTGGGTCACTAAAAATTTATTATTTTGAGTTTGGTCCAAGTAGAGAATTTCCGATTTAATGTGGTTTTGGACTTGGGTCCTCCAAATTTTTAGATGCATTTAAGTTGGCCGAGAGCTAAATGTTAAAACGAGAAAATTAGTCTAGAAGAGTTAGTTATAAATATTTAGTAGTCCTAAGACTCCTCTTAAATTTGTTTAGAATTTAATACCCCAATTTGACGAATATGGAACTAACCAATTGTTATCGACTTTACGGGGAATACCGAAAATATCCTCACTTGGAAACAAACATAACCGACTATCTACCCAAAGTAATATAGTAAGATACAAAACAAAAATTGAATTTCACAAAAAATTCACTTATAACTACATCTTCACATTTAAAAAATGCATACAATGAAAAGAGGACATCTAGGGTGCATGGCGAGTGTATGAGTCTTAGCAGGAATGAGAGCCCTGGACAAGATTTCTTTGCTGCAATACACGATCTTTGTGCTTATATGAGTGGCCCAAATACTATCTGCCGAAGTACACCCTCGCGCACACCAGCTTTTGGCAATGAAAAAACTAAAAATATTATGCCTCAATATTTTGTAGAGGCATTTGACACTAGTCGTTAAGTCTAAATTCCCAAACCATTTGGACACTAAACCCAAAAAATATAAACTAGACCCTAAAGCCTAAAACCCTAAACCTTAAGACACTAAACCTAACCCCTATAAACTAGACCCTAAGCCTAAAGCCTAAACCTTAAGACACTAAACCCTAATCCCTATATCATCCTAAATTTATAAACATTAAACCCTAAACCAACCCGTTTCATTTAATAGTAGTTAATCAAACCCACAAAATAAATAATCAAATGCATTTTTGTATGCTGCATTTTAAAATGCGGGTGTGTATGCATTTTAAAATGTATAAGTTTATAGCGTGGTGTATGCATTTAAAAATATATAAGTTTATAACGTGGTGCATCTTGCATTTAAAATGTATAAGTTTATAACGTCCATATTAGGATGAAAACAAGTAGTGTCATATTTAACTTTTGGAGCAATACACGGTACTTTTTGCTAAAATTTTATTCAAACCCAAAATCTACTCTTTTGTTCTAGTAGTTATCTTATCTAAAAAGTAGTTATCTTATTCAATTTTATTATGGTAGTTATCTTATCAACAAGTAATTATCTTGGAAGGGTGAAAAAAGAGAATAATTTATATTAAAAATACTTGTGGCACCCGGGTCTCGAGTCAAAAGCTTAGATTCTAAAGATTTTCTATAAAAACACTTCACGGTAGGATAAAAACAATAGAAGGGGTATTAAAACCCAAAAAAATTATGGATATGGCTTTTGAGTTGTTTTTTTTTTTTAAATGGGACTCTCTAGCCCAATTTCTTGAATACTTAAACGGATGAGCAAGCTACTTGGGCCGAATTGAATATTATCCACTTTAACCTATGAGTGAGTTCACGACAACATTCCACCTATTCTAGCCTTTCTAGGGGTATCAAATGGATTGCGGATGTGAAATATGTGATAGAAGCCACACTCATACTATACATCCTTCCGATTATATTGGGTTGCGACTTGGGAGTCCGGACAAACCTCTTACTCCAAGAGTAATACTTGGCACACTGATACTCTCTCTTCACATCTCGTAGTAATATACTCTCTCCACACCCTGTTTTCAAAGAGTCACACACATCCCGCTTGTTATAGCGTGTTAAGCTGCTCACAAAAACATAAAACCACAAAAGAAGAGAACTACTGTGGTGTGGTAGGATAAGAGGACCACAGGAAATCAGCGGACTACAGACACCAGTCGGCCTAAGATACATAGCCGCTGGGTTCACAAAATCGAGATGGGACATGTCGCTGCATGGAAACCGTCTTACACGGAAAAAAGAAGACCGCGAGATGGATGGACAGGTGGAAGGTTAGGATTGAGAGAGGAAAGATATAAAGGAAAAGAAGTGGAGAGAAAAGGAAAGAGGGGGGGATTCATTGTTCCAAGAGAGGGAGACTAAGAAAGAGGGAGGCTACCCAAAAGAGAGAGAATAATAGTTAGAGTGTAATAGGCGTTTGAGAAATAGTGAACTTTTTATCCTTAACTATGGCGCCCGTCTGTGGGGAAGAGAGTATAGAAATGGCACCAAAGATGGCAGCTGGTAGACCAAGGAAGGTGAGGGTTCAAGAGCAGATCTGGGGGTTGATGGAGGGGGAGGGGAAGAGCGCAGAGGAGAACGGGCAAAGTGAAAAAGAAACACAGTGATGCGAGAGGAGATTTAGAGGTTGAGGGAGGAGCGACGAGAGTGAGAAGAGAAAGAGATCGGGAAGAGATAAGCAGGAGTCGATAGCGAAAAGCGGAGGACGAGGAGGACCCGGGACTAACTCGGTGGAGAACCGATTGACGGGTTAACAATGGAGCAAGTCCAAGAAATGATAAACAACGACCGGAGGCAAATCTTCGGCCATTAGGACTTCAAATGGGTGGCGGCCCGTGGTGGCGGGGATTTGGCCGCCGATCTGATATGACCGGAGGTACCAAAGCGTTTCAATCAGCCAAGGTTCGAAGATACGATGGAACAGGGAGACCCAACATATCACATTTATCACTTCGGGCCTTGATGCCTCTTTGGCAAGAGGCCGCCGGCAAAATAGTAGCGCGTGTATGATGTTCCCGCCGCACTGAAGGGGGGAAGCTTCATCGGTATTATCGGGTTGCCTTCGGAAGAGCATAACTAATTTCCAAGAGTTGGAACGGTTTGTAGATCACTTTATACATGAGAATTGGTGGACATCAGCGGCCTTGTTCAATGTTAGACAAAGGTCTCTGCGAGTCTGTTAGGGAGTATCTGTGGCGATTCAAGGCGAGACATTAAAGGTGGAGAATTTGGATGAAAGAACGGCAATGATAGCGTTTGAAAGAGGTTCTGCGACCAAACGGGGGTCCATCGATGCATTGCAAAAGAATGAGATTACGACCTTGAAAGTTATATCCGCGGGTAGAAAGTATATTAGATATATGAGGACACCATGCAAAAGGGATTCTAAGAGGGAGCCGGTGTCATCGGTAGAGAAAGGCGGGGCTGTGGTAGAAAGATAGAGGCAAAAGGGATAAAAGGTAGCGGCGGTACCACGGACATTCATCGCGGCCCGAAAAGGAGTAGAGAAGTAGCACGAAGAGAACAAAGGAGAGAGGAAGCCATACCGCGGAAGCCGAACACGCACATTTAAAAAGACCGTTGAGTGAGATAATCATTGTCATTGATAAAAATGTGCAAAGTATGCGAGGGTCCGTGAACCGTCCCGGCGAGATGCCAAATAAGTCGTGTGATTGTGAGTATCACTAAAGCGCAATCATGAAACCAATGATTGTTATGCATTAAAGTGGTTGGTCGAGATTGATAGAAGGGAATGATGAGGGAATTTATAAGCGAACCCCCAATGGGGAGCCGGGGCGACTCGGGGAGAATATTGGGAACCATAAATGTTATTTTCAATGGAGAGTTCTGAGTCACAATGCCCTGAGATAAGATAAGGAGAACAAGATGAGTATTGGCCGGTCAAACGTGCCCGGAAGACAACGATCTGATCTGCAGTCAATGAGAGGGAAGACAAGATTACATTCTCTAGGGCAGATCTCAGAAGCCATCGATACCCACATGAGGATCGTTGGTCATTCACGGTGGTGATGGGTAATTACATTACATGGTCAAAAGGATAATGATTGATTGTGGCGGTGCAAATTAAGGACTTCTTTGTTTAGGGGAGCGTTGGAGGAGATAAGGATTGATCCAGGAACTAAGGCGCCGTGTAGTCCAGGCTTTGTATGGGTTTAATTGGAGTGTCATGGAGCTTATGGGAGAACTTCTATTCCGCAGCGAGGGGCCCATGGCGGTGTTCTCAAGATTTATGGTGGTCGATTCCAACTCCCAATACAACGCCAATCTTTATCCTGGGAGGAGATGGATACACGAAATGAAAGCGGTGCGCTTCGACCTATTATCAAGTTATTCGATTCCCCTGGCAAGGAATATACGAGGTCCGTGGAGATCGTAGCATCGAAGAAACAGTCATCGAGGACATAGTTAAAAGGATGGTCCGCGGCCATGGGCGAACCAGCGAGAATCGAGGGAAAAGGCAAGCATAGCAATTATAGTGCGGGGCGTGGAAGGGGCTGAGGAAGCCATGGTGGGCCCAAAGACTTTGGATGAACTGGAAGTAGTAAATTTGAGAGGGTGAAGAAGAGAAGTTTACACGGTTGGGTCTATAATCATGAGGAGTGGAAAAAGTAAGTTGGTGCGGTGTGCCGGAGAATAGAGATGTGTTAAAGCATGGGGATAGAGAAAATCACCGGGTTGGACCACCCGAGTTAGCATGTCACCGACTACATATGAGGAGGATCTGAAACCGTGTGGAGAGAAAGATGAGGGGAGTGAGACCTAAGTACGCGGAAGGAATTCGAGAGGAGGTTGTCAGGCTGAAGGGAGCGGGGATCATAAGGGAGGTGGAGTTCACGGACTGGCTGTCCAATATAGTCGCGATCCCAAAGAAAAACGGCAAAGCGCGAATGTGTGTCGACTTCACGGACGTAAACTTGGAGTGTCCCAAGGACAGTTATCCTATGCCGCGAGTAGATGAGTTGGTGGACAGGACGGCAGGGTTCAAAATGTTCTCATTTATGGATGCATCCATGGGATAAGATAATCAAACTCATATATCATAATATAAAATATATATTTTACGTGTAAAAGTCTATTAAATATATATAGCATAATATTGAATGTGTGTTATTAAATGTATATTTTATAATTATACGTTAAACAAGTGTATCATTGATTGTTAATAATAATGTTAACACATATACTATGAATTAACTAATACATTTTATATTTATTAACTTATGCACGTGTATATTTAAATAGGATACACATGATTGATATATTGTGGCACACGCACTTATTATAAACCAATATATAGTGTTCATGTTAAAAATTAGTGATGAGATGTAATTGTAAAAGGCATGTACTGCATGTTCGATTTAAAATCTTTGAGTTAATACACGTGTACAAATATATATGTATTCACGTAAAATATATCAATGTAACAAATATATGTGATTGCACGTGTACCGCGATCGAAGTTAATGCAAGGAAACAAATATATATGTATGTATGCGTAAAAAAAATCAAAATTATAAAGTTAGATATTTGATTATTTTAATTTCTATATCAAAGGTTTAAATTATCACATGAATAGTAAATGTTTTAACGTGTATGATTGATATATATATTCATAAAATTGATGTAAATATGATTGTTGATACATCACTAATTATATATAAAATATTATCGTGATAGGAAAATAAAAAAATAATAATAATAAAAAAATAATGCAAATTTTAGTATTTAAATGATTGAAATTGTTTAATAATCATAATAAATAATAAATAATCTCGAATTAGAACGAAACCGATAAAACCTATGGGTTTTATGGTTTTGATTGGCTCTATAATTCTCATACTAAAACCGTTGAAAACCGATAAAAATCAGAAATCATAAAACTCAAACCAAAACCGTTAAAATCCGACCCAAAACCGACCCGTTAGCACTTTGGGAGGACCAACTGTGCTCTCTTAGCCCTTTTAACGGGTTTAGGGATAAGTGGTCGGGCTCGGGTTTAAACTTTAAAGAGTGTGACGCGAGATGGACATCCCTACCGATACGGACGAGAGCCATTTGACTGGCTTGGTGACACAAAATGCAAATACTTTGTTCTTGTAGGGACTAAATTGGAAAACGAATTTCTATTAAATTGAAATAGCCGTTGATAAAAATCATTTCAAAATTGTTTTTACTCAAAACTATTACACGACCGTTTGAACGTCCCCAAAACCTAACTCTCTCTCTCGATTGAAGCTTGTTTCTCTGATCACGTGTTCCGCAACAAAATTAAACAAATACAAATGGAAGGTACTAGTTTTTCTTTTTCTTAATTTTTCCTTCTTGATTCTTTAATTTCAAGAAAACCCCATTTCATAATAACCTTTTTTTTTTTTTTTTTTGTTTCAGAACAAATTCAAGACAATAATACCCTTTTGATGAAAGAAACTCCACCGTCAGATCTTGGGCACGAGGTACATTTTCATTTTTAAACAACTACAAGTTTGTTTAATTGTGTGTTGGGGTTTAATTATTATTTGTGTTTCGGATATAGAAGGACGACATTGTTCCAACTGATGAATTAAAGACCACGGAGTCAGATGTCGCAGCTGCTCTAAGGCTTTTAAGTATGTTTTGGTAATACCTAATTTTTCTTTGGTGTACTATTGGAATTGTGTCTAAGTATTGTTGTATGGTTTTAAAGGTACTGAAAATGAAACTTTGAAGAAGAAGTTTGTTCAAGAGAGTTTAGAGCGGAAGCGTCTTTACAATGAAGTCATTGAGCTTAAAGGAAATATAAGGGTGTTTTGTAGATGTCGACCTTTGAACCAAGTTGAGATTGCTAGTGCTATTTCTTCGGTTGTGGATATTGATTCGTCTAGAGAAACTGAGCTTCAGTTAGTTTGTTCTGATTCTTCTAAGAAGCAATTCAAGTTTGACCATGTTTTCGGTCCTGGGGACAATCAAGGTAATAGAAAATACTTACTATGAAATTGGTGTAACACTTGTAAATAGTTTGTTGTTGAATAATTAATGAAGCAGTAAAGTAGGCCATAACCTGGCTGATTTTATTCGTAGATGATATATATTACAGAGAGAGGTTGAATTCATAGATCAGTATAAAAGGACACAAGTCCTATACATTGTATGGTAAAATCAGTATCTCTTTTAGTAATTAAGTTCTTGTTTTATTTATTATACCATTGCTGAAGTAGTATATTTGCTTGAGTAACTTGAAAGCCGTGCTTGATATCTTTTTTTATTTTAAATAAATCGTTAGTAGAGAAAGCTAAAGAAACCACAGAGGGCTTATATTAATTTTGTTATATACTGCTTTGTACTGAAATATAACGAGTTTTATGTTCAAATGTGGTTGAATATTTTGTGAATGCACTTAGTTGATCTCTATATGTGCAAGCCTTGTTTTTTCTATGCATTGAAGCATTTTTTTTTTTTCAAGTAGTTTTAGCTGTACATAACTTGATGACTGAAAATTTGCAGAGGCTGTTTTCACTCAGACTTCACCTGTCGTTGACTTCAGTGTTAGATGGGTTCAATGTCTGCATTTTTGCATATGGACAAACAGGAACTGGGAAGACATTTACAATGGAAGGCACCCCAGGAAACCGAGGAGTTAACTACAGAACCTTGGAGGAATTGTTTCAGATTTCCAAGGAGCGCAGCAGTACTATGAAATATGAGCTGTTTGTGAGCATGTTGGAAGTTTACAATGAGAAGATTAGGGATCTTCTAACAGAGACTTCCACCCAACCTTTGAAAAAGTAAGTTTATTTTAAACAGTGAAGGAATAGTCATCAGTAGTCTCTGATTTAATTTATCCTAGACAAGACAGCAGAGATGTTTATTGTTGATTTTGAAATATTGAAGATTGGAGATAAAGCAAGCAGCGGAAGGAACACAAGAAATTCCAGGCCTTGTTGAAGAATGCGTGTGCAGCACGGATGAGGTCTGGGAGCTGCTTAAGACAGGAAGCCGGAATAGAGCTGTTGGATCAACCAATGCTAATGAGCTTAGTAGCCGCTCTCACTGGTAAATAGTTATTTAATGTATATATACTTACTAATTGTTTTTAATGTCAAGTTAGAGTAACCTCAATGATTTAACTACAAAGATAGTAAAATTGTGTAGCCCCTTATTGCCGGCGACTGATAGCTTCTTTGAATGCAGCTTGTTCCGAGTGACAGTTAGAGGTGAGAACTTGGTTAATGGCCAGAGGACAAGGAGCCACCTTTGGCTTGTAGACTTGGCAGGGAGTGAGCGAGTTGGGAGAATTGAGGTAGATGGTGAAAGGCTCAAGGAGTCTCAGTTTATCAATAAATCTCTTTCAGCACTTGGGGATGTTATCTCTGCTCTAGCATCCAAGACACCTCACATTCCATACAGGTATAGTCCTCTCTTTCTCTCCCTCTTTTGTGCGTGCACACAGACTTGCTTGTGTGTTTAAAGATCTAATGCTTTCTAGCCCATTTTTTTTAATCCAGGAATTCCAAGCTCACTCATTTGCTGCAAAGTTCATTGGGTAAGCTCTTATGTTTCATATTGCTTTTGGTGTTTATAATTTGTTTCATTTGATGTAATTGGCTAAAGTCAGGTTGGGTTAGGATTTCCCTCCTATTGTGAAATTCTTTACTAAGAGCTGGAAAATTTATTCAGGTGGGGACTGCAAAGCCCTTATGTTTGTTCAGATCAGTCCAAGTGCTGCAGACTTGGGAGAGACCCTCTGCTCTTTGAACTTTGCCAGCCGAGTCCGGGGGATTGAGCATGGCCCTGCCAGAAAGCAAGCAGATCCTACTGAGCATTTTAAGTTTAAACAGATGGTAATAGTCCAGGGGATTGCTCTTGGGAATGTTTATCAAATATATCATATGGCCGGATATAGTATTATCCTTGACTCATCTTAATTTGTTCAATTGCTTTCAGGCCGAGAAGCTAAAGCATGATGAGAAGGAAACAAAGAAATTGCACGATAACTTGCAGTCATTGCAATTAAAGTTTGCTTCTCGAGAACAGCTATGCAGAAGTCTACAGGAAAAGGTAAGAGTGGGTAGCCAACTTGTTTATTTGTTACAGTTTGATTAATCCAGAGGGTCATATTATTCTCATTGGATTTTCTAAACAGGTAAGAGATCTAGAAAACCAACTTGCTGAAGAGAGAAAAGTCAGACTACAACAGGAAAATAGAGCAGGAGCAGCAGCAGCAAAGACATCAGTAATGTCAACTATGCAACAAGGTCAGAGAGTCCAAAATATGAAAAAACCACCCCTAGGTTCTTCCAAAATGAGGCCACCATTGAGAGGAATTACCAACTTCTTGCCCCCTCCATCACCAATTCCACCTAGTAAAACTGGAATTGCACTGCCTACTATTGCATCGAGAATGGAGAAAGAGAATGGTCTGGAGACAAGTAGAATAGACAACAAGGTTATGCGGAGACCTGGGCGAGTTTCAATTGCTGGGAATTTTGCAATGGAAAGAATGCAGGTTAATCAAGCTAAGCCCAAGAGGCAGCGGGTTTCTATTGCGACTATCCCCTCCTATACTTCTTCATTATCGGTGATGAATCCAATTGACACCTCTACAGCTCGACCAAAGAATGGAGGAATCATGGCTCGGCGATCATTTGCTAAAGAAGCACGGAGGATATCAAGGATATTCACACCACTGCCTGAACTGACTAGTTCTGATGCATCAGGAGAGGCAACTCCAACAGTGATCAGGAGCAAGTTCTTGGGCAGTCCTCCAGGACAGCAGCATGCTGGCTCATGGAAGTCGAAGTATCCAACAATGGTTGCACTGCAAAGACGACCTCTTGTGTGGAGTCCACTTAAGCAGAAAATTCAGAGGCATGAAAGAAAATCATTACCACCTTCAAGATTTGCATAGAATTTTCGATAGCTTGCTTCTGTTATAAAGACACCCTAAAAGCTCCTTGCTTTACTCAGAAACAATTTGTATTTCTTTTATAGTTTCGCAGTATTCATGTAGCTTGTAGCTTAACAAGGAGTTGAAATTACATTTAGAAAGATTGCGTTCTGTTCACTATGAATGAAAGAAATTTTCTCATCTGCTTGTGTGCCAAGTTGAATGAATAAGTGGCAATTGGTATTGAACTGGATTTGCCTTTGATTCTGAACTGGTATCACAAAATTCTCTCTTGGGACCTATCATTGGGCTAGAAAGAGATTGGGCTCGTAAGATATGAAAAATAAAGTCCATATATTTTGTTGGGCCTTAACGTAGAAAAAGCCCATTAAGGCCTTAGTAGTATTTATTCAGACCTTATAATAATTAGGGTTTCATTTGAGCTTCCTTCTCATTTTTGGTTGCAGAGCAACAACAACAACAGCTATGGTTCTCAAGTACGTTCCTTTTTTCCCTTCCCTTCAATTTCACTTTCATTAGTATCTAATAATAATCTCAATTCTTGTTT
This sequence comes from Coptis chinensis, assembly GCF_015680905.1. Lineage (NCBI taxonomy): Eukaryota > Viridiplantae > Streptophyta > Magnoliopsida > Ranunculales > Ranunculaceae > Coptis > Coptis chinensis. The sequence goes on from NC_141460.1 coordinate 85,796,970, forward strand.
TTTATATTCCATTTGTTAAAATTTCGATTCAAAACAAATTTGTTATAAGATTCGTTGTCGATTGGTTAGATATAAGTTGTTGAATATGGATTGATATATATTTTGGGATTTTTGAGCTGACGTGGTATTTTTATTTGAGGTTGGGGGAGTTTTTGAGTAGATGGGGTGTGATTGTTTTGCCTAAATGATTTTTAAATATAAAATGCACACTGCTATCTATACATTTGTCTTTGAGATTATGGATTACTGAAATGTTCTTGAAGCAATGTTCCGAAAGAATTTTTTAGTGAACGAGATATAGGAAACTCATTAACTCTAAAAAGTTGCAATTGTTGGAGGGTCTAATCAGTCCATTTCTAGACTTCTGGTGTTCAGCTTCCTACTAAATTGATTATAAGTTTTAACTCTTCAAGTTATGGAATCAGAGGCATAGTTGAGTAATATCCAAACTAACTCTAAACGCCCTAATGTTCATGTATCAACTGGATAAGGCATGAACTTTGGTACTTCAATTTTTTTTTTGGTTAGGTCCTGAATCCTGATAATGACTTCGAATTCTTTTCAGGACTGAACTCTGTCGTTTCAGTGGTGCTAAGATATATCCTGGAAGGGGTATCAGATTTGTGCGCGCTGATTCTCAGGTAAGTTATGGTAGTAATTTTTACATAGTTTCGTTGACGTATGGTTGTAGTTTACGTGGCAATCTCATTTTCCTAACCTTTCAAGTAAACTGTTCTTTCATGCCCTCAGGTTTTCCTCTTTTTAAATTCAAAATGCAAGAGGTACTTCCACAACCGCCTCAAGCCTTCAAAGCTTACCTGGACAGCCATGTATAGGAAGCAACATAAGAAGGTGAGTTTATATTTTTCTTCTTGCCCTGTCATTGGTGTTATTGGCCATGCATATGTCTTCATGGTTGATTTTAAGCTTTTTGTCTTTTTTCACACAAATGGCAGGACATTGCTGCAGAGGCTGTAAAGAAAAGGCGTCGTGCCACAAAGAAGCCATACTCTAGGTCTATTGTTGGTGCTACCTTGGAGGTTATCCAGAAGAAAAGAACTGAGAAGCCTGAAGTTCGTGATGCAGCCCGTGAAGCTGCTCTCCGGTAAGCTGTTTTTCTCCTTTCTTTGATGATGGCTAGGAGGAACTTGTCTTTTGCTGTTATGACTTATGAGCATGTGCACAATGCTGTATTCAACTTCCAAGCCTTTTTTTTTTTTTTTTTTTTTGCATTTACATGTATTAACCATTATTTTATTTTGGGGGACAGTGAAATCAAAGAGAGGATAAAGAAGACAAAGGATGAAAAGAAAGCAAAGAAAGCTGAGGTGATGGCCAAGTCACAGAAGACTCAGAGTAAAGTGTCCAAGGGTGGTGCTGCATCAAAGGGTCCCAAACTTGGAGGTGGTGGTGGAAAGCGCTGAGCTGCAAGTTCCATCTTTAGCCTGGAGGTGGTAGTTGTTTGGGGTTTTCTTGTTTTGAAAGTTTTGTAAGAGGGATTTAATTGGCTTTTGCAGGTCAAATCTGTTTTACATATTTCTCTACTTTTGCTAGCAAACTCAAAATTGTCCTGACCAGTGAGCTGCTAAGTGTTGTTTACATCGTTTTTTAACTTCATAATTTTCTAGAATACTTTTCATCTCCTTTACGGCTTTACCCTTCATATCCTGCTATACGTTTGTTGTTGTGGTTGAGCTTAGGCTTAAGCAGGGTTATGTTTTCCTGTTTGTTGAACAGATTAACGAGCTAGGTACTTCTAGAAGAGCTGTGTAGGAAGGAAATTAAAAACTAATGATCAATAGAATGCCTTGCCCCCTGTAGATGTTTTTCTATTAGTAAAGTACAGGGCATACATGACGCTGGTGAGTTCGAAGTGTTAAGATGTGCAGTGCCTTTGAAGTATCTGAAAAACTGAAGTCATCTTCTCTCCTGGTGGTAGTAGAGAAGCCTCAAATGAAGTAAGGCTGGTGATTTGATGCGTTTACAGATACTTTTGTTGTGTGCTGAATTTTGATAAACGGTTAGCAACATAATGTGGATGTGTTGGATACCGGCTTTTGAAAGTCATTGGCATCTTTGGTTTTGTTAACGGTAAACCCCAGTATATTGCTGGCACTTCGGGGGTAGGCATTCTGGTCACTGGCTCACTGTTAGATCTCAGAATAATGACATCAGAACCATTGCTAGTTAATCAAACCTCCTACACGATGGGCTCCTCTTCAGCCTCAAACTGCCGTATCCTGAATAGAAGTGTGAAGTGTTTTAAGTGTGTCCATCGACCAGCCGCACCTGTAACACTGGTATTCTTGTATTCAAACTTTGGAAATGGGAATTTTTGCTGCCTGTTTTGCTATCTCTCGTTTGATAACTGTTTCCTGTTTCATTTCCCCTGCTCGCATCCCATCCTAATCAGGTAGAGTAGTATGCCATCATCGATAATTACAAACAGCACCAACTGTCCTGATCAGGTAGAGTAGTATGCCATCATCGATAATTACAAACAGCACCAACCGTGTTGCATTCTGTGCAGAATGCAAATGGTATTGCATCACATATTATCATCATTTCCTTTCTTAACCATGCAAATTCAATGAAGTAAAATCTATAAATATTTATCCCACCTGTTTCAGAGTCAATGTTTTTGATGATTTATATTTTGAGATATCACTATTGTTTTCACAGAATAAGATACTAGAGGAAATTGAATATGTAATACTGATCCGGTGGGTGACGGTGAGTAGAAAGCACATAGATCAGATGATTATGAAAAGGGTTATTTGCTCCCTTGTAAACTTAACAGTATTTTTTCAATTTTTTATGTTGAAGTTATCAAATCACAAATTATAAATATGAAACGATATGGTTTTTTTAAGGATTTTTTAAGGAAAGAAACAAATGAGTGCATCCTTGCCGTGAAGGATAACTAGAACCAGTCTTATCCTTTCTTTTACTTCTGAGATCTCAGTGTTATTTCACGTTTCATTTTTTATAGGATAATAGGGAAACACTTAATTATGCCCCGCCAAACAACATCTCTAGTGTGTTTCATATATGGCTCTAGTGTGTTTCATATATGGCTTTATCGTGAAATTTTGTCTTCTGGAATATGGAAAGTTGAGCACTTCAGCTAAATAGAGTACTAAATAAAAGAGTGTGTCACGTAGATGGTTCACAGGGTGTAAAAGATTATCCTAAAATATTGATTTCACCTCACAATACTCGTACAAATGTCGAGAAAACAGAAGTACAAATGTCGAGAAAACAGAAGGATAGTGTGTGGGGGGGTTGGGTCACAAAATGCACTATTTCATTATTCTCAAAAGTCATATCGGCAAAATAAATGTGATTCACAATAATATCGAGTACTACTGTAATGTGATTCACAATAATATTTGTATATAGAGGAGCTATGACAATACATTTAGACAGTCCCACAACTCAATCTCTGGATGTTCACTGTGCAATTTGCCTCTTCTACATTTTGCCATCCTTCCTTCAGTCTGCAGACCTGTATTGATCGTTCAATCTGATAGCCTTGACTGGTTTCTTTCTCCAGTCGCAAACAGTGCTGCTGGAATGTGTCTACGCTGACTTGGAGTCTGAAATCCAAACTGAACAAGAATTTGATCTCCAATCGATTCATCTCTGCTGTGCTGACTCCACCCACTCTGGCATAATATGCATTGTTGAAAAAATCTGCAAACAGGTTCATATTATGAAATACTAAAATTGCTTACTCTAGGTTTGCTTAAACAGTACTAAAAGGAAAGAGTAATTATTATTCAGAACATAAATTTCCTTTGAAGAAAAGTAAACGTTAGATACAACTTGTATTTGCGTTAAATGACAAATCTTATGAAGAATATACTGTTTTAATTCACGCTCACTGAAAGAATGTCTACGAGGTGTAAATTACACTACTACAATCAAACAATGAGACGTTTGTCATTTTAGAACCTTTTGTAGTCTAGAAAGATAAGTCTAAAGATTCAACTGAAGCTTACAGATTAAGGAGAATAATATTGTTACAATCAGAGAGAATGTATTAAAATTGTATTGTTGTTAATAGAGAAGAAGTTTGGAGAAAAAGAGGATACGACCTTATTAGTTTTGGCCTTGTATCACTTCAATACATATATATGGGGAGGGCCGGAGGGATAGAGCCACATTCACTATATATATATGAAAAATAATATAAAGTAATATATAGTATTATTCTTCTGTATTTCTGATAAAGTATAACATTCTTACACAAATTTTACTTGTCCAATCTATTTAGAATTGTGTCATAAAGTGGCTTAGCCTTCACGATGCTGGTTTCTGCCAGCAGCATTCGAAAAATGTAGTAATTCTTTCTCTAAGATTTATTTCATATGTGTTAAATTGAATGCCCTATAAAGTTAAGCTAATTACCAACAGAAGTACAGAACTCAACATTGTCACTTAGACTAATTATTTTGCTGCAGATTATTTTCTTCTGTTTACGTAAGGTAAGACCTACTTACTATATATGTCTGAAAAGATTGTCTCATGAATCCAAGACCGTACTTTCTGAGGGACCGAGTACAGCGAGAATTAAGATCTGTGTTACATTAGAATGAAAGAGAAATACACGACAGGACCTCGATCCTCAACAAGCCCAGCTATTAATCTATCAACACAGTTATTACTATGCTTTATGTAGTAAAGGCAATATGTCAAGATTGAGGACTTGGGATCCGTCAACACTTGGTAGAACAGTTATACTGTTTTTTTTTTTTACTGTTTATCTTGTTTTCCTTAATCTAATATATCATGGCACAGTTCACGGAGGATGAGTCCATCGACCATTAGCTGACTCAACGATGACAAACAAGTGAAACAACACAAACATAGAATTATCTCATGAAAGCTTGACCAGTGTTACTTACGCGTCATCAATGAATTTTGCTGCTACCATCATACTTGTGATCAGGATTCTGTGAACATTCAGAGAAGAGAGATGGACTGTTGTCCTTTCGAGGAATCTACCGATGTATATGTTTGCGACAATAAAGCAGGACGGGCTGCAGCTTGCATACTTGAATATGCGATCAACATATTGTCGAATACTGAGAGTTGGTGCTCTTAAACCATGAAAAATTGTAACCACATCTTTCTTTTTCCCAGACTCCAGTAGACTGTCATTTCTTTGAACAGATTTCTCAAGAAGAGAGGAGATGAGTGACAACACTCGAGGGCTTCCTGAAACTCCCTGACGTTTCTCTTTCAACCCCAAAGCTAAGTACAGTTCTGAGCTGGCAGCCTCATTCTCAAGTACAAATGATGCCATCTCAATATTGAGCTGCAACACTCACAAGAAAAGGGATTAGCAATCAACTTTAAGTAAAGACAAAAGATGGCAAGCTCCAATGAATTAAAACCAAACAAGTAGCCAGAATTGCACATGACCCCAACAATTCAAGACTTAAAACAGCCAGCTTTAACGATTGTCAATTTGTTAAAGGCTATACTATATTTGTGGTTTTGTCCAATTCTCTCTTTTGGTACATAATCTAGATATTGATGTAGAACAAGTTTTGTTACTTTATTCTTTTCCTTCAGGTCAATTAAATGAGAATTGGCATCTGTAACTTTGAATATGATCGATATAGCTCCACACAGAACATACTAAACCAAGCTTCAGAGTGACTTAAAAAGGGTCCTTTCTTTTTGTGATAAAAGTAGTATATAAACTAGTAATGATAGCGAAATTAAGTGAAGAAACAGAATCTATATGCATATATGAAATCAAAAGCTATAGCATAATTGATGAAAGAAGTTACGGAATGAATTTGTAGGAGTAACAACAGTCATAATGGTCGAGGGTGGGAGCTTGGTAAACAAAGGAAAGATTATAATTTGGGTTAGTACTATGGACAGCATAAAGATCTGTGGTTGTAAGCATGGTGGGTCACCGAGAATCATATCATCTAAGATAGTTAGATAGTGCATATGGGGTACCCAAAAGTGGACTTCTCCAGTAATGGTTGAACCAAACCATTTCTCTTTTGCTTTGAATAATTAAGGGATTGAAGGGATATGTATTCGAAAGCGAACCTTTCTAACCCACAATAACATCACATCACTAGTATAAGGATAAGCAAGAGAGTTATCCAATGGCTTATCTACTAAAAGGTTACAGCAACAGGCAATACCAAGGTGGTTGTAACAAAAAAAGATACCTCAAAATTAAAAGCATGAAACTATATCAGGGAAATTGGACACAAGAGTCATTCTTGTATTAAGATGTTCTTTTAACAGTCTACTTGTAATGTTCTTGTAAAATGGACTCTTCATACAATTAGTTTTCTTTAGCAATCTTGATTAATGCATAAATTTGTTTTCTTTACTATACATATTTACATTCTTTAACATTGCATTCAATTGTGGAAAAATAATGCAGCAATCCAATACATGTAATAAGAAGACAAAGTAGGAAACCAATAACTACATTACAACTAAACTATAAACTGAAACCAAAAACCAAAAACCAAAAACAAACTCCAAACAGCCCACTCAAGAAAAAAAAGAAGGCAGCTTACAGTTTCTTGAGAAGAAAGTGTGAACAGTGGTCTGCTCATTGAAGAGACGACAGAGAACTAGTAGTGGTGCACTCATTCTTGCCCTCAAACTCAGCTACACACTCTTTCTTTATTCTCTTTGCCTTGTGTCTCTTTATTCTCTCAAGTTTTCTTCTTTTTTTAATGAAGAGAGTTTTCAGGTATTGGCTGAATGAGCTTCACATGAAAGCAGCTGTCGGTAGTTGAATTCTGAGTGGGAAGGCACCGAACTTAATATGGGTCCCACTCACGGTAACCCACTAACCGAAACCCGAACCACAAACTACCGACCCGGTTTAATTATATATACTGGTCCCTTAATTGAAGCTCACCACTGGTATTACAAGTAGAGTGTTCACCAACTAAGGCAATGATGTGCACAACATACCAACATGTTTTTATTTAATAGAGCTGAATTTTCTGTTAATTATTTTAATATCCATACATATTTCCGCAATAATTGAGATCCATAGTTTGAGATTTGACATAAATTTTCTTCTTTATGGAATGTCCGAGTTTACGTTCTTCAAATTTTGTCAAATGGATGATGCAAAAGTAGACCATCATTGAATGGCTTCAGTCTAGGGGCGAGTGTGTTAACTATTGAATTTTCCAGTTAGTCTCGAGATTAATAAGTTATTTGGAAAAGAAATTTGTCCAAAATCACCCACTGATAACTGCTGCTAGATCCAAAAACCCAAGGGATACGTTTTGTTAATTGGAGTTTGTAGCTAAAAGAAAAAATGTAGTATAGCACAGATCATGTAAAGGAGATTTTTCGATTCTTCTTCAAATTTGGACCGACAATGTTAGTGCACCACTGCACGTCTGCACTTAATGAGCATAGATAGAGACTCGCATGGATCAAAATCATCAAATAACTCTTGCCAATGAATCCAACTGACTAAAATTGGTTAACCAATCAACTTCTCTGAAAGTGATATTCAGTCAATAGCGCAATAGTGTGAGACTTTCAATCATTGTTTAGCTTTGTGCTTTTGTCTCATTACATAGATATATAGGATCAAAGGATGGAAATGATGATGTCTACTTGCTTAATTCCTAACAAACTTTTATTTTTAGAATTCTGTAAATTATAACCATTCCTATTAGTGTCCCACAATCGCCTTAATAGTTAATAGTGCATCACGACCTTTTTTGTGCATTACCACCAATTTATATATTTTTTTTGAGGAAAACCTTTCCTATTACTCTATTACTGTCCCACAATGTGCAAAAGGAAGGCCTTAATAGTTAATAGTGATACAACGACCTTTTTTGTGCATTACCACCAAATTTATATTTTTTTGATAAAAACCACCAAATTATATCAAACACTAAAGTAAATCCTAAATATTAATTTCTTCTTTTCCAATGGAGCTCTTTACAATGTGTCATAGGTAGTTTTACATTATTCTGCGCCAGACTTGTGCTCGTTGTACTAATTAATTACAATGGAGCTCTTTACAACGTGTCGTAGGTAGTTTTACATTATTCTGGTGAAGACTTTGAAGGAAATGTATGTAGATAATGTCTTGCACTCTTACCCTCGTCAATCCCTCCAAGTCCACACCAGCTGAATTTGTACCCAAAAGAGCAGGGCGGATCTATGAGTTGGTTGTCCGGGCCTATAGCTTCCCCTAATTTTGCCCAAAAAAAAAATAAAAAAAAAAAAATAATAATAATAATAATATATATATATAGTGGTCATTATTCATGAACTATACCTTAAAAAAAATCAAAAAACAAATAATAGTGGCAATTAAGACTAGTAGCCCCCCTTGCGGAGAATCCTGCATCCGCCCCTACAAAAGAGCCAATGATGTCCACGCTTATAGCCATGAAAGGAAAACTTCCATAAAACAAAAGTAGTTGTTGTCATAGTACAAAATATCAGGATATGGCAAAATATCAATCTCTGATTTATGGATATATATGTATCGTGGATATATCCCTCTTTTTGGGGATATTTGACATTGTTTCATATGCAAATATTGTAGATATATCAAAAATATCGATAAATATCATAGATATTGTGGATATTTCTTGATATATCATGATATATAATTCAGAAAATTAGTCTAGAGGAGTTAGTTATAAATATTTAGTAGTCCTAAGACTCCTCTTAAATTTGTTTAGAATTTAATACCCCAATTTGACCAGAATATGGAACTAACCAATTGTTATCCAACTTTACCAGGGAATAGGCGAAAATATCCTCACTTGGAAACAAACATAACCGACTATCTACCCAAGAACATAGTGGGATACAAAACAAAAATTGAATTTCACACAAAAAATTCACTTATAACTACCTGCCTTCACATTTAAAAATGCATATAATAAAAAGAAACATCTAGGGTGCATCGAGTGTATGAGTCTTGCTTGAGGAATGAGAGCCCTTGGACAATACTTCTTTTTTTCGCAATACACCAAGATCGCCTATATGAGTGGCTCAGATGCTATTTGAAAGTGTTGAGTACACCTGCACACTAGCTTTTCGGTAATGAAAAAACTAAAAATATTATGCCTCCAATATTTTGTGGAGGCATTTGACACTAGTCGTTAAGTCTAAACTCCAAACCACTAGACACTAAACCCAAAATCATTATAAACTAGACCCTAAGCCTAAACCCTAAACCTTAAGACACTAAACCCTAACCCCTATAAACTAGACCCTAAGCCTAAAGCCTAAACCTTAAGACACTAAACCCCAATCCCTATATCCTAAATTTATAAACATTAAACCCTAAACCAACCCGTTTCATTTAATAGTAGTTAATCAAACCCACAAAATAAATAATCAAATGCATTTTGTATCTGCATTTTAAAATACGTGGTGTGTATGCATTTTAAAATGTATAAGTTTATAACGTGGTGCATCTGCATTTTAAAATATATAAGTTTATAACGTGGTGCATCTGCATTTTAAAATATATAAGTTTATAACATGGTGCATCTGCATTTTAAAATGTATAAGTTTATAATGTCCATATTCGGATGAAAACAGGTAGTGTCAAATTTAACTTTTGGAGCAATACACGTACTTTTTGCTAAATTTTATTCAAACCCAAAATCTACTCTTTTTGTTCTAGTAGTTATCTTATCTAAAAGTAGTTATCTTATTCAATTTTATTATGGTAGTTATCTTATCAACAAGTAGTTATCTTGGAAGGGTGAAAAAGAAATAATTTATATTAAAAATAACAGTGGCACCTGGTCTCGAGTCAAAAGCTTAGATTCTAAAGATTTTCTATAAAAAAACACTTACGGCGGATAAAAACAATGGAGAGGTATTAAAACCCAAAAAATTTATGGATAGGGCTTTTGAGTTGTTTTTTTTTTTTAAATGGGACTCTCTAGCCCAATTTCTTGATATATAATTTATGTTTATTTGAAATATAATGATAAATATTAAATAAAATTGTTATCTATTCAGAATATCGTCAAATATCTCCAAATATCGCAATATATCCTAAAATATCAATAATATTATAAATATCATCAAAATATCGTTGATTTTTGCAGTTGTATATATCTCTAAGCATATCGCAATATTTACATATCTTTTGCTGAAATCTCGATATTTATCGTGATATATAGCAATATTTTGTACTATGGTTGTTGTTGTAAGTTCAAATTCCAAAAACTTGAAAGTATATGCGAGATCCATAAAATGGGACATTTGTTTCTTATTTTCTTTGGGCCTTTGGACTAGATCTTAGAATCAATCAGTTTTTTTATTTCATTTTTTAACACTACAGTGGACTTTTTTGTGCTTAATGGGGCTTGGTTTCGGCTTAGCCCGTGCAAGGGCTTAGATAACAAAAGCCCAGGACTGGCCCTGTGTATAAAATTCATTTAAATAACCCAAGTGCTTATGGGGTGCCCACAGCACTATGATTTGAGATCAATCTCGCTTTTGTGCAAAAGAGATAAAATATAGTTAATACTAAAATATCGCTTTTGTTGAATGAAAGGAACCATAGAAGATTCGAGAACACAAGCAAACCCAGCAGCATAATGAAAGAGAATCTGATTAAAGAAATGAAAATTTACTTACAAAGTCAGGTTAAAGATGTTCAAGACACGATCAAGGGAAGAATCCTCATGGAGAGGGTAGAAATTCGAGTAAATTTCAAGAGAAAAGAGCCCACTCCATGCTCATGGATCAAGCCAACGGGAAATGCAGTCAAACTAAACTCTGATGGGGTTATGAATGACTCAACAACAGGTATTGGTGGGGCAATACGAGATGCAAATGGAGAAATCTTACTAGCCTACATTGGAGAAGGGGGCATGAGATCCGTATTATACCAGGAACTCCAAGGGATTCTTTATGGTTTGCAAGGTTGCACATTGCTTGGGAAAAAGGAGATTGTGGCAGCATGTGACTCTCAAAGTGCCATCAATATTCTAAAGGGAACAAAACCACCACCTTGGTACTGTATGAATACAGTCCTAGCTATTAAAGGGCTAACACAGGGATTATGTATTTCATACATACATGTCTATAGAGAAACAAATAGGGCAGCTGACTACCTAGCCAGCATGTTTAATGGTGAGAGATGTACCTTCTTTATACCTCCATTGGATAAGAGGATAAAGAAGGAAAAAATTTCATGAGATTTTAATGGCAAGTTAGGGTCTGCCTCAACCCTAAACTATGTTCTAAAAAAAAAATCAAAAGATTGTTAATTTCAATCAATGACTCAAAATTACATGTGGCAAAGGTTGTCGTTAATGTTTGAATGAGAGGTAGCAATTATTTTGGAAATTTGGGTCACCAACGCACTGCTAAAACCACGTTTCCATCACAACAATTATTAAATTCACAGCCATTTTCACAATTAGTGTAGCGGGTCAGACGGACAACTATTCCCGTTTCAATATATATATATAGTCATTCTCTAAAAAGTTACTACTTAAGTTAACCTAAAATAAGTAGGTAAGTAAAACTTCACCTATAAAATAAATTCAAAGCTAATTTTTTGTAGATGTGAAACACTCACCATAAAGATCATCCCCACAAAATTTTAGCTAATTTGGAAGTCTCTAACATAGATAAAAATTATTTTCATCTTTAAAAAGAAATCTAACGGTCTAGAAATAATTTTTTGCTAATATTATAGGTTTCCAAATGAGCTGAAATTTTATGGAGATAATCTTTACAGTAAGTATATCATATCCACAAAATATTAATTCAATTTATAGGTGAAGTTTTACCTACATACTTATTTTAAGTTAACTTAAGTAGCTACTTATTTGGTTTATATATATATATATATATATATATATATATATATATATATATATATATATATATATATATATATATCAGTATACGATCTTTATTCTTGGCCGGCATTTGATTTTTCAGCTGCTGTTTCGGTTACTTATCTGGGTATTCAGTATCCACACACGCTTCTGGGTGGATGGCATGTAAGGGTAATTGGGCTTAGTGTGGGTACATACGTATCTTATTGTGGCCACGTACCTTGGGTATGCTCTGACCCAGTCTATTGTAGATGCAGTAGGAATTGTTACTACCACGATGACAGGGTTCGTTATCCTGTACATCAACGAGAGGAGGTGGAGGGCGATGTATATATTTATAGCATCGTACTTCACGTTTGTGATTGTAGTAGTGTTTGTTGTTTTTTGTGTTACCCGTAGGAGGTTGACAGCCAGAGTTTCTTGTGCTCTACTTAGAGTTTCTTATTGTAGATTTACATTGCATTAACTATTTATGTTGATAAATTTGTTGAAGATAGTACTTGAATACGATTTTAAATGAAATTATATATATCGTAGAAATTAATATTTAAAAAAATAATAATGAACCAAATACAGTCATTTCTAAAACAATTAACCATAATATAATGAACCAAATACGGTCATTTCTAAAAAAAAATTAAAATATATATATATATATATATATATATATATATATATATATATATATATATATATATATATATATATATATATAACTTCTCTAAAAAGTTACTACTTGTTAACCTAAAATAAGTAGGTAAGTAAAACTTCACCTATAAAATGAATTCAAATCTAATTTTTTGTAGATGTGAAACACTCACCATAAAAATCATCCGCACAAAATTTTAGCTAATTTGGAAATCTCTAACATAGATAAAAAAATTATTGTCATCTTTAAAAAGAAGTTTAACGGTCTAAAAATATTGAGTTTTTGTAATATTTTTTTGCTAATGGTAGAGGTTTCCAAATGAGCTGAAATTTTATTGAGATAATCTTTACAGTAAGTATATCATATCCACAAAACATTAATTCATTTTATAAATGAAGTTTTACCTACATACTTATTTTAAGTTAACTTAAGTAGCAACTTATTATATATATATATATATATATATATATATATATATATATATATATATATATATATATATATATATATATATTGAAATGAACCAAATATATTTTTTATTTTTTAAAAAGATGAACCAATCCATCATAAGAAATTTTATAAAAATTAATTTCTACGATATATATATCTAATGGGTTTTTTTTTTTTTTTTTTTTTCGATATACAATTTTTTTTTAAAATAACTTTTTAATATATATACATAGAAATTATTATTATTATTATTATTTTAATTCCTTATGATGGATTGGTTCATTTCAAAAAAATTAAAAAATATATTTGGTTCATTCTACGAGATATATATATATAATGTCGTACTGTCCAGGTATACGAGTATGCGATATGTATCACGAAACTTGCATTTGATTTTTCAGCTGCTATTCCGGATACTTATATGGGTATTCAGTATCCACACACGCTTTAGGGTGGATGGCATGTCAGCTGGGTAATTGGGCTTAGTGTGGGTATGTATCTTATTGTGACCACGTACCTTTGGTCTGCTCTGACACAGGGTATTGTAGACGCAGTAGGATTTGTTACTACCGCGATGACAGGGTTAGTTATCCTGTACATCAGCGAGAGGAGGTGGAGGGCGATGCATATATTTATAGCATAGTACTTCACGTTTGTGGTTGTAGTAGTGTTTATTGTTTTCTATTTTACCCGTAGGAGGTTGACAGTCTGAGTTTCTTGTGTTCTACTTAGAGTTTCTTATTATAGATTTACATTGTATTAACTATTTTTGTTGATAAATTTGTTGAAGATAATACTTGAATACGATTTTACATGAAATTATATATATCGTAGAAATTAATATTTTTTAAAAAACATTAATGAACCAAATACAGTCATTTCTAAAACAATTAACAAATATAATGAACCAAATACGGTCATTTCTAAAAAACTTAACCAAATATAATTAACCAAAGACAGTCATTTCTAAAATAAATAAATAAATAAAAATTGTATATATATATATATAGTCATTCTCTAAAAAAGAGCTACTTAAGTTAACTTAAAATAAGTACGTATGTAAAACTTCACTTATAAAATGAATTCAACCCCAATGTTTTGTGGATATGATATACTCACTGTAAAGACCATCTCCATAAAATTTCAGCTCATTTTGGAAACATCCAACATTAGCAAAAAATTATTACAAAAACTCAATATATATATATATTTCTAAACCGTTAGATTTCTTTTTAAAGATGACAACAATTACGTACTTACAACCACAAAAAATTAGTTTTGAATTCATTTTATAGGTAAAGTTTTACTTACGTACTTATTTTAAGTTAACTTAAGTAGTAACTTTTTAGAAAATGACTATATATATATATAAATCATAAAAACTAATTTTTTTGTGGTTGTGAAGCACTCACCATAAAGATCATCCCCACAAAATTTCAACTCATTTGGAAACCTCTAACATAGATAAAAATTGTTGTCATCTTTAAAAAAAAAAAATCTAACGGTCTAGAAATATTGAGTTTTTGCAATAATTTTTTGCTAATGTTAGAGATTTCCAAATGAACTGAAATTTTATGGAGATAATCTTTACAGTAAGTATATCATATCCACAAAACATTAATTCATTTTATTGGTGAAGTTTTACCTACATACTTATTTTAAGTTAACTTAAGTAGCTACTTATATACATATATATATATATATATATATATATATATATATATATATATATATATATATATATATTAAATGAACCAAATATATCGTAGAAATGAACCAAATATATTTTTTAATTTTTTAAGAAATGAACCAATCCAACATAAGAAAAAAATTTTAAAAAAAAATCTACGATATATATAATGTTTTTTTTTTTAATTTTTACGATATATAATTTTTTAATATGTGTACGTAGAAATTATTTATTATTTATTTTATTTTTAATTTCTTATGATGGATTGGTTCATTTGTAAAAAAAATTAAAAAATATATTTGGTTCATTTCTACGATAATTGTATATATATATATATGTCGATCTTGTCTGTGTCTACGAGTATCGTCGACGTATTGCAAAAACCGCATTTGATTTTTCAGAAGTTCTTTTTCGTTACTTATTTGGGTATTCAGTATCCACACACATTTCAGGGTGGATGGCATACTAGGGTAATTGGGCTTAGTGTGGGTACGTATCTTATTGTGACCACGTACCTTTGGGTCCGCCTCCCACCCGTGGTATTGTAGACACACAGAAGATTTGTTACTACCGCTGATGACACAGGGGGTTAGTTATCCCGTACATCAACGAGAGGAGGTGGAGGGCGATGCATATATCTATAGCATCGTACTTCACGTTTGTGGTTGTAGTTGTCTTTGTTGTTTTCTGTGTTACCCATAGGAGGGTGACAGCCTGAGTTTCTTGTGCTCTACTTAGTGTTTCTTATTATAGATTTACATTGTATTAACTATTTATGTTGATGAATTTGTTGAAGATAGTACTTGAATACGATTTTACATGAAATTATATATATCGTAGAAATTAATTTTTTTTTTAAAAACATCAATGAACCAAATACAGTTATTTCTAAAAATATAAAATAATATATATATATATATATATATATACAGCCCGGCTCCTAAAAGGACCTTAAATAAGTATCAAATCTAAAACACCCACAACTTCACCTACAAAATGACTTAAACCCTAATCTTTTGTGCATATGATCTCCTAACTATAAAGAACATCTCTACAAAAATTCAACTCGTTTGACAATTTTTAACACTGGCAAAAGATGAATGCAAAAACTAGACATTTCTGGACCTTTATATATATATATTCAAAAGTGGAAAACAATTTTATCTAAGTTAGAGGATATCAAACGAGTTGAATTTTTGTAGAGATGTTCTTTATGGTTAGTAGATCATATGCACAAAAAGATTAGGGTTTAAATCATTTTGTAGGTGAAGTTGTGGTGTTTTAGATTTGGTCCTTATTTAAGGTCCTTTTAGGAGCCGGGCTGTATATATATATAGTGAGTGTTTCACATCCAAAAAAAATTAGCTTTGAATTCATTTTATATATATATATATAGTCCTTCTCTAAAAAGTTACTACACCTAAAATAAGTAAGAAAACTTCACCTATAAAATGAATTCAAAGCTAATTTTTTGTGGATGTGAAACACTTACCATAAAGATCATCCCCACAAAATTTTAGTTAATTTGGAAATCTCTAACATAGATAAAAATTATTGTCATCTTTAAAAAGAAATCTAATGGTCTAGAAATGTTGAGTTTTTGCAATAATTTTTTGCTAATGTTAGAGGTTTCCAAATGAGCTGAAATTTTATGGAGATAATCTTTACAGTAAGTATATCATATCCACAAAACATTAATTCATTTTATAGGTGAAATTTTACCTACATACTTATTTTAAGTTAACTTAAGTAGCTATATATATATATATATATATATATATATATATATATATATATATATATATATATATATATATATATATATATATATATATATATATATATATATATATATAAAAATAAACCAAATATTTTTTTAATTTTTAAGAAATGAACCAATTCATCATAAGAAATTAAAAAAAAAAAAAATATATATAGTGTTTTTTTTTTTTTAAATTTTTACGATATACAATTTTTTTAAAAAAAATAATTTTTTAATATATATACGTAGATTTTTTTTTTTTTTTTTTATTTTTTTTAATTTCTTATGATGGATTGGTTCATTTCTAAAAAAATTAAAAAATATATTTGGTTCATTTCTACGATATATATATATATCAACTTAACAAAACAGCTCGGTTTCCTGACTCGCGGCTGTGATTCAATCTAAGGGTGGATAAATCGAGGGCCATCGTTCTGCCACGTCGATTAGAAATAATTAGAAAACCCTTCGGAGTGCGAACCAATTGGTTCTCACTTTCGCCTAAGAGAAACCAAACAAAGAGAAAGCTCTATCTCTCGAAGCAGGCAACGCCTCATCTCCTTAACTGACCTAAACTCTCTTCCCATCTATTCGGGCTCTCTCAACTCGCAACCCAAGTTCAAGTGGACTCTCCCTTTCATCTCTCTCTCACGCAGCTCTCAAATCCGAAATCGTTGAATGTAAGTGTTAAAAGCTATTCTCTCTGTCATGAATTTATTGATGACATAATTTTTTTCCATCTTTTGGGGTTGGAAAAATTGATTATTGAATTATTGATTCCGCTATTTGTTTGTTGTTGTTTTTTTCCATCTTTTGGGGTCGGAAAAATTGATTATTGAATTATTGATTCCGATATTTGTTTGTTGTTGTTTATGCGTTCCGATCAAAGTCTGGCTTAGGTGCCATTACACTGTAAAAGTTTGGCCTACCAGGTTTCAATAGATAGGGATGCTTCTATATGCAAACAAACCTTTGGTCCATTACACTGTAAAAGTTTCGGCTACCAGGTTGCAATAGATGGTTCCTGCTTCTATATGCAAACAAACCTTTGGTCCATTACACTGTAAAAGTTTCGGCTACCAGGTTGCAATAGATGGTTCCTGCTTCTATATGCAAACAAACCTTTGGTTACTATGTTGCAACCTAAACTGATTGGTCTATTAGATGTGTTAGTGGAACCTAATCTGTCATTGTAATTTAGTATTTTGTGTTAGTCTTTTGTTGTTCATTGTCAAAAAAGGACGGGGTCTTAAGACGGATCCCAACGATTGGTATCTCCATCAGCCAACCCTTCTCTCCAAGTTACCATTGCTAACTGCTCTCCTTTTGCACTTTTTTCTTTTCTCGTGTCTTAGCAAAGATGGTCTTTTTGAATTCACATAAGTTCTCTTTCTCTGCTCTTTCTATCTCTTTTGGAAGTTTGAAGATGACTTGATTCTCTTGATAAAAACCACCGAGGGCCTTTTCTACTCTTTTCTCTAACTCATCTCCTTTCATTCGCACTTGCCGATTAGCGCGTTGCATGGCAAAGAAACATTCTTATGCTCATGATTATAGTTTCTCATCGTCTCCTTCGTTGTCACTTTCCTCTCTATGTCACTTTCCTTTCTTAGTCCCAATTGAGAAAAGCCGTCGTGTTGTTTATCTTTGAAATATTGAGGACGTTTTAACTGTCAATCAAATTATTCTAAATTCCTGTTACGCATGCGTAAGTTTTCCCACGAAATTCTCCTTCAATTGTGATATTTCACATACTCATGTTCGATTATGCGATTATTTATACCTTTTAATTTCCTTTCTTGCATATTGTTAAATAAATCGCTCTCACTGCTTGATTCAATATGTTTGTTTTCCTCTTTCACACATCGGCTTTTCTTATTTTTTGTGTTCCACTATATTTTTGTGGAACTTTTGAGAACTCGAGTATTTCAAACTGTTGGGAATTGGTGTAGGCTTGAGCATTTTTCATGAAGATTTGTGCGCTTAATCAATTGGCATGGACATAACTAATGCGTGCTAAATTTGCGATGAGTTGATGCATTTACAAGGTAAAGTTTCTATCATCTTTTCTTCTTTTGCTTCTTTTTTGATTCAATTGAACTATTGGCTTTTAAAAAGGATTAAATATGGACGTCACTGAAATTGATCTCCATGTACCCGCAGCGTTTTGATCCAGGTTGGTCAGATAGTGGGGTCACGTGGTTCGTCGCATAACAGCCCGGTTTAGCTCCAGGGGGAGCTACTCATTGTAGATGTCCACTGATTTTAGCAGCTATTTGGCATGGTTCTGATTCGCTTTCAGTTTAGATAGGAACTGAGGTTGCCAGATTCTGATGAGCTCTTAGTTGCACGCAGCAGACGCATTCGGAGACAGAGATCAGAAAGGTCGTTACAGAGATGTTACCGGGGCATATAGGAGGCCACCGTACTTTCCTCAATCCATTCCAGCTGGTGCAGCAGAGACTTCCTGGAATATGTCTAAGTGGCGTTTGACCTGGGGTGGGTGCTCTTTTTGTTGCATGGTTTAGAACCCAGGTGAACGAGGTAGGCATTGAGGTTTGAACAATTTGGTTGTAGATTAGAGGTGATGGCATTGAAGCTTTACACGCTACTTTGTAATGTTAAAACCCGTAACTCAACTTTCTAGCAGATAGGCAGATATCCTGATTCCAGTGATAAGATAGTGCGTACACACTGACCAAATAGTTGAAGTAAACAAACCTCAATGCTATGAGTTGAGTCAAATTTAACACTAACCAAATTTTATTTTGACTTAACTTTAATTTTTCTTTCTTTCTTTCTTCATTGATTTTGTTTTATTATGGGAAGGTATAAGTTGAGTCAAATTTAATAAGTTGAGTCAAGGAGGGTCTTCTATGATAGATGGCTCCTTTTGGGTTATGGACCAGTTTTATTAAATTCATGTACAATTATACTCTCTGCTCACCAAAGACATGCTTTTGATAGGTCTAAAATTTGGGGATGCTGGACTGTTCTTTCTCGCTGAGAGCTTAGGCTACAACCAGGTTACTTCTTCTATGTCCTCAAAGAATCTACTCATCTGATTCTCTTCGTGATCGTTTCCCCATTTTCTTATTGCTATGTCAGAGGTTTGTCAATGTTCTTTTTCTAATTATTACCTTTTTCTTTTTTGAACTGCTTCAGATTGCAGAAGAAGTGGATTTTTCTGCTAATGATATAACTGCAGCTGGATTAAAATCCTTTGATGGTTTTCTTCAATCAAATATTGTCCCAGAGCAATCAAATATTGAATGGTGAAGGGAAGCGAGACAAATTTCAAAAGCAAGTTGACACAAATAAAAAATAGCACTGGAAAGCGAACGTTTTACGTCAAAATTGGTAAGCCTCAATAGCTTAAACTTTAATTTATGATTGCTTTTTCTTAGGAACCTTATTAGTCCTGGGATGCTTTGAACTTTGGGAGGGGGTAACGTGGCGTTTGAACTTTGGTCTAATTTCTTTGTTGATTCCATTTTTCAATTGTGTATTAAAAATTCTTTAATAGTTGTTCGGAAGGAGAGAATGGTTCTCGATATTTATTCGATTCAAAAGGGTATGTTCTTTCAGGTCCTTTAAAGCCTGTTATGTCATAAACCATATAGCTCTTCAATTTAGTGATTGGGCTCCCATTTTTCTTTAAGGTACATACCTATTATAGACAAATGCCATTTAAACAAAATGCATCGTTTTTATTTAATTTGTTTGATGTTGAGTCTGTGATTTGGTTGGGTCATATAGTATTCAGTCAAAACTGCATAATAAAAAGGTTTTGTATTATATTAAATTTAAAATTGCAACTTATTTAGAACTTTTAATTTATGATTGCTTTTTCTTAGGAACCTTATTAGTCCCGGATGCTTTGACCTTTGGGAGGGGGTAACGTGGCGTTTGAACTTTGGTCTAATTTCTTTGTTGATTCCATTTTTCAATTGTGTATTAAAAATTCTTTAATAGTTGTTCGAAGGAGAGAATGGTTCTCGATATTTATTCGATTCAAAAGGGTCCGTTCTTTCGTGTCCTTTAAAGCCCATTATTTGAACTTTGGGAGGGGGTAACGGGCGCTTTGAACTTTGGTCTAATTTCTTTGTTGATTCCATTTTTCAATTGTGTATTAAAAATTCTTTAATAGTTGTTCGGAAGGAGAGAATGGTTCTCGATATTTATTCGATTCAAAAGGGTCTTCTTTTTCGTGTCCTTTAAAGCCCTGTTATGTCATAAACCATATAGCTCTTCAATTTAGTGATTGGGCTCCCATTTTTCTTTAAGGTACATACCTATTATAGACAAATGCCATTTAAACAAAATGCATCGTTTTTATTTAATTTGTTTGATGTTGAGTCTGTGATTTGGTTGGGTCATATAGTATTCAGTCAAAACTGCATAACAAAAAGGTTTTGTATTATATTAAATTTAAAATTGCAACTTATTTAGAACTTTTAATTTATGATTGCTTTTTCTTAGGAACCTTATTAGTCCTGGGATGCTTTGAACTTTGGGAGGGGGTAACGTGGCGTTTGAACTTTGGTCTAATTTCTTTGTTGATTCCATTTTTCAATTTTGTATTAAAAATTCTTTAATAGTTGTTCGAAGGAGAGAATGGTTCTCGATATTTATTCGATTCAAAAGGGTATGTTCTTTTCGTGTCCTTTAAAGCCTGTTATGTCATAAACCATTTAGCTCTTCAATTTAGTGATTGGGCTCCCATTTTTCTTTAAGGTACATACCTATTATAGACAAATGCCATTTAAACAAAATGCATCGTTTTTATTTAATTTGTTTGATGTCGAGTCTGTGATTTGGTTGGGTCATATAGTATTCAATCAAAACTGCATAATAAAAAGGTTTTGTATTATATTAAATTTAAAATTGCAATTTATTCAGAACTTTTAATTTATGATTGCTTTTTCTTAGGAACCTTATTAGTCCTGGGATGCTTTGAACTTTGGGAGGGGGTAACGTGGCGTTTGAACTTTGGTCTAATTTCTTTGTTGATTCCATTTTTCAATTGTGTATTAAAAATTCTTTAATAGTTGTTCAGAAAGAGAGAATGGTTCTCGATATTTATTCGATTCAAAAGGGTCTGTTCTTTCAGGTCCTTTAAAGCCTGTTATTTGAACTTTGGGAGGGGGTAACGTGGCGTTTGAACTTTGGTCTCATTTCTTTGTTGATTCCATTTTTCAATTGTGTATTAAAATTTCTTTAATAGTTGTTCGGAAGGAGAGAATGGTTCTCGATATTTATTCGATTCAAAAGGGTCTGTTCTTTCAGGTCCTTTAAAGCCTGTTATGTCATAAACCATATAGCTCTTCAATTTAGTGATTGGGCTCCCATTTTTCTTTAAGGTACATACCTATTATAGACAAATGCCATTTAAACAAAATGCATCGTTTTTATTTAATTTGTTTGATGTTGAGTCTGTGATTTGGTTGAGTCATATAGTATTCAGTCAAAACTGCATAATAAAAAGGTTTTGTATTATATTAAATTTAAAATTGCAACTTATTTAGAACTTAGGATTAATATGTAGGGAAGTTGACTATGATAATAACATAACTCCATTTTACAAACTATTTTTGCACCAAGCTAAGAGGTAAAATCAACAAAAAAGGAAAAAAAAAACGTAAAATTAAACCACCAAGAGCTACACCTCCTCTTCTAGCATTGCAAAGAAGCACCCCTTTGCCAACAATTAGTTTTGTCAAAAAGGACTCTTTCCCCACCCTCCCTCGCCTGCAATTCATTTTGTTTTGTCTTTATTTTTCCCAATTCATTTTACATTTGCTTAAGGGTGGCGGCATAGGAACCTTAAACAGTTGACATCTATCGTTATATCATGGTGCTGTTGTGATAGTACATCTCCTCTTTCTTATTGGTTATAGTTTATCCATTCTAAGTTGTTGTCCTCTTGACGCCTAGGTGCAGCGCTGGTTGGCAGAATTGTTGTTGTTACTTATTGTCGTTGCACTCGCTGCAAATCCAACTTATTCTTCGAGAGCGCGTGTCCATCAAAAATGTAAGTTGTTTTGCATACTCAAGTTGTGCCACAACTCGAGTTTTTATTAAAATGAAGGTCTTCTAGATGCTTGGTCGCTTTTTAGCGGCATCGTATGTTTTATTTGTGGAAAATGTGTAGGAAAGTTTACTGTTATAATAACATAACTCCATTTTACAAATTGGTTTTGCAGCAAACCAAAAGGTCAAATCAACCAAAAAGAAAAAAAAAGAAAGGATAAATTAAACCACCAAGACCTACACCTCTTTGTCATTCGCAGATTGGCATTGCAAAAAAGCACCCCTTTGCCAACAGTTTGTTTTATTAAAAAATAAAAAAAAACCACCCCCTCCCTCGATTGCAAGGAGAGTGTCTTTCTCTTAATTAATAAGAACCTCACTAATTTTGTCTTGCTATTTCTCAATTCAGTTTACATCTGATTCAGGGTTGCGGCATAGGCACCTGAAACAGTTTACATCTATCATTATATCATGGCGCTGTTGTGATAGTACATCTACTTTTTCTTATTGGTTATAGTTTATCCATCCTAAGTTGTTGTTCTCTTGAAACTGTATTTAATGCGTTTGTGTAGCGCCGGTGGGCAACAAATTGGTGGTGCTATTTATTGTCAGCGCACTCGGTGCAAATCCATCTTATTCCTCGGGAACGGTTCAACAAAAAATGTAAGTTGTTCTGCATACTCATGTTGTTCCACAACTTAGAGTTTTTTTTATTAACATTAAGGTTTTTCTGCATATGTAGTTTGATCTTGGTATTTGTATCGGCTATTGTTTTAGCCTGTTATACCACATCATGCAAAAAAGCAACTGTGCTTTTCCTAACCGCATCTTCTTAGATATACTTTTCATTGAATGACTGATCTACTTAAGGGCTTTGGTTAAATTTAATTTCTTTCTTCCTTCGTTCTTATTTTTTCCTCTTATCACTGTTTGTTTCCTTGGCGTTCATCCTTATTTTGTTGCTCTTCATAACTGTACTCTTGATCGATTGGAAGGGCACACGGTCATAAGAGTCTTGGTGTCCCTTTGAGGGTGTTTTTTCACCCTGGGTTTGCTGTTTTGCATGCTCAAGTTGCTTATTTTAATTTGGTCATCCATGTTAAAAGTGGCTACTAAACCTATTATGTAGATGATAAAAAGAATCTAGGGATTAATGGTACCTAATTCGCCCATTGTATTCACTTTTTCATTAGAGCCCTCTCCTCGAGTCATTTCAGTTTGCCAAATTTGTTGTTATTAGTTTGATTACTGCTGTTTTTATCCCATTGCTTGATGTAGCTGAAGCTACCCAATAATTGAATTAACAACCAAATGAACGAGCCGAAAGCTTCCGAGGAATTCTTCCATTGCTCAATGTAAGGAATGAGGGTGATATAATGAAAACAGATTCCACATGATTAACCTAATTGGACCACACAAGGCCGCTTTGCTCAATTGAATGGTTAACCTCAAGTGCTTTTAACATTACAAATCAACTTAGAGTTTTTAATTAAAATTTGGGTCTTTTTGCAAAATGTAGTCTGGTCTTGATATGTGCATCGGCTGTTGTTTGAGGCCGCCGTGCCACACCATGCAAAAACACCCGATTATTCTACTTTAACTAGGCAACAAGAAAAATATTATACGGTTTGATTTTTGTCTCTGTTCTTTTTCTAACCGCATCTTCTTAGATGTTCTTTTCATCAAAGTCCTTATCTACTTAACGGCTTTGGCCATATTTTATTTCTTTCTTTCTTCCTTCGCTCTTTATTTTTTCCTCTTATCACTTTCTTTCCTTGACATTCATTCTTTTTTGTTATTCTTCATAAATATACGCTTTGTCAAGTGGAAGCGCACAAGGTCACTTTCTGCCTCTCCCTTTGAATGTGTTGACCCCCAAAAAGGGCAAATTAAACCACCAAGAGCTACACCTCCTCTTTGTCATTCGTTGATCGCCAAAGGCAAAGAAGCACCACGCTTTCCTATTTGTTTTTTACCACATTTCTAACTTTCTTAGCTTAATTCCTTTACATTACGTTCGATCTTATTACAACTTTAAGGCACCTTTGGTTTCTTTCTCCTCACCTTTTATTTTTAGGTTTTTACTTCTTGGTTAGTTGTGGTTAGATTAACTTTTGCTTTTGTGACTTCTCGAGAAAAAGATGGCGGACCGGCCGAGGGCACCCGGTTTCTGGAATTGAGGTATCCCGTATATGGAGCAATTTTTTCCCATGCCTTTCTTATTAGTGACGCTTTGCAATTTTATCCACCTTATTATAAATACTTTTTATGTGTTTTTTGAGGTTGACATTGCATTTTCACTGTTAAGGGGAGTGTGGAGATCTACCGGGCGACAATACGTAACAAAATCCGAACTCAAATTGTCAAAGAAGTTGAGGTATGTATATAATTCTTATCTCCGCCTTCCAAAGTGTTGTTCGATGCTAGGGTATCTTATCCCAGTTCCTAACTCAACCGAAAAACTGCCTACTTTCTTTTTTTACCTATAGTCGGTCTTACATGTTCATCGATCAAGGGCGAGGGAGCAACTTCCATCTGAAGCGGTTAACGACGTTAGCGTACGTTTGTATTTTTTTTCATCATATATTTTGTTCGTTGTTTATTCCCCGCACATGTTTTTATTTTGTTTTGTTACCCACTATACCCTTTCTGCCTTAAACTATTAATGAACCCATTGTGCGTGTGTCTTCTTCCCCGGTTTCTAAACACACAAAAAATTATTGGATTATTGTGTTGTTGTTAACACAATGTCTTATTACGACCATACCATGTTGTTTTCGATGCTACCAACTCTTATTCCGGTTATAGCGTTTCGTTTAAACTATGCTGACAATAATTAATTGCTATTCAAAGAATCGTGCAAACTCAAACAAAGCAGCACGAGTGCAGCTCCAACGCCAGCTGGCTCCAAGACCTGCTCCTATGCTTTCTCGACGCACCATTGCACAACGTGCTCGAAGAGAAAGAGAGCGTCTTTCGTCTTCATCCACATCTCATGGCATGCAACTATCATCTCAAGATATTCGCATCCATTTGACCCCAACCGTGACACCAAACCGAAAAACACTTGCACGCCGTGCCCGAAGCGACAGGGAGAACATGGCCCGCCTTCCTAGGTCAACTTTAATTAAGTGCGCCTGTGTGCCACCAAACGCTCATCGGGACGCTTGCTACGCACCAATCGTTGGCGGTTCTGCATCAGATCAGAATGAAAATCATAATAACGGGAAGAACAAAGTTTTCTGTTCCGCTCCGAAACCACGGCATTACACAATCACGTATTTGGTTGGGTCATCATCTACAGGGGACTACACACGAGAGAATGAAGTTCTTTTCCGAGAAAAAATTAAGGATGTTGGCACCTTTGATCAACCCCTGTGTGTTAGTCAAAGAAGACCATCCTCCTTAAAATTCTTCAAGTACGTATTTTCTCTACTGTTCGGATTACCCGCTTAAAGCTTGGGTACTATTTTGGAGAAAACTCATATACTAAATACTTTTTCATGTACGCATACCCGGTCGGCGATGCTATGAAAGCCAATTAATTGTACGGCTGCAAATGCGTATGGGGAAGAAATGTGGAATCCATTTGATTCAGACTGCATTAGCGAAGGCGCTACAACAAATCTCCTAGCGAAACCATTGACTGATTTGCCAGAAGGACGTCATTTTCTAGGACGGATGGATGTTTGTTGCCCACATTGTTCAGCTCTTCATTGGATGGCTGAGAAATTGAAACAATCATCCAAAAAAAACCCTAAATTTGGTATGTGTTGATCAGCCAAGTAGGCCGTCACAATCTCTAACTAGGTTGTTCATTATGTTGCTTTGAAACAATCTACAATGTGCTACCCACATTTCTTCATCCAGCCATGCATTTATTTATTGTGATCCGCTTAGTGTCCGGTATGACTACATTCGAAGTCTCACAAATTGAGTTTTACTCATTACCAGTTGCAGTTACTGAATGAGTAATACACTAATACCATATCTCAAGAAACACTTCCTATTTGAGCAAGGCAAGTTTTTTTTTCACATCTCTATTATGAATCTTTCATTGCAAAGTTTAACGGGAAATGTGATGATAGTCATGATACGATTTATTGGGGACATGGTGTTTATGGGATTGAGTCAAAGATCCAATTTTACTTTGGGAAGCACCCCACGGTTCTTACTTTAGGAGAATCATGCGATGCTTGGCGGCATTATACCGCGCACCGAATTACGATCACCATTCAATGAACCAAGCAGGTCTGTTTGCATTGAGCATAACTCCTCCTCGTGAGTCCGATCTTTCTAATATAATCAAGATGTATTTTCATGGATCTATGTTCTCGTTTTGCTTTATAGTTGGATATCCGCCTGCATATGCTTTACATTCTTCAATAGTATACTCAAGAGCTTTTCATAGGTTTCCTCACAAAGCAAAATATAACTTTCCTATTTCTCTAAGAGGGAAGACTTCGCAAACAAGAGCATTGAGGAGGAGGATTGATCTTTGGGTTTATTGATATCGAGGCAAATTTCTTAACCGTGAATCGACATCTTTATATACATGGTGATGTGTCAGAACACCACACTAAAGTGTGGTACTTTTTCTCTCATGAGGTATACTGTGACTTGCTTTCTCTAAGATTTACCTCCAATCGTCATTGATATAGTCTTAATAACAAGGAGTGAAGGACACACCATTTTCTATAAATAAACATTTTCTAAGACCATGTTTTACATGGAATGGTCCATGAACCTTGAGGAAAATTTACCTTATATAAATTTTCTCATAAAATGTGTAGGCAGACTGAACGTCATTTGATATAAGAAAAGTGAAGGTCAGCACAAGGCTCTAAAGAAGGGTCAGCCCGAATACTAAGTTATTTTATATTTGACGCGTTCTATTAGGAAGTTCAATTTTCATGTTAATATAGTGAGCACTGGACGAAGTATAGGGCAAGGAAGAATATGTATACATATAGTAAAAATTGGGGGAATGAAATCCATGAATAAGGAAAATCAGCACCTAATAAGATTGATGGATAACCTCACAAGTACTGTAGACGGTATATACCTTGATTTCTTCAACTCTCCTTTTTTTTCATATCAACTTTAACATTTACAGGTAAAAATACTTCTGAGTGCCATGCTATGTGATATTTTTCAATCCACAAGCAGTGGTATAAAGCAATCAACCGTCGTAGACCCACACATGCTTTCATTACTGACAGATGCACTCGTGCCTTGATGGACTTCTAGTAGAGTGAGCGCACCCTGCACTCGTGCCTTGATTGACTTCTCGGAGCGCGACCTGCACTCGTGCCTTGATGGACTTCGAGTAGAGTGAAGCGCCCTCTCGCCTCTACTTGGTCTTGTCTTGTCAATTCGCTCAAGTCTATTTTCGTGGGCTTCGCTACAGTAACCGCGAAATTTGTTTTTTGCTATAAAAACAAAATCAAGGTTTTGGAAAACTTAACCAAAGAACAAAAGAGAGAAACCCAATCTTGAAAGCAATCAAGATTGAGAGATAACATTTACAGAGATACAACCCTCTAAAGAGATAAGAGTGATCTAGTAAGGTGAGAGACTGAAAGGAGAGATTGTTATCTTCTTTTCCACTTTATAAAGAACTAGCTCTTATGGAAGTAGGCATCATTGGCCGAACCACGATATATCTTTGTGTTGTGGTATGCGTTTAATTCTGCTTTACATTATTATTTGTTGTTGATAGTTGTTTAGCGAGTTGGGCATGTTAGTATAGGTTGTAGTTGATATTTAGAATTTGTCTGGAGTTGAATTGTGTTCATACGAGCTATCTGTGTAGTGGGGGAATCGATTGGTATTGGTATAAACCCCAACACAATATATATGAACTTCACCTTATTAGGCAATTTCACAAAACTTAAATCAAACTTCTATTGTTAAACAACAAAATAAAGTTGAAGGGTTTTATCAAAGGTGAGTTCTTTTTTTTTAATGGAGAGTGAGGTTTTCACGTTATAAAAAATTTGGTTGAGTGATCAATATAATATTAATATATAATTGTTATGCATATTTGCAAATATTTTTTCAGAATAATTAATATAGCAACACCCGTTCATAGATAATCTTTGAAGATTCCACATAGTGAGTCATACATAATTTAAAATATAATTAATGGGAAATCGGGAACTAGATAATCTTCGATGATCCGACATAGTAAATCAAGCATAATTTACTTTTTATGTCATGCTTGTAAGGACACTACAAATGGATCAGTAGAAGTTGGTATTACACACCACATTGGATAATTAAAAGGAAATTGGAAACTAGAAACTGGATTCAAATACATAACTGAGCTCAAAGAGTAATTAACATGAAATCGGAAACTTTATGCAAATGTAATAAACTAAACTCAAAAAAGTAATTAACTAGAAATCGGAAACTGGGTACAATTGCATTAAACTAATGTTAGATAATAACTAACGGGAAATTAGAAATTGAATGCAAATCCTTAAAAAATATTTAACAGAAAATCGGAAACAGTATGCAAATACATCAAACAAACCTCATATAATAATTAATGGAAAACCGGAAACTGGATGCAAATGTATTGAACTAAACTCAAAAAATAATTAACAGAAAATCAAAAACCGAATGCAACTGCATTGAACTAACCTCATAGAATAATTGGTGGGAAATCGGAAACTAAATGCAAATGTATTGAAATAATCTCAAAGAATAATTAACGGGAAATCAGAAACCGGATATAATAATTGCATCGAACTAATCTCAAAGCATAAATAATCATAAACTATATGCAGATGTATTGAACTAACCTTAAAGAGTTATTAAAGAGATATAGGAAACTGGATCCAAATGCATTGAACTAATCTCAATGACTAATTAACGAAACATTGAAAAATGGATGAAACTGCACTGAACTAACCTAAATGAATAATTAACTGGAAATTATAAATTTGATGTAACTGCATTGAACTAACCTCAAAAAATAATTAACAGGAAATCAAAAACTTGATGCAAATGCATTGAACTAACCTCAAAGAACAATTAACATAAAATCGGAAATTGAATGCAACTGCATTAAATTAACCTCAAAGAATAATTAAAGGAAAACCAAAAATTGGATGCAACTGCATTAAACTAAAATAAGATATTAACTAACGGGAAATCAGAAATTAGATGCAAATGCATTGAAATAACCTCAAAAAATAGTTAACTGGAAATCTGAAGTCGGATGTAACTGCATCGCACTGACCTCAAAGCATAAATGTCCGCTTTTTTAGCCTTCTCACATGAGTAATTACGAGTAATTAGGAACCAAAAACTAAAGTGATTGAGTTTATAAAAATAAAAAATGACCATTTAGTACCATGAACTTTGCTGATTTTATCAATTTGGGCCAAAAACTTTTTTTTTTTTTTTAACAAATTGGACCATGACCTTTCTTTTTTGTATCAGTTTGGGCCACCGTTACCATTCCGTTACTTCACATGCTTATGTGGCGTGCCAGATGTATATGTGTCTGACCAAATGCTCATGTGTCACCGTTGAAGTGCACACCTAATCACCGGTGACGTGGCATTGAAATTTCAAAGTGTTTCAAACCTGAAATTTCACAGAAATTTCACCGAAATTTCAAAGTGTTTCCCTAAATTCAGACAGAAATCCGTTAGGACTGTTATTACTTTGAGTTGCAGGGGCTTTTTGTAATCAAATGCAAACAAACAATTAGCAATGTAATCAGATGCAAATAAGAGGTCGAGTTCTTTTCTTCTTCATCAGGGAAACTGCTCAACCTCAAGACAACAAGCCAGAGGTGTAGCAACACCAAAAGGTGAAATGGAGTTGACTCTGATCCCATACTCTCCTAATTCACTACAAACAGATTGGACCAAGCCCACAACTACATGCTTCAACGTGGTGTAAGCATGTGGACCTGAGCCTCCTATACACGCCGCAACACTAGCAGTGCAAATGATCCAACCACGAATCTGTTTTGCCACCATAGCACGAACTGCATACTTCATTGTTACTGCCACACCACGTACATTAATAGCCATGGTATTATCAAATGCTTCCATGTCTAACTCCAGAATCCCATGTATAGCACCTATAACACCAGCATTACTAAACATAATATCCAAACCTCCATACTTGTCCAACGTATAAGCTACTATTTCTTCAACCTGTTTCTCATCTCTCACATCACAATGCCGATAACTAGCCTTTTCAGCACCTATGGATTCCACAACTTGATGACCCAACTCATCTTGAACATCAGCTATCACAACAAAAGCTCCATTTTCCACAAACAATCTCGCGGTAGCTCGGGTTAAAAAATCAGACCGGTGCGGGAAGGGTAAGTATCTTCAATGATAATAGTGATGATTTCACCTTTTGGTGGGTTTTGATCGATGATGATCCTTGGTATTTGTTTTCGGGTTATGGCTCAAAACCCATTACTGATGATCTGTGCGTGCTCATATACGAAGAAGATGAGATGATGCATGATGACATCATCACTATTTAGTTTGGGCATACGACTTCTTAAACTTAAGTTTCCTTTGGGCTTAAGTTTGTTAGAAAAAAATAAACCATTTCAGTCTTTTTATGTAGCGGATTTGGGCCCATTGGGTCCATGGGTAAGTCCAGCACACATAACAGACGTTTGTACACATAGGCAAATTTTCTAACGGAAATACACCGGTGGCCCAAACTGATACAAAAAAGAAAGGTCATGGCCCAAGTTGCTCAAAAAAAAATTTATTGGCCCAAATTGATAAAACCAGCAAAGTTCATGGTACTAAACGACAATTTTTTCTTATAAAATTAGACTCTTACATGTATGCAAACTGTATAGAAATTGTAAACTATCGAACTAACCTAGAAAAACAATTAACGGGAAATCAAAAACTAAATGCAGATGTATTGAACTAACCTCAAAGAGTAATTAATAGGAGATTGGAACCTGAATGCAAATACAATGAACTAATCTCAAATACTAATTAACGAAACATCGAAAATTGGATGCAACTGTACTGAATTAACTTTAATGAATAACTAACAGGAAATCATAAAGTGGATGCAATTGCACTGAACTAATCTCAAATAATAATTAATGGAAAATCGGAAACTTTATGCAACTGCATTGAACTAACCTCAAAGAATAATTAATGATAATTTGGAAACTGGATGCAACGTACTACATTAAACTAACATCAAAGAATAATTAATAGAAAATCAGAAACTTGATGCAAATGCATTGAACTAATAACCCAAAAACATATTTGTATTATATGAGGGGGAATAAATGTCTCGACAAATATAGTTTTACATTTTAAGTAGTGTTCATCATAATTCTTTTATTGTGATTGGAAATGCATTGCTATTCAAGTAGCTTCAATATTATCTTCGCTACATTGGGCATTCTCACAAAACTTCAATCAAACTTCTATTGTTAAACCTAACAATAAAAAGAAGTCGATGAGTTTTATCAAGGTTTGATGCTTCCTTTTTATAGAGAGTGGTGCAAGAAATTTAAATGAGTAATTAATATAATTTTCATATCTCATAGCTATGCATAGTTGTTAATATTTTTTAGAATAATTTAATATAACGGCACCCGTTCGTAGGACACGTTCATGTGATAAATCTTTTCAAGTGGGAGTAGTGTATTCTTTGATGATATGGAAACAATCCATCTGTTTTAGTGATTTGTACACATTAGTACGTAAGCTGAGCGGTGATGATTTACCGCTAAATCACCCTAAATCTAATAAAACTATTATACAAGCTAGATAAAGTTTAAGATAATTTTATTTGAAAATTACAGATTAATATCCTAAACCAAAAAGTGAATAGACTATCTCAATTTGATCCCTTAGTTTCTAAGTACTTATACACCATAATCGTTGCTCATTAACGTCTTTCGGTTTATTTTCAATAAAAATATATTCTAATTCGAAAATTTGCCGCTAAATTACCATAAATATAAGAAAAATATTATACAAGCTAGATCGAGTTTAAGATAATTCTATTTGAAAATTACGGATTAATATCCTAAACCACAAAGTGAAGAGGCTATCTCAATTTGATCTCTTAGTTTCAAAGTACTTATGCACTATAATCGCTACTCATTAACGTATTTCGATCGGTTTATTTTCAATAAAAATATATTCTGATTCAAAAATTTGCAGCTAAATCACCATAAATCTAAAAAAACTATTATACAAGCTAGATCGAGTTTAAGATAATTTTATTTGAAAATTATAAATTAATATCCTAAACCACAAAATGAAGAGGTTATCTCAATTTGATCCTTTAGTTTTCAAGTACTTATGCACCATAATCGCTACTCATTAACGTATTTCGGTTTATTTTTAATAAAAATATATTCTGATTCGAAAATTTGCTGCTAAATCACCATAAATCTAAGAAAATTATTATACAAGCTAGATCGAGTTTAAGATAATTTTATTTGAAAATTATGGATTAATATCCTAAACCACAAAATGAAGAGGTTATCTCAATTTGATCCCTTAGTTTTCAAGTACTTATGCACCATAATCGCTACTCATTAACGTATTTCGGTTTATTTTCAATAAAAATATATTCTGATTCGAAAATTTGCCGCTAAATCACCATAAATCTAAGAAAACTATTATACAAGCTAGATCGAGTTTAAGATAATTCTATTTGAAAATTATGGATTAATATCCTAAACCATAAAGTGAAGAGGCTATCTCAATTTGATCCCTTAGTTTCCAAGTACTTATGCACCATAATCGCTACTCATTAACGTATTTCGGTTTATTTTCAATAAAAATATATTCTGATTCGAAAATTTGCCGCTAATCACCATAAATCTAAGAAAACTATTATACAAGCTAGATCGAGTTTAAGATAATTCTATTTGAAAATTATGGATTAATATCCTAAACCACAAAGTGAAGAGGCTATCTCAATTTGATCCCTTAGTTTCCAAGTACTTATGTACCATAATCGCTACTCATTAACGTATTTCGGTTTATTTTCAATAAAAATATATTCTGATTCGAAAATTTGCCGCTAAATCACCATAAATATAAGAAAACTATTATACAAGCTAGATCGAGTTTAAGATAATTCTATTTGAAAATTATGGATTAATATCCTAAACCACAAAGTGAAGAGGCTATCTCAATTTGATCCCTTAGTTTCCAAGTACTTATGCACCATAATCGCTACTCATTAACGTATTTCGATTTATTTTCAATAAAAATATATTCTGATTCGAAAATTTGCCGCTAATCACCATAAATCTAAGAAAACTATTATATAAGCTAGATCGAGTTTATGATAATTCTATTTGAAAATTATGGATTAATATCCTAAACCACAAAGTGAAGAGGCTATCTCAATTTGATCCCTTAGTTTCCAAGTACTTATATACCATAATCGCTACTCATTAACGTATTTCGGTTTATTTTCAATAAAAATATATTCTGATTCAAAAATTTGCCGCTAAATCACCATAAATCTAAGAAAACTATTATACAAGCTAGATCGAATTTAAGATAATTCTATTTAAAAATTATGGATTAATATCCTAAACCACAAAGTGAAGAGGCTATCTCAATTTGATCCCTTAGTTTCCAAGTACTTATGCACCATAATCGCTACTCATTAACGTATTTCGGTTTATTTTCAATAAAAATATATTCTGATTCGAAAATTTGCCGCTAAATCACCATAAATCTAAGAAAAGTATTATACAAGCTAGATCGAGTTTAAGATAATTCTATTTGAAAATTTTGGATTAATATCCTAAACCACAAAGTGAAGAGGCTATCTCAATTTAATCTCTTAGTTTCTAAATACTTATGCATCATAATCGCTACTCATTAACGTATTTCGGTTTATTTTCAATAAAAATATATTCTGATTCGAAAATTTGTGTAAGACATTTTGTAAAGCCCTTTCAACACACAAAATATTTAATAGATCTCGGGCGTATGCCCGGGTCCAAAATCTAGTTACATCAGAAATAGGAAAGTAGCATACATTCCCAAAAAAAAACGGTAAAAGCTGGTTTTGGTAGACTCGTGAAAGAACGAGAGTGAAGAGGTTAAAAGGGAGAACAGGTAGGGATGTCCAAACGGGTACCCGACACGGCCCGAACCCGACTTTTCGGGTTTTGAACGGGTATCGGATTACCCGAACCCGGACCGGTTTTCAGCGGGTCGGGTTCGGAGTCGGGTATTTTGTTGAGAAGTGTGACCAAACCCTACCCTAACCCTATATTTCGGGTACCCATCGGGCTCGGGTTCGGGTTCGGGTTTCGGGTAAGATAAAACCCGGTATAAATGAAAAAAGAAGACAATAGGAAACCTTATTTGAAATATATATCAACATTTTATTCCTTCTTCGGCTATCCACCAATCCTTCAAACAAAATAAAACTTCTAATGAACTTGGAAGTAATTTTTATCTATACTTGGACATAATTCTTTCATATGCTTTAAAAATAGATGGACTCGGAAGGAACTATTGATAATGATCACGTGTAATTACTGAAAAAATTGGAAATGTCGACATAAATTTTTCCATAATCCAATATATTAAATAACTCATCATTGTAAACATGAATGAGATCATAATCCAAATATTTATCTAACTCATTCTTTTATATGAATTTAGTAGTATGCAATTGAGACCGGATTTGGGGTTCGGTTTTAGTCCGGGTTCGGTTTTGGGTTTTTTAGCCTTTTTAACGGGTTACAGGCTAAATTATCGGGTCGGGCTTGGGTTGGTTCGGGTTTAGAGAGTATGACCAAACCCTACCCTATGTATTTCGGTCTGGATTCGGGTTCGGGTTCTGTCGGGTTCGGGTAGGGTCCGGTGCGGGTTTTTTGTTCGGGTTTCGGGCAAGATGGACATCCCTAAGAACAGGTGTGAAGATCAAAATTTGGGAAAGACTTTGGGGGGAAAACTTCGTTGGTGTTGATTTGAATTGAAATGGAATCTGAAGTAACAGGTGCGTTGCTCAGCTCGTATGTATTATCTCTTCCCGGAACCCCTAAACTTTTGAGCAGTGTATTTTCATACTCAAGGACAAAGTACCAAGTTACAACATTTCATACTCGAAGCAACAGCTACAAGAGTGAGGCTGGGAGGAGTTTAGATAATTCAAAGTTTTCATATTATTCTATCGAAAGAAAGAGTTACAAAGATTGTTTAAGCCACTTGCAAAAGAGAAAATATCATCCCACTGTTAAATAACACTTAAAGTACAGTTCTCGCTAATAATGTAAATTCCAGCCCAAGGGAACCCCTAAGTTGCGGTGGATAGATTGCTAGGAGCCTAGAACAATTCTACAAATCAAAGCACCCTTAATTCCAGAGAATTATGGGAATTTCACAATTTAATAGCCAAGCTAACCAACTATCCACCACGTCTTTGCATAGGCAAGTCCCCACATATACTCAGTCTACTGAAAACCTGTCCTTTCCTGCATGAGAAGGAGCTTAATTAAACCACCACCCGCAAACTTAAGCAAATCAACAAAAAACAACTTCATGCAAAAGTAAAGTTTTTCCATCAAGGAAAATAGCACTCAAAGTCCACATAATTTTTCTCCTTCCCTTCTTTCGAACATAATTGGTTTTTGTTTATGTTTTCTTGTTATATTTCTTTAAAAGCATAACTGATCATGTAAGATGAGAAGGCCTACTACAGAACGGCAAAAACCAATTTTAACCATTATGGTTCAA
The DNA here is from genome assembly GCF_015680905.1 of Coptis chinensis. Lineage (NCBI taxonomy): Eukaryota > Viridiplantae > Streptophyta > Magnoliopsida > Ranunculales > Ranunculaceae > Coptis > Coptis chinensis. The sequence continues at coordinate 85,833,157 of NC_141460.1, forward strand.
CTGAAAATGGAAACACAGACAAGATCACATTCCACAATATCAGCCCCTGAAGAACATTTTGCTCATCCATCAAATATAACAGGCATGCATACAGAGTAATAGAGTATTCACTTCATAACAAGGAGTACGTTGATTCCTCAAGTCTAAAATCTGAATCACTAGATGGTGTATGAACAGAGAATATGGAATTATAGCTAATTTATTAGAGGACCAAAGATCTCAGAACGAATAACAGACAAGTTCCAAGAAATAAACAGTGATATGAGATAAAATATTCCTGAACTCTTAAAACTATTTTAAACTCCAATTCAGATTGGAGAACAATATATATAAAACTCCAATAGTTTGGTTCAGTCTGCCATAACCTTCTTTCTTGACCTGCTCTCATTCACTTCCACTTCTTGACATTAATAGCCCAGAGGCATCCTCAGCTACATAGCAACAAACGCCACTGATGTAGAATGAGGGCATCAACATTGTCACTCATGATTCAAGAACTTGTTAACTATTATCATCATTCTTTACCAGAAAGGTAGAAAAAAAACAATCCTGCATTCCTAGTTGGAACTAAGTCTTCAACCGCTTCGACAACATTAGCCCCATCCTAACATTCACTAGCTCACCACAGTCAGACTGAGACATCTCATACACGCACCTCCTGCTCGCATACAGGATAATCAAATGACATAAGATCCCAGGATAGCGGTAGTTCTTTACTCTAAAATACCACCAAACCCTAACAAGTCAACCTAATTCATCCAAACATTATTTGACTGGGTTAACCTTTTCAATTACAGTATTGTTTACTCCTTAAATACCATAAAGTCCAAGTACAGATGAAAAGGTGAACAAAACCCAGCCAGCTGAAGGACATGAAGGCTGATTTGGATGTGAATTTTATGCAAAACTTCTAAGTCCACATATCCTAGCACTAGCAAAATATATATGTTGGGACTGCCAGAATGCTTGATGAGGGACTCTACTTACTACAGTTTCTATGTAAAATTCACTGCAACCATCGTACAGTGGAAACATTATAGGACCTCCACTAAAACCCTCCAGCATTTAAGAACACGAGTACTGAAGCCTTTTATGGAGTTTGAGAAAGGCGTATGTGAAAGCCTTGATGTAACCACTCCTTCCACTTTACACCAAAACCCACCTTAGCAACATGTGATCTACAGATCTCCTGCTCATTTGGTATTAGGCTCTGGAGAAAAATTCATCTGACATGAAAGGCCTATGTTGCACTCCTTGTTTCTTAGATCAACCCTTTCGTGGGAAACCAACACACTGTCAAGATATCTGACAATCTTCCCCTTCCTCAAAAGCCATATGGGCCTCAGTTACGACACTAGGCTAGATTGATATTATTCTGGCGGCTAAAGCTTTTACTGATAAGAAATGTTTATTCAACAAATCATCAAGAAGGCAATGATCTGTAATCAAAAGTAGAGTTCCCATCTGTTTTCATTAGGGATCAACGTAAGAAAAGTAGTACTACCTCGAATAAGGTGACCTCTCATTTTCCACCTATGGTCGAGTTGTTCCTTTTGAGTGGCAATTACAAGTTACAACTAACACCTTATTTTGGTTTTTTACAACTAAAAACTTGTAGTTGGGTGGTTCCTTTGGAGCGGGATTTACAAGTTACAACTGAAACCTTCATTGGGAATTTACAACTAAAAGTGATTTCTTATTGATTATACCCTCAGTGACTCAATCTACTCAACTATCTATTATAGTTAATGGTTTAGGTTTCCATATATTGAAACAATTATTACAAAGCTTATACCCATAATCAATCCAAAATCCTCTCAAATATAGATATTGAAATATAAAAAGACTGTGGCAACAAAAATGTGAACTTAAAAAACAATATTTGAATCTTTCATCAGAAACCAAACAATGAAAGGCAACAATGATGAGATCATAACTTCAACAACAACAAAATTCTAAAATAGAAAGCGTAGAATAGAGACATCATAATCATATTGCACATCACTGAAAATGAACTGCAAGTAGGAAATGGTAAAACATAAGAATTTTAAGTAAGACAACATAGAGCTAGAAAGAAAACCAAAGAAGGAAAACAGTTTTGGGTCTACCAGTTGATTCTTCGATTTGGCTCTACCAGCTGACTGCAGGCTTCATTCACCAAGAATCCATTTTGACATCTCCAGAGGAATCAAGTTTACTGAGAACAGAAAAACAAAATCCGGAATCCTATACATAGGTTTGTCTTGCGCTGATCTACAAATGCTCTCCAATCTGTTCAAGCACGGATCATAACAAAATATTCCCCCGAAATTTCCAACAAAAAGGATATCTGAAGTCGGATGAAATCCAAAAACAGAAAAACACGAAGCACTAGAAAAGTTACTGCAGAGTGGATGTTTGTAAAAGTATTGGAGACAGATGGTACGCTTTAACACCCATTCATCAACTTTGAGCATCCAAACCCTCATTGTCATCGAGCTTTGACCATCACTCCAAGAATAATGGAGACTACCCTGAGACACCCCTAAACACCCAATGGAAGCAGCTTCGACCACTACGTGAGGAAGTTCAATAGCACGACAACATGATAGTTGGAGATCGAATTTCAATAAATGACCACAGATGGAAAGAGTATAAAGTGAACCATCAAAGAAGTGATAACGAACAGACCAAAGGGAGCCGTTAATACAAGGTTCCACAGTTAAGTAATGTTTCGTCCACTTCTCAGTTGTCGGAGAGAAAACATGCATTACCAACATATCCATTTTTTTTGCTGAGCGTTCGATGTACACAACTTTATACACTGACTGTGGATCAGAAATTAGAGAACTAGCTTTAGGGGCATAGTTACACGGCGCTTTATGGAAAACATTGAACTGCCGTGTGGAAGGATTACAGACGAAGTACAACCTTGATAAAGAATTGTAATAGAGAAGCAATCCATTGGAACAATCAAATAAATCATTTGAACGCAGTTGGACAGGTAATATATTAAAACATGTTTGGAGACAAGACGTATTCTTTTTGTCATGCAAAGTATTTATGCAAGCTAAATTCCATGGACAACCCCAAGGTTCTCCTACGGAAGTGTTGAAAATCAATCCGAATACAGGTGACAGCGTGGTTAATTGGGGTAAACAAACTTGAGAAATTACTCTGTGCCATAGTTTTGATACAACCTGGGAGCTAACCATATGTTTAATGTTAGCTAATCCGCCTGATCTGGATATGATTTCCGCTAATGTATCATCATCTAAATCGCTAATACTAGTGGGTCTGGAAGTAGAAAAAATATGGGTTTGATGTTTCTTGAAAGTGAACATCTTCTTCAATAATTATGCAGGCTTAAAGAGTTGGATGCGGGACTATAAATTATATAAGAGAAGTTCCACACAAAGCGCGTTTATAAGAAACAGAATCATAGACGAATAGGAACTACCATTTACATCCGAAATAGGAAAATAACATACCTTCCAATTTAATAACAAATTCGCTTTACGTAGGTTGAGAGAGAGAGCGAAAACTTCGGGTAATTGAATCTGGTTGGTTGAACTGTTGAAGCTAGGGGTGTAATACGGGGTGGGGTGGGTCAACCGCGGGTCAAAATAGTGATGGGGCGGGGTTAGGGGATCTGAATCCAGGTGGTCCCCGACCAGGTGAGGGGCCAGTTGAAGTGTCGTAAGATTCATCGCCCGGCCCGTTAGACGTCACCTACGGGGCGGATTTTGGTAGGTCATCCTGGTCGGTGAAAATTATCATTTTAACCCAATTTCACTAAAAAAACTTTCTAATTCGCAAGTAATATATTTCCAATTCACAAAGAGAGAAAAATGGAATCAATCAATAAAAAATAAACAAAAATAAAAAAAAACTGAATTTGAATCCAAAACCATATTTGTAAATTTGAAACTTATTTATCGTGATTTACCATTTTGTAGAATTGATTATTTTTCATAAAGCGTGATAAAACGGGCATGAAGATGGGGCGATCTATCACAGACAAAACAATAAAATATAAACTAAAATAATTCAAAATGAATACTGAGGATGAATGATTTATCTTCTCCAAAATTCAAAAGTTGAATTTGAATTTACGATATTTTCCCAACGTTCAAACTTGAATATGTGAAATTGATATTGAATTCATAAGTTTGTATTTATATTTATCAAATTTCTACAAAAGTTAAAAAAAAAAATTATAAACAAAATACAAAAATATTAGAGTTAAGTCTTGAAATTGTCTTGGTCAACAGGGTTGGGTCAACGGCTTTTGACACGGTGCGGGTTGGACGGCTTGACGGGTCGGGTTTGAACATAGAGCCTACACCCATAGCCCAACCGCGATAAAAAAACGGCGGGCGGCGGGTCTATTTTCGGTCGTCTGCGTTTCATGGCGGGGTGAAAACCGGGTACCCTACCGGATGATGGGTCAACGGTTTTTTTTTACACTCCTAGTTGAAGCACGCTCGAATCGACTAGGCCTTCATATGGGCCTCTATCTTCAAATTTGAGGACCAAATATGGGCTTCCAATATATGGGTCTCTATAAAATTAAATATGGGCAACAGTTAGCCTTAGTTTCTTTGCCTTTGATTCTCTTAGTTTAATAAAATTAAATCGCCCATATTACTTCTCTCCACTCTTCCCACAAACAGTATATGCACCAATTAGTTTTTCACCCCACTACTTCATAATACATTCATCACACACACACATCATCATTCAGAAACGAACCTTTTCCTTTTCGTTGTCTTTGCATAAACGTTTCCACCGATTCGAAACTTGATTTCCAGTTTTTCATGGCATGATGACTTGCCACACCATATCACTCACCCTTGTATATCTTTCACTACTTAGTTTTTTCTATCTTTTTTCTCGCTTATTACTTCGAATATATATTTTCGCAAAACTCTGTCTCTTCACTCTTTACCAAGTATAATTCTAAATTCTTGTTGTTCACGTTACGTTCCACTAATCCACTAATATACATGTTCTTTGCTTTTGCCAATACATACTACAATTCTAACATGAGTTCATTAATCATATCCAAGTCCACTTCTTACTCCAATTCATTCCTTTAGTTCTTTTTTACCCTATTACTACTTTAGTGCCATTATCTTTAATTCTTAATTTCTATTCCTTATATGAATCATCTACTAGCCTGCGTAGTCCAAGTCAATTTTATTATTTCATAATTATTTCGATACAGTTTTTGTCATCTATTTCTTTTTCGATTTTTTATGCTACCTATTTCAATTCTCACTTCAGCCTCTCTCAATTAACTACATTGCATCCTCATATAAATTAGTTTGAAATTATTTAGTTCACATTGATTCACGTATATTTATCGACATTACATTTTCACATATAACTATTCGTTTAAATTCACACCACCCCTGGTTATTCATTCTGGTTATTCTTTTCTCATTATATTTTTCCACATTGATTTTCTCTTCTCTTCTTTGCCATATGAATTTTGTTCAAATGCCAAAGAGGGGGCGGTGTTTCGACCCCCACCTACGTGGCAAACGTCCATTGGTAGGGGTCTCTACTTTATTCGTTTAATCGACAGGGCTAAAGCCCAATTTGTAATATCATGGATCAATGTATATGCCCATTAACTCATGTGTCTAGGGCTGAACCCTAGCCGCATGACTTGCCACTTACGTACATTAATTTATGTATAGATTCATTTCGTATCAAAGAGATAATCATCAATTAAGAGTCATGTTCAATTACAACTACTTGAACTACAATAAATCTCTACTCTACACATATAAATACCAAACTACTTTTTCATATAGAACTACGTTATTGAGACTTGATCCCATCGATAAATACCAAACTACTTGTTCATATAGAATAAAGCACAAGACTTAAAAACAGGTGGAAATGCAAAACAAGTCAAGCCAACTTTCTTCCATAGCTTCATGGTTTAAGTAGAGTTTTGAGTAGGTGGATATCATGGACACATAGAGAAATGAGTCTGGGTCAGGAACTTGATCAAAGACTTTGCGCGCGTAGTTAATGATGGGTGGGTTTAACAGTTTTTTGAGAAAAAGTGGGGTGAGATTAATGTGTGGGTGTGTATTTGTTTCAAGTGGTTTTGGTGCAGTGATGATTGAAGTAGGTTTATGAGTTTTTGTTCCATGTTGTGTAAAATGGAGGAAAGAGTTTGAATATTCTCAGTTGGCATTTAATGAAATTTCAATAACACCGTGTCGGCATATTATATTTATCGGTCAGAAGATGAAAGGGGAATGTGCCACATGATATTGTACATTTCTAACACATGTTGTTGGTGGCATACATCAATACCTATACGTATATTGTTAACGGCAAAACAATTGTTTTTGTATTCTCAAAGGAGTGTTCAAAGAAGGCTCAATCTTCATTCTTCAGTCAAAGATTTATCCATGTTTTTTACTTTAAAAATAACTTAAACTAGGGATCATGTTGTCAAAATTGAAACTGGGATCTCTACACTATATGATAGCTGGGTATTTAGAAACCCCTCTCCACTGTCGATAGTTACTCAATTTAGAAACACCTCCTTCACAAAAATTAGAACAAACCTCATATTTATTAATAATTTAGAAAAACCTCTCTAATATCACTTAAATTATATAATTATCTCTAATTTCCCTCGCTAATATTAGAACAAGCTCTCTTTTATTAATAATTTAGAAAAACCTTTCTAATGTCACTTAAATAACATAATTATTTCCTATTAACAAAAAATAGATGAGTCTTTTCTACATAATTACAATTAGAATCCAAAAAAATCATGTTAACTATCGAACTCGAGGGAAGGGTTTCAAGACTTTAAGACTTTAGAAAAAAAAAACCCCAATGCGCAGCATGGTTTGCATACTTGTTGAAGTAGGTTTATGAGTTTTTGTTCCGAGTTTGAAACTGTTTGGATAAATAGTGGGCATTTAACGAAATTTCAATACCGTGTTGGCAAATTATATACTAATTTATTATCTAAAACCATTATTGCACAGTGGGCGAAAATGCTCATCTGCGATTTTAGGAGGCCACCTCAGCACAATTTTTAAGTAGGTGCCCAAAGTTAATTAAAAATCAGGACAGTATTTTGATTATTTATAAATCAGTCCTTACTAAAATTTATACCAGACATTGGATTTGTTCCAGATTGGTTATATGTTTTCGAGATCCATAAAATTATGAGAAAATAATTACACGCAATTTAAAAAAAAGATTCGTGATATATCTACGAATAATAAAAATAGCAAAATTGATTCAAAAAAAAAACCCCCCTTCGACTTCAAAAAGTTCAGCCTAAAACAAAAAACCCCAAAACTCTTCATTCACCAAAACTCTTTCTCCACAAAGAAACTCTCAACGGTATGATTTGTATTGAGGTCCTCTACGAATAGTCATAAGCCCTTTTATCAGTATGCAAATAATAATCACATTTAATTATTTTCTCAACAGTCTGCTTATTGCTATTCTCTTACGAGCTCCATCGGCAACTATGGTTGGTTGAAGGTTCTTCCCAGGTTTCTATTCTGTATGTATTTAAGAACTTCTTTGTCTCCTTTCCCGCTTTTACTTAAAATTATTGTAGAAGATAGCCAATTAAGAGAAATCTAATGAAAAATTGAAAATCAGACATTTGCAAGCATGACGTTGATGAGAAAAGGATAGTTGTGGATGGTGCAGAAGCCCCCAAATCAATGAGCTATACTGGTCTATTTGGTGGATGGCCTAATTATCGGCCACAACCATCTATTAGAGAACACCACTTTTGTTTTGACTTTGTCATCTAAAAGTCAATCTGTATGTTGTTCCAACAACTTATTATTCCCACCTGTATTAATAAAATATTTGGCAACTTTCTAATAATGAGCCATTGGGTACGTACCAATGTCATTCTTCTTCTGATTCTAGGCTTCAGTATCTATTATAAACTTGAAATTTTAAGATGATAATACTGTTATCCATTTATTTTAAATTTGTGTTATCTCCACTTTGTTTCAAAAAACTGTCCAATTTTAGATATAACACCATAGTACGTCAATGATTCAAGTTATCATTAGAATTGGTTGATCTCAGTCGTCTCTTCTCTTTTATTTTATTTTTTTGTAGTAATGTTTTGTGGAAATTCTATCTTTTGGAAAAAGTTTGGATTGGATAATTTTACCATGTTTGTGTTGGTTGTTTCTCAGCTCACCGAAGAACTGGAGAAGATGGATGAGAAAGCCAAGTTGAATGAGTCTCTTCTGCAAAACCAAGGTTTTGAATTTTGAATGGAAATATCTTTCTTATGTTTGATACGTTTTCCTCCTTATTAGATATTACATTTTAAGGTCGAAGTCTGATTTGCAGAAATATTTCTGCGAGAACCTTGAAATCAAGAAAATTAATGATGAGAAGAAAGCGTCCATGGCTGCTCAATTTGCAGCAGAAGCCACTCTTTGAATGTTGCTCAAAAGGATGATGAAATGCCACCAATTGAAGCCATTCTTGCACCACTGGAGGCAGAGCTCAAGCTTGCTAGGCAGGAGGTATGCCTCTCATGTCTTCTGATTAATACCGTAATCCAACAAAAATGTCTCTTGTGATACAGCTAATAGAAGAAGCTTCGTCATTAATTACTACTGTCTTGCAGATTGCAAAACTGCAGGATGACAATAAAGCATTAGATCGCCTTACCAAACCGAAAGAAGCAGCTTTGCTTGAAGCAGAGGACTGTAAGTGCGGCCTTGGCAAAGACCTCTATGGTGGATGACCATTTCTTTAACATACTTTTACAACTATGTTGGTGAACTAATATTATTTCATCTTTATCGAACAATACTCTTTCTTCTAATATATATATTCACTTCCAAGTAATAATTAGGCCACCTCATTTGAGGGAATCAGGTGTTTGTTTTGACTTTATTTCCTATGAAACTAATACTTTTCATTATGAAACTAATATTTTTCAATATTGGTGCACATACTGTATTACTCACAATACACTGTGTTTGTGACTTGGACTAGAATCCTGTCGCAGTGAAGAATAAGAAATTGATTAGCCAAGTAGGCCGTCACAATCTCTAACTAGGTTGTTCATTATGTTGCTTTGAAACAATCTACAATGTGCTACCCACATTTCTTCATCCAGTCATGCATTTATTGTGATCTACTTAGTGTCTGGGTATGACTACATTCCGAAGTCTCACAAATTGAGTTTTACTCATTACCAGTTGCAACTCATTACCAGTTGCAGTTACTGAATGAGTAATACACTAATACCATATCTCAAGAAACACTTCCTATTTGAGCAAGGCAAGTTTTTTTTCACATCTCTATTATGAATCTTTCATTGCAAAGTTTAACGGGAAATGTGATGATAGTCATGATACAGATTTATTGGGGACATGGTGTTTATGGGATTGAGTCAGCATCCAATTTTTACTTTGGGAAGCACCCCACAGTTCTTACTTGAGGAGAATCTGCGATGCTTGCTGGCATTATACCTGCACCCGAATTACGATCACCATTCAATGAACCAAGCAGGTCTGTTTGCATTGAGCATAACTCCTCTGTGAGTCCGATCTTTCTAATATACTGAAGATGTATTTTCATGGATCTATGTTCTGTTTGCTTTATAGTTGGATATCCGGCCTGCATATGCTTTACATTCTTCAATAGTATACTCAAGAGCTTTTCATAGGTTTCCTCACAAGCAAAATATAACTTTCCTATTTCTCTAAGAGGGAAGACTTCGCAAGCAAGAGCATTGAGGAGGAGGATTGATGCTGGGTTTATTGATATCGAGGCAGCGCTTTCAACCGTGAATCGGCATCTTTATATACATGGTGATGTGTCAGAACACCACACTAAAGTGTGGTACTTTTTCTCTCATGAGGTATACTGTGACTTGCTTTCTCTAAGATTTACCTCCAATCGTCATTGATATAGTCTTAATAACAAGGAGTGAAGGACACACCATTTTCTATAAATAAACATTTTCTAAGACCATGTTTTACATGGAATGGTCCATGAACCTTGAGGAAAATTTACCTTATATAAATTTTCTCATAAAATGTGCAGGCAGACTGAACGTCATTTGATATAAGAAAAGTGAAGGTCAGCACAAGGCTCTAAAGAAGGGTCAGCCCGAATACTAAGTTATTTTATATTTGACGCGTTCTATTAGGAAGTTCAATTTTCATGTTAATATAGTGAGCACTGGACGAAGTATAGGGCAAGGAAGAATATGTATACATATAGTAAAAATTGGGGGAATGAAATCCATGAATAAGGAAAATCAGCACCTAATAAGATTGATGGATAACCTCACAAGTACTGTAGACGGTATATACCTTGATTTCTTCAACTCTCCTTTTTTTTCATATCAACCTTAACATTTACAGGTAAAAATACTTCTGAGTGCCATGCTATGTGATATTTTTCAATCCACAAGCAGTGGTATAAAGCAATCAACCGTCGTAGACCCACACATGCTTTCATTACTGACAGATGCAAATTTGGCTATCCAAATCTTTCGGCAGCTCCAACAAATAGAGAAAGAGACAACACTAAAGAATAGAATGTAAAGGGCTGAAGTTCTAAAGCCATAATCTGAACATATCGGATTCCAAAATCTGAAATCCTTCAAAACAACCTCAATAGCATTAACTTCTGTCAACCTGCTTTACATGTGACGATGTCGATGTGGAAGCAGTATCAGTTGCTTCACCAAACAATCGGTGTCAGTTATAAGAATCTTCTTTGCTGATTACAACAATCTTTCTGTTTCTCATTCCAGTATGAAATTTTATGGCGTATATTTGTGCAAAGAGAACCTCATTCCATGTATCAGGAACACCAGGGAGGCACCAGTGCATGCAATCTTGCACACCTAATGTAGCTTTGATACTGTATCTTGATCCAGTTTTTCGACCAGATCAGGAACATCTTATGGTTACTCATTTTAATTTTACTTTAGCAAAATCATATTCTTATTTAGGATTAATTAAGGGAGATAAGCTAGAGGACTACATCGCATGATTATACGTTATGATTACTGATTAGAGTTACTATGATGCTTTACATGCATGAACTTGAAAGCCTCATGAAATTCCAAAACTACGTAACAGCAACACAAAAATGCAATATTTATGTCTCTTTACCTTCCCTGAACATCTTCTATATAAAGCAAAAGCTTCCCCACTCATTTCACTCACATAGTCACACTAGCTCCTCTCCAAGCCAATCTAATTAAACAAGTCAATGGCATTCTCTTCTAAGCAAGTGAATTTCTTCTTTGCAGCAGTGTTACTAACATGGACTATTGTAGTGTCCATGATGCAAAGCACGACCATTGGCCTCTGGTTCAACTCTAGCTAGCCGACTAGAACTTGAGGAACAAAACCAGTGTTGGAAATCTTTAATGGAGCTTCGAGCATGCACTGGTGAGGTAGTTCTGTTCTTTCTGAATGGTTAAACATACTTAGGACCAAGTTGCTGTTGAGCCATTCTGGTCATTGAGCACAAATGCTGGGTTCATAGACAAGGAAAGCGCTGTACTCCGAGACTATTGTAACTCCACATGGATAAACCAAACAAAAAAAAATCACCGTCAATAACCCACGCCCAAAAATTCAAGCCACCTAAATTTATTATTTGGATAAACCATAACCAATAAAGAAGCACACTAAAACAATAACTTTACACCATATAAAACACTCAAAGTAGTAGTATTCTAAATAAACAAAAGAGTTTAACTTATAAATACTAGAGAATCAATCAATAACACATTCAAATTTATTGTTCTATGAATTCTTGATTATTACTTTGTTATAAATTTATTGTTATATTTAGTACATATATCACTTATCTGAATTGAACTACACCACTATCACATAGATTGGTATCAATCATCATATGTGAGCATGATTTAACATTTTAACACATTAGCTACATTGAAATTTGTAACTTATTCATAAGATAACATACTAATTTTTTTAAAATTTATATGCAGCAATATGGATCATAATACAATCTTTTCTATTTCAAGGAAAGCAATATTGAATCAAATCCTGATGGAAATCAATATTTATATACCACCGGTTTACACAACAAAAGTGAAGGGTGGCAAATTTGGATCAACCGTAACAATAGATGTTTCTATTCTGAAAGGAATATTTAAAGAAGATTGTGACAAATATGATGAAGATGAAGATTCAACCCTGCAAACATCCTATGGAACTCTTGAAGAAACACAGAATAAAGCCGAGAATGAAGCTGCACAAGTTGCTCTCACATCACTATGTCAATAGTACAAATTCGAAGTCAAAGATTTCAACTTCACAGAACTTAAAGAAGCAAGGAGCGAAATCAATCATCTACGTCAGATTCATGAAGAAGCTACAAAGGAAATCAAACATCTTCAAGAAGCCAATGAACAATTTTATGAAATAAATCAAGGCCTACATGTTGATATCATGCACATTGGACAAGAAAATAGAGAATTGCGAACAACACTTTGCTAATGTTGAAACAGAAAACAAAGAATTGTGAACATCAATTGCTAATGTTGAAACAATCAACATAAGTGATGATGAAGACAAACAAATAGACGCGACAATTGGTGAAGATTCTGACATAATCAACATTAGTGATGATGAATAGAATAGAGTTACATGGAATCATCAGTTATTTAAAGAGTTATCATTATGCCAAGTTTTATTAGGAATGTTCATGCATTTTAATTTGTTTAGAAGTTTTAGAACCTTCGATTAGTAGCTATATGACTACTTATTGCCTTGATTTTGAATGATAACTACAGTTTATTTTACTACCTTTTCTACATTAAAAGAAAAAATTCATTATTACCTTTCTAAGGAAGTGCATCAGCAAGTATTACCTCCACTATCCAATTAACCATTTTAATCTGTTGTTGAAGCACAGAAACAACAAAATACATAGCGGGATATCTAGCGAGACACAGCAAAACGGCATACAAAGCTAAAATAATTCAAGTTTTAATTCATCCTATATCTTACCAATTGGAACTCTTGGTGATGGAATTATCACGAAATTCATACGCGAGTAACAAGTGAATGCAAACTCAACTGCTCGCTCAAACGACCGAATCATACCTCACTAAATAGGTGAGAAGAAAAAAAAAACGAACTTCAAGAATCAGGAACAGAATAGGTGGAAGAAGATAAAATTCAGCATGGACTAACAGTTTCCCACCAAAGCTGGAATTGAGATATATAGAGAATTGAAGGCATGGTTCTCCTCGCCAAATATATATACCAACGCTTCTTCCGTGTCTTTTCGCTTAGGATCCGAAAGAAGAGAAGGAAGTCCAAGAGAATGAATAGGAAACTTCTCCAATTCATGTAAAACTGCAGGCCCAACATGGTCCTGATAAACTAAATCAGTAAGTAAACTTAGTTTTGTTTACTCAATAACACGAATTTCTCTAATTATCAAAAGGAAGATAATTACCAGGCCAACACTATCATCACCACAAATCAGAAGTCGATGCCTATACACAAGAGGAACTGCATAACCATAGGATAACATGGAAAACTTGCTCACATCTGAAGACTCTGCAAGGATAGGAAAAACTTCAGATATGTCAACCATGACTGCCCGGAGATGTCTTTGCAGAAATGGTGCAACAACTGATAATAATGGCCTCGATTGCACAACTGAGCCTCTATGAGCAGCAGGAGTAATTGGTGACATGGCCTCGAGGAAAGATATTTTGCTACCCTTATTGAGTCAACATCTATCAAAAATTTGTCATCGATCACTAGAGTAAACTTGAGGATATCTCTCACGGAAAACACGAATGGCAGCTTCAGTGTGTTTCTATTCTATTCTATTTCAGATTATATTTTTGGACACGTTAGATAATCATAACACTTGGTAATATAACCCTCCAAGGCCTAAAGTCCAAATTCATAATGGACCATAACATGGACCTTAACTCTAATACAATTCATTTAGCAATCCCATCCTCTTCGATGAAACAATCCCGGCTATGGGCCGGGCGAAATGCTAGTGTTTTTTTAAGGGACCGCATTTTTCCACGTCTACTTTTTACACCTACCCGGATTTACAAGTTGTGTAATCTTAATTCAATTCCCTTCCAAACAACTGGATATGCTCAATTTCTCACGTGGAAACTTCTCTTGTGCATTTCGTCATCTTCAATTCTTCAACACTAACAAAGCAACAAAACCCATTAATATTATTGATCTTCTTGCACCATTAATCACTTTGATGATCTTAATCCCTTAAAATCTTCTGCAAATCTTACCTTCTCGATTACATTAGAGTGTGTTTGTGTTTGATGGAAACACTATGGAAAGGAAAGGAAAATAAGAGTGGTCCACCTTTTCTATAGTTTTTAAGGCGTTTGTTTGCCCATGGAAAGGAAATTGGCTTTTCCATATGGAAACAAAATCATGGAAATGTGTCCTTAGCTAACCCCTAAAATTTTTGTGGAAAGGAAAGGAAATAGATAGCTAAGGACTTACTACTATCACACCCAACAATACAATTATTCCTTTCCATAACTTTTGCAAACAAACATGATTATTCCTTTCCCCATTTTTTACTTTCCTTTTTCTAGTTTACCAAACACATACCATTTAAAATTATTTCCTTTCCATTCCATTCCATAGTGGACCACCCATTTTATTTCTTTTCCTTTCCATGAGTTAAAATTTAACAAACACACCCTAGAAAAAAAAATTGTTGTCTATTCGATGAAACCCCATCGGAAAGTTCTAGAAACTGATCCAATTATTTCTTTTATAAAGCTTTCTTCCATTTGAATCGTTGATTGAAATGAGCTAATGAATACCCATTGTAGATTTAGATAATACTTGGGTTTGAAGGAGTGTTACAATTTAAAAAAATCGCAATTTGGCATTCGCACTGATTTTCTTATTGCTTGATTTGTTTCTTATTATGTTGCTATCACCCCAAATTCCCAAATAACAACTTGTACAATTAACAAGAAGTACTAGCATCATGAAGTTAATTAACACTCCTCACTGAAAACATCGAGAAGAGCAATTTGGATTTGAAGCCCATGTACTTCACGTTTTCCTGAATTACAACCTTTCTAACGAATAGAATTCTCAGCACCAAGTCACCAATCGAGATTGTGGATAAGTTCTTGTTGGTTCCTTCCTGAATCCTGAGTTTAGGGGTATTTATGTCCAATCCACTGAGACTTGAATGATGAACTTGCACAAATGGAAAGGATAGAACATATCTTACCCTAACGGGTAAGGAATTCCATGGGCTTTCGGACAAATCGATCTAGGATAGGACTGCGAGGTATGCATGCCACTTCGACCAATGCCGGGGGATCGACTTTCATTAATATTGGTAAACCTTGACTTCTCCCACCCAGGTTACTAAATCCCTTATTGGGCCATTAGTGGGGTAGGGGACCTCTCATGAGTGAATCGGGGTGGGGGTGGAAAAGCAGGATGTGTGGGCAAAAGGACCGCAGGGTGGGCAGGTGTTGGGGTAGGCCCCCACCTAAGGCGGAGGAAAACGTGATCGAATTGAATATGATACAAACGGCCCGGACAAAAGCCTGTTGTATCAAATTCCGCTTTGTGAGCAAAGCATCCAAGACCGAATCCGAAAGAATAAAAATTTCCACATCTCCCTCGAAGACATCTCTCCAATTGACTCCATGAAGCACCGCAGTGAGAAATTGGCCATTCTTTGTTGCCGACGCCGTACCAAAGCAATCGACGCCGCATTGGGCATTTCCGCCGGCTTGACACCGTAGGCTCTTGATGACTCACACTTGGGGCTCTAGAATGTCCCGCCTGAAAGTGGAGAAACCCTAGCTTGACCTTCGCCATAGCAATCCGTTCCACAGCTCGTTGTCTGCAGAGCCAAAGACTAGAGGGTGCAGCAGCGCGCTCCCCAACATCTCACTCATCAAGCCTGCGGAGTAGGAGATATCACCAAACACCCCTTGGCCCCTGAAGATTCAACATGTCTAGGTGGGGAGCTCTGGGTGGTATGAGGGAGATTTCTCTCACCGACTCGGAGAAACCAGATGGTAAGAAATAAGGAGAATTCGGAGGAGAGGCCGGATGATAAGAAGGCTTTCCCCGCCTGCTTGTGAAGTGGTCGGGCTACCGGGGATGCTCAAACTCTTTCTTCTCAACTGTGTTCTTTACACGTAATAACTACCCACCGGTACCGAAAAGCACTCATCGATATCTAACCCCCTTTCCTAAGGGGAAGGTAGCCATGAGTATCGCGATGAGTCCCTCTCCACCTAAAAGGTATCCAATAAGTTATTCCAAACCCGCAGGAGAGTAGGATACATTAGACTCGGCAGGCTTAAATCCATTCGGCAAGATAGGACTCGGCCCACTCTGGAACCTATGGGTCTAACCGCCCGAGCGGAGACTCCCTTTACCGATAGAGAGAGAAGGGAAGGGAAGGCAGGATGATACTTTATATATTGACTCCAAAGATTTTCCTAACGGACTTATATGGCCATGAGGAGGGATTATCTCTTTACCGGTTCATACTCATCGACGACTCGCCCGTTCAGCTTCGGCCCTCGCTACCAGCAAATCCTTTTCGCCCTCACTCCTTCTAACACCCGTTCCTTTACGCCGGGCCTCCTCCTAGCAGTCCCTTCGCTACACTCTAGTGCGATCCGTACCCGACCGATCCCCCCGACTTACCCCCGCGGACTTACTTGAAGGATGGAAGGAAAGGAATAACTCTTACTCCCTTACTTACGCAATAAGGAAGGCGCGAGGGAGCCCCCGACTTACCGCGATGGGATGCCCCCTCCTTCAGCCGACTTTGACGGCCACCGAATTGTCCCAAGGCGCCTCCTTTCCGGATAAGATCTCATTCCCCGGGTAGTGGAACCCGCCTTACAAAACGGACTTCACTCCCTCGCAGCTGTAGAAAAGCCTCGCTTCTCCATTCAGAGAGCCAAGAGGACAAAGATTAAATCACCCTTGCTTTCTTCCCAAGCCAAGGTCTCATCGACTAGATTTCCTTATTCAGATTCTGCTCCTATATCGCCGTCCTTTCCCAAAATTCGGCTAGACCTTCCGCTCTATGCTCTTATCCGGAGGATTGGCAAGCCCCATAAAATTCTAAAGACCGCAGAAAGTTAGGTTTTGTGCGACCGTCCAATCTTCGTGGCCTTAACATGGAGGTTTCTATTTACGAGCTACCAAGAGCTTCGGACATGCAAGAAGAATTCAAGAAAGAAGTACGAGGCAGATCCTCAACGAGAAGAGTGGTTGAAATACTACTCAAGGACAAAGGAAAGAGATCGAGACGATGGCTTTTGTGACAGGGAGTACCATGTCACTCCTTAATTATGTTTATCGCCTGGTTTTGTCTCAAGACCAAGCAAGCGAAGTTTTTCCCACAAGCCATCCGCCCGAGAAACAAAGAATCGCTAGTGTGAAGGCAACACCGACGACAATCGAGCCGACGCAGCTCAGCTTATCGCTAACGGTCCGAAAGCAATCGATCCAGCCGACGAAGAGCTGCAGCGAATGACAATCCTCATCAAGGATGCATCTCAATGGTCAGCCAGACCGACCGGGCTATCCAAGAAGAATTGCCCAGAGACAACCGTAATTCCCGCCGTTTTTGCCGACCATAATTGAAGGCATTGCTGCAACCCCCCGGCTTTGTGGACATCTATGAAACCGATGGACCACCGGGCTAACATAGCTATTTAAGTTGTAAACCAAAAGATCGGGCCACATATCCGGAAGGGCGTTGAACGGATCCGGAAGCTCTACGGATCCTCTTCAAGATATGGACATCCTTCGACTTACTCTCTAGGAGATGAGCACACCGATAAGCACTCGAGTGCTCATCCGAAGCTCATCTTCGCCGCCCCCGCCTATCCGAAGCCGAAGTATCCGATAGCCCGACAACCACGCATCCAATTACCAATGATCCCGAGGATCAACCGATCATGCGAGAACATATAGACGGCGAACTCGATAGCTTATGCCATTTGCACTTTCCATCCCGGGCAATGATAAAGCAACCGGCCTAAGATCGGTAGATCCATTTATAATGGATCTTACCAGCTAAAGCATCGACCAATCGGATCGAGAGAACAATTCGCAAAAGAAGAGTCAATGCCTCTCGCAAGCGACTTCATCATCAAAGGTGCCCTTACAACCTCTTACGCCTCTCCGATCTGCGGCGTCAACGATCGACCAAAGTTGAAGCTCGCAAGGTTCGCATAATCCAAAAGAGTCATGAGCATGAGCCCATACCATTACGACAACAAATGGTTATCTCCATCACTATAAAAATACGCGGTATGGAGTTTCCCCGCCACACCCTCCTCGACTCGGTTTTACCTTAACTGCATCGAAAGGATCTAGTTCCTGGCCAATTTTTGGCGAAAATCCGAGAACAAGCCGGTGGACAAAGGCTCGATGTTTCACTCCAAGTTCAGAAAGTTCATGTCCGCTATCAACGCTTTGCCCGCTTTTTCGATTTTGTTCTCCTAGACAATCTCGATGATGATCTCCTCCTCGCACTCCTTTCCTCTCCACCATCATCACCCTTTACATCTACGGCGAAGGAGTTCACGGCAACTTCAACGGAAAACCTCAGAAAGAGTTACGATTCCAGCCAAATTGGAATGGAGGGGGTAGATAGGGTACATAGCCTTACAAAGACTATTGCCCCCTCGCTACAACAAGAGATGGCTCGCCAAAGAATCTCCGAAAGCAGCCAAGGAACCAAAGAATGGTTGCTCCAATAAAAGAAATTAAGGACAAGTTTGAAGCGCTTTATCTTAAAACATAACGCTCCTTCGACCCCGGTGACATTTTGGGAGAGACACCGCTGGGAAGTTGGGCTTCAGATTTAACAGATTTCGATGAAAAGAAGATCCCAACGAAAAGCTCGAGCCATTCAGATGCCCTCAAGAACTGCGCCAAAAGGAAGTTGAGGACCTCCTTCATAAAGGGCTTATTCGACCCAAGAAGAGCCCTTGGTCCCCGCAGCGTTCTACGATCAATAATAAAATTAGCAGAACGTGGTGTTCCGAGGCTAGTTATCAATAAAAGCCTCTCAATGATGCTCTTCAATGGATCGGTATCCTGCTCCTAACCGGGCCGACGCTTCTACCGTGATTACGGAGCTAGAATTTTCAAGAAGTTTGATCTCCAACCGGTTTCGATAAATACGAAGTTGCGGAAAAGAGCGCTTATAAAAATGGCGCTTACCGCTCCTATGGGACAAACAATATTAATGGTATGTTATGCCATCTGGATTAAAACCATTCGATCGATTTCGCCGAGGAATTTAAAGGTAAAATTTAAGACAGAATCAGCTCAAAAGGTTCTTGGGGTGCCTTAACTATCTTTATGGATTATTATACGATCTTGCGGTCGGCGGGAGATTCCTCCAACGGACATCGAAGAACGCCCCTCTACCATGGCTTGAAGAGTATACGAGGCCGCTCCCCCCGAATAGAGAAACTTAAAAGACTGATCCCTCCGGACGATGACAAGCACAAGATAGTCGAAGTCCGATGCTTCCGACATCGGATGGGGAGCTCTTCTAAAACATAAAATGAAGATCGCGAAGAACTAGTACGGTTTTGCTTCCCGAGTATGGAACGATGCCCGTGCCCAATATCCAGTCGTAAAAGGGAAGCCCTTGCAGCCCTAAAAGCCATACGAAGTTCCGGATCTATATCTTGAACCAACACTTGACTCTAAGATCGGATGCGGAACTATGATTCAAGTTGATCCCGAATCGCTTAAAACCCTCGACCTCTACCTATTCCCTTAAACGCATTGCCAGCACAACAGTTGGTATTGGCTTATTCCCCGCACTGCATCGATTGATTGCTTCAAGGCTTCGCGACCTTTCTAATGCTACGGTTCTATTATTACTATCCTATGCGGGAGGTTGGATAACCGATGCCCCGTGACCGTGTAGTGCCCATTGAGGCTTGTTCGCTTGGACCGCCAAACTAGATGGTAGCGTGATCGAAGCCCGATTGCGGATTGTTCGAACGGGTACCGTGGACGGGATAGGTCCGCTCAACCATCCATGTTTTCCGACCCGATGTCCGCTTTGGTGAGAGGTATGGCTTGCCAAGGTTAGGGGCCTCAAGGAAATTACGATGTGAACACGAAGTCTTGATTCAGCCTTATACGAGAGGGCTATTATCCCGTGTTAGTCCGCTAAGTCCGCCCGAGGAACTATCCGATACAAATGACGATTCCCATCTGAACCAAGAGATTCCTTTTCTCCGGCCGCTTGTCCCAAAACCACATTTCGGGCCAGCCAAGACGCAGAAAGAGATACCGATTATCTATCGGCGAATCCAACCTAATCAAATAATAAGGAATATGGAAACGTAAGCACCCCAATCCCCATACGAATCGGGCCTAAACCAATCAATCCCGCTTCTCTCGAACCAACATATCCCGCTCTTTCTCCACTTAATCTTAAGCCAATAGAATAGGGCTTTTTCTGCTTAGCTCGGTTAACATGTTGAACTAGGTCCGTCCGTCCCTAAAGAAGAAGTCTAATGGGAAGAGGGCTAATATAACACCCCGTCTTTTTAATTGCATTTTTCCTATAATAATATAAATATTAATAATAATAATAATGTAAATAGAATACATAAATAGGATATCCAGTTGTTAGAAAAAAAAACCCGTAAGTAAGTAGATAGGATAAAAGCCCGTAAGTAAGTAGATCGGTTTAAAACCCGGGTTTTTCGGAGAGGTTTGAGAGAAACTAGAAAATAAGGGTTTCTCACGTAGAGTTTGGAGAAAAAGAAAAAAAAGGTGAGAGTTTTACTGAGAGAAAAAAAAAGGGGTTTGAACAAGAAAGATCGTTGTCGACTTCAGGCTTTGGAGGTTTTCGATTTCGAGAGTCGTTCGGGTCCGCTCGCTTTTAACGGTGAAAGTAGTCATACTATATCATATTTTTATTTGGTTTCGATTTAAAACACACCAAGAATGACGTTTTTCTACCCGCGTTTTTAAACTCTGTTAAAGGGTTAGATACACTTTGGAACCACAAGAGGAATTAGGACGACTCTTGGCAATTAACCGCCAAGTCGACACTAGGGGGTAGATGGCGCCGCCATCGCCAGCACTCAAACCGCTATTGGTTCTTTTTTGTATGGTTCTTATTTTTGTTCCTGTGAAATGGTTACCGCGGAATGTTATTGATGTTAGATAGGTTGTGTGGGTTGCCGGGCAAATGACGGGCGTGGTGGAGGTATGTTATGGATCGGTGAGAAGCTTTGAACGTACCCATTAATGGTCGCTCAAAACAAGAACCCAAACCGGCCCTAATTTTGTGTTGTTTGGAATGTTTGTTGGGTAGGAATTTTGCTGCTGATTGTTGTTGGGTTAATGTTGATGGTTGGGGGTTGATTTGGGTGTTGGAAAATTTGAGAATTGAAGCTTGAATTGGCTTTTAATGGCGCCGGTCGATTTTTTCTCAAGATGACGTAACTATGTTTTTTTTTATACGGGTAGATGGGGTTTTTGTGAGGAACCCAACCGCTGGGTTTGTTTTATCGATGGGTGGCCGTGGTGGCTGTGGTGGTGGTCGGTGGTGTTTGTTTGAAGTTAGTGAAGAAGGATGATGATGAATATGACCACGATTTGGGCTTGGGCCAAATCGTGGTGGGCTATATTTTTTGTTTGTTTTTTATTTTTTGACTACGGGCTTTCATTGGGGCTTTTTTTTTGGATTTTAGGCTAGGTTGACCAATATTGACTGTTGACCAGAGTTGATTCGCTTGACCGCTGACCGAGTTGACCGTTGACTTTGACCAGAGTTGATCGCTGACTTTGACCGTGGTTGACTTTGACCAAAGCTTGACCCGAAAATTTGACTTTTTCCTAAAATTATGATTCGGTCTATTAGAACAAGTCTAGGACTATTAGCATGTTTGATTTAGGCTAGGACCTTTATAAATATACTTGTGTAATGCGTGTATTTACCGCTTTGTGATTTTTTTAGTCTTTTCATGATACACAACGCTATGACACTTATATATTCATGAAATTAATAACGCTGTAAAACCAAAAAATATTTGAATCAAGTTTTTCTAACGCTCTCTCTGAAATAATCTATACAATAAAATACAATAATGCATAAACAAAACTTACCGCACCCTTTAGAACTCTCCACCAAGTTTTAGAATTTAGTTTACGACCGATGAAGTCATATGTAGGTGGGCATTTATTGAATGTGCCATAAATGGCCCGTTAGTGTTATATAAGGGTATTCATTGAATGTGCCATGAATGACCCGTATTCATTGAATGTGCCATGAATGACCGATTGTGTGAACCGCCCTAAAGAGGAACTAAGGTATTCGGCCATGGGTTAGTCAGATTCCTTGAATGTACGGGGAATGTAGGATCGGGTATTCCTTGAATGTGGCAGAATGACCCAGGCATTCATTGAATGTGCCATGAATGGCCCGTTAGTGATATGATAGGTATTCATTGAATGTGCCATGAATGACCGAAGTTTTGTGCCCAAAAGAGGTCGTGGAAATATGTGGTATGAAAGCCCGCAGATGGCTATGATATTGTGATATTCGGTGGGAGAGAGGCACACAGAAATGTGTGATTTGGCAAATGTGTGGAGTGCAAATCGTGGAGTAGGTACTAAAGGGGTGGCGATAAGAAAAGTAATTGATTTATTTATAAGGAAATTGATTTGATTATGTGAGTGTGTCATTTTACTTTTGAATACATCGAGGATATCTACATAGGTTATATACAAGTGCTAACTTTCTTTTCATAGAGGGTAGACTAAATAATATTTTGTGCAGGGACGCCGTCCTACCCTTATACAAAGATATCCGATATCTGTGTGTAATTCAATTATTTAGATATTAAAAAGGAGTTATTAGAATGAGTTAATGAGATGGAAGTTAATAAAATGGAAGTTTTGTTTGGGAAGAAACTATGCCGCTTGAGATGACTTAACTACTTGTCTTCCGTCGAATGATTAGGTTATGATAGCATTTAAAAATGTTAGTTGGATAAGAAAAGTTTAAAATGTTTATATGTGTTTAGTCTCATTCATACCAAAAATTCAAATTTGTCGACCCATGTTTGCTTTGTTTTGGCAACGCGGGTGTGTTCTTGGGAACATAGGTGGAAGGCAGCGCTGGAACCGCTGGGCGCAGGATTGGGATTCGCCCGAGCGGTCCGATAGTTTTCTTTTTAGGTTTGATTTCTTTGTTGGAAGAATGTAATAACGTGATTTTGCCTTTTTCATGGCATGAGAACATGGTAGTGATGAATTTTATTTGGAGAGTTGTTTGATGTTTTATTTGGAAGGATGTAATCTTAATAAAGAGATTTTGATAATTATCGGGATTATTTTATTTAAAGTTGTTTCTTTTTATGACATGGATATTAGGGTTTGTATATGTAGTATTCTCCGTCATAGTCCG
Organism: Coptis chinensis; assembly: GCF_015680905.1. NCBI lineage: Eukaryota > Viridiplantae > Streptophyta > Magnoliopsida > Ranunculales > Ranunculaceae > Coptis > Coptis chinensis. Next base: position 85,856,638 of record NC_141460.1, read on the forward strand.
GTTTTTAAACAAGTGAACCTAGTGATGTTTGAGATAATTATATTTCAAATATTCACTTTGTTATTGTTTAGAAATTCGGGTCGCGACATTTTGGCATCGAGCCTAGGTTAGCTTAGTGTTGAAAGTCTAAGGATCCTCGGATGTGGAATGTGGGTTATAGTGTTGGTAGTTTTGGATATATGTGAATATTAATGGGAGTTTTGTTTGAACCGTAGATCATGGTTGAGACACGACATGGTAATACCAATCGACCGCAGCGAACACTCCAAAGATGCATGTCGAGTACAAATTGAATCAGCTTGTTGCAGGCTATGCATAACCATCCAGGGCCAGTGGAGATCCTTTTGCTTTAAATAAGGAGTTTGGTACTTTGGTGGGCAGCCGATTTATCGGTGCCGGAACGCGATTGCAGCCGAATCTTGATTCAAAGTCATGAAAATGTTTTTGAGCCGCATGCAGCCTTTACCGAGGTTCGGCAGGAGTCAAGCGTTCCACCAACTTGATGACGCCGCTAGGTTTTGGTGGCGAAGCTCTCACCCTAGTCCGACACTAGAACTTTGACTCGGAAGACTTCAAGATTAGATTTGAGAGTAAGTTCATTCCCCGAGGCAAGAAAAGAGCAATTGGCTCAACAGCCTTCTCCGAAGTCGACTCAAGACGGGAAGTCCGCGGATCGGGTATGTGACCAAGTTTAATGAGTTATCGAGGTTTGCTCCCTATCTTGTGGATACCGATAAGAAGAAAACCAAAAGTTCATACGCTGTTAGAGAGTCACTTGTCCGCAAGTTGATTCCTTTTGACGGGGACACTTTTGATCGCGGTGTCGACTTGGCCTTGAGATATGAGGAGCGTAATGCAGCCCTAAGAGAGTCGAGGGGAAGAGGAAGTTTGGCGAGATACCGCTTGTTGGTCCTAGGCCTTTTGAGAGCAGCACCGAATCGGTTTAGGCCTTATGATGTACCTCGAGGGGTTCCGCTTCGAGACCATCATCCCGTGGGTTTCCATCGCCAGGGTGTATTCCGACCCCGTGGAGGATTTCATCGCCAGGTGGTTATAGGCCACCGGGCGCATCGGAGGCTTTAGACCTCGTGGGAATCAGCGCGGCGTGGGCAGGGTCCCCTTCGTGGTCGAAGCCCCGCTCTTCCGTGATCGACCAAAGAAGATTACTTTTACCCGCACTCAAAGACCAATGCTCGTAACCATAGTTCCCCGCTGAAAGCGGCTTGCCGGGAGTGTGTGCAGTGGGGCATTTATCTCGCTATTGCCCTACCAAGCTGTGGTAATCGCCAGAATCGAAAGCACCAAAGACTACCACTCGCGCTAGAGCCTATGCAAATATTATGCCAGACTGGAATGTCAAGGTACCTTTAGTTCATCTCGCCACATCTCGAGTTTTGTTTGATTCGGTGCTTCACATTCCTTTATATCTCGCCAAGATGTTGAGAAAGAAAGTTTTAAAACTACCCTTTACCTAAGCCTTTGTGTGTTGAGACACCGCTAGGAGGTTCCATACCTTTTATATGACGAAAGTGCAAAGGTTTTAAGTTATGTTTCTTAGACGCGTCTTTATGGTAGACTTGATCGTTTGGGGTTTGGTGGTTTCCATTTCATACTTGGTATGGACCGGGTTGACACGCTATCATGTTACCTTGATTGGCGAGGAGGGAGGTTATAGTGAATACACCGCATGCCGAGGTTGATTCACACCTGTTAGTTAGTAAGAAGGACTCGCTGATGTCTAGCTTCCTCGTTTTCTATAGATACCCAACGGGGATATCGCTGATGGGAAGTAGTGAGAGACTTCAAGATGTTTTTCAGAGATTCCGTGGTTGCCACCCAAGAGGGAGGTGGAGTTTCGTGATAGACTTGTTACCGGGACCGCACTCAGCCAAAGTCGGCTTACAGGGTGTGGCACCCTGCTTATCGGATCTAAAATGAAAGTGCAAGTCGAGGAATTACTCAAGAAAGGGTAAAGAGTTTAATGTTTAGTGATTTTGTTTTTTGGCTTAACCATATCTTTTGAGTATATGGGTTTGAATCTTTTAGGTGTGTATGACCAAAGTTCATAATTTAATCGAAAGCAACTCACTCACCATGGGCTACCGCTATCTTTGTTTCCAAGAAGGATGGTACTTTGAGGATGTGTATCGACTTCGTGGATTTGAATCAGTGACTATATAAAAATAAGTATCCGCCTCCTAGGATTGATGACTTTGTTGGATCACCTGAAAGGGGGCTAAGATATTTTCAAAGTTTGATTTAAGGACCGGTTATTACCGATGGGAGTTGAAGAGAAGAGTATTCCTCGATCGCATTTAGAACTCCGGTATGGGTTGTATGAGTTTTCGCGGATGCCTTTTGGGTTGACGAATGCACTCAGATTCTTTATGGACCCGATGAATCGATATTCAGCCCTATTTGGATAAATTTGTGATTGTTTTCATTGATGATATTTTAGTGTATTCACAAAACACGTAAGAACATAAGATGCATTTGAAGACAAAGGATGCAGACGCCCGAACATAAGTTGTATGCTAAGTTTAGCAAGTGCCATTTTTGGGAAGAAGAAATTCGCTTCGGGACATGTGGTATCTAGTGAAGGGATTGTCAGACTCCTAAAAGGTTGCCGCAGTTGAAAGAATGGAAACAACCAACCAATCGCTACGAGATTAGAAGTTTCTTGGGGTTAGCCGGATATTATCTGAGATTTATCGAGAAGTTCTCACTTATTGCAGCCCGCCACCAAGTTAACTAGGAAAGATGTGAAGTTTATGTGGACTAATGATTGTGAGAAAGCTTTCCTAGAATTGAAACAGAGGTTGACTACAGCCTAATTCTAGTAATCTCACTCAGAGGCGGAAAGTTAGTGGTTTTACAGATGCTAGTGGAACCGGTTTGGGTTGTGTTTAATGCAAGACCGTATGTGGTGTCGTGATGCTTCACGACACAAGATACATGAGAGACGCTATCCTACTCATGACCCGGAGTTAGCGGCAGCGGGTTTTTTGCTTTAAAGGTGTGGAGACATTATTTATATGGTGAGAAGTTCGAGCTTTACACGCATCACAAGAGTTTGAAGTATCCTCAGATTCACGTAAGGAGTTGAATATGAGACAGCAGAGATGGATGGAGTTCATAAGTAGTTATGACTTCGAGATTCAAGATCACCCGTGCAAGGGCAATGTAGTCATGATGCACTTAGTCGATTGCCTCGGTGTTTTGACCACTCTTATGGTGCAAGAGTGGAAGAGTTTAGAGACTATAGCAGCTTATGATGTCCGGACTACACCATATACGCATGAGGGGTATATATGCAGTTTGGAGGTCGCCGGTGATTTTCAAGAGAGAGATTGCCATGCAACACAAAGACCGATTTCTTTGAGTCGGGTTGGATGATCCGGTCATTGATATTTTAGATGATTGTCCGTCCGATCAAGCAAGATTCCGATGGAGGATTGAGATTCCATGAGAGATTATGTGTACCGATGATGCAGAGTTAAAGAAGGAAATATTATATGAAGCTCATCGCTCTCGGTTTACAATTCATCCCGAGGAACGAAGATGTACCAAGACTTGAAGAGGACCTTTTGGTGGGAAGGAATGAAAAGAGATGTCGGAGAATATATTTCGTTTTAACTTGTCGCCAGGTTAAGCGCAGAGCATCGAGGCCTTCGATTATTGCAGCCATTAGAGATACCCATGTGGAAATGGGAGCACATTTCTATGGATTTCATTGATGGCTTGCCTAAGTCCTCGAGAGGTAATGAATCTATTTGGGTTATTGTTGATCGCCTAACTAAATCTGCTCATTTCATTCCTATTGACGCACGAGAAATACGATAAGTTAGTTTCCTTTGTACATCTCGAAGTGGTCGTTACATGGGATTCCAAAGTGAGTATTGTTTCGTGATCGAGATCCTTTGTTCACTTCCGAAAGTTTTGAAGAGTTTTCGCCGCTATGGGCACTAGTTTGGCGATGAGTACGCTTTATCATCCACGCATGTATGGACGTATCGGAGAGGTGAATCGATATTAGAAGATATGTTACGCTTTTGTGTAATGGATTTTGGTGGAGGATGGGAGGAGCATTTACCTTTGGTGGAGTTTGCATATAATAACAGCTTCCGAGCATCGGTATGGCACCCTTTGAGGCTTTGTATGGGCGCCCATGTCGATCACCGCTTGTCAAGCGATGATGGGGAGACCGAAAGTTGCTTTGGCCCGAGATAGTGAGAGAGACATCCGAAAGCAGATTAAAGTCATTAGAGAAAGGATTAAGACAAAGCACGAGTAGGCGTAAAAGTTATGCAGATTTGAAGAGGAAACGGGTAGAGTTTTCTCAGAAGCGATTTTGTGTTTTTGAAGGTTTCCCCTATGAGAGGAGTTATGAGGTTTGGCATGAAAGGAAAGTCGAGTCCACGATATATTGACCATATGAGATAGTAGCCTCCGCTGGTAGTTTGCATCGCCTTGCCTTGCCGCCTAACTTGGCGATGATTCATGATGTATTCCACGGTCTATGCTACGGAAATGTGTGAAAGATCCTATCGAGGTTGTCCAAACAGAGCAGAGCTGAGTCAACGATGATGTAACTTTTTTACAAAGGAGGCCTATCATGATAGTAGATAGGGATGTGAAACACCTTAGGAGGAGGATTGTAAACTTGGTAAAAGTGCAAAGGAGTGAAAGGGAAAAATGACGGACCTGGGAACTTGAAGATAAGATAAGGCAGATGCACCCCTAACTCTTCTCGACACTCTACCTTGAATCTCTGATCTAGATCCTTTTAAGGTGTGTATATTATAACACCCCGCCTTTTAATTGCATTTTTCCTATAATAATATAAATATTAATAATAATAATAATGTAAATAGAATACATAAATAGGATATCCAAATGTTAGAAAAAAGCCCGTAAGTAAGTAGATAGGATAAAAGCCCGTAAGTAAGTAGATCGGGTTTAAAACCCGGTTTTTCGGAGAGGTTTGAGAGAAACTAGAAAATAAGGGTTTCTCACGCAGAGTTTGGAGAAAAAGAAAAAAAGGTGAGAGTTTTAATCGAGAGAAAAAAAAAAGGGGTTTGAACAAGAAAGATCGCTGGTCGACTTCAGCTTTGGAGGTTTTCGATTTCGAGAGTCGCTCGGGCCGCTCGCTTTTAACGCGAGTAGTCATACTATATCATATTTTTATTTGGTTTCGATTTAAACACACCAAGAATGACGCTTTTTACCCCGCTTTTTTAAACTCATTAAAGGGTTAGATACACTTTGGAACCACAAGAGGAATTAGGACTAACTTTGGCAATTAACCGCCGGGTCCGATTAGGGGTCAATGGCGCCGCCATCGCCAAAGACCAAACCGTTATTGGTTCTTTTTGTATGGTTCTTATTTTTGTTCCGTGAAATGGTTACCGTGGAATGTTATTGATGTTAGATAGGTTGTGTGGGTTGCCGGGCAAATGACGGGCAAAGGGAGGGAGGTATGTTATGGACGGTGAGAAGCTTTGAACAAACATTAATGGTCGTTCAAAACAAGAACCCAAACCGGCCCTAATTTTTGTGTTGTTTGGAATGTTTGTTGGGTAGGAATTTTGCTGCTGATTGTTGTTGGGTTAATGTTGATGGTTGGGGGTTGATTTGGGTGTTGGAAAATTTGAGAATTGAAGCTTGAATTGGCTTTTTAATGGCGCCGGTCGATTTTTTCTCAGATGACGTAACTATGTTTTTTGATATGGGTAGATGGGGTTTTATGGAGGAACCCAACCGCTGGGTTTGTTTTTATCGATGGGTGGCCGGTGGTGGCGTGGTGGTGGTCGGTGGTGTTTGTTTGAAGTTAGTGAAGAAGGTGATGAATATGACCACGATTTGGGCTTGGGCCAAATCGCGGGGGGCTATATATGGTTTGTTTGTTTTTTTTTTTTTTCGACTACGGGCTTTGGGCCTTTGTCGGGGCTTTTGGGTTTTTTTGATTTTAGGCTAGGTTGACCAATATTGACTGTTGACCGTGAGTTGACTGACTGACTGCTGACCAGAGTTGATCGCTGACTTTGACCAGAGTTGATCGGCTGACTTTGACCGTGGTCGACTTTGACCAGCTTGACCCGAAAATTTGACTTTTTCCTAAAATTATGATTCGGGTCTATTAGAACAAGTCTAGGACTATTAGCATGTTTGATTTAGGCTAGACCTTTATAAATATACTTTTGTGTAATGCAGTATTTATCGCTTTGTGATTTTTTAGTCTTTTCATGATACACAACGCTATGACACTTTATATATTCATGAAATTAATAACGCCAGAAAACCAAAAATATTTGAATCAAGTTTTTCTAACGCTTCTCCAAATAATCTATACAATAAAATACAATAATGCATAAACAAAACTTACCGCACCCTTTAACTCTCCACTTCAAGTTTTAGAATTTAGTTTATGACCGGAAGTCATATGTAGGTGGGCATTTATTGAATGTGCCATAAATGGCCCGCTAGTTGTTATATAAGGGTATTCATTGAATGTGCCATGAATGACCCGGTATTCATTGAATGTGCCATGAATGACCGTGATTGTGTGAACCGCCTAAAGAGGAACTAAGGTATTCGCCATGGGGTTAGTCAGATTCCTCGAATGTACGGAATGTAGGATCGGGTATTCCTTGAATGTGGCGTGAATGACCTGTGGCATTCATCGAATGTGCCATGAATGGCCCGTTAGTGATATGATAGGTATTCATTGAATGCTACCATGAATGACCTGAAGTTTTGGCCCAAAGAGGCCGCGGAAATATGCGTATGAAAAGCCCGTAGATGGCTATGATATTGTGATATTCGGTGGGAGAGAGGCACACAGGAATGTGTGATTTGGCAAATGTGTGGAGTGCAAATCGTGGAGTAGGTACTAAAGGGTGGGCGTATAAGAAAAGTAATTGATTTATTTATAAGGGAAATTGATTTGATTATGTGAGTGTGTTGGGCTTACTTTTGAATACATTGAGGATATCTACATAGGTTATATACAAGTGCTAACTTTCTTTTGCAGGAGGGTAGGACTAAATAATATTTTGTGCGAGGACGACGGGTCCTACCCTTTATACAAAGTTAAATGGATATCGGTAAGTTGTAATTCAATTATTTAGATATTAAAAAGGAGTTATTAGAATGAGTTAATGAGATGGAAGTTAATAAAATGGAAGTTTTGCTTGGGAAGAAACTATGCCGCTTTGAGATGACTAACTACTTGTCTTCCAAGCCGAAATGATTAGGTTATGATAGATTTAAAGTGTTAGTTGGATAAGAAAAGTTTAAAATGTTTATATGTGTTTAGTCTACACTCATACCAAAGAATTCAAATTTGTCAATCCATGTTTGCTTTGTTTTGGCAACGGGGTGTGTTCTTGGGAACATAGGTGGAAGGCAAGCGGAACCGCTGGGCGGATTGGGATTCGTGGCCCGAGCGGTCCGTTAGTTTTCTTTTAGGTTTGATTTCTTTGTTGGAAGAATGTAATAACGATTTTGCCTTTTTCATGGCATGAGAACATGGTAGTGATGAATTTTATTTGGAGAGTTGTTTGATGTTTTATTTGGAAGGATGTAATCTTAATAAAGAGATTTTGGATAATTATCGGGATTATTTTATTTAAAGTTGTTTCTTTTATGACATGGATATTGTGGTTTGTATATGTAGTATTCTCCGTCATAGTCCGGTTTTGAAACAAGTGAACCTAGTGATGTTTGAGATAATTATATTTCAAATATTCACTTTGTTATTGTTTAGAAATTCGCCGGCGGATGTTCTAAGCTCACTCAGATGATTTCTTTTACCTCGGGCAAGGTCCGGGTCGAGGGGATCAAACACATGCATGGTCAACAAGCGTGGTCATAAGAAAAGCTTAGTCCATGGTTTTCGAACCCGTCGGTATATGGAATAAGCTAGTAAGGTGGAGGATAGGTGGCTCGGTGCTCATGGTTTTCTTCGGCTCACTCATAGGTTGTTATTCGAGTCCGGATTTGAAGGATTTCGGTCCTTCGGACGCCAAGTGAAAGAAGAACTCATTGGATGATTGTGCCAAGAAGTGGAACTCATTGGATTGTCATTGAGAGTTGTCATACCATAGTTCACCTGTGTTTGCTTGCTCTGCTGCTCAAGATCGGATCTTGTTGAACTTGCATCTTCTTCATCTTCGACATCTGCTTCAGTGGATGCTTCTGCTTTTGATGCTGAAGTTGATCCTTCCGCGGACCTTGACTATACCTTCCTTCACTTGACCACCAGCTGTTTATGTTCCAGCAGCAGGTGGCACTAATAGCTTTGAATCCCTCTACGGGGAGAAACAATATTCGATACTGTCCTAAATGTGTTGTATAAGTTTTAGTATCATTCTTAGATTATTAAATAATAATATTAATCCGCTGACAGCTTGGAGTGATATGCTCCACCAAATAGCTTTTCGTATAAAAATCAATGATTGGCATTGGTGCATTTTCCTCATTAGTGCGTCCCAGCGTGAACCCGATCAGTGAGTAGATCCTCTCCCCCAACAAAAGGAAAGTATATTCCCGATCCTCATCCTCGCCTCCAATCAGATCAGAAAGATCCTAGGGTTCTGCTGGGTTAAAAGTGGAGGAAGACCGACCTCCCTACTAGGTATAATATATGGCTGAACTGAAGAGAGTTAGGTTGTTGTATGCCACGAGAGATTCAAGGAACGAGAGCGAAAAAGAGACCTATCATGGGACGGAGTAAAAGATCTATACTTATTAATAATTAAGGATCAGATCACCGCCGAAAGGAGTAAGTGAGGTTCAGCTTTCAGATAGGCAGCGTAGTGAGTATGATCTTAACAAGTCTGAGCCCGCTCAAACTACAGCCATATTATTCCCGAAAAGTGGATTTCTAAGCGCAGTACCTGGCAAAGAAGCCGCTATAGGGTAGCTAAAGTATGGGTCCGAAAGCCCCTCGATAGTATGGGTCCGAAGCTCCTCGATTCCAGGTCTTCCAATTCAAATAGCATAGGACAAGCACTAGATCACACACACCGAGCGTGGCCTCCGAATGAACAAGCAGGGTACTAGCAGGGGACGAAACTCTTCCCTTTAAAAAGATATTTTAACCCTTCATAAATATAAAAAGAGATTCTAAAAATTTCCCTTTGGGGAAGTGAGTGCGTTTCAGGCGGGGCTATCTCTGGCGCTTTGCTGCTTTGCCGCTTCGTGCAGATAAAGATTTGCATTTCTCATCAGCGGAGAACCAGGACGGACATATTATCTTGCTTCCGTGGTCGTTAAGCAGCCTACCCACGCTTCCGCCCATAGCCTTGACGGAGGGGAGGAAGCTAGAGGATTCTTCAGATTTTAAAGGTAAGCAGATAGTATACTCATATTCGTAAGCAGAATCATCGTCATGTGACGAGTCCAAAGTACTCTTGACTCCTAAACTACACCCTTTTTGTATTTGTTATATAGTTGAAACTGAGCTGTTCGCGTATCTTGACACCTTCCAAGGTATAGGTAGATAATTTGTGCCTTTGACGTAGCCTCTTATCCGAGAAATGCCCAACAAGCCGCCTTATCCACCTTGTAGACTTTGATACTCTTCTTCCGTTTCGACCGACTGGACGCTGGTCAACGAATAGAATAGCAGATGCGCGCCCTTGCTTCCTCTTCCCAATAAGCCTCCATCTGCACCTTCAGAAGAAAGAGTTCGACCCTTGATCTGATCGCTTTCTGTGTGAGATATGTGCAAACTCTGCCAAGAGAAGAGTAGCAGCTGGGCAAAAAGCGCCTTATCAACGCGGATACACGGTTGTCAACGTCTATAAGTCGTAGTCGTAATTGACCGTTCTCTAAGTCAGACTCTGCTTTGGTACCATGTATGAATCGAACTCAACCCACCGAAAGATCAAGACTTTTTGAAAGAAAGATGAGTTTCCCCGGGTTGGTTTTGACCCTACCTACTTGAATGAATGGCTGCGAGCCCGCAGGGTAGGGCATGGCATCAGCTCTATGAAGCCAGACGTATTCCCGGTTGGAGAAGAGGTGACTCGGACTTGGAACCAGAGATTGTACCTTCATTCGTTGATGCCGGCCCCTTAAGAGATAGGGGGGCTAGGTTCGGGGCTTTGTTCTTCTTCCGTTAGTGGTGCCGAACAGGAGCAATAGGTGGGCCTCGGGCAGTTCTTCGTCCAGTTTCTCTATCGTTTTCGAACTAGACTTGTACAACAGGGATAGGGGGTAGAGCTGCTTTCGGATCCCAGGATTGGTCGACCAAGCGCAAGCGTAGAATTCGGGTGGTTCATTCCATTACTGGTGGGCCACTCCTGCTTTTCGTGTTCACCACCGACGACATTTCCTTATTTTGGGACGGGTAAATCATGGTAGGGCGGGAATTCTTTTAAGGAATCGAGTATAGATGGATAGATAGACCTCGGCAGAACTAACTCACTAGTATGGATGGGCCCTGAAGAAGCGGATAGGATAGTTGAGATGGATGATGTAGAAGTGGGAAGCAGGAAGAACTTAACTATATTGAGTTAATTTGTCAATGAGAAAGGGACCCATTTGATTTCAATAATCAAAACACTTCCGATAAATTTTCGAACTGAAAGTGATTTTGAGATCTGTTTGAACTTGATATAACCAGAATAATCAAACCAATAATGTCTCCTTCATAAAATCATCACTCCTTCAATTACCAAAACCAAAACCAGAGATTGAGCTCAACAAGAAAAAAACAATTGGCAAATCTAACCAATTAAGAAACTGAATCTGAAAATCTAATTGAAGTAAAATCAATGAATTGAAAGTGATTCAGTAAAATGATTAAGCCTTCTTCTTGACAATTGAAAAAACAACGAATTAAATTTACAAACTCCATTTGAAATCTGGTAACCAAAAAGAAACAAGTATCAAAACAAAGCTTATCAATATAGACATGTGAATCTAAGACGATATTTTGAATAAGAAGTAAGGATTGAAATAGGTCTAAAGAATGGAATAGAGAATATCAACTTTGATAATAAAAAAAAAAATTTGAAAATTTTGATTGAACTGAGTTCTTTATTTTAATTTTTGAAATATTGCTAAAAGCATTAATTAATTTGATATTATTGGAATTTTTTTTAATTACCTAATTAAACCATTATTTATTGATTTGCAAAATTAATAAAAAAAATTTAACTATCATTATTTATTGATTTAATAAATTAATGAAAAGTTTTAATTACCAATTAAACCATTATTTATTGATTTGCTTAATTAATAACAAATTTTAACTATCATTATTTATTGATTTAATAAATAGAAATCTTAATTACTATTATTTGATTTGGTAAATTAATGGGAAGTCTTAATTACCATCAAACTCCAACACGTAATTTAACAAAGGTCCCTCGATTTATACCCGCTCATATTGAATCCCAGCCGTAGGTCATAAAACTTCCCTCCCTTGTTATATATACTAGTTAATGCCCGTGCCTTCGGCACGGATTTCATAAAGAGACATCGTCAATAGTGTGTGATATAAAATTGTACATGCATTTATCTAATAGAAAAATAATTCGTTAGAACTACGTATGTGATGCTAGAATTCTTTATTTGTGTGATGTTGGAAAATGAATTATATCACATCAATTTTTAGAATTCATATATTCTGCATGTATTGATGTTTATTGTTTACTAACACAATGACTCCAGAGTTCACATGGTTGGCTAACCCCTAACCATCATTAGTGGTTTGATCGCCTGAAATTATAATAATGTAACAATGCTCATGCATTACACGATGCTACTTACAATCATCTAAAACAAATTTGGAAGACAATGTTCACCAGATTAAAAAAGAACGAATAAGAATTCAAGAAAGTTTAAAAAAGGTAGTGGTTGGATTGGTCTTCTTACATTCATATGTAAGTAGTTCAAATAGGTGCATTTGCAAGATGATCGATACTCTCTCAATTTCCAATGCAACTTAATCTGCTAAAAACTTTTTCACCGCATCAAGCTCAATGGGGTGGACTTAAATAATAATAATAATAATAAACAACAAATTGTGTGTGTGTGTGTCTCGTGGTTTAATTAAGCTAATTTATATATATAACTTAACCTAACAAATCGATATTAGGCATTAATCATCAAGGAATCTATAAAAGAATATCCGAATGAGATAATGAGGAAAAAAAAATAGCACAGTTGATGTATATATCCAAAGTGTGCCAAGTTGCCAACTTAGTTCCTATCTTATTGCAAATCACTGAAGAACAAAAACTCGGTCCCGGTTGTATGGAAACAGTAATACAATGAGCTTTCCCTGTTGAAACTAAGGGAAACAAATACATCAAAATTCCTTCTACATTACATGCTTAGAGAGCAAAATAAAAGAACTAACAAGATAGACATGAACTTCGAGCGTAAAGTCGCCTTCTCACAGCCTTCTTCGGGAAACCATAGAGCAATTGAGTCTGATTTGACTCGATGGCCTTGTCGACTTGAAGGCTCGAAAAGCTTGATCATCACTTGAGCAAAGTCCCACTGAACGAGTGGTCCATCTAATGAGTAGGTTTGAACCCAAATTTTGCAGTTGTTTCATCGGCCATCAATCAACAAAAAGATGTAAATTCCCTTCCCTTCCACCAATCTCTTATAGTAGTGTGTAACAAACCCCGATCATGTTGTCCCTCATAGTCCATATTCATGCGAGGCTCCTAAGGTAAATCCCCACTGTTATTACATCTCGACCTCATCTAATCGCAGTGATATCATTTTTTAGACTGCTACATTGTAATTCTTCAAGGCATGTTTACTTCACTGAATTGAGATAAAACATTCTCATTTTGGAAAGGCCCGTGAAAAACTAAACAAAAGTAGTCATCTAACCTTTAGTGTAAAGCCAAAGATGATCTTGCAATTCCAAATGCCAAATGCAAAACCGGAAGAAGGACCTCCGTGCTGAAGTGTGGAAACAACAACCTTTAGAAAAGTTGGCATGTATTCCATCAAGAGGCATTTAATGAAGGGCCAAATTGACCATGATTAAGATGGCATAAGCATACATGTGCGATAGATAGTACTACTCTAATATACTATAGACACTGAAATAAGAAGTTTATCATAAAATAGGAAGCACAACTTTAAGAGAGTAATCAAAAAGAGCAAAGTAAACCCACAACCAAAAATCCCATGAACAAAAACTGGCAATCACTTCATACAGTTGAACATAAGATATGAAAGCAAGACATATCGTGTCTGAAAATACCTTGGGCTTTGCTTCCCCTTTTGGTAACTTTAAGACCTCCTCCTTCAATGTGTTTTCCTAGAGCAATAATTTATCAGATGCATGTGCTACAACTTACAACCATTCTAATCATAAAAATTAAATACTGAACAGAATGTTTCTCACCTTCTTTGTCACAAAAAACAGGCTCCTCACCTCTTCCACAGTTCCACTCATAGAAGGATCCAACTGTTTATACCTTAATATCATTAATAAAATCAATATCTGACACTTTATGAACCAATATCTATAACTTACGTTGTTCAAATGGGAAAAAAAAAAAAAAAAAGGAAAAGTATTGACATAAATTATCATAAATAGGAAATTCAGTTCGGTAAGAGAATTACCAACTCAACTCTTCCTTCCTTTTCCTCTCAATCTCTTTGTTTTATCATGAGAACTGGTTCATTGAAGAAAAAATTTTGATTTAGAAAATGGAATAAAAGAGTTGTAATTGACCTTGAAAATTGATTGGCCGAGAGAATTGGGAAAAAAAAAGAAACGTACCTGATATCAAAATTAGCAACTTGCTAATCGACGGAGTGATGGATGCAAATATACGATGATTCTTTCTTCTTTTATTTTTATTTTTCTTATTTGGTCATAGGGAATATTGAAAAGAGGAGAGCAACCCTTCATTGGTGAGAGAGAACTAAGGGTTTTGAAGGGAACGGGGGTTTATTTCTCTTTGTCGATTGTGAAGACCAAAAGATTTCTCTTTGTTCGTTTCCATAATGGTTAAGACTGGTAATTAATATCTAATCCACCGCCGGGGAGGAATAACTGCCCTTAATGGCGAAAAGTGAGAACCAAGGGTTTGCACTACAAAGGGTTATTAAGACATTTAATTAATTCCTAATACACATGGCATAACCGTGGCCCTCAATTTATACCCTTGATATCGAATCCCAGCCGCGAGTAAGGAAACAGCCCGTTAAACACATTGTTGCTTTACAAACAAGAACCATGTCTAACGATAGTAACATTCAAGCATTATGATACCAAATTCAAACCCCAAAGCAAACAAACAATATACGCCATCGAAGATAACAATAACTAAAGAAGAAACACGAACCATTTAATAACCAATCATGCCATAAGTTGAAACCAATAATCCTCGAAGGTTTAAACATGACTATTGAAAGTCTTGAACAATTAAAAATAATTTTGATCGAACAAAGGGCATACATATCCACAAAAGAGAAAGAAACACGATACCAAGTAGTGGGTATATTTCTTGTGATAAAGATCCCCGAGAACAATGATTTAAGTAAGCAATACTAACATCAAATTGTAAAAGCAATCGGGAAAGACACTCGAAAAACAAAATAGAAAATATATTTTAAAATGGAACTAATCACACAATTTAAAATAATAAATAATGGAAATAATTACCTGTTATATAAAAGTTCCACTCCAAAATGGCACTGAAACGGAAACCATGAATCCAATACATTAAAGCGAGAAAATGATGCAATTGGAAATGCATCGAGTTTGAAAAATGGTTTGATTTCAGGTGTTTAGACAGATCTCCTTGAGCCAAGCCTAAAAAAAGTAAGAGAGAAGAGAGAAGAAAAAAAGAATTTGATTGTAGAGGAACCCTTTGGGATATGTGAGTTAAGAGGGAAAAGGAGTAAAACCGATATTTTGAGAGGAAGAGGAACCGTGGGGGTGGTGGAGAGAGAGAACAAAAGGAGAAACTAAGGCATTTCTCTTTGTTAAAGTTTTCAGAATTCCCAAACCCTTGATTTAACCGTGTCCCTCGACCCTTGATTTATCAACACCAAAAACGAAGGGATTTTTTTTTTATTTAACTTCACAATTAAGATGGTAGCGGGAGACGAAAGTGGAGAATTGAGAGGGAGACGGAAGTTTGGAGAAACGGCGGGTTTTTTTTTCGCTAATTCTACAATTAAAACTCTAATTAATTCCCAATCCACGGGCAAAGATGGTGACCCTCGATTTATCCCCTCAAAATGAATCCCAGCACCAAGGAAGTGTAAAAACGAGCTGTTTTGTTAAGTTGATATATCACTCTCAAAATGCACTCCCTAGTCTTAAATCACGGATGTCTTTATGGTTTTGATTTGCATGCAAATATGCAATTCATCTCTTCAAGAACTGGCAAAGATGGGCTAGACACGACAAAGACATCAAGCTAGCAATTCTAAACTATGTGATTAGCAATTCAACATAGATTATTATGACAAAAGAAGAAGTCATTGGGACCAAAATATTTAGCAATTAGTATGACTAAAATTACAATTACTATGGCGAAGTTTTGATACAACTTAAAGAAGCGACAATTAAAAACTTTATACAGTGATATGCATGTCCAAAATTGAAAGTCTCACTAAATCCATAGAAATTCAAAAGAAAAGTTCCTGATGTTGCCATCAAATAAATTTGTCAAGACATTGAATCAACACATTTATTAACATATTACTTTGAAGTACATCTATCACATAAAGCTTCCGGCTTGCAGTTTTCATCTTATAAGTTGAACATCCATGTCATACTCTATCTATATCAGTTTGAAATAAAAAAAAAGATGGGAGCAAGATGAGATGGCTCTGCATTTGACCTTGCACCCTATGCATTAATTGGAAGTGTAAATTGGCACCGTGATCCAATCAAATCTACCCAAATTGCTTATCTTGCTACTCCCATGATGCAATGCTCGCAATAAGAAAAGAAAAAAACAGCCGAGGAAAAGAAATATTGGAACAACCAAATCCAATAAATTTCAAAGTAAATGAGGAGACATACCCATTAGAAGAAATGCATATCACTTGTGCTCTAGACGGTGATCACTACAACTACTGTTGAATGGGACAAAACAATTCCATCAAACTTATAACTATAAAAGGCTCATGACATGTAGAAGCTAATGAAAGAAGATATATGTGGTAATAAAACAAATCAGAAGATTTGAACAAAAAATAACTTTACCTTGCTATATGGCCTCTGAATGATATCAAGCAGAATACCAACATATGTTCGAGAAGACTGATGCATCCGAGGGAAATTTTACAGGCTTTACAACCAAACCTTCTACTGAAATATCTACAATTCATTACTAAACTCATTTCAATAACTTCCATTAAGTGTACTTCTTGATTTGAGTCGGTAAAAGCTTGGTTCATCCTCTTGACCTCTGGCGCCACTGGTTTGAGTTGGTCAAACTACCAACCATAAAATGAGAGAAAAAATGAAAACGCCCTGTTTAAAAAAAAAAAAACTCCATTAAGTGGGCAGGAACATGTCTACCAAAGAACCAATATATCTACCTAATAAAGCATGGAGTCGTAAACTACCACTAAAGTACAAAGCTCGAGGAAAAAAAAAAGAAGCAAGAACCCATCACTTCTAACGCATTACTATTCTTCCTACTATTCCACCTTACTCTTCATACAATGCTTACCCAAAGAAGAGATTTAACCGACAACGGAACCCAAATCCTCGAGATATCCGATAAATTAGTAGTAATTTCAATTCATTATGCTTTTATGGTTATGCCGTAAGTATGACATCACCATAAAGAACACCACCTCAGCTTTTCAATTTTGCTTTGTTCTTGTTTTGGTTTTTGATATAAATAAGAAGAAAGCTCGCTGCATTGAGAACTGGATTGAATTGCATCAAATAGTCAAACAACATGATTTAATTCCAATAGAAAAATAGGCGTACTTAGTTTGTTGCTTCATTCAATTTCAACTATACGAAGTTTAATATAATTCACAAATTATCCATTAAGCCCGAGTAAGCTAGTGACAACTAACAACATTTTGAAGTAAAAAAAATTCTAAAGCATAAAATAATTAGAATTTTGTGTACACAAACCTTGGCTTCCTTGGCAAGTTTCATGTAAATTTGTCCACTGAACTTGTACTTGCCAATCAACAAATTAAGATGTCTTATCCGTTAATACTTCAAACCCCCTAAGAAAGGAAGTAACTAACCAAACATCCATTTAGATATTGTACATTTATCATCACTACAACAATTCTATTATAGATTGATTGTTTATGCTCTTATGTTGCAAGTTGTACAATAAAATATTGAAATATGATACCTCTATGAGTTTGTTGTGATTCAAATCAGCCACTAATTTTGTCGACAATGCAATTCTGAATCAACCACTCCAACTCTTTGAATCATGAAATGAAGCTATAGACAATTGTAGAGCTTAAGAGTATCAAAGCAAGAATGCAAATTGAGTATACTACGCACAAAAATCACTTGGTTGTATAAGAAACTAAAAATTAGTGTTTTCTATATTGATATAAAGTTGAATCATGAATAAATATAATTCAAAGTAGTTTAACCGAATCTGGTCCAAATATGTTATTTCTATTGTTTTGAGCTATAGACAATTGTAGAGCTAAGAGTATCAAAAAAGAATGCAAATTGAGTATACTACGACAAAATCATAGTTGTATAAGAAACTAAAAAAATTAGTTTTGTCCATATTGATATAAAGTTGAATCGCTAATAATTATAATTAAAAGTAGTTTTACCAAATTTGGTTCAAATATGTTATTTCTATTGTTTATAATGACAAAAATCCGAAACAATTTTGAAAGTTCAACCATAAAACTCAAATCAATTATATCGAAGGATAGACTTAATTGACCAAAGTCACCAACAATATAAGATCAGGCCTCATAGTCATAATTAAAATCCAATGATTGCCCAGGAAGAGAAATTGAGAAATGAGACCTAGATACGTGTAAGATATTTCAACAGTTAACTGTGGCCTTTTCTGGGTGGTCTTTTGGCGGGTTTTAAAATTCGACATCTAACGGCTTCACTTTTGAGTTCTCCGTGTGTGACGAATTGACGTGAACCTTAATACCACTTTACATTATCAGCCCTGTCTAAACTAATAATAAACAGGAAGCTTATATAAGATAAAAATTAAAAAGGATACTTGTATTAATAGCAAATAGGTTATGTGTTACATAGTGTTAAAAATATATATCAAGTTCCAAGGAGAATTAAAAGGAAGCTTTGTTAGACTTCACTCTTTTATATTTAGTTCAAAAATCTAAAATGAGTGAGTCCATCTTCCCACCATTGTGCAGTTCCTTTGGCCATGGCTTTGATGCATAAGCCCTCCCTCTTCAAGTAAGGCTAAGGAGTGCATGAGCTAATGTAGTAGTAGCATACGCATAATACTCAAATATAAGTCCATATTTGGCATGAGTAAACGAACCGAAAACAACATATCAAAATTTCTAATATAATAAAGAGTTCATGATAGGGTGGGCAGTAAAACTTCGAGCAATTTGAATAATATCATATCATTAATGGAAGATAAGATATTAATTAATGAGTGGGTGGGGGCTGCTTATCCTACAATTATTCAAAAAAAAGAAAAATAAAACATGAAAACTGCCTACACGAAAATGTGAAAGGAATAATATTAAGATCAAACTATAAAGTCATACCTAAAGGCACAATTGCATACCTGTAGAAGGCTACGGACTTTCTATACTAACCGTTGAATCTTGATTAAAATACTATGATCTCCTTATATTAGCAAAATGCATTTATACAATACCCATGGCAGAAATGGCTCCCTATGATTATGGATTGTAAATCGGTGCATAATAAAAACAGTAGTATTGAAGTTATGAACACGTGTTTCTACACTTTCAAAAATATCAAATAATATCAACAACATCATAATTGTCCCTAGAGGAAGAATATTATCACATTTCTTTTAAAAAAAACTATTCAGCAGATAGTGTATGGTTCCGACATGTTCAGTTGACCAATACCATAATACTAAAATTTTAATTAAAAGGGAAAAAAAAATTCAGCAGACTATCTATAGTGATGATACAAACTTTACCACCTCTCCTTCAAGAGAGAGTTGCCACCTGCCATTACCATAACCTAATTCTTCATCTCAATAAAATTAAAGCTAAAATTTTGATAGTAAAATATTTGACTGGTTCTCAGTCTATGATCCTGTTAAAAATGTCCGATAGAAGGGACATGAAGAAAAATGACAAAAAAAATCTACAATATTAATCATACGCCATATATACCTAATTAGAATAGATAATACCGTCCAATATGAAGATAAATATTCGCAGAGAATATTTACCCATTAAAACATCACATAACTATACAATAGCATTTAACAAAAATAAGCAATGAATATGATTGCTTTCTCAACAGTGGGAGCATATTTGAACACCTTCACACAAAAAGAAGGGAGAACACAAATTATATCCACAAAAAAGCATTAGACATTTCATACCTGGACGTTTTCAATTTATTCAAGAATTCTTGCAACAAAAGATTTGTCATCCTGAGTTCAATGAAGAATAGCTTAATCAGTTATTCAATATAGATTTGATTGTGGTGTGGACTTTCAGGTGAAAACAAAACACATAAGAGGAGATTACTAACTTGTGAGAATACCTTCCAGCGATGGATTGAGATGAATTGCAAAAGAGAGAGGTGAGATTTGATTTAAAGAGATACTACCTGAGAAAAATAATGACTTCAGGGTTCAGGCTTTAAGACGAATTTCAATGAGGAGATTGTGAAAGGAATAATATTAAGATCAAACTATAAAGTCATACCTAAAGGCACAATTGCATACCTGTAGAAGGCTACGGACTTTCTGTACTAACCGTTGAATCTTGATTAAAATACTATGATCTCCTTATATTGCGCAAATGCATTTATACAATACCCATGGCAGAAACTGCTCCCTATGCTTATGGATTGTAAATCAGTGCACGATAAAAATAGGTAGTACTGAAGTTATGAACACGTGTTTCTACACTCGCAAATATCAAATAATATCAACAACATCATATTGTCCCTAGAGGAAGAATATTATCACATTTCTTTTAAAAAAAACTATTCAGCAGATAGTGTATGGTTCCGACATGTTCAGTTGACCAATACCATAATACTAAAATTTTAATTAAAAGGAAAAAAAAAATTCAGCAGACTACCTATAGTGATGATACAAACTTTACCACCTCTCCTTCAAGAGAGTTGCCACCGCCATTACCATAACCTAATTCTTCCTCTCAATAAAATTAAAGCTAAAATTTTGATAGTAAAATATTTGACCGGGTTCTCGATCCTATGATCCTGTTAAAAAATGTCCCATAGAAGGGACATGAAGAAAAATGACAAAAAATCTACAATATTAATCATACCATATATACCTAATTAGAATAGATAATACCGTCTAATATGAAGATAAATATTCGCAGAGAATATTTACCCATTAAAACATCACATAACTATACAATAGCATTTAACAAAAATAAGCAATGAATATGATTGCTTTCTCAACAATGGGAGCATATTTGAAACACCTTCACACAAAAGAAGGAGAACACAAATTATATCCACAAAAAAGCATTAGACATTTCATACCTGGACGTTTTCAATTTATTCAAGAATTCTTGCAACAAAAGATTTGTCATCCTGAGTTCAATGAAGAATAGCTTAATCAGTAATTCAATATAGATTTGATTGTGGTGTGGACTTTCAGGTGAAAACAAAACACATAAGAGGAGATTACTTACTTGTGAGAATACCTTCCAGCGATGGATTGAGATGAATTGCAAAAGAGAGAGGTGAGATTTGATTTAAAGAGATACTACCTGAGAAAAATAATGACTTCAGGGTTCAGGCTTTGAGACGAATTTCAATGAGGAGATTGTAGAATACAACCTATTTCCAAAAATAAATCAATTGCAGATTGAATAGAGAATTTGATGAGAACAAAAAGCGAATGAAAGAAAGACACTTCCAATTTTCTGTCATTCTTAGTTCAGTATCCAATAAAACAATGAAAGTAAACGGACAATTACAGAGCACGACAGCAGAGAGAGAAATTACCTGCCTGAAAGAGGAGGGCTTCACAACTGAAATTATTTGTCATTACACATTATCGATCACCTTGAACACATTATCTTAAACAAAGTGTTTCTCCAACTTCAAACATATATTTTGATCAGCCTATAAAACTATACCGGGTAAATATGGCAAGCTAATTAACAAATCTTTTAGTGACTGTAACATAGGAAGCCGACATTGCAAATCAGAAGCAAACAAATCTGAACTGACGAACAAATGCGTGTACATTCTGTTATAAGCATAGCTAAGCAAATGGTTTTAATTATTTAACAAATATCTTGCGTTATCGGGTGTGCGTTAGTGAGAGAAGAACTTGCAGACATAGAGTAGGTATTGAAAACGCCAAATAGTATAAAGACAACAAAATGGTCGACGACATTGTCCACGAACTAAAATGGTCTGTGTGAGCCAGATTTTGTAAGCGAACCAAAATTTCAGCTCAAAACCAATTAATAAGAAAAATAGTTGACTATTTCAGACGTGATGTGTTAGGCACTTGATAACCACATATAAACATCAGGCTAAAATAAGAAAACGTGCCAACCAGAAATATTAAGAAGATATACACATTTCAATATCTCAGAACAACAAACTCCTGATGGCATAAGAATTATGACATACCAGAGATATCCAAGTAAGCCTCGGGTAGAATGGGGTCATCGACTTCTTTGGAGTTTCAGGCTTAGGCTATCGATCACTTGTTGATATGCATGGTATCTATGTAGGGAATCTTTTGGGCAGTAAGGGAACTTCACGTGGATCATATTTGGCTTCAATGACTTGTAAATATCGACTTGCTTATTCATAGATTGATTACTGTTAGTTGGTTAAGTTAAATTATGAGGGGAAAAAAGAGAAAGGAATGGATTCATAAGTGAATAAGTTTTGATGGATTGCATGAAGCTAGGAAAGTTGCGGCCGAAGGTACTACTTTTTTAGTGTGCCCTAGAAGTGTCCTCGAAAAGAAGAATTTAACACCGACACTTCTAATATGATGTAACCTTAGCTATTGTACTGACAACACACATTTGGGCCCAGAACTTGCTCAAGTATCTACTGATAATCTTGAAGATGAACTAACGAAAAATGCAATTTAGTTAGTGAGTGAGAGAGATGATGCAAACAATTGGATTACTCTGCAAGAAGTTGCAAGAGAAAGAATTGGAGTTGGAGCATTCGAACTATAAGAAAAGAAATGGTTGAGAGAATGTATAAGCGGGCGGTGACAATGGAAGCTGGATCCAGGTAGCTCAGGAAAATTACAACCAGGCAGTAGTGAGTGTCCAGAGTTATAACCTCAAGGGAGTCATTACAATTTACACACAGAGCGGACCAACCGAAAGGGTTGTGGAGGTAGTGAGGTTGAATATGCAGCTTCCTCTCACATTGACCAAAATAAGTGCCCTATTCAGGATTCCACGTAAGTTACACCCACCAGAAAATAAAACTAAGTTGAATTCTTCATAAATATGAAACAATTAAGAAAAAAACAATTTCTTTGTTACCCATTTCTTAATTCAATCTGTACTATGCTTTGGAATTTTTAACCCTGGTAGCTCAATGTCATATAAACAGATTGTTTACACGATACTTATGCTAGATAATAAACTTGTATGTATACCATGTGCATATCAAAATAACAAAATTGTACACAAACTGACATACCATTTACAGCTTCAATATCCTCCCCAAGCATCACATGCCCACTACTCATAATCTCGCCTTCCTGGAATCAAATTTCACAATAAACAACACTCTGTAAACATACGACAGCGACATAATGAAGGCATGGAATATCTTTAAAATTTCTTACATTCTTTGTCAAAAAAAGTAAAAAAACAATTGAAGGAATAAACATTCCAATTCATTTGTTCTATACGATAAGAGCTGTCGTATAATAACATGGGTTACTTCAATAACAAACTTCTACATTGCTTTTAAATAACTACAACATAAATGATTTAACAAAAATGTCAGATTGTATTTCTCCTCGGTCATATTCAACAAAGTATTTAACAAACCCTCCCAATTTGCAAATGACAATTCAATCTTGGAACCTCTTCTCTGCTTCACATTCGCTTAGCTAATCCAATGCAAAGCTAATCTTGAAACACAAAAGACATACTCAATTAGTAATGGAAAAACAACATTCCATTGCAACGGTTGAAAAAATAAATATTACAACATAAAACAGCCTAAAGCATGTAATTGACTATGAACCTTAAACATTAACCTTTACCCTAAAGATTGAAAGATTAAGCACATATTAGTTCAAAACTAAGTCAAGGAGTTTTGGGCATAATTGGAAATGTAAAGGTGATCACTTAAATAATATTCAAAATCCAAACAATATCATAGGGAGGACCAAACAAAATCTGAAATATAGTAAATTAGGGAAATATTAGATATATAGTAAGTATTTTAGTCCACTCTCACTGTTTCACATGGACCATCCAAAGCGAACAGCAACAAAGCGAAAAAAAAATAGGTTTTAAGCAATTGTTCTTCATTGCTCGTAGTACATCAAAATATTTCAAACCATCCCCTTCTTGCAAAAGCCATCACTCCAGCACTCATGCTATTTTAGCTATCAATTATGCAACTTTTAATTTCTTTTCATTATTGCCAAAGCTTTGAACACCCTTGATTAGTTTAATGCATATTTCATAGATCCTGCTCTTACAAACTAACAACTCATATGTCATGACAGTTTGGGACACACCCCCATTTCCCTATTTCTTTTTGGAATAAATAACACCCTAGTTACCAACTAAACCATAGCAAAATAATAAAAGATAAGAAGTATCATATCAAGAAGAACTTATATAAACAAATCAACTTCGGCGATAGGCTCTATAATTCAATCTTATAATAGCTCTCTCGCTGTAAATTTTTCCTTATTCATTTTTTCTCCCCGTTATTATTGATGAGCAAGGACTCCCGGAGTCCCGGGGAATAGAGGATCAATATGTTAAAATATATCACTGACAAACATTATTTTTTGTACACTCTTCTTTTTGCGATAAAGAGAAGAAAGTTGGTATTGGTAAGTAGATAAGTTACTTAACCTTTCATACCTTCAATCTCCTCGATATTACTCCAGTTGATTCCGACCAATGACTAAGAACTTGTCAAGTGAACAATGATAAAATCGTGTGTGGGTATAATTGTAGAACCATTAGTTATATCCTTTTTTGACGCCACTTAAACAACCACATTTAAGTCGAAGTCTCATGCTACTTAAAATAACAGTTATAATAAAGTTTAAAAATGAAACAATTAAGAAAAACAATTTCTTTGTTACCCATTTCTTAATTCAATCCGTACTATGCTTTGGAATTTTAACCCTGGTAGCTCAATGTCATATAAACAGATTGTTTACACAATACTAATGCTAGATAATAAACTTGTATGTATACCATTTGCATATCAAAATAACAAAATTGTACACAAACTGACATACCATTTACAGCTTCAATATCCTCCCCAAGCATCATATTCCCACTACTCATAATCTCGCCTTCCTGGAATCAAATTTCACAATAAACAACACTTTGTAAACATACGACAACAACATATACAGATAAATTATTAAGTTATGAGTACACCAAATAGTAGAGCGTACCAATTGTCCCTTTCCAATTAGGTTTGCACTACACAAAAAGAGCTATCCAGAGTAGCTTTAGCAGTGATATTCGAAGCCCCCTTCTTGAAGTTGAAGAATTGCGAAAAGAGGAAATAGTCATTAGAATTAAAAAGAGAAATTTGAAAGCATTACAACCTATTTTCATAATTTTTCTTTGTGAAATATTAGAAAGTTATTGACTGTGTGGGTATAACCGTAGGATCATCTTTTGACGCCCCTTAAACAACCATTATAAAAGTTGAAGTCTAACCAACGCCAAAAGAATATTTGATGTCCATTTCTTAGACAACCCCCAACAGAACAGTTTTTATGAAGCTCAAAACAACCCTAAAGCAACGCCATTAAACGGTATAGCGACGACGCCAACACGAAGCTAAAAAAATGGTACACATTTCTTTGATACCCATTTCTTAATTCAAAAAGAAAAAACAAATAAGAGGGTCAATAAAATTCACCTCAAACGGCTTTAGATCTCTCGGAAGCTATTCTTTCCCTCGCAAACTAACAACACAAAATCATCAAACCAAGCAATAGCAAAAGATAAGGAGTTGTGGAAGTGGAGCAAGACCTGTAAAGGTGGAAAGGAGAAGCTTTTAAGAACCAAGTTTGGAGACATGAAGGGTTTTTTAACAATTAAGAAGCTAATTAATTTCTAATCCAACTCACGGCTGTCATTGTGGCACTCGCCATGATGATAATCAGCACTTAATTTGGCTACCATCAACTGACCACAAAATGGGAAGTGCCACTTCCAGTGACAAAAGGAAAGCTAACTCCAGTGGAAAAGTCTTCTATACCATAAGCTGGATCGAAATAAGTAAGTACAAATGGTTTGATGCCAAATGTGTATAATCAGTAGCTAGCCTTCTATTACAAAACCTTCCAGTTGCCTTCCAACTGAAGAATCTGACCCAAATGAAAATAATAAAAAAAAGAATTGTAACCTATTTAAACAAAAATATAGGAAAAAAGGGAAAAATATGGAATCAAGTAGATACTTGAAGATACCCAGTTTTAATATAATATTAAAAATGCCAGTTTTTAATATTATTTACCCATAAGATTAAATACACAAACTGAGGAAGAAGAAGACGCAGGAGTTAATACCTGTTAAGAATGTTAAGTCCACAACTGGGAATTGCTTTTAATTTGTAGACAATGACAATGAGCAAAGGAAGTGACTAACTCTGAGCTTCCTTATCCGAAGCAAAGGAAGGAAATGAGTGAAATAGAAGGTATAACGAATTAAATAAGAAACTCTAAGGTTGGCCAACAACTTTGAATTAGGCAAAAACATAGGCTTTGATACATTCTTACAAACCAAAATATACAAAAATCAAAATAAGAGCTATAATGACATGTTGGTCACCTTCCATTGCCATAGGTTGAAGGCAAAATAATCCTAATACTTTTCGGGGTTCAGGTGAAGGGCTGGAGGGTAGACCATAATTGTCCAACCAGCTGGAATTGTGTACCCTACAATATGGATCACCCCATGTTCATGGCATAATTCTTGATAGGATAAATACATCAATATTATAACCTACTTAAGCTGCGGGCGTGATAAGGGCTAGCATCCTTCACCTCAATTCAATGAGTTGGTTAAGTGTAATACTATATGAGTAATATGCATCATGTAAACAATATGTTAGACTACATACTTTTCTGTATTAATATATATACCTGTTAGATAATTGCAAACTTTATTGATAAATGAAACTCAAATACAATTGGGTCATGTTGGAAAATGATAGTAGCGGATGCATATGATCCTAAACCCATTTATCTCCTCTATGAGCCATAACAATAGTAGGCTTTTTACCAAAATTCGTGTGTGTCGGTTCAATATTGGCTCACTTCCATACCGCCTTTCAATGTCTCTTGTTGCTCTTCTCTGAAAATCAAGGGAGCAATGTTTCCCTAGCCCATGTTTTCATCAATAACCTGTAACATCAAATTTAAGAATCAAATTTATGGAAGACCACGTCACATTGGAAAAATTAACTATGAAATAAACTACACGAATGTTTCCTAGACTTACATGAGATGTGAAGGTCATAGATCTATACTCATTCCAAGTTAGTGGAGAATCCACATTTCCTCTGTTTCTAAGTTGGTGAAAACAAACTAGTGATGAAACAAAAGTTAGTACTAATCCAAATAGGAAGATCGACAAAATGAGAAGGGAAATGGAGCTCGACGAACCTCTAAATCCTTCAACACCCTGAAGGGTGTTTTGAAATAAATTTGATTGCCAAAGTTATTACCAAGGACACCGTCTCAAAGTTTGGGTAAAAGAATTGTGAAGACAAAGTAGGCAAGACCATCTACATTGAAAAGAGGCTCATCCGTCTTCATCTCTTCAATAACAACATCAAGAAAATCTTCATACTTCTTCTCGTGAGTAGAATCTTTCCTTCACCATCTTCTTTAGTATTCTTATAGCCCTCTTTGATCCCGGACATGGTTTAAAGGTATATATTACCACTTTATTTACTTAAGATATTGCTCGCACTATAAATGTAAGCACTTATATTTCATTTCTTTTAACTTGTCTATATGCATGATTCAACCGGGGCTTGAGGCTTAACAATCTTCAAAAATAGACACAAATCACAAATAGTTTATGGCTCTCGGCATCTTATCCGAAATGTCACTTGACATTTGAAACCCGTGAGTCGCAAGGAAATTTGGAAGAAGAAGTAAGTAATGCAAAACCCAAGAGAAATAGAATGACAACAAAGGTTGAGGTAATTTTTTGGTTTTTCACGTTGAATTGCCATTGAACTTGAAACCCAATATAGCGTGAATGAACTTGACACAATCAAGCATGCCCTGTTCCTTTTTGTTGAAGTTTTGGATTAATTCTACAAACTTCGTATCATCTTTGAGGGAATTACATTGATGATTTCTTCCTGATCTCTACATTGTTCAACGATGGTATATCGGCACAAAACCCTTAACAGCCCAAACATTTGGGCAAAGAGGTTGTTGTTAAAGCTATAATGCTGCCTCAAATGCTTCCATTTTCCACTAAAGAAGACAGGTCCACCCACCTTCGCACAAAGGCCCCTTTTACCCCTTGAATGACTTATTTCACTAATAATGTAATCAACTATGTTACGAATGGGTTGGGTATGGCGTTGGTAGTTTTGGCTTCATACGGGTAACACCCAAATTAAGAACTAAAACAACTAAAGGGCCTAATCAAATGCAAAGCAAGCAAGAGAACGCACCTCTTCATTTAACAAAGTGGCCAAACTCAGAGTAACTCGACCAACACAAACGCTTGTTGTTGATGTATAATATGAATACATCTCCACCAACTCTAAGTCTCTCAAAAATGAATGTGACAAATGCTTGATTAAAAAGAGACGACTAAGCATAAAGCCGGAGTCCCTCAAAGTTTAAAATGTAATGAAGCATCAAATAAATTGAAATGGAGTGCCCTAATATGGTGGCATTCCCTAATATGGCAGCTAAAATTTGCCCACATGCATATGAATAACCATGAAAAACGGTCCTTCTAATTAAAGCAAAGCGATTCCAAAAGCTTATTTGAAACAGTTAGCATTTTATCAATGCTTTAAAATTCCCATTTTATAGGTAGATATTGGTAGAGAAAATATCCCCAAGTCCCAATACAATGTGGAAACCATAGAAAAATCCAAGCTTAATGAAGTAATAAAACAGAGAAAAAAGCTTACCAATTTAAAGAGATAGCAATCTTCCATACTTTAAATGGCTCCATTGAGTGTCCAATTAACTCAATGCTTTGCGATTTAACCGGGTTTTAAGAACAAACACCATCTAGAAAAAGTGGGGAAAAAATCGTGAGAACTTAATGTAATAGGATCAAATTTATATCCATGCATCAAATTAAATAACAAGATGGTGTAGTTTAGATTAACAACATATGATGCATTTCATGTGAGGGTACAAAGTTAAGAGCTGTGATACCATCCCAGTGGAAGCTACTCATGTTACGCTTAAATGTGTTTTAACATGAGCAACTTTGACCCTTCCCTTCAAACAGTGTCGCCAGACAATTCCATCATAACATCATCCATAAACGCCACAACTATAGGAGCTAAAC
Organism: Coptis chinensis; assembly: GCF_015680905.1. Taxonomy (NCBI): domain Eukaryota; kingdom Viridiplantae; phylum Streptophyta; class Magnoliopsida; order Ranunculales; family Ranunculaceae; genus Coptis; species Coptis chinensis. Next base: position 85,885,543 of record NC_141460.1, read on the forward strand.
AAAGAAGTATGATAATGATTGCAATAATCAAATGGATGCAATGTGTGATAATCAAAATACAATGTTTTAAATTGTTTCTTGGACCGTTGAGTCATGTCAACCTCACCCATCAAAGGCTAGAATAGCCATATGAGAGTCAATCTTGACTTCAAAACCGAGCTTGGTTTGATAAAAGCTCGATAGATTTTAGAAACCACAGTAGGCTCTTCGCTTCATTAGATTGGACTCTACACAAACAACTTGCTAGAAAAAAAGAGGAAGCAAATCGAAAAGAAAACTATTAAAGTTTAATTCCAAAAATTAGCATCTATGAGAATCGAACTACATACTACACATTGTATGGGATTGATAATGATTTGGCACTCAAGATTGCACCTGAAATAGAGAAGTTAACAAAATCACATTTTGGAACAAACAAATGAAAACATACAATTTGAAGAACCACATGGGCTTTTTTTCAGACAAATTTAGGCGACTTATTGCAATGCTTTCTTGGGCAGGTTGTGAATAACCTCGACCCATCAAAGGCTAGAATAGCCATATGAGAGGAATGCTTCAAACCGAGAGCTTGGTTTGATGAAATTTCGATAGATTTTAGGAAGATGTAGGCTCTTTGTACATATGATTGGACTCTACACAAACAACTTGCTAGCAAAAGATGAAGCAATGGGCAAACTATTAAAACAAATTCCTAATAAATCATAATCTATGAGAATCCAACTACAAACTACACATTCAATGGGATTTTCAACGATTTGCTACTATAGATTGCATCGAAATACGATGTTAACAAAACCACATTTTGAAACAAACAAATAAATTACCATGGTGCTGAAAATGCATCGATGCTCATCAAAGAAAAGAGTCCTGTACTGACTCGCACCACTCCCACGCCGTCTATATAGCTCTGGGTAAATCACGCCGACCCCTCTTTGTCCTTTATTTCTAATGTGAACTCTGCGTGAGAAGAATCCAACGGATTAATCTCTATTTAGCATCCTTCTCTTGCAAGCATGGGTACTTAGGCATGGTCCATGTAAACCAAAGTTTTGTAACCAACCAAATAAGGATCTAAACTTATCTAAAGCATAAACGCCTAAGAATTATTTTTCAAGAGTTGTATAATTCCTTTGAGCATAGTTTAGCTTTTAATGCATACAATAAATAAAGTGGATTTATTATCTCAGTTTCATCCCCAAGACGTTAATTCAAACCGATAATCACTCAGCACACATTACGAGTTCGGAAGGTTTAGACCAATCTGGAAAATGGGCCTATGTAGTTAAGGCTTACTTTTTAAAGTTTCAAAAGCCTGCTTACGCTGTTAAAATTAAAATCAAAGATGGCATCCTTTTAAAAGCAAATTAGTTAATGTTCTTAGCTATTTCGAAAAATCTTGATAAAGTCTCTATAAAACTCCTGATGGCCTGTGGAAGGTTCTAATATACCTGACAAACCAAGTGGGTATGGTGAGGAGTTTGCTATCTTATCTAGTTTGGCCTTATCCACTTCGGGATGACATCACTAGATACTATGTGACCTAGTACTAAGCTTTTTTACCATGAAATGACATTTTTCCCAATTTAAACCGTGACACTTTCTTCTCATTAACACCATGTCAAAACCTTAGACAAAAGTTGGGACAGCAAATAATGAAAGAGTCTCCATAGATAGAAAATCATCCATGAATACTTCCATGAAACACTTTACCATGTCACTAAATATATTAAGCATACACCCGAAAGGTACTAGCAAGAGCATTACAGCGCCAAAAGGCATTCGCTTATAAAGCGAATGTTCTAAAAGCGACACGAAGGTAGTCTTTTCTTTGGTCATCTATATCAATAATAATTTGAACAGCCGAGTAGCCATCCAAAAAATCAATAAAAAGCATGACCAAAGCTAGTCGCTCAAGCATCCGGATCTATAAAGTGGTAAAGGAAAATGATCCTTTCGTCATAAAGATTTTAAACGCCTCAGAATCAATACAGATCCTCCATTTTATATGACCACGCTATGGCAACATATTCAACCCTTGGCATTACGCACTATGGTAATCCCTTGATTTCTTAGGAACTACATGAATGGACTTACCCATTCGCTATCGAGATATTGGTATATGATACAATCGTGATTGAAAGCAACCGTAGCACTCTTCCCCCACCACCTTTTCATGGCGGTGGTTCTGCTGATTACGGCGTTCATGAGAATTCTTTTCATGCTATCCTCCAAATGAATACGATGAGTGCATACATTAGGGTCAATTCTTTAATGTCAGCTAGGGACCAACCGTGTCTCTTCCTCCTTAGATAAATGTAGAGAAGATATAATAACCGTAACTACCATCCGATCAAGTCAATATACTTTAACTCAGAGAAAGAGGTTTAAGCAATGGGTGGGAAGGAATATTGATAAATGCTTCGAGGATCCTTATTCGAGTAATGAATACTTGCTTTAGCGCCAGGTCTTCAAACTCAGATATCTGAAGAACCGAAAGGTCTACACCTGTATGAAGATGGGTAAGCTTCCTCTACATAGAGTCATTGACAAAATCTAAACTTCCAAAAGAAAGGAATTTATGCATATGGTTTTCCTCGAAATGTGTTATTAAAGTAATCTTGAGCTAAGCTTTCGGGTCATGCTAACCTCTCCATCTATATTTTAATCTGGTAACTATTTCATCATTTTAAAAACATTTACCTCAACCGAAAAGATGGCCAAAAAGATGCGACATCGAACCATCGCTAAGGGCAGCTTTATAAGCTGTTGGTAGTCGCCAAGAAGGACGCCTAAGATGAACGTGGAATCGTGAGTCGCTAGCTTACTTCAGACGGTGAATAACAAAATCAGCAGAATAGTAGAAACTCGGACCTTAACAAGCATCGCTTTTCAACCCCACCCTTGTGGTACTTAATAGACGATCCGGCTTAATCGTAACGCCCATTTTAGTAGGTTGTATCCTTGTAAACCCATTTGTTTGTATAGATAATATGGGAGTAAGTTAACACTGGCCGATAAAAACATAAAATTTACTAGTTTACCTAATGAAATAAAACGATGAACTCTAAAAAACGTAAGTAAACCAAAACTATCTTATGAGCCTATATGTTTATCAAAGTTTCTACTCAATTTTATCAAATAGAAATGAGTAACAAATTTGTTCCAATTCTAGTGCTCTAGCATGGAATGTTTTCTAGTCTAATTAGTCGGTCTTAAGTCTAATGAGAGTTTTATGAAGCGGTGTTATACTACCATACAATATGAATTTGATTATGTTGAATTTAAACTACTTAATGCTATGGAAATATAATTGTTTTTGAATTCTAGATAAAGGATTAGAGGGAATTGAATCCACCTCGAATCCAACTTAATAACCTAGCATAGATTCTTGTATCTCGATTCTTACGCTCTACGCAAGAATTTCGAAGTTCTAATCCCTAGTGTTCATGGCATTTCTACCAAATACTAACTAGCATGTGAGGTCGCCCACCCATTCTCATGGCTTAATCACGACCTTCTAGAGTGGAATAGATTCTACAATGTTTCTACACTATACCACTAAGTTTTCATCAAAGCTTCATCAACCCTCTAATGGAGGTTTTAGCCTTGAGTCATCAAACCATCATTTCCCATGAATTATAACTACTCATCATATTAAAATTTAACTTAACTAAATTAACTAACAATGTTTCAATCTACTTAAACTACTTAAATGATAATCAACAAGAATTAAAACTAGATCTATAAATCGAGATGATAAAAATCAAATTGACAAAATAACTATTTTATTTATCTAATCAATCAAGAACAATGATTCAAAGACTTAATCTAAAACAAGAATTGAAAATGGAACTAAAACTTAATTAATCTATCAAAACTAGATCTAGAATTATCTATATTGTTTTAGGTCTAACTAGCTACCATTAACAAAGAGCTAAGCTTTGGTTTTATATACTTTCAGATCCAAAAATCGTGCATGGGCTTGGAGCCATGTTTTGGGCCAGAGAATCGCCCAAAACCCAATACTTTCAAACCAAAAGGCCTTCTTCAGCTGCAGTTGGTTTCAACAGACTTTTGTCCACTTTTGCTCCTCTGATTGGATCAAGGCTTAGACCATTGGAAAGCTCTTTCCGAGCTGGTCGTTTTGACATAAGGTAGGCCCAATTCGAGGTCCGAGTCCAAAGATATGGTCTTCGAAGTTCTATTGACTTTGTGCACTATTTCTCGCCCGCAAGGACCTTGACTCTTCATCTTTTGACCGGCTTTACAGAGGCTTTGTCTTCTTGAATCTTGGCCTTTAATCACAGAACTCCTTAGCAACCGACCTTTGCTTCCTTTATCTCGCTTAAAGTGGCACATTTCAAGACATAATGGACTTTTACCGAAATGCATAAAAACACGTGAATCAAGATTAACTCTTAATTATTACTCACATAATCGGGTCTAAAAGTATGATGTTACATGGTTAAAACTACAGTTTTGGGCTCTTATCAAACCACTCCCCAAACAGCATTTTGCTTGTCCTCAAGCAAAGATGAGAAATTAGAATAAGTGACCAAAATGGAGTTCTATCTACTCTTTTACCGAGCGATTGCATCGGACCATATACAACAGGCCTTAAACCACTAGGAATTCCCCTAATGGACGAAGTTATAGCCTCGCGGAGAGTTTTCCAGTGAAGGTACTCACAAACTTCAACTATACTACAACGACTAAGAAATAAAACTATTGTTTCTCATTCATGTCCCAACTATCTATACATCTCACTAGCAAATCAATAAGAATAACCAAGTTAAAAACCTAAACTAAATATACGCATAATAATCAATCATCTATGATACAAATATATATACTATGAGTAATACTATGAAATGCCTAGCAGGTTCGCTTTGAAAACTCGAATAGCGCCCTTAAGTAGGTCCTCACATAATTGTCAAGACAAAAACCACTTTGATTTTTCCACCAAGTTTTCATACTCTAGCCAGGCATGGGCACACTTTACCTTTACAATCTCAATGACAACAAGGAAGCCTGAGTCGATCAAACACATATGCCATTTACTATCACACTAACCTATTCCTAATTGAGCTAGAGGTCTTTATTAGGTGTCATGGGGATTAGAGATGGTTTAAGAAGGAAGGAAATGGATATTCAAAAGGACAAGTCCGGAGATAATAGAGTATTTATATTATGTAACTTAGAGAAAACCTTGTTATTTCTTTTTCTTCTATACTTTGTTTCCATCCTTAGCCATATTTTTCTTTTTCTTTCTTTGGCTTTGACTCCCTTTTATTCTATTTTTGGAGTTTTTATTTATTTCTATTTTTTTTTTTTTTTTCTTTTCCTTGGATGGAAACTTCTTTTCTTTTCTCAAGCTAAACTACTAATTTTGTTTTTAATGTGTTTTTTCTTCTTCTTTCTTCACTCATTCTATTCTCGACTTATTCTAGATCGGGTAAGTTGAATTTTTATTTTGTTTGTTTTGTAATTTGGTAAAGGAATTGTGGTTTATGGAAGGCTAAAGAAAGGCTCGAGGGGCTTAATTAGCGGAAAATAATTCATAGGTTTGAATTTCTGGCTATATCGATCCAAAGAGGCCTAAATTCTCGCCTAGATATGGCATAGTGATCAAGCAAGTGGACGCGGTGATTTCTATCCGGATTTTACTTCTCCCTTGTGTCATTTCTCAAATGTTTCATTTCATATAAGGCTTTTTAGGCTATATTCTCACAGATTTATGTAATAAGTACTCTAGCCTAGATTTCGTAAACTTACCGCTAACAATCATAGATACTCATGTAATATATTTATAGATAGATGCAAAGATTATTACCTACATATTAACCTAAGTTGCTAACAATTATTCCGATGCAAAAGCTACGCGGAGACTTCTAGATTGTTAAGCACATAGAGAGAAGGAAAACAATACCAATATTCCTAAGTGTATAAAGATAAACTTATTTATTTATATTTTGAAAATTTTAACTTGAAAACAAATGCATATTATACATATCTATATCCTAACAGATGCCTTTTAATTACACGGTTTCTATGCCCCCAAACAAGAAGCATGCTTTGTCCTCAAAGCATTTAAATAAAGAGGGTAGAAAAATACCATGGAAACGCTGCGGAAATTTTGGGACATCCGCAAAACAAGGTTAGAACATACTAATATAGGAAATAAAATACCGACGCGAACTCTATAAGAAGTTCCACCCATTACGGGTTAAAAGAATTAAATATGCTTGGGACATAAGCGCATAATAACAAAACTAAAAACTTACCTTTATCTCCCCGCTTTAAACGCCCTCCTCCTCATTAAAAGAGATGAGGTTCCTTCAAGATCCCCGCCACCCATTATAACTTGCCAAGCTTGCCGCCATTTATCATCTACTAATGCTAACCTGTTAAGTTGTTATTATGTCCGATGGGATGTACGGGCTTACCAAATGAGGCTCGCGACCGCCATCCCGCTAAGTCATTATTCGCGAATGAGCTTAACCACCCAATTGGTGGGTCTCATGACTTCAACCCTTTCCAATCTGCGGAATTGTGCATAGAATGTGTAAACAACTACGCGATGATGCTTACCAAACACAGCATAAGAAGATACTTACTTCATGGTTCGGGCTCTCTTAAGACTAGCGACTAAAACTCGGGAATGTCATATCGGGCGACGCCCCTCAGCCTAAAGCGAGGAAAATGTCACCGCCAGATCGCTTTTGCGTAAATGAACCGCCATTCCCCAAAATATTCATCGATGAATAATAACATGGTGGTGCTTTACGCTTAGTGGAAAGGCTACCAAGGGCAATGCTATATCGCCTCTAGTCCATTACTCAAAAATACCCTCCCCCATAATAATCATGGAAATATGTATAATCATAAAGATATGCATTATCGGGTCATATATGCCCATGTGTGAACAGGATCGTATGGTAATCCCCAAACTAAAGCCACCACATTTTTATTGAATTGATGTGTCGTCGGTCATCGACTACTTGACGGAGAATTCTTTTGTTCTCCATCCCGACATAATAGAATTTAACGTGGTCGAGAAATAAGCAAAGAAGTTGTGGCGAATATGAATCGCCATCACTTACCGTAGATGACGCCATCCTAATCGGGTAGGATCCCGTGGTCGGAACCAATGTCCATAGGTCTCGTGCCCAACACGCCTTCGAAAGACTGCTCGTGTATGACCATAGGGGATGTCATCTCAACTACTCTTTGAACAGTTCCAAAAATCCTCGAATGACCTCCAAAATTGGAATTTTCCGGTTGAAGCGCGTATGCAGGGCGCTGGGCCAGAGGGCCGGGTCCCGTCGCTGGTTTTGCTATTACAGTGTTTTGGGCACGAAGCTTTCAAGGAGGGTGCGCATCGCACGCGACTAAACTTAAACTTTGTGAAATTGTCGAGCGCAGCGCAGCGCAGAAGTCCCAAAACAGAAATTTGGAGGAAAAAGAAGGAAAAGCTTGGAGTTGAAAGCGCGGATGATGGGGGTGTAGTGTGGTTTGTTAGTGTAGAATGAAGGAGTTTAAATAGGTTTTGAGCTTCCAAAACGAATCGGCAAGTTCCCAAATTGTTTTAAGGCAATTTCCGAAATAGAAAATTCCAAACCCAAAACGAAACAAACCATTTTCGCGGATTTTCTAAAAATCCCCGTATCTTCATAACGGATTTAGAATAGTAACTTCTAAACTCTCCTACATTTCATGCTACCACCACACAAATCATAGATATGCCGATATCGCCAAATTATCAACCTTTCCTTCAAGACTACTTTACAACTGGATGATCATATAACTAATTATGCTCGGATAAATATTACCACCCCCAAACAAGTCGGAAGGTGGGATTAATGATAAAACAAGCAAAGACTAAATTAACCAATTATATTAAAAATAAAATTTAAATCCAAACAACATTAAACAAACACATTAATATTTAAATTTAACTACTTAATTAAAATCCAACTAATAAAACAATCAAAACCATGAAATAACAAATAACACAACCGATGGTGAACACCTAGCCATGTGATGAAGATGGGCCCGAGATGGAGATTGGTCCCGCATGGAGAATGGCTTGAACCATCTGTTCTTCGGCGACGACGCCATGCCCGGCTTGACTCGGCTGAAACAGAGTCCTCCACGGGTGGCATGCGCCGAAGCATCTCTATTCGAACAAGCTACCGTGGCTTCCATCTCAACCGAGTATCGCGATAACCGGGCTTGTTGATGCCGGTGGATAGTCTCCATGTTAGACAAGATATCATCCCCGAACCCCTTCGAAAGCATTTCAAGTCTCGTCTGAAGGTTTGTTTGTTTTTTCGAACTACAACTGCCTATCTCGATATCTTCACAAATACCATAAACGCAACGCAAGGCGTTTTTGTAATACTTGCACGCGCTCTAAATTAGAACTACATTTATCTAATGCATCGCCATCCATACATGTCATATCCTCCTTTCATCCTCCGACTCAACCATTTTTTCTTCGCATAAAACGCCAAGTCTCTTTGATGCAATCCAGATAGATACTTGCATTAGAATGCAATTTGATCTTAATAGGAGCAGATCTTGGCGACAGCTCTAAAGGAGAGCATGATCTTAGTGATCAATACTGGAAGAGGCGCCAAGCTTTTTCCCCACCTCTAATCACATTAAACATTAAATCGAGGATGCAGAAATTATACTTATTTGTTTGCAAAATCCAGAGAACGCGCATTGCAGCCGATATCAATCGACTTTGTCTTTTCCCGAGGATCGCTCCTACCAATCCACCGAAGCTACAACCATTGATTGGTTCTCGTGGTCGATCGGGCGGATTTAATGAGATGTCGGATTGTATTCACCCTCCACGACAAGATCCTTCATCAAAGCAGAACTCCAAGATAATCGATTCCTGAATTGTCGCTACTGTGTTGCTTTCTGCCGTAATTCCTAACAGTTCACCCAACAACCGCCTCAAGCATTTCCCTCCTCGCTCCTCGCTACCTTTATGAAAATCCTATCCCTCCAATTCTCGCTTTATAAAATTGTTCTACCAAATCATAGTGATAGAACTCCTCGAAAGTACCACACCCGCTCCAATGCCTCCTAATCATCTCCGCCATAAAATGGCTAAAGCCGTTTGGAAAAAGCGCGTTCTAAGAAAATTCTTCGTCAGAGTGCCATTGAAGTTTTTGAGACAACTAATGGTTTTGTAGACTATGGGGAGGCGAAGTTTGAAGAAAACAACTAAAACAACGGTGGGTGGCGGTGGTTACTTGAAGTTAGTTTTTGGAGTTAGGGGTAATGGTAATGGTTTAAAGAAGATTTTAGTTCGATTTGATTATCTTGGTGTGGGTGTAGTTAGGTTTTCTTCTATTTTTTTTTTTTTTTTTTATTTTTTTTTTTAAAGGTTTGTTTTTTACCTTGATAACCGGGCGGATTAACTAAAAAGAAAGAAACCGCGGCTTTTTGTTTTGGAAGGAAGGAGACGCACACGCAGGCGGCGGTTTGGGGCCTAAGCCCAATTTGAATTCGAAATTTTCCGATTTTTCACTAATTTCAAACTCAATTTGCCGCTTCAAGTATATCGTCCGATTTTGGCTTAATGAGTTATGGAAATGATCAAGAGAGAATTTCCAATCCAATGATCCATAAAACACTCAATTTCAACCATGGGTGACGATATAAAAGGGTAGAAAATGCCTCGGCGCGTGTGTGACGAAGTTATGCGTGGAACGTAAGGAAATCTAAGTTTAGATTACGCCAACCCAATTGAACTACAAGTAATGGGCCTAAGCAACACAAAATGGAAAGTTCGAAAGCAATCCAGATGGAAAGACCGATTAATTCACCCCCAAACAAATTTTAAACACAAAATTTGTTCTAACGCTGGTCGCTTAAAGTCGATTCCCAAGACTTGTTGATTGCTATTTCTATGATTAAGATTTTTTATTATTATTTATTTTATTTTTTTTTTTTTTTTTTATTTTTTATTAGTTTATTATAAGAAAAACGAAAACATTAAATACATAATTCACCCCATAGAGGAACATGACTCAAAACCGGAGAAAACATGCAAAAAGTGGAAAACGGAATTATGTTAACCGTGGACTTAGGATCCGTACTTATAGCCACACACTCCATAGGAGGGCCCGTTATTCTGAATGGTGCACTTACCACTATATGGAAGTGAAAGGAAGTACACCAATGACAAAGGTCAATCCTCATAGACAGTGGTCTTGTAAAAGGACTTCCTCTACATCGTGGGGACGTGGTTCGTGAAAATGTTTTAACCGCTGACCATTAACTTGAAAGGTACCGTTGTCATTTGATTTACCAAGGTGATTGCCCCGTAGCGGGGTGACTTCAAGAACTGTAAAGGGCCGCATTCAACGGTTTTAGTTTTCGGGGAAAATATGTAGACGGGAGTTGTAAAGCAAGACCTTTGACCTAACCACAAACTCTTTTGCAAGATTTGCTTATCATGAACACGCTTCATGTTAGCTTTATAATCCTTCATGAGATCGTAAGAATCGCCACGGATTTCTTCAAGCTCATTCAATTATAACTTGCATTTGACACCGCCTCATCAATATTGAAGTTAAGGCTTTTATAGCCCACGAGCATGGTGCTCTAATTCAACCGCAAATGACATGGTTTCCCAAATACAAGTCTAAAGGGAGACATACCCATAGGAGTTTTGAAAGCAGTTCTATATGCCCATAAGGCATCCGATAGACGCTTCGACTAGTCTTTCCTATCGTGGTTTATAGTTGTTTCTAAAATCTTTTGATTTCCCTATTAGAAACTTCTACTTGTCCGCTAGTTTGTGGATGATAAGGAGTTGCTACTTTGTGTGTAACTCCATACTTTTTTTCACTAGGGATGCAACAACTCAAGGTAAAATGTGTTCCACCATCACTAATGATGGCTTTAGGAATGCCAAACCCACGTAAAATATATTCTTTAATAAAAATACAACCGTCTTATGGTCATTGCTACGCAAGCCGTGGCCTCTATCCATTTAGAGACACGAGTCCACGGCAACTAGAATATAAATGAAACCGCGGGGAAACAGGAAAGGACCCATGAAATCAATGCCCCAAACGCCAAAAATTTCTACTATTAAGATTGGATTTAATGGCATCATATTACGTTTTTCGCGGATTCGCCCAAGTTGTTGGCAACTAATACACGCCTTGCAATGCACTTGGGCATCCTTAAAAAGGGTAGGCCAATAAAATCCACATTGAAGCACTTTTAGCGGCTGTTTTCATCCCACTAAAATGGCCACCACACTCTTTGTCATGGCAGAACGATAGAACTTCATTGTATTCCCACCGGGAATACAACGACTAATAATCTGATCCCGACAATACTTAAAAAGGTATGGCTCATCCCAAAGAGTAATCTTTAACTCGCCAAGAACTTTTACGCTCATTTCTTGACCAATTATAAGGCATAACATCAGCCGCTAAATAATTTACAATGTCAAGATACCATGGTAATAAAAATCGTGATACGATGCTCATCAAAGAAAAGAGTCCCAGATGGACTTAATCACTGATCGCCGCTTATGAAGTCTAGATAAGTGGTCGGCAACTACGCTTTTGACCCTCTCTTTGTCCTTTTATTTCTAATGTGAACTCTTGTAGGAGAAGGATCCAACGGATTAATCTCGCTAGCATCCTTCTTTGCAAGAAGGTACTTAATGGTCGCGATGGTCCGTGGTAAACTAAAGTTTTAGAACCAACCAAATAAGGACTAAACTTATCTAAAGCATAAATGACAGCCTAAGAATTCTTTTTTCTCAGAAGTTGAATAATTCCGCTGAGCATCGCTTAAGGTTTTACTAGCATAATAAATAACAAAGTGGACTTATTATCTAGTTTTTATCCCAAGATCGCACTAACCGTGATAGTCACTAGCATCACACATGAGTTCGAAAAGGTTTAGACCAATCGGGAGGTCAGATAATTGGTGCAGAGGTTGTAATGGCTTTTAAAGTTTCAAAAGCCCATGCATACAATTAAAATTAAAATCAAAGATTGCATCTTTCAAAAGCAGATTAGTTAAAGGCCTAGCTATTTTCGAGAAGTCTTTAATAAACCGCCTATAAAACCTCGCATGGCCTAGAAAGGCTCTAATATCATGGACAATCCGCGGGTTTAGGTAGAGTCGCTATCTTATCTAGTTTGGCCTTATCTACTTTGATGCCATCACTAGATACAATGTGACCTAGTACTATGCCTTTTTTCACCATGAAATGACACTTTTCCCAGCTTTAAAACGAGGCTCTTTCTTCACACCCGCGGTCAAACCTTAGACAAAGTTAGACAAACAAACCGTGAAGGAGTCTCCATAGATAGAAAAATCATCCATGAAAACTTCCATAAAGCTTCTACCATGTCACTAAATATATGAAGCATACAATCACCGGAAGGTTCCATGAGCATTACAAAGGCCAAAAGGCATTCGCTTATAGGCATACGCTCCAAAGGACATGTGAAGGTAGTCTTTTCTTGGTCATCAATATCAATAATAATCTGAAAATAGCCCGAGTAGCCATCCAAAACAATAAAAAGCATGACCAGCTAGGCGCTCGAAAGCATTTGATCTATAAAAGGTAAAGGAAAGTGATCATTTCGTGTCATAGCATTTAAACGCCTCAGAATCAATACGATCCTCCATTTCATAGGACCTCAGGTGACAACATAGTCACCCTTCCCGCTACGCACCATGGTAACTCCCCGATTTCTTAGGAACTACATGAATGGGGCTTACCCATTCGCTATCGAGATTGGGTATATGATACCCGCGATCGAGTAATCGTGAAGACTTCTTCCCTAACCACCTCTTTCATGGCTGGGTTCAAGCCGACGCCGAGGTTCGCGAGAAGTCTTCGCTATCCTCCAAATGGATAATGATGAGTGCAAATATTAGGGTCAATTCCCTTAATGTCGGGTTAGGGACCAACCAATCGCAGACCGATGTTCCTAATCACCCGGATTAAACGCGGTTCTTCATTCTTAGATAACAGAGAAGATATAATTACCGGATGACTACCATCCGGATCAAGTTGAATATATTTTAACTCGGGGAAGAGGTTTAAGACTGGGGTGGAAGGAAAATCAATAGATGTTTTGTCGGGTCCTCATTTTGCATAATGAATACTTGCTTAGGTAGCAAGTCTTCATACTCATATATGGAGCAAACCGGCGGTCTACAATTGGTGTGGACTCAAGGATGGTGTTGACTTCCTCTAAGTAGGAGTCATTTACAAAATCTGAAATTCCAAAAGAAAGGAATTTGTACATATTGTTTTCGGAAACGGTTGTTAAAATAATCTTGAGCTAAAAACTCGATCATGCTAACCTCCCCATCTATAGATTTTAACTGGGTAATTGTTTCATCATTTTAAAAACATTTACCTCAACCGTAAGATGGCCAAAAGATAAGCGACATCTTACCATCGCGCAATTTATAAGTGCGCTGGTAGTTGCCAAGAAGCGGTTTTCTAAGATGATCGGTATAGAGTCGGCTTAATTTTCAGATCGAGGATAACAAAATCAGCAGGATAGTAAAAACTCGAACCTTAACAAGCACGTTTTCCACTACACCCTTTAGGATACTTAATTGACATGTCCGCTAATCGCAACGCTATTTTTTGTAGGTTGTATTTCCCGTAGACCCATTTGTTTATACAAATAGTATGGGGAGTAAGTTAACACTCTGCCCCGTGTCTAATAACGCCGTCGCCATGTGGGAATCTCCTAAGGTGCATTTTACATAGGGATCTACAGTGGTCCTTGTGACTTAACAATTCCATTATTTTCGATAAAGTCGGGAATTGTTCAGTTAGAAAGGCGCCTTTAGGTATGTTGGTCTTACGCCTAGTAGTGCACAACTCTTTAAGAAACTTAGCGGTTAGGGAGCTTTTAATAGCTTCGGAGAAAAGAAAGGTTTATTGTTAGATTCTTGAAAACGCTCCTAATCTCCTCAAAGTTTGTATCCCTGGTTAAGCATGGCTAACTTCCGAGGGAATGGTGGTTTCACTCTATATTTAGCGTGATGGCTCGACTTGATGTGTTACCTTGGCTTTTGTTTCTTAGTTTGTTGTTTAACCGGTACCTCTACGCTGGTAGGCTCTCTCAGTTTCTACTTCGGTATCTAGTTCGATATCCTGCGTAGGAGTATAATGGGGTAACTATAGGCATAGTTACTTTGTTATCAACCACTCTTCCGTAACGGAGAGTGGTGATGGCATTCGTGTCACCTACTATTGTCGCTTTCCTTACTAGTATTACATTTACCTCAAAGGTCAGGTTTGTTGTTTTGTGGTTTGGGTATCGCTTTGTCCCGAAACACGCCTTTGGTTTGGCTTTCTCTAACCGCTATATGCCTTGATTTATGGATTATAAGATCCGTTGGTTTGACCGAAGTCATTGATTGGAAAAGTTGTTGGGTAACCTCAGTGATAAAGGCGCCTATAACGATCCGATGTGATGGTGTAGTAGTCCGCTGTGTGGTTAATCGAACTATCTCACGTTGATTATTTATGGGTGGGTTGTGATAGTTAATATTGTTAACCGGAACGATACCTCTATTGGTATTATAACTATTATAATTACCCTGACCTTGTGCTAAACCTTGTCGTGATTGCGCTTGGTTGTTATAATTATTATAATTTCCCTGACCTTGTCCCTGGCCTTACCTAGGTGGAGCTTGATTATAGTTGTTCGCTTGCCTAACATTTTGGTTATTAGACCCTGGAAGTGAAACTTGTTGATTGTTTCGCCAACTAAAGTTGGGATGTTGTCTCCATGGGGCATTAGGAATAGGATAGTTATTAATGGAGTACACATTATCTTGCTCTAATTGTTGTTGTTCATAGGTGAAAGGACAATAGGAGTCAGGGTGCTCAGGACTCAAAAAGACATTACATGGGTTGGAGTTAACATTCATGATGGGGGTAGGCTTTTGTTGCACAGAAATAGCCTCAACCTTTTTAGTTAAAGATTCGATTAAATTTTTAAGTTCTAGATCGGGTTTCATCTCAAACATACCGGGGTGGCCTTAACTCATTGAAAAAGAACCATCAGCCAGCGGGGATATCATCATTACCCCCAATTGTTATTACGTTTAGTTTGATCTTCTAAAAATTTGTAAGCCTCCGAGGCTCCTTTACTTAGGAAACTACCCCCATTCATTATGTCAAGGACTTCTTTATGGTGATGTTAAAGTCCTTTGAAAAGGCAACTAACTAACGTGTCTTTTGCTAGGTTATGGTGTGGACACTCAATAAGCGATCGGTGAAAACGATTCCAAGCCTCGAAAAACGATTCATGAGGATTTTGTCGGAAAAAATGAATCTTGGAAAGCATCTCATCCGCCTTTAGGGGTGGGTAAAAATGTTCCATAAACAGTTGAACAAGTTTAGCCCACGAGTCCACAGAGTTAGGCTTTGGGCGCTTAACCAAGACGCTGCCTTTATCGGCTAAGGTGAAGGAAATACCCTCGCTTTAATTTGTTCTATACCAACCGTAGGATGATGGAATGTTGTAAGGACTTGTTCAATCCTACGATGTGTGTTGGTAAGGTTTTCATGGTCTAAACCATGGAAAACGGGTAACAAATTAAATATGTTTGGGGAATTCAAAAAATCGGTCCGCTAAAACGATGCAAGATTTAGGGCTATCGCCAAGGCTTTGTAAAAGTCGGAGAGAGGAGTCTCTCTTTCTTCACCATTATGTCGGGTGGTTGGTGGAATAGTAGCTAGAGGTGTAGTGATTGGTATACTCGATAGATTTGTTTGTTGACGTTGACGGTTAATTACGTTCGTGTTTTTCTCCCACTGGACCTTTAATCTCATGCAAGTCTAAGTCTAAACACTCCACAACAATCCAAACAATCATGATATATTAGTATGAACCTCTAACCGAGACGCGAGGTATGGAAGAAAGGAATACCGATAGCGCCCTTGCTTCGCTTTATGAATAGCGTCTTGTTTACGCTGCGTGTTCAGTGTAAATAACAAGTTAGAACACGAAAAACTTAAAAATCGGGTTCAAAACAAACTTGTAGAAACCGAAAATTTGGCTTAAAGCGCTGAAGCTGCCAGATAGAGCGGCGGGTCATGGCCCCGGTGTAACTTGAAATTCCAGTGTTTTAGGTATGGTCGAGCTCCAATGGGGGGGGTGGTATTTCGTGTTCCAAAGAACTTAGGGTGTGTCGTCCGTGTTCCGTGCTATATAGGCAGGTGCGCCTTTATATAGCGCATCATCGCCAAAGGTAATTTTGTCGCGGAATTTTTCAACGCTGAAACGGATAACCACAGTATGAATCAAACGAGGGTGGGTGGGTTTAATGGGACTTAAAAATGACTAATTCTACTATGATAATAATGTTAAAGTGCAACTAAGATGGCAGCGGCGCCATTTAATAAATCATAAAATTTACTAGTTTACCTACGAAATGAACGATGAACTCAAAACGTAAGTAAACTAAAACTATCTTATGAGCCTATATGTTTATCAAAGTTTCTACTCTCAATTCTATCGAAATAGAGTGGAGTAACAAATTCATTCCACTCCTAGTGCTCTAGCATGGAATGTTTTCTAGTCTAATTAGTCGGTCTTAAGTCTAATGAGAGTTTTACGAAGGGTGTTATACTACGATACAATATGAATTTGATTATGTTGAATTTAAACTACGGATGCTATGGAAATATGATTGTTTTTTAATCTAGATAAAGGATTAGAGGGGAATTGAATCCACCTCGAATCCAACTTAATAACCTAGCATAGATTCTTGTATCTCGATTCTTATGTTCTTACGGCAAGAATTTTGAGTTCTAATCCCTAGTGTTCATGGCATTTCTACCAAATACTAACTAGCATGTGGAGGTCCTCCACCCATTCTCATGGCTTAATCACGACCTTCTAGAGTGGAATAGATTCTACAATGTTTCTACACTATACCACTAAGTTTTCATCAAAGCTTCATCAACCCTCTAATGGAGGTTTTAGCCTTGAGTCATCAAACCATCATTTCCCATTGAATTATAACTACTCATCATATTAAAATTCTAACTTAACTAAATTAACTAACAATGTTTCAATCTACTTAAACTACTTAAATGATAATCAACAAGAATTAAAACTAGATCTATAAATCGAGATGACAAAAATCGAAATTGACAAAATAACTATTTTATTTATCTACTCAATCAAGAACATTGATTCAAAGACTTAATCTAAAACAAGAATTGAAAATGGAACTAAAACTTAATTAATCTACTGAAAACTAGATCTAGAATTATCTATATTGTTTTAGGTCTAACTAGCTACCATTAACAAAGAGCTAAGCTTTGGTTTTATACTTTCAGATCCAAAAATCGTGCATGGGCTTGGAGCCATGTTTTGGGCCAGAGAATCAGGCCCAAAACCCAATACTTTCAGTCCAAAAAGGCCTCTTCAGCTGCAGTTGGCTTCAACAGACTTTTCGTCCACTTGTGCTCCTCTGATTGGATCAAGGCTTAGACCATTGGAAAGCTCTTTCCGAGCCGGTCGTTTTGACATAAGGTAGGCCCAATTCCGAGGTCTGAGTCCAAAGATATGGTCTTCGGAAGTTCTGTTGACTTTGTGCACTATTTCTGCCCGCGTGGACCTTGACTCTTCATCTTTTGACCGGGCTTTACAGAGGCTTTGTCTTCTTGAATCTTGGCCTTTAATCACAGAACTCCTTAGCAACCGACCTTTGCTCCTTTATCTCGCTAAAGTGGCACATTTCTGCACATAATGGACTTTACCTTGAAATGCATAAAACACGTGAATCAAGATTAACTCTTAATTATTACTCACATAATTGGTCTAAAAGTATGACTGCTATACACGGGGTTAAAACTACAGTTTTGGGCTCTTATCACTTTCGCCCCGTGTCTAGTAAAGTGGTGGTCGTCGTGGTGGGAATCTCCTAAGGTGCATTGTCAGATAAATGGGATCTACTGTGGTCCTCAGACTTAACGATTCCATTGTGTTCCGTTAAAGTTGGAAATTATTCAGTTAAAAAGGCGTCTTTAGGAATATTTGTCTTACGCCTTTTAGTGCATAACTCTTTAAGAAACTTAGCATGGTGAGGTAATTTTTTAATTGCATCCAGAAAAGGTAAGTTTATCGTTAGATTTTTAAAAACTTCCCTAATCTCGTCAAGGTTTGTATCCCTATTTAACATAGCTAATTTCTGGGGAAACGGTGGTTTCTCTCTATATTTAGCATCTGGATCAACTGGATGTCTAACCTTTGTTTTGTATTTCTTAGGTTTTACGGTATCTAGTTCAATCTCCAGTGTAAGGACAACTGGTGGGGTAACTATAGGCATAGTTACTTTGTTATCAACCACTCTCCCACAACGGAGAGTGGTGATGGCATTTAGCTCACCTACGTTTGCATTTTTCGTACTAGTATTACCATTCACTTCAAAGGCTGTGTTTATTGTTTTAGGATTAGCTATCACTTAACCTGGAGACACACCTTTGGGTTGTACTTTCTCTTGAGCTAACTGTTGTAAGGAAAGTTGGATGGCTTGTAAAATCTATTGTTGAGATTGCATAAAGGTATCAAAATGATCCGGTTATGGAGTAGCATTTGCTACTGGTTGTGTGACAGGAACTATGTCACGTTGATTATTAATTGGTGGATTTTGATAGTTATTATTATTAACTGGAACGATACCTCTATTAGCATTATAATTATTATTGTTATAATTATTATAATTACCCTGACCTTGTCCTTGTCGTGGTTGAGCTTGGTTGTTATAATTATAATTATCCTGACCTTGTCCTTGACCTTGTCGTGGTGGGCCTTGGTTATAATTGGTTGCTGGCCTAACATTTTGATTATTAAACCCTAGAGGTGTTACTTGTTGATTATTTCTCCAACTGAAGTTGGGATGTTGTCTCCAAAGGGTGTTAGGAATAGGATAAATATTAATCAAGCAAACATTATCTTGTTGTGATTGTTGTTGTTCATTGGCGAGAGGACAATAGAATTCGAGATGCTTCGACTCAAACATAAATTACATGGATTGAGTTGACATTCATGATGGAGATAGCGTTTGTTGAACGTAAATAGCCTCTACCTTTTCGATTAGATATTCGATTAAATTTTTAAGTTCGGATCGGGTTTCATCTCAAACATACCGGGGCTTTAATCATTATAGAAGAACTAGCGGAACGGGAGAAATCGCCACTACCCCCGTTATTATTACACTTAGTTTGATCTTCTAAAATTTATAAGCCTCGAAGGCTCCCTTTACTTAGAAACTACCCCCATTCATTATGTCAAGGACTTCTTTATGGTGGTGTAGAAGTCCTTTGAAAAGGCAATTTAACTAAGCGTGTCTTTCGTGGAGGTTATGGTGTAGACACTCTATAAGAAGATCGGTGAAACGATTCCAAGCCTCCTCTGAAAATGATTCATGAGGATTCTCGCCGAAAGAAATGAATCTTGGAAAGCATTTCATCATCTTCATGAGTGGGTAAAATGTTCCATAAATAGTTGAACAAGTTTAGCCCACGAGTCCACGTAATTAGGCCCTTGGCGCTTATCAAAAAGCCGCCTTTATCGGCTAAAGTGAAAGGAAATACCCTTAGTTTAATTTGTTCAGCACCAACCGTAGGATGGTGGAATGTAGTAAGGACTTGGTCAATCATATGCATGTGCTGATAAGGCTTTTCATGGTATAACCCATGAAAAACGGGTAACAAATTAAATATATTTGGGGGGATTCGGAAATCCCCCACTGGGTCTGATAGAACGATGCAAGATTTATGGCTATCGTTCAAGGCGTTGTAAAAGTCAGAGAGAGGAGACTCTCTTTCTTCAACCATTATTTCAGGTGGTGTGTGTGGTATATTAGCTAGAGGTGTAGTAAGTCGTATACTAGAAAAGCGTGTTTGTTGATGTTGCCGGTTGATTAGGTTAGGCGTTTTTCTTCGGCCTGACCTTAATCTCATGCAAGGCTAAACCAATCTTAATGAAACACAACAACACTCCAAACAATCCTGACATGCTAGTATGAACCTATAACAGGACACTACACCAAAACAGGATATTAATAACGCACACTTTTTTTGTTCCTAACGTTTTTCAAGCGTAACTAGATTCCTAACAGTTTTCGGGAGTTAACATTATATATAAAGTGTTACGTTAATTTTTCCTGATTTGAGAATTATTTTTTAACGTTATTTTAAAACTTTTGTTTTGTCAAAAAACCGTAAGGGTTACGATTATTTTAGAAAATAAAAAAATAAAGACCAAAAATAAATTTTGAGTGGCCTAAATTAGAATTTTTAGGGGAGAGGGAAAAAATAAAAAGATCGCGCTCTCTTTCCCATCTAAAAATGATATCTCTTATGATATTTTGTTTTCTGGTTTTTTCATCACCTCTCTCTCTCTCAACCCAATTAACACTTCTGCCACCGCCGCGCCATCGCTATCCGGTAGTATTCCCTTTCTTCTTCTCCTTCTTCTTCTTCTTCTTCTTCTTCTAGGGTTTGATGATAATTTTTGTAATATAATTTCTTCTTTTTTCACCCTTTTCAATCAGGTGGACTTTAATCCATAAATGTTGGTGCTAGTTGTTTCAGTTAAAACCAAAGGTATGATTTTTATTTTAATATTTTGTATTCATCGATTGGAAAAATTCGATTTTATTTTGATATATTATGTTCTTCAATGGAAAAATCCGATTTTTTTTATTTTCATGTATCATGTGTTCTATATATGTAATCTGATGAGTGTTGGAGTTCATGATTTTAGTGGTGATATGTTTTATTTTCTTGGTTTAAATCAAGGGAATTACAATTTTTGATAAACTAACCTCGATTCTTTAATATGTTTTACTCTACACAGTATTGTCATGTAATCGTAGTAATATCTTGCGATTCACCTAATTTTCCAATTCTTATCTTGGTTCAGTATTATACTGTGATTTAATATAAAGGTATATATTTTTTATTATTTTATTCTCTTTCATTATGTTTTTCAATTAAATCTAGTAATTTGGTGGGTTTTTTTTTCAGAAAATGAGCAGATTTCCAGCTTGTAGTTGACTATCTATAGTATCAAATGACTATCTATGGTATTGTTGTTTTGTATAAGGGGATATAGAATTGTGGAGTGACATTATTAGTGTTTAACTGTATTTCATCGATAATAGATTACACATATCTACGTGTCTGATTTAGTTGTATTGATTATTGTAATAACATGCCAGTTGAGTGCTTGGTCGTAATGTGGATTAGTTTTATTTAGAACTGTACTTTTTATGAAATGATCTTTAATTGTTGGATGGCTTATGTATAATATGTATCATTTTGCAATAAGTAGGGTAGAGTATAGATGTTGTCAGATAAATTCCAATGGTATTTCTGTTGTTGATTGAGTTGGAAAAATATAAATTGACTTTAGATGTTTAGAGCAATGAGACATACTTGTTTGAAGATGGTACAAATCTAGGTTAAGGATATATTGACTCGTGTGCTACATAATCACATTGGCATCATTTTGACATGTCCTAGTTGTTGCCACTCGTGTCTTGTCAATTAGTTTTCTTGGTTATCCATCCATGTATATGATAAGAGCCCAAAACTGTAGTTTTAACCCCTTAATAATCATACTGTTAGACCAATTATGTGAATAATAAGTAAGAGTTAACACCGACATTCTGCTTTTTATGCATTTCGGGCTTCAAAGTCCATTATGTGCAGAAATGTACCACTTTTTAGCAAGATACAGAGCAAAAGTCAGCCAGAACTCCGAAAAAGTATCTTCTTTGGACTCGGACACCGAATTGGGCATACCTTATGTCAAAACGACCTCGGAAAGAGCTTTGTAATGGTCCAAGCCTTGACCCAATCAGAGGAGCAGAAGTGGACCAAAAGTCTGTGGAAGTCAACTGCAGCTGAAGAGGCCTTTTGATCGAAAGAATTGGGTTTTGGGCCCGATTCTCCGCCCAAACCCCGGCTCCAAGCCCATGCACGAATTTTGGATCTGAATGTATAAGAACAAAAGCTTAAGTCTTTGTTAATGGTAGATAAAGTAGAGAGAAAAATAATAGTTAGCTTAGAATAGAAAGTAGCCATTAAAATAGCTTCTAGATCTAGTTTTATTTAATTGTTTTTGATTAAGTATAGTTTCAATATCTAATTCATTTCATTAGATTAAACCTTGAATCTTGTTCTTCATTGGATTAGATCAATAAAGTAGTATTCTTTATCCATTTCGATTTTGTCAATTCCAATTCTAGATCTAATTTCAATTCATGTCCTTAGTTCAATTTAGTCATTAAATTAGATTTCATTATTGTTTAATTAAATAAATCTCAATGCGTTATATTATGTTTAGTTTTAATCTAAATGGAAATGATTGCGGAATGATTCAAGGCTAAACCTCCATTAGAGGGGGTTGTGAAGCCTTGATGAAAGCTTGATTCCGATTATCGTAGAGTCGCCGTGATTTTCTATTCCACTCTAGAAATGATTAGTTCACCATGAGAATGGGTTTAATTGTTCACATGCTAGTTATGAATTGGTAGAAATGCCATGTATAATTAGGGATTAGGAATAACCAATTGTTCTCATGGGCGAGTTCAATTCGGATTACTTACGATTTATGTCGTTAGTGGATTAAGTTGAGTTAAGGTGGAATCAATCCCCCTAATTCCTTATCATAGAATCAACGTAACATTCCCTTTAGTTGACCGATAAGCGACTAGTTGCATCTTGTGGGTAGTTGCATCGTAGTATAATTCCTTTAAAGTAAAACTCATAGACTTAAAAACGACTAGTTAGATTAGAAAACAATCCGCTAGAGAACTAGGAGTGGAACTAACTTCGCATCTACTCCATTCTATTTCGATAGACCTGAGAGTAGAATTCTTTGATAAACTTATAGCATCAAAATAGTTTAGTTTACTTACGTTTTGAATTCATCGTTTATTTCGTAGGTAAATTAGGCATTTTACGTTTATCAAATGGCGCCGCTACCATCTTAGTTGCACTTTAGCATTGTTTTCATAATAGAATTAGTAATTTTTAAGTCCCATTTCACCCACCCACCCTTGTTTGATTCATAATGTGGTTGTCGCTTCAGCTTTTGGAAAAATTCATGAAAACGCGAGAAAGCGCGACCGCGCCGAAAGAAAGAGAGCTGACCCGCTTATCTTAATCGGACTTCGCTTATACATCGAAGGCCTACGCTTCAAAGAGAGCGACCAGCCATATCTTTCGAGCTCGACTTTTGCCTGAAGCGCTACTAAGATAAGATAGAAGCCAGCGCTTTAGCTGGAAATTTCGGATTTCCACAGCTTTGCTTCGAACTTCGAAAGTTGTCAAGTTTTTCAGTGTTTTATTCTCTTATATACACCGAACACGTACACAAGACGCTATTCATAAGCTTAAGCAAGGACGCAATTAGGTATTCCTTTCTTCCACACCTCGATCTCCCGTTAGAGGTTTATACTAGTACATCGAATTGTTTGGGGTGTTGCATGTGTAGTTAAGCTCGACTTAGTCTTGCATGAGATTAAGGTCAGTGGTCGCATAAAACACCGAACGTAAATACACAACAACATCAACAATCAAGTCTATCTAGTATACCACACACTACACTTCTAACTACTATCACACACACCATACCGATATAATGGGGAAGAAAGAGAGACTCCTCTCTCGGACTTCTACAAAGCCTTGAGCGATAGCCCCAAATCTTGCATCGTTTCTAGCAGAATCTAACCGGGATTTTCGAATCCCTCCAAATATTTTTAATTTGTTACCCGTGTTTCATGGTTTAGACCATGAAAAACCTTACCAAAGACACATGTAGGATTGAACAAGTCCTAACAACATTCCACCATCCTACGGTTGGTTCGAACAAATTAAATTAAGCGGTATTCCCTTTCACCTTAGCCGATAAGGCGTGCCTTTGGTTAACTGCCCCTAATTAATCGTGGACTCGTGGGCTAAACTTGTTCAAATTGTTTATGGAACATTTTTACCCACCCCTAAAGACGGAGGATGAGATGCTTTCTAAGATTCATTTCTTTTCGACAAAATCCTCATGAATCATTTTCAGAGGCTTGGAATCGCTTTCACCGACCGCTTATAGAGTGTCCACACCATAACTTAGCAAAAGACACGTTAGTTAGGCCTTTTTTTCAAAGGACTTCAACATCACCATAAAGAAGTCCTTGACATAATGAATGGGGGGTAGTTTCTTAAGTAAAGGAGCCCCGAGGAGGCTTATAAATTTTTAGAGGATCAAACTAAGCTTAAATAACAACCGGGGGTAGTGATGATATCCCCCGCTCCGCTAGTTCTTCTTCCACGCTTAAGACTACCAAGTATGTTTGAGGTTAAATCAGATCGAGCTTAAAACTCTAATTGAATCCCTCACTAAAAAGGTAGATGCCATATCCGTACAACAAAAGCCAATCCCCGTTATGAATGTAAATTCAAATCCATGTAGTTTCGATTTGGAGTCCCGAAAGCATCCCGAATCCCATCATCCCTATAGCCTATGAACGGGCTTGTTCCATTAATAGTGAACCTAACGCCTGAGAGACAAAATCCCAACTTCGGTTGGAGAAATAACCAAAACGCCACACATCAAGTGGTACAATAATCAATATGTTAGCCTCACGCAAAGCTTTTAACCAAGCTCCACTACGACAAGGACGTGGTCGTGGTAATTTTAATAATTATAACAACCAAGTGCAACACCCCGACAAGGTCAAGCACAAGGTCAATGTAATTATAATAATTATAATGCTAATAGAGGTATCGTTAGGTAAATAATAACTATCAAAATCCACCAATAAATAATTCACGGGAAATAGTTCCAAAGAACACCCGTGACCACTACACCCACACAAACCGGATCGCCTTGACACCTTTATACAAGTGAGCCAAAAAACTTTTTCAAACCATGGCTCAATCCAACCAACAAATTTCTACAATCCGTAACTAATTTAACCCAACGGTTGGCTCAAGATAAAGCCCAAACCAAAGGTGTGTTTCCAGTGTAACGCATAATACCTAATCCTAAAACAACAAACACAGCCTTTGAGGTAACGGATAATACTAGTAATGAATTTGAAAATGTAGGTGAGATAAATGCCATCACCACTCTCCGCTCCGGCAGAGTGGTTGATAACAAAGTAACTATGCCTATAGTTACCCCACCGCACCAAGAGTCTCCTACACCGCTATATTACTAGATCTTGAAATAGAAACCCAAGAGCCTACCATCGTAGAGTACCCCGCCACAACACAACCAAAAAAAGCTACGGTAAAACATCCAGTGATACCATTGCTAAATATAGAGCGAAACCACCGTTTCCACAAAAATTAGCCATGTCAACTAAGGATACAAATTATGAGGAGATTAGGGATGTTTTAAGAATCTAACTATAAACCTTCCCTTCCTCGAAGCTATTAAAAGCTACCACATCATGCTAAGTTTCTTAAGGAATTGTGTACTACTAGGCGTAAGACAAATATACCAAAAGACGCTTTTTAACGTAACAATTCCCAACCTTATCACCACCATAATGGAATTGTTAAGTACAAGGACCCCGGTCGATCCCTTGTATAATGCACCTTAGGAGATTCCTATACGACCACGGCGTTATTAGACACGGGGGCTAGTGTTAACTTACTCCCATTTTATTTGTATAGACAAATAGGTCTAGACAAAATGCAACCCCACTAAAAATGCGTTGCAATTAGTCGATCGGTCTATTAAACCCCTAGGGGTGTAGTTAAAAATGTGCTTGTAAAAGTGCAGGATTTCTACTATCCGCTGATTTTGTAGTCCTCGATCAGGTAAGTCGCTAACCACTCGTGTCCGATCATTTTAGGGCGTCCTTTCTTGGCAACCCGCCACGCGCTCATTAATTGCCGCGGATGGTTCAATGTCCATGTCTTTTGGCCATCTTGCTGTTGAAGTCAATGTTTTTAAAACAAGGACACAAGCATCCGATTCGATATATGGATGGAGAGGTTAGCATGATCGAGAGCTTTGCTCGAGATTATTTCAACAACACGTTCCATGATGATCATATGCCCAAAATTCTTTCCTTTGGAAAGTTAGACTCCAATATTTTCATTCCTACACTAGTCGATACACATGTTATTGACGAGGATGGGATAGATGACTTTCTCAAAGACGCAGAGGACTACCATAGTAATGTGGATATGACCAATCTAGATGGGGAATTCGATGAGTTTCTTCGAGTAGGTGACAATTCACCCTATCAAGAACTAACTTGCACAACAACCACCTCGATGCCCCTCCTTCCACCCTTTCAAAGGAATCTCGAGTTTGCACTCGATCCTGTTGTTTCTTCTCAGGCTTCATAATTTTTAAATCCTCCTAGCAAACGGATACTTCCGGAAGGACAACCTATTTGACACCTTCATTTTTCAGAATTGAGGAGTCCACACACACAATGAATGAGTTCGATGCTAAAACCACATCCATCATTTGTACAAGCCTTTCTCTAAAACTTATCCATATCCACCATATCCTTCACAACCATTCACTTTTCCACACTTATTTACTAGTACACACACTCATTCAAGAATGAAAAGAAGGTGCATGATAGGTTACACAATAGGGTTATCCGACTTCGTTTTGGATTCCACTAAGTCGCGGTCGAGGAAATCTTGGTGTTTCATTGTGTTTGGATATGTTTCCTCGATATTTATTTATGGAATGATCCACAACTATTTTCGGTTGTTGTTGATATATGATCAACTGCATGTTCATACATATGTTTTAGATAAAGTCTTGAGTATCCGACTATAAACGACTCAAATTTCTGTGTTGGTGCATTTCCTTTCATTCCAATATATTGGTGAGTGCACCATTAAGGTAACCGGACCCTCCCTATGGAGTGTGTGGGTGGCGTGTAAGTACGGATCCTAAGTCCACGGTTCACATAGTTCACGTTTTCCACTCTTGCATGTTTTTCGGATTTTTAGTCATGTTTCTATGGTGTGAATTATGTCTTTATTGCTTATTGTTTTTCCTTCTAAAACTAAAATAAAAAAATAAAATAAAAAATAAAATAAAATAAACATAGTAATCTATGAAGTCTCGGGAATCTGACTTTAAAAGACCATCGCTAAAACAAATTTTCTAAGCTTCGTTGTAAAAAATTTGTTTGGGGTGGGTGTGTTGTGTTTCTGTACTAAAATGTTTTATGTCCCATTAGAGTTGCTTAGGCCGCTTTTATTGTATTACGATTCTGGATTGACATGATCTATTCATTTAGATTTCATTCGTTCGCGATAACTTACGTCATGCACGCATTCGAGAGACGTTTTCCACTATCTCGTATGTCATCGAAGTCGGAATAGAGTGTTTTATGGATCATTGGATAGGAAATTCTCTCCTGATCATTTCCATATCTCATTTGCAAAAATCGGACATGTAACGAAGCGGGAATTTTGATTTGAAATTCGCGAAAAAATCGAAAAAAATCAAAATTTCGATTTTGGGCTTGGGTCCAACCAGCTTCACACCAGCCCATGGAGAAGCTTCCGCTTTACATTCTCACGCAACAGTTCATCTTTTCCATCTTCCACCGCCATTAACAACCTCCAAACCTAGAAAAATCAAAATTAAAAAGAAATACCATAAACCCACGCCAAAAATCAAACCCCAACCCCAAATCGACTTCAAACACCAATCAAAACAAAATCCACCAATTTAACCCAACAAAAACGACCAAAATTTCAAAAATTTGTTGCTCCGCCGCCACCATACCACCACCACAACTTTTCCTTAGGTCGGTCAAGTTAATCCACCACCACCACATCATATTTAGACCCTCACTCCATTCCAAACACTAGATGGCTCAACGAATTATTCCGAGCAAAGTGTTCATCGCCGACCATTTCGCTACCGCTTTTACGTGACGAAATGGCTAGTAGAGACTGGAGTAGTTCAGGGTACTTTAACCGAGGACTTCTATCACTTAAGACTTGGTCGACGGTTCTATAACACCGTGGAGTTGGAGGGAGTAAGATTTTTGTGTTGGTGAGGAAGAAGAAGAGGAGGAGTTGACTACGGGATTTGTTGGTCGAGATTCTAGGCATTCCGCCTAGAATCAATCTCGATGCCGCTTTTACAGGATCCCCGTTTGACGGGTTGAGCCGTTGATGGGCGCATCGGTCATCAATGGGAGCTACAATCCAAACTCCCATCAGGCGCCAGGCATCCTCGAGGACCAACCAACCGGGCTACAGCCAAATGGATTGGCCGGAATGTCCCAGGCAAGGACAAGGTCGATGACATCGGTCGACTGCCTCCACGCCCTATGGATACTCCAGAGCGGAAGTACGATTTTCAGATCCCGGAGTTTTTGGTCAACATGATCGAGGTTGGGACGGTCGTTGGCACCTCTTCCGCGGCTTATCACTAAGATCATGTTGAAGATGAAGGCAACTCCCGCCGGAGGATTTACATTACCCTCGCACGGAACCCGCGTATCTATAGGGAGTGTGTCCAACAAGTCTGGAAATTGCCCGAGGATAGGGAACGGAATGAAGAGGGAGGTGGGGGGGCCAGGATGATTCGGAGGAGGATGAGGAGGATGGCACTTGCTTTGATAACGGATGCCTTCCGAGGTGTTGGTCCGATGCCGAGCGCATGACTATGCTACATAGGGGCACGCGTTCACTCAACACTCTCTGTCTGCGACCTCCGGACTCGGACAGCGACCATTCACCACAACTTCGAGATCCGCGACCAGGGAGGATGAGAGATGGGAGCTTGGCGAGGATCGAGATGGAAGAAGCCCGGTTTAAGTGGAGTGGATATGCTAGCACGCTTCCCACCTCGACGGACTCGCCTCGAGGACACAGACTACTAGGCATGAGCGCCGTCCGCCTAAGGACGATCTTCTGCCGACCTTCGAGCCCGTGAGCCACCACTGAAGTTCAGTGCCCTCCACCACCAATGGCGCAGGTGTTTAGAGAGGATGAGGAGTGATATTCCCTTTTTTTATGTTTTAGTAGTTGTTGTTTTATTTACTTTTGTTGTCTTTATTGTAATGTAATTTTATTTCAAGAATGTGAATTTTGTAGTGATAATTCAATGAAAATTTTAATATAAAGGGTTATTTTCAGTTTGTGTGTTTGTCTCATATTAATCCCACCTTCCAAACTTGTTTGGGGGGTGGTTTGATCATTTCACGCTTTATTTTTTTAAAAAACCCTAGTGTTAGAATTTATCGGAGTAAGGTGAAAATATGGTCCGATAGGCATATCTATGATTGAGAATCATTGTAGGATGAAATCTAGATTAAATAGGTACATTCAGTCATAATATCCAAATAAGAGATCCGGGTTTGAATTAGAATCCGTGATATGAGTTGTTTCCGCTGAAGTTTGGAAATTTTAGGATTCTAAACCGAAATTAGTTTTGGCAACTTTCCCGATCCATTCTAGCAACTTTAAGCCTATATAAACTTGATACAATCTATCCTCACAACTCACACTACACCTAAACTCCATCACTCACCCCTTCAAACCCGCGATTCCCACGTTTCGACTTCATTTTTTCGCATTCTGCGAATCTTTCGGCGCCAGCGCTCTAAAGTTGGCCTTCAGCCTAAAAATTCTGTCGGAAAAATTTGTCGCGGGCGCCACGCTTCTAGTCGAGCGACCAGCTTAAGTTAATGGAAATCAAAAATACAAAGAGCGCCAGCGCTTCTAGTCGAGCGACCAGCGCTAAGTTATTGGAAATCAAAATACAAAAGGCCTAGCGCTTCTAGTCGAAGCCGACCGGCGCTAAGTTCGGAAATCAAAAATACAAAGCGCCGCGCTTCTAAGTTGAAGCGCGCCAGCGCCCGACTTCTCGGACCGAAATTTTCCAGTTTTTCGTAGTGAAGTTTCGGATCATTAAGTGAGCTATTCAAAGCGTAATTTTGAGATGACATCTCCAATATTGATACCGAAATCTTTCGAAGATTTGTTCCAAAGCACTACTTACGGTGCTTGGTTTCGCGAGGTGATCACATATGTTGGCTGGGAACCTCTTATGGTAAGACCGGCTGAACTTTATTCTCCAGCACTTGCATATTATTTTTATAATAACTGCATTTTCTTTGAGAGACCGGATGGAGAACAAGTGTTCTCCATCAACATTGACGATGAACCAATGGAGATTACCAGGTTCTTGCTAGCATTTGTTCTTGGACTTGCTATGCTGGCCGAGATACAAGACCCATGGTGCTATTGGGTCGATAATATGCATGTCTACACCTATGAAGTCTTTGCACGAGGCTTATGGGGCAGGCATTTTTCAGATTGAGGACCGAGGGGACTATAACGTTGTTCTTGGTAGCCCTGTCCATGAACATAGGAACTGTTATGTTTTGGATAATGCTAAACATTTTAGGGGGGAATGGCGCTTTTCTTCCGTGAATGACGCCACTTGCAGCGTTTTCCTTTGCTTTAGCCAACGGACGCCCGATTCTATGACCTTCCCTTAACTTTGATGTCTAGTTTAGCACGAGCTTTATACCATGAGGCATAAGTACCTTCTTATGCCTGTTTTAATTTCACCTAATTATGCTATGTTTCTTTTCCGCTTTTTTTGTACACGTTTTCACGGATTGGATTAAGGTAGACACGGTCGACCCACCAATAGTATTATTCGATCTTTCCCGTGCAATGACTTGGCATGGGTGGCGGATCAACCTCACCAGTTGCACCCTACACCCCATCAGACCAAGTGGCACTTAATAGGTTAGCAACCATAGATGATAAATGGCGTGAAGCCCGCAAATTATCATAGCATGGCAGATCGCTGAAGGAACCCTCACTTCTTTATAGAAGTAGAGGATGATGAAGATGACCTAATAACAACGGAGTGGAGGTAAGTTTTAGTTTCGTTAGTGTCCGCTTATGTCCCAAGCAATTTAATTATGTTAACCCCATAATGGGTGGAACTCTTTATAGCAAGGCGTCGTTTTTATTTCCTATATTAGACGCGTTCTAACCTTGTTTTGTAGATGTTTTCGAATTTCACGCTTCAATGGTATTTTCCTACCCTCTTTATTTAAATGCTTTGAGGACAAAGCATGCTTTTGTTTGGGGGCATAGAATCACGTGTAATTAAGACATCCTGTTAGGATATAGATATATATAATATGCATTTGTTTTCTAGTTAAAATTTCAATAATTTAAAAATATAAATAAATAAGTTTATGCTATATACACTTAGGAATATTGGTATTGTTTTCTTTTCTCCATGCTCTTAACAATCTAGAAGTCTCACATAGTTGTTGCATCGTAATAATTGTTAGAAACTTAGGTTAATAATGCGACGTAATAATCTTTGCATCTATCTATAAATATATTACATGAGTATCTATGATTGTTAGCAAGAGAAGTTTCAAATCTAGGCTAGAGTACTTATTCTACAAATCGCGGAGAATATAGCCTAAAGCCTTTATATGAGCTTTAAACATTTGAGAAATGACACAAAGGAGAAGTAAAATCGGATAGAGAAATCACACGTCCACTTGCTTGATCACTAAACCATATCCTAAGTGAGAATTTAGACCGCTTCTTTGGATCGATATAGCCGTAAATTCAAACCTATGAATTATTTTCCGCTAGTCACCACTCGAGCCTTTTTCATTAGCCCTTCCATAAACCACAATTCCTTTACCCCGTTACAAAAAAAAAAAAAACAAAAAAAAAAAAAAATAAATCAACCTACCCAATTTAGAATAAGTCCGAGAATAGAATGAGTGAAGAAAGAAGAAGAGAAAACCCTGTGTAAACAAAAATTGTTACTTGCTCGTAAAATAAAGAAAAGAAGTTTCCATCCAAAGAAAAGAAAAATAAAAATAAAATAAAAAAAACTCCAAAAAATAGAATAAAAAGGAGTCAAAAGCCAAGGAAAAGAAAAAAAAAAAAATACGGCCTAAGGATGGAAACAAAGTGTAGAAGCAAAA
The DNA here is from genome assembly GCF_015680905.1 of Coptis chinensis. Classification (NCBI taxonomy): domain Eukaryota; kingdom Viridiplantae; phylum Streptophyta; class Magnoliopsida; order Ranunculales; family Ranunculaceae; genus Coptis; species Coptis chinensis. The sequence continues at coordinate 85,917,577 of NC_141460.1, forward strand.
AGAAAATAACAAGGTTTTCTAAGTTACATAATCTAAGACTCTATTATCTCAGACTTGTCCTTTTGAATATCCATTTCCTTCCTTCTTAAACCATCTCCTAATCCCCCGTGAACACCTAATAAAGACCTCTAAAGCTCAATTAGGAATAGGTTAGTGTGATAGTAAGTGGGGATGTGTTTGATCGACCCGCTTCCTTGTTGTCATTATGAGATTGTAAGGTAAAGTGTGCCCACTGTATTAATCGGAGTAACGTAAACTTGAGTGAAAAATCGAGTGTTGTTTCTTGACTATTATTGTGAGAACCTACTTAAGGACGCTATTTATTCCGAAGTTCTCGAAAACAAACCCGCTAAACATTTGATAGTACTACTCATCAGATATATGTGTATTGTAGATGATTGATTATTATGCATATATTAACTTAGGGTTTTGACCGGGTTATTCTGATGTAATTGCTAGAGAGATGTATAGATAGTTGAGCATGAATAAGGAAACAATAGTTTTATTTTCTTAGTCGTCAGAAGATAGATGAAGTTCATGAAGTACCTTCATCGGAAAACTCTCACGAGGTTATAACTCGTCCACTAGGGGAATTCCTAGTGGTTTAAGGCCTTGTTGCATATGGTCAATGCAATCGCGACTCAATAAACGAGTAGTTAGAACTCCATTTTTGGTCACTTATTCTAATTTTCATATTTGCTTGAGGACAAGCAAAATGTCGTTTGGGGGTGGTTTGATAAGAGCCCAAAACTGTAGTTTTAACCCCCTTAATAATCATACTGTTAGACCAATTATGTGAATAATAAGTAAGAGTTAACACCGACACGCTGTTTTTATGCATTTCGTGCTTCAAAGTCCATTATGCGTAAATGTACCACTTTAGCGAGATCTGAGAGCAAAAAAGTCGTGAGAACTTCCAAAGCCAGATCTTTGGACTCGGACCTCCGAATTGGGCATACCTTATGTCAAAACGACCGGCTCAGAAAGAGCTTTGTAATGGTCCAAGCCTTGACCCAATCAGAGGAGCAGAAGTGGACGAAAAGTCTGTGGAAGTCAACTGCAGCTGAAGAGGCCTTTTGGATCGAAAGATGGGTTTTGGGCCCCGATTCTCCGCCCAAACCCTGGCTCCAAGCCCATGCACGAATTTTGGATCTGAATGTATAAGAACAAAAGCTTAAGTCTTTGTTAATGGTAGATAAAGTAGAGAGAAAAATAATAGTTAGCTTAGAATAGAAAGTAGCCATTAAAATAGCTTCTAGATCTAGTTTTATTTAATTGTTTTTTGATTAAGTATAGTTTCAATATCTAATTCATTTCATTAGATTAAACCTTGAATCTTGTTCTTCATTGGATTAGATCAATAAAGTAGTATTCTTTATCCATTTCGATTTTGTCAATTTCAATTCTAGATCTAATTTCAATTCATGTCCTTAGTTCAATTTAGTCATTAAATTAGATTTCATTATTGTTTAATTAAATAAATCTCAATGCGTTATATTATGTGAAGCCTTGATGAAAGCTTGATTCCGATTATCGTAGAGTCGTCGTATTTTCTATTCCACTCTAGAAATGATTAGTTCACCATGAGAATGGGTTTAATTGTTCACATGCTAGTTATGAATTGGTAGAAATGCCATGTATAATTAGGGATTAGGAATAACCAATTGTTTCTTCGAAGCAGCTCAATTCGGATTACTTACGATTCATCGTTAGTGGATTAAGTTGAGTTAAGGTGGAATCAATCCCCTCTAATTCCTTATCATAGAATCAACGTAACATTCCTTTAGTTGACCGATAGTTTACTAGTCAGAGATCTTGTGGGTAGTTGCATCGTGAAGTATAATTCCTTTAAATAAAACTCTCATAGACTTAAAACGACTAGTTAGATTAGAAAACAATCCGCTAGAGAACTAGGAGTGGAACTAACTTCGCACTCTATTCTATTTCGATAGACCTGAGAGTAGAATTCTTTGATAAACTTATAGCATCAAAATAGTTTAGTTTACTTACGTTTTGAATTCATCGTTTATTTCGTAGGTAAATTAGGCATTTTACGTTTATCAGTATACCTAACACACACTACTGAGAAGTATGTGCTATTGAAGCATGCCAAACAAGCACCTTAGGCATTACTGAACTTGTTATGCTAAAATATACTGAAGCCTAGTGCACGAGCCCTTTAGTTTTCCTTGTAGATACACCATCAAACCAGTTAAGGAGAGCTCGAAAAATAAAAGAAAAGCTGGAGAAAAGTAAAGTGGCTCAAGTTATGCTCTTGCTTGTCACGATTCTAGGTTGTTCCTTGGTGATTGGAGATGAAATTTTGACTCCATCTATCTCGGGTAAGTTGTATAGACTACCAGCCTATTTTCATCCAATACAAATGCTTATAGTCCAAATTTGACTGGGGTTTATATCTTCGATGCGATGCTTTCGCGATTGAGTGGTATCAGCAAATCCAACAAAGTCCCTTGATCAAAGTATTTTGTACTCAAACCCGCAGCATCCACTCATTATCAAGCACTAACTATATCAACTTATACCGCCTTATATGAATGTAATGTAACTTTGCAACTAATGAAACTTGATTGAACCATTTCTCCAACTTTTTCTTCTTAGATGTTGTTGTTGGCATCTCTCGGTTTGCGGGTAATCTTGATCCTTCTCTTTTCTACCAAATAGTTTGGGACTGATAAAGTTGGCTATTCATTTTCCCCAATCATCATCTTGTGGTGTTCCTTTATAGCCAAGATTGGTCTCTACAACATATTCAAGTATGATATTGGTATCTTGCGTGCTTTTAATCCAAAATACATAGTAGACTATTTTCGTAAATCATAAGCACGCATGGGTATTGCTTTGGTGGAGTCGTCATGTGTATTATGTAAGCAATAATCTTGTTTAGAAAGTTTGCATCTCGCTCGCTCATTCTTTATTTACTTATTATCTATACATTTGTCCTTAGATCAACTTCAGTAATTATAAGTAAACTTCATCAGGAACGGAAATTACGGAAGCAATGTTTGCTGATCTTGGACATTTCTCTGTCCGATCAATTCAAGTAAGTAAAGTGTGTTGTCCGTATGGATTTTCATAAACTCGCTGATTTAGCTACTGAGAAGTTTTGTACTATGTTCAGGGGCAAAGTTTTCAATCTCTTTCACTTGGTAACTTTGAGTTGTAACATTTTTCCGGTAAGACTCCAAACAATGACTTCTATACTATAATTCTGCAGATTAGTTTCTCCTGCATTGTATTTTCATCATTGATTTGTGCCTATTTGGGACAAGATGCGTACCTAACTAAGTTCACAGATCATGTTGCTGATACACTCTATAAGTCAAGTTATGCCTGCTATATGAATGACCTGTGCAAGTAGCAGGATCAATCTATTTATGTACTTGAAGCAAAATCCGAGAGGTTTTCCTTACTAATGATTCCACGTGATTTGTAGGTCCATTATATGATTACGTGGGAGAATTTCTCTGGTATCGACATGGAGGTCTGCTCTTGTGTAAGCTTTTGTGTCCTGCATTGTAGCAGTCAGGTACATAGAACAAAGTGCTGATATCTTCCGAATCTTAGGTTTGGTGATTAAGCTTTTAGAGTATTAGGATTTTGAAACGAATTAGAGTCTTTTATGAGCTTTTCTCCTTTCTAATTCTCTTTGGATTTCAAATAATGGTTCGTCGATTAGTAGAACCCCTCAATTTGAATGACGAAAAGACTTGGTTTGTAACTTTTAGAGTGTTTTACTACCATTGAGAAGTTCTTAATTGCAATCTTTTTAATTCTTGATTTTATTTTCCTTTATTTAGCTTTTATTGGGTTTCTTTTTATTGCTTTTCTATGGTTATTATTTTTAATTTAACTGCTGAAATATATTCCCTTTACAAGTATAATAAGGGAGTTGATTAATAGTGTTGATTTCGTTTTATTTGATGTGGTCCGTAAACAATATGTTCATGCAATAATGCAAGTTTGAACTCGCGATCCGCAGAATATCGCCAGATTATTGCCACCGCAAGTACACTATGTTTCTCCCGCCGCTCTCATTGTCGTAAATACTTTGTAATCCTCCTTTTGTTTTCCTTTTATTACATAGGGCTTCACTACCATTTAAATTTTGCAATTTTTTCAGTAAACTAACCTCTCTCTTTCTTTCGTTTACTCGATCACTGTGAAGGTTATGTATATTCTTCTCTTTGTTCAAGATATAAGCGTGGTTCGCAGCAAAGGTAACGTTTTTTTTCTTTTTATATTTATGTTTTTTCTATTAATTCCTGTACTTTGGTGGTCTTTTCTGAAAATGGGCAAATTTTCTACTTCTAGTTGTGCTCGTTTTTTTATTTTTTAATTATATTTCTGTCTTCAGATTATGAAATTCGGTATTGAATTTGTGTGATCTCCATCATGAATTGTGTTTGGTCTTGAGTCTTTTAAAATGGCTTGTCCATGTAACATAGGTATGCATGCCGATTTTGGTTTTAGGCTACTTTTGCTTGGCAGAAATCAGATTTCTACCTTCAAAAGGAAAATTCAAAATTGTGATAAACGGGTATCATGAAAATGTAATCTAGCTTATTGAGGATGTCATGCTTATATCAATATTATTGAGATAAAAAATCCTTCAAACTAGGTCCTTTTTTTTGTTGCTAATAATCAATATTATTGGTTTGAAATGCTAGTCCCATGCCCGTGATAAAGGAGGGAGGATGGCGGTGCCTTAGACGTTTTTCACTCAACATTGGGAATCTACTACTAAAGGTGTGTAAAAGTCTTGTTATTTGTTTTGTTGATTATGGTGAGATAGTGATGGTTATTGATGTTAATTTAGGTCTTAAAAGTTAAGAGAAAGTTTTGGGTACCACTAATTAATGTAGTGAAGAGAATTGTTGATGGGGTAACATTAACACTTTTTTAGCTTTCAACGAACAAATGTTTATGCATTTTATGGATCACCTCTATTTCTTTTTTTTTCCTTCAAAGTTAAATAACGTGCAAGACTTCTCGTGGAAGTTGTTTGTGGTTTATTAAAGTGTTATCGTTATGGAATGTTGTTCTGTGCCAACATTGTGTACTATGTGCTTACACATAATGGTATGTTTGTGGCCTAATAAGGTATTAAGATGCTATTTAGGGTGCATTGGTTGTTGTTCTACCAGGGTCCTTTAAATAAGAAAAGTTTAGTTGTTACTACATTAGTTAACTAGGACTACTACTAGTCAGTAGTCAAACACCTTGCTGGCTGGGATGTTTTTTTTTTACGTTCTTAGTTGTAATAGACTTTTCACTTTAGCGAATATTTGGTACTGTTTCAACATTAAATAGTATGATTATGGCATTTTGCACTCATATAGGTTTTGTCTTGCAAAAAATCATTTGGTTGGAAAGTTTTTGAGATACTTGGGTAATATTTGGAATTAGACTTGAAATTAGCATTCACTAAATTCAAGTATGGATGTTTCTTTCATTTTGCATGTCTTACGTATTTTAATTTATCTTATTCTCAGGACTCAAGATTTATGGAATGTCGAGGCCTAGATAGTCGAAGAAAAAGAGGATGAGTTCCCTGACAAATCTAAAATGTTTATTTCTTGTGCATCAAATTTCCGAATTCGCATATTCTTTATGTGTATGACTTTTTGGTTGTGATTTGTAGTAATATAAAGGAGTACATACTTGATTGGATGTATTTGTGAGGTTTTTTGTTAATTGGTAACTTTTGTGGAATTTTCAAAAAAAAATGGGGGCATTTTATGCAAGTGATTGGTGAAGGTGGTAAACGTGTGGCACGAGAAAATTAATTTTTTTTTCAATATGAAATTGTTTTGTAACGGCAAAAAAATGTTATTAAGCTCTTCATTAAGTAACACTTATAAAGTAGGAAAAACGTTAGAAATGGGTGCAAAAACTGTTAGTAAATTATTCAATTAGCAACACATACTACACTAAAAGCGTTACTAATTTCTCATAATAAAGCATTACTAATATCTTCATTAAGCTACGCGGTACAAACTGTTAGAAATTGAAGGAAACCGTTACTATTTTTTGAAAATATTTAATGCGATTGAGTTTAGAAAACCATTAGTAATTAATTTTAGTAGCGCTAAATAACCGTTACTAAAAAGAATTTGTAACGGTTCATAATCGTAAGTAAATAACTTAACATATTAATAACGCCCAAACAAGATTTTAAATAAACCGTTACAAATATTTTTAGTAACGGTTATGTGCCGTTAAGAATATCCCCGCTTTTGGTATAGTGGGAGATGCGAGGTGTGGAAGAAAAGAGTACTGAATGCCTCCTTGCTTCTCTTATGAATAGCGCCTTGTTTACGCTGCATTTCGGTATATATAACAAGTTAGAACACCGAAAACTATGAAGAAATGGAAATTTGAAACAAACATATGGAAATCGGGCGGTTTTAAAGCCAGAGGGTGTGTCGCTCACAATAGGCCTTTTAAGTAGGGCTTAAGTCGCTTTTAGGTCAAGCTGGAGTTCCGTGCATTTGGGCAATTTACGTGTCGCAAGGCCAGGGGAAAAACTTAAGGTCCAGCGCCAAATGGGCTCGTGTTTTGCCTTGGCGGGCGCTGGTCGCGACTCACCAAAAAAGTGGAGTTTTCAGCGCTTTGGTGGCGCTCCAATTTAGCTTACCCAGGGAACGGGTCACGCTCAGTGTAATTCTGCGAGGAAAATTTTCAGTACTAAAACGGACAACCACAGTGAGAATCAAACAAGGGTGGGTGGGTTATGGGACTTTGGAAAACTAACAATTATAACGAAAACAATACTAAAGGGAACTAAGATGGCAGCGGCGCCATTTGATAAATTATTAAATTTGAATAGTTCTACTCACGAATAAATGTTGAAATTCAAACGCAAGTAAAACTAAAACTTTTACGAATACTATATTTATCAAAGATTTCTACTCTCGAATCTATCGAAATAGAGTTGGAATAGAAGATTCGTTCCACTCCTAGTTCTTTAGCATTCAAAGTTTTCTACGACTATCAATCCTACCAAAGTCAATAAGAGTTTTACAAAGGGATTATACTACGATGTGAATACTAAAAACAAGATACTAACTATAATGATTCAACTATGAAATGCTACGGAATACTAAGGTTTGAATCCACCTTGAATCCAACTTAATAAACTAGCATAGATTGTTGTAATCAAATTCTTACGTTCTTACGGTAAGAATTGGATGTTCTAATCCCTAATTATACATGGCATCTCTACCAATTCATAACTAGCATGTAAAGATGTCCAACCCATTCTCATGGCGAATCAACGACCTTCTAGAGTGGAATATACTCTTAACTTCCATTCTATACTACACAATCAAGTTTTCATCAAGGTTTCATCAAACCCTCTAATGAAGGTTTATTTCTTGATTCATGAAACCTGTCATTTCCAATCAATTAAAACTAGACATCATATAAAGATTCTAACTTTACTAATTTAACTAATCAATAGATTCAAATCTAAATTAACAACTAAAAAATGAAATTGATAACTAAATAATTAAAACTAGATTATGATTAACTAATTAGCATTGAAGACAACTAATTTATGAATTTAAGAATACTAAAACTAAAACAAGAATTGAATCAATAAACTAAATCGAATTAAAGATGAATACTTTATTATAAAACTAAATGTGATTCTAAATTAATCATTTACTTGTTCTAACTAATCTATTGCAAAGTAAAAACTAGATCTAAAACAATAATGGAAAACTAATTAATTGAATAAAACTCAAAACTAGATCTAGATTATTCTCTAATGGCTACCTTCTATCCTAAGCTAATTGATACTTAAGAACTAAGTCTTGTGTGTGGAAATGGAGGAGACCAGATCCACATTTTCGTGCATTGGTGAGGGTCCATGTTTTGGGTCGAAAATCGAGCTCAAAGCCCAATTTCTTCAGTTCCACGAGGGCTCTTTTCACCGGCTTTGACTTCAATAGGCTTTTCGTCCATTTTTTCTCCTTTGATTGGGTCAAGGTTTGGACCATTGGAAAGTTCTTTCCGAGCCGGTCATTTTAACATAAGGTACTTCAATTCGAGGCTCGAGTCCAAAGATACGATCTTCGGAAGTTCTCACGACTTTTGGTCAAGTCTTTTTTACGCCGCGTTGACTCGACTTTTCCCCGACCGGGCTTTACAAAGGCTTTTTCTCCTTGAATCTTGGCCTTTAATCACATAACTTCTTAGCAACCAACCCTTGCTCCTTTATATCGCCAAAGTGACACATTTCTGCACATAATTGACTTCAATGCCTGGAATACATAAAAGCACGTAATTAGCATTAACTCTTATTTATTACTCGCATAATTGGTCTAAAAGTATTATTGTTAAGGGGTTAAAACTACAGTTTTGGGCTCTTATCAGTGAGCATGGGAAGCCCAAGCCCGTCAGGAAGCCCAACCCTAATTTCTCCTCATGGTCCCTGTTGTAGCCTATAAATAGAAACCCTTCTCTCCTGGCCAAAATTCACTATTCATCTGGATTGAAAAGAAAGGCAAGGAAAGATAGATCCAAAATCAGTTCTAGCTTTGTGAGAAAGAAGGGGGTTGGTAGATCGTTGCCCACACAACGTCCAATCTATTGAAAGGGATACAACAGAATATCAAGAGGTGGTTGCTGATTTCATAGCTATTGGATTCTCAGAGATATCAAGAAGCTGATCTAAAAGGTAATTTTTTAACCAAACCGTGACACCCCTTATTCCACTGCACGTGGGTGTTTTCACGGTTCGTAGTAAATCATTCGGCGAAACCATAACGGTTCCTACATTATGGACGCATATAGTGGGTACAATAAGATACCACTTGCAGAAAAGGATTAGGAAAAATGTCCTTCATAACCTAACAAGGAACATTCTGCTACAATGTCCTACCATTCGGTTTGAAGAACGCCAGTGCGACCTACCAAAGACTTATCACAAAGATGTTCAAAGACTTGCTGGGCGACACCATGGAAGTCTACATAAACGACATGGTAATCAAAAGCGAAAAGGCTGGCGATCACATTTCTCACCTATAAGAAGCCTTTGAAAGATTACGCCAAACCAAGATGAAGTTCGACCCAGCAAAGTGTGTATTTGGGGTAGCCTTAGGGAAATTCCTAGAATACCTTGTCTCACAAAGACGCATTGAAGCAAACCTAGAGCAAATACGAGCTCTCCTTGAAATGTCAGAACCAACTTTTAAGCTACAAATTCACAAGCTATCTGGCATGGTTTCAGCCCTCGACAGATTCATCTCATGTGCATTTGACAAATGCAGACCGTTCCTGTAAATACTCAAGAAAGGCGCAACATTCACCTAAACAGACGAATGCCACAAAGCGTTCAACGACCTAAAGGCTTACCTATTAACTCCGCCCGTCCTGTCCAAACCAAATGAAGGAGAAACACTGGGGCTTTACCTTGCAACTACCGACTTTGCCATCACCGGTCCTCTTTCATGAAAGCGAGAGAATAAAACCAGCCTATTTCACAAAGAAGACATTGGTATATTCAGAAAAGTATTACTCTAATTGAGAAAAAACAATGCTATCTTTGTTATACTCGCCAAGTAAGTTTTGACCTTACTTCCGTGCTCACGATCAAGGTCATAACAAACGCATTCCATCAAGCAGTTTTAAGTTCTAATAACAAAACAGCCTTGCATGGCCAAATGGACTAAAAAACTCGGGAGAGCATCACATCGACTTTGTTCCCGAGCGTAACGCCTCAAAGGTCGTCGTTGTCGACTTCCCCGTCGAAGATGTCAACTGGGAACCCGAGCCCATCACTTCACTCCATCAACCATGCAACCACCCCAAACACATGACACCTCTACGTAGATGGAGAGTGCAACAACACCCACTACTAAAAGAAGGGCTTTTTGTGTCACTTTTTAAGTGACACAAGAAATCACTTGTGTCACTTTTGAAACTAATTCTGAAGTGACCTATAAGCCCCCGACACATAAATTTCTACCAAAAGTGACACAAAAGCTTTACTAAATGTGTCATTTTTTGTTAATAAAAGTGACACTTAAGAATAGCCTCTTGTGTCACTTTTAAGAAAGAGTGTCACAGTGCTTGTCAAAAGTGACACTAGTTGTATCCGTTTTGGACCAGAGTAGGACATAATTTTGTCAAAAGTGACACATTAAGTATACTAGTTGTGTCACTTTTGGACCAGAGTGAGACATAAGTACGTTAAAAGTGACACATTAAGTATACTAGTTGTGCCACTTTTGGACCAGAGTGAGACATAAGTACGTCAAAAGTGACACATTAAGTATACTAGTTGTGTCACTTTTGGACCAGAGTGAGACACAAGTACGTCAAAAGAGACACAAAAGCCTCTTGCTACTTGTGTCACTTTTGGGAATCAACTCCATGTAACTCGTATGAAAAAGAAAGCGACACATAAAAGTGGTCATTTGTGTCACTTTTAATAGATATTATGTCACTTTTTCCAAAAGTGAGACAAATGAAAATAATTTTTTTAAAAACTTTTTCTCATTTTTGTATCCGATCGTATTCATTTCTCAACCCATCCATCCTATATATACGCCATAACCAAAATCCCATTAACCCGCTTTTATGACGTAAACAATATCCACATCCATTTATCAAAACATCACAACCAAAATCACTTTAACATGCTTTATGATACGGAAACAACATCCACTAGAGAAGAAAAATACAACATTCAAAACAATTAACTTCTATTAATTTCATCGATCAAACCAAGTATTTATCATCTAGCTTGACTCCCAACAAAAGAAGTCATTCCAATACCAAAAGAATCACAATTAAAAAAAATAAATAAATAAATAAAATTGCATAGCGCCAATACTATCCTAGCAATATCTTAGCATGTTGTGCGCACTTCCAACACCAAAAACCTAGCTGCCATCTATTCATCTGTTAATTAATCCATGCACCTACATCATATCATGAAGTCGTCATTCTACTATGACTAGTATATAAAATAAAAAAAACAAGTGAATCAAGAAGGATATATTGCACAAGTAAGAAAAATAAATATACATAAAGAAAGGGAAAATATGGAAGTCCACTTTCCTAAATTAATTACTCATATAAATTGTTGGATAAAGTCGATGAATTCAAGACGAACTTCATCTATTTCAGTGGTGTAACTCTTCTTGCTAGAGAACTCCAATACTTGTTCAACGAAAAATATATTATAAATATTATGAAAATGAATAATGCAGGCAATACATTGCCTACCATATTTACACATGCACCAATTTATAAGCTAGCTAAGACTATATGAAAAATAATGCTACTTTACAGTCACCTTGTTTTTTAGTGGTGGACAAGGATCCTCTACTAAATCTCGCATAAAACGCAATACATAATATCCGCATACAATCCCCTTTGTTGTTGTGGGCACTACACATAATTAATACTTGCATTAACACATACACAAATTGGAAGATATTTTGTATTGTATTCCAAAGAAACTAAACTTACTGTCACATAATTCCAATTTGGATTTGGATTCATCTTTCTCTTTCCTTTGGACATATTTGATGTCTTGATCGCACTGAAAATGCATTTGTTTCATCCTCATTATTTTCAAGATAGAATCAAATATACAATGAAAAATACAATAAATAAAGAATAAACTCACATAGTTGTTAACATCTCCTTGATATTGTTGCAATGCATGCATGACTGGATGACCAGTTTAACATTTCCAAACCATGCAGTTGATTGAGTGTAATAAGAGGGACACTACTAAGAAAATCTGCCCAGACTTTGTGGGTTTCTTCTAAACAGTACTTTGTGGGTTTCTTCTAAACAGTGGCCTATCACAGGACTCATTCTCGAGTTGGTGTTTGTGAGCATCAATCAGAAGCTCAAATACCATAATGACCTACCTTTCCATTAAGACGTATTCTCTACGCAGGTACATAAACTAGATAGTAATAAAAACAGTTTTTCCTACATACACATTCAAATTATAACATACATTGATACAAAAAGCGAACGAGTAAGACGAAAATAAGAAACATAAGTATACCTCTCTTCCATGAACAAAATAGGAAACCCTTTATTAGCAATAATCTCCTCGTCACTAACAACCCCAACAACCAACACATCATCCAAAGCCTTAGCTTGTCTCAAAGCATTAGCATGACCATAATGCATAAGATCAAAACATCCATCCATATAAACCCGTACAAGTTTGTTCCCATATTTTTTTTATGAAAAATTCGTAAATCTGGACACACAAGAAGATGATAAGGATAATTTTCCACTTATACAAGTACATTTTATAATTTATATAGCAAACAAATTCTATGAACTCAATAATATAATGAACTTGATTATCAAGTCAAACTATCATAAACATCTCCCTATCCATCCCTCTCTCTCTTCTCATCCATCAAAGTTTAAACTCATTCTGAAACTAATAATCATGACATCAAATGTAGGAAGTATTGGGAGTGTTGTAAATCTTTAGTAGCATATTATGTTATAGCCTAATGGCATACTTGTAAGCCTAAGGGTCTTAGAACTTTATAAAGTACAAAATTATTTTATCAGGCATCGTGGCACATGTACACATTATCTATTCATCACCTAAACTTAGTACTTTTTGCTTTTTCTTTCTCTGTCACTCACGTGCTCTATTTTCTAAAGTCATCCCTCATGCCAATACATCACCATTTGGTAAGAGAGTCCAAAGAATTTTTCATGACAAATTATGTGAGCTTCAACGCATTATTTGCAATTGTAACTCTCAGCAGTCTTTGTGGGTGTCTCCCACTCTCAAGGCCATTAGGTATTTCAGCTTTGATCAAATTGTAAGAGATCAGGATGCAGCGATAAGGTAAATTCATTTTCTCTTGGGCTATAGTGTAAACTTCTCACAGTATGCTAAATGAAATTTCTTTTGCTTTTATCGCCCTAAAAAAAAAAAAATGCTCAAGATAGTATGTTTATCATAATATTCATGGCAATCTAATAAATTTAATATTTACAAATATCATATATACGTTTAGACGAGTTATGTATGGGGCATTCATCACCAGAAGAAGATGATAAGGATAATTTCACTAACAGGAGAAAGGGGGGAAAGGCACCAATAGTAAATTCATCATACTCTTTACCTTGCTTAATGGATACGTAATCGGGACAAGTAACAAGCAGATTAACAATGCTTTTACATATACTTTCTTCGTAAGGCCCCCGATATAATCAAAGAAAAACTCTTCAATAGGCGTTAAAAAGAAATTGTCCGCAACAAAAAGGACGAAGGAAAACATTGGTACACAAATGAAAGAAAATAACTTTGATAGCTAATCTGTCATGATCCCAATACTTTTTTTTTTTCCAATTAGAGTGAGATGAGGTATAGAACCAAGGTTTAGAGTATCAACAACTACACACTCTACATGGTTTGCAGTTGGATGTAATTATTTCTCTTAAACATTGTGCTATTCTATGTTATCAATTACCAAGTTGCAAATTAAAAGATTGAAACAGGGCAACTTGAATTAGTAAAGCAGTAATGTGGCAAACATACCTTGACTTGCGCGCCCTTCAGTTCAATGAAATGGTTATTCAAATGAGGAGGAACCAATTCAGGACTAGGAACAGATATCGCCATAACTATCAATGGCAACAAATGTGGAATATTAGTTTATACAACTGAAATAGAAACATCACGGCCAATGGACTCCCTATAACAATCTTAAAAGAACGAGGGATGGATGAGAGACTGCTTGGTGGGAGAGCGTGTGTAGTGTTAGAACGCCGGTGAGAATTAGTTGGGCTTGGGAGGAAGAGAGAGTATCTTCAGCGTTTTCGCAAGAGAGTTTTTTCTTTTCTTTTCTTTTTTAACCCCAAGTGTTCTTTTATTTTAGGTTTAGTAAAAAGTTAATTCTTTTTTGGATGGAACCTAAAAATATGGCATAAGGCAATTACTTGTGTGTCGCTTATTTATTTCAATAATTTATTAATTTTGTTTTCAATTTTTTTACACCCAGAAGTGACACAATAAGGCAAACCACTAGTGTCACGTTCAATTAATGGGACACAAAAAAAAATTTACTTGTGTCACTTTTCCTAGAAGCAACACATCAGCTCTCATTCTATAAAAAAGTGACACATCAAAACTCTGTGTGTCACTTTTTTCTACTAAGTGACACGTGACAAAAAAAAATAAGTGACACAAAAAGCCCTTCTTTTAGTAGTAAGCGGTAGTGGACTGGGGGCTGTGTTAACTTCACCAGAAGGAACCCAGTTACAAAAGTCAATCAAGATCGATTTCGCTACATCCAACAATGAAGCGGAGTATGAAGCACTAATCATAGGCATCCGCATGGCACAACAACTACAAGTCGGAAAGCTCAATTCTTACAGTGACTCGCAACTAATCGTCAAACAGATCACCAAAGAATATGTGACAAATGGAGCAAACTTAGCCAAGTATGCCCAGGTCGTCAATGATATCATCAGATCGTTCACAACATTCTCCCTATAACACATTCCCTGAGAGGGTAACAGACATGCAAACAGTCTGGCTTTCTTAGCCTCAAAAACTCAAGAGGCATATCCCAGCAAAGTCTACATTAACATCCTAGAGAGGCCCGCCTACCAGCAAGAAAGTGTCAATATCCTCACAGACTTCTAGCCCTCATCCAAAAAAGAGATCACTCAATCTTGGATAGGCCCATTCCTGAAATCTATCTTACATAGTGAACACCTAGCCGAGGCAAGGAATGATCGTGCCATACAATTTGAGCTCCCAGATACACTATGATCAACGGACGATTATTCCGTAAATCTATAGGAGGACCCCACCTAAAGTGCATAACTCCACACAAAGGCCAACTCATCTTTGACAAAATTCACAAAGGCGAATGTGGCAACCATGCAGGAGCAAGATTTCTGGCTCATAAAAGCAATCGCCCAAGGGTATTATTGGCCAGGCATGCACATCGAGGCAAAGAGGTATGTTCTCAAATGCCACCAATGTCAAATATTTGGCCACAACCATCTAAGTCCAGCACGGGAATTGATCAACATAGTCAGCCCCTGGCGTTTCCATATGTGGGGGATAGACATCATGTGACCATTTATCCCACGAAAAAAAAACATGACTCAAAACGCCCCGTAGCTACGCATTACTTCACCAAATGGGTTGAAGCAATACCACTCGTTCAAGTCAAAGAAGTCCACGTCATCAACTTCATATGGACTAATATCATCACAAGATTTGGTTTACCCCACACCCTCGTCATGAACAACGGAACCTAATTTGCTGGCACGCAAGTTAAAGCTTTCCTACAAAAATGGCGCATCACTCAAACATTTTCTACACCTAAATATGCACAAAGTAATGGCCAAGCAGAGACCACAAACAAATCCATCAAAGAAAATCTCCAAAAGAAGTTGGAAAGCAAGAAGAGCCAATGGCTAGAACAACTCAAGAACATTTTATGAGCATACAGAACAATAGCCCAAGCCAAGTACCAACGAGTCTCCTTTCACACTTTGTTTCGAATGCGGTCATACAATCAGAGCTTACAATCACAATCACACATTCTGACATCGTCGAATCATGAGAAAATAACAACATCTTAGCTAAAGAAGTCGACCTCCTAGAAGAGCAAAGGGAAACAGCTGCAATATCCCTAGCTCGGTACCACCAAACAATCCAACGATCTTACAACAAGAAGGTCATCCTAAGATCTTTTCAAGCTGGCGACCTGGTCCTTAAAAAGACCTTAGCACCAGCCAAGCTTAACCCAACTTGGGAAGGCCCATACATAGTTCACAAAAGTCGTTGGGAATGGAACATACTAGATCAAAACTCAGCTCGGTAATGTGCTTCCCCAACCTTGAAATATAGCTCTCCTCAAACATTTTTTCCAATGATTTGTCTCCAAATGTATCAATCAATATGAATAAAGTCTCATCAGCATTTCACGTACAAATATTATCTTTTGTATTACATGAGTACCACGCATCTTGCACTCGCTATCCGATCTGGGATATCAAAGTATCAAGTTGTACACCAACGCCAGAGTTAAGCACGACTCAACTATAATTACCATGCAGTGGTTAATTATCAATCAAATCCAACCCATGGTCCCCCAAAAGGACCACAAATCAACTTAACACCAATGCCAGGGTTTAGTATGATTCAACTGTAATTGCCACGTAAAGGCCAATTATTAGTCAAATACAAACTCAGGGACCCCCAAAAGGACCCCAAGTCAACTTAAGGCCTTTGAAAGGGTTAAGTTTGGTTCAACTATAATTACCATTCAAAGGATAATTATTAGTCAAAAATCAATAAGAAGTTCCCCCAAAAGGAACGACTCGTCCAATACACATACCTAAGGACACGACAAAACTTAGGTGCCAACTACGCCGCATCTATCAGGTCGTAAAACAAACAATCATGACCTACAGGCATCTAACGATTTAACAAAGTTTAACGTGTCATCGAAGTCTACTACTATGCAACCGGATCGTCAAATAACAAATCAAAAGCAATGGAAGCAATCACATTTATAAAAATTCAAACACAATCTCAATTCAAGACAAGTAATTTAATTGTTTTACTACAAATTCGGTTAGATACTAGAGGCCCCCAGGTTATCCTGAGAAAACGACCTCAACATCCCTATCAAAAATATGAGTTATCAGTACCAGAAGGAAATATAGTTCAAAAATTTATCCATCATCATTTAAGATTATAAGAAGACCAGCCACAATCAGTTGACACGGTGAAGATTCTCCACATTCAAGGGGTCTAGTGGGCAGCCCTATTCACCAACAAGGCCACTAGCTGGATCACCACTCGCGTTCAAAGCACTTCTGTGGTAGCATCTTTAGTGGGCTGAGCAGCACCCAGGTCGATGGTAGATCAGGTCGTCTAATAGCATCTACAACAGCACTTTCCACCGCTATTGTTGTAGCCCCACTTTCGATCGACCTCTTGAGGGTTTTGTACTTACGTTCTAGTTCCATGTAATCATCCACTAGAACCTAAACATCCCCACCCTCTACCAGATCGACCAGGTCATTATATTCAGGTTGAGCTTGTTCAGCAATGTCCTGCGCTCATTTGCTCTCAGCAATCCAATGCTGAACCTCCACTCTTGAAGCATCAAGTGATGGTTACAGAAGGCCACCTTCCCAGCCAAGTCCCCGACCTGTGACCTTAGCCCCGACATTTCATCCCGTTCCACCTCGTGCACAACCAACAGCTTGTCATAGGCCTCCTTGGCAACATCCAGCTCCTTCTTGTATAGGTCAAAGATAGTTGCCATCTCCCTCAGCTTCATATACATGGCTAGAATCTGACAAACCAACAAAATAAGTCAAAAGCAAAAACAGCAACTCAAATCCCGAAACAAAAGTCAGATTGAAAAGACACTTACAAAACAGATGGAGCGATCCATATCTTTCAAGTTCACCTCCAAATCCTTTCCAGTCTTTAGCTGGTGCCTATCTCCATCCAGGGCAATACTCTCCAACAGCCCTCCAACAACTAGTGAAGACTTAAAACTGCAGCCCTTATTCTTCACTAGTTTTGTCAACCTACTCACTGGGTCGTAGTAGGTGACCATCCTATCTAGGACGTCAGACTCAGCAATCTTATCACCTAGGGCCGCACTCCCCGACCCCTTACACTTTTGGGCTGCTGGCTTAGCCTCACTAGCTTTCTTCTTACCTCGGGCATTAGCCACTCCCACATCAATAGCCAACTCTTTCAAATTCATCTTTTTCAAAGGAGCTCGACCTGAAGAAGTACAACCTTCCCCCATACCAGGTCGTTCCTCGGACTTAGTTCGGGTCCTCTTCACCCCCTCAAACTCAACCACCTCAGAGCGCCTCTTCAGATTATGCCTCCTAAACTGAGCAGGAGCATCACCACCTCCCCCAGCATTCCCACCTTCACGACCAACCTTATCAACTTCACCCTCAGGTCGTCTAGAACTATAACGGCTACCATAACCTCCCCCAACCGTTCTCACTCAAGAAACAGGTGCTAGTTTCTGGCTCTCTCCCTCTCCATCTCAGGATCCAAGCTAGAATCAGAGATGTCAAGCACTAGCTTTCGAGCCCTCTTCTTCTGCTCAGCTTTCTTCCTGTTGATCTTTGCACCACCTCGTCTCTTGAAGTAATGTGCAACCTCCTCCAACATGGACGCTTTCTCTTCCCAGTTCAGCCTTGCAAACTCTTTAATAGCCCCCGTTAATGTACAACCCCGAATTATGATATCTAAAAAACAAACAAGTGTCAGAACGTCATCATATCAAACTCATAAATAGAACAAATGACCTACACAAATAGACGACCTACAACATGAAAACAATCTAAATCAAATAACGACCTACTATCAGTCCTCACACTACGGTTCTCCAACTCACACTCAAGAGGACAATAACTCCCCACAATCAACAAAGGCCTACGCCACCACTCCTCCTTACTCACCGGTGATTTACCCCTCATCACTTGGAAACCAAAGTTCATAGCATAAGATATTTTCACAGTAAAGTGTTCCAGCACGTCAGACAAACAAATATTGTAACCCCTCTGTCCCAACAGATCCAGAACATGCAACACCCTCCAACTATTACCCACAAATTGCAAAGGTGCCTTCCTACAAAAGTTCAGCACGTCCAAGGTCAGACGTGAGAACAGTAACCTCAACCCCGCCTTCAGTTGGTCATACGTAATTACAACCCCACCATCTCGAGCCACATAATCTGAACCAAAAACGTTCTTCTCACCACTCAGGTCGTATATCATCAGATCGGGGCTATCAATCTCAAACTCCCTTCTCAAGTCTCTAAAGTTATCAAACACCGACCTAGACATTGCCACCTCAGTCATCGTCTCTAATAAAGAGGACGATGACACCTCACCTCCACTACATGCCCTAACACCATCATCTCCATCACTCACCGTTCTCTCTCTCCACTGATCCAACTCCACTTCACCACTCAAACTATCACTAGTAATCGACATTACAAAAGCAAAAAGAAGCAAAAGATCAAATTTTTGGAGTTCAAGAAGACGCACCTGAAGACGAAAGGTTGGAAAAGTTTTTTCTTTTTTCTTTCGCTCTGTTTTTCTTCCTTTGTTGATAGAGTAAAGAAATGAAGAAGCTTCACACGCGAAAACCCTTCAGTTGCACAAATCTCGAAAGCAAACAAAACATTTTACCTACTCCAAAATGTAATCATAATCTCACCCACAAACCGCCGCAATTTTGGGCCCATTGATCAGATCCAACAGTTCCCGCACATTTTCCAAACCGTTCAAACAAAACCAGCTATGCTACAGTACATGTGTTAAAAGCTTTATTCCAATTTTTTCTTTCTTTTCACACCACAGCTGTCCAAAGAAATAAATAAAATAAAGGAGGTTGTGTAAGTACCCTCCGTTCTCAAGCATATCACTACAACACACGTGTCCACAATCCAAGTCGTATATTCACCAGCTCGTACCACGCCACCATGACGTAACAACGACCTAGACTCAGGTTGCCCCAAATATCAGTTACAACCATATATAGAAGTAAATGATCTAGCGCAATTCTAGAGCTCAGTCAACTCACTAATAAAAAAAACATTTACTTTGTAATATCAAAAGTAATGACGAATCATCAAGATAGCACAGATTATGGATCTACACATGACAATGGCCTGTAGCAAATAAAGAAGGTTAACTCGAACATCTATAAGTAGAGAGAGATGAACTACGTAAGACTTGATTCAAGTTTAGTCAAGGAACTTAATACGTAGGCAACTCTTATCCCAAAAAAGAGTGCAGTCATTCCCTACCAACCACAACATTAGGTCGTAGACCCCAACATATACAAACTTCTACAACAGTTAGTCAACTCAGTTGACTGTGGTTATGTTGCTTGCTCTTTTGAAATGGCTAGTATACTCGTGTGAGTGTGTTACACACGTGCTCACAAGCAAAGACTAAACTCTAAAAAATCCATATAAAAACTCACGTGCATTTGCCCACGTGCCACCGCCTGGGCTCCCGAACAGCATCAACAATTGGGCCTTCCTTGATCGAGTTCCTTTGGGCCCAAATAGAAAACCAGCCCATTACTAATTCCCCCTCCCATATCCCAAAACCAAACCCTCATTCATTCCCACAATCAATTTTACTTTAAGAGATGATGACGATGCACATTCCTTACTTCTAATATAATTTCCCCAAATCCCCTCTCTCTCTCACAAACAAGCATGTCAGGCGGTTTCTTCAGGGTACGTAATAATTCATCTTTATAATATTATACTATATTATAAAATAACGTTTACGTAAATTTTCTTTTTATTATCTCTAGGGTACGTCAGCGGATCAAGACACACGGTTTTCAAATAAACAAGCTAAACTATTAAAATCACAGAAATTTGCTCCTGAATTGGATACGCTGGTAATTTTACATTTATTCCTCGATATTTATTCATTTATCGAAATAAATTTTGATTAATTGATTCTTATTATTGATTGTAGGTGGATGTGAGTAAAGTGAGTATGGATGTAATTAAACCGTGGATTGCGAATAGAGTGACGGAACTTCTTGGTTTTGAGGATGAAGTTCTTATTAACTTTATTTACGGCCTTCTAGAAGGAAAGGTATATTTTATTCCTTTTTTTTTACAGTTAATTTGTTTTTTTTTTTATGGTTTTTTTTACTATTTTAGAATTTGTAGGTTGTTAATGGGAAAGAGATTCAGATTCAGATAACTGGGTTTATGGAGAAGAATACTGGAAAGTTTATGAAAGAGCTTTGGACTCTTTTACTTAGTGCGCAGAAGAATGCTAGTGGGGTTCCGCAGCAGTTCTTGGATGCCAAGGAAGAGGAAATTAGGAAGAAGAAGGTTTGACGAATAAATACAACATTAATGTTTTGTTTTTTCGCGTTTTGTTGTTGTTGGTGTTTATCTGTATGTTTTTGTGTAGGTTGAGTCGGATAGGATTAGCACTGAAATACAGAAGAAAAAAGAGATAGAGCAAGAGAAGCAGAGAAAGATGGTATTTATATTTGTTCTGTGCCGGTTTTTATATTTATAGGAGTAGGACTTTTTTTGTGTTGACTGCATTTGTGTTTGTTCTGGCGTTCAGCTTGCCTCTGCAAATTATTTGGGTTCATGTCCTTCTTTACCTCAAACTACTGTAGGACGATGAGATTCGTGCTGCAAAGGCTGTGGCTGATGCGTCTAAAGTGGCTCTGAAGCATTCTACTGCTCAACCTGAAGATGACAAAGGATCTGGCGAGCGGAATGGTTTGAGAGGCAAAAACAGGTTAGAACACAGATTAAGTGTTTCTTTTTTCTTTTATTAGGTTTTTTTTTGCATTGGTTGTTTAACTTTTAGTTCGTGTTTTATAATATATTACATTGTTCTTGAAAATAGATATGTTGGTCTTTTGTGTACTATGTATTCGATTAATCCGCAAATTATGAACCATAGGCCATCACTGTTGCAGTGGAGTTTGGTTGAATTTTACTATGACAGACATCCCCTGTCGTTAGCTGTTTATGTACGTTCAGCAGCTAGACATACATGTTGATGCTCCTTTGATACATAGATCACCTGATTCATTATACAAGTCAAAGTTAGTTCCATGAGAATCGAAACAATGAATGAAGAATTCATGTCATTAGTTTGTTGTGAGTGGACGAATGTTTTGTCAGCTGTTCTTGTTCATGATTTAGCCTCATGTAGTTAGCAATGAAAGCAAACTACTGAGTTGATGTTGTTATGACTTGCACCATGTGATGGTTCCGGTTTATAATTTGCTGTTGGTTTTCAATCCTTCCCCTGGTTTGCACTTGCAGTAGTTTTCGCACTATCAGACAATTGTTGCTGTGGGATTATTTGTTCATTCTGTTCATTAGTTTGTCAGTAGTTCTAATAAGTGTTCTTTCAGCATGTAGGAGTTTTTCATCATTGATATTCTAAGCATTTGCTTTTTGCCACTGGTGTTTTGAGGTAAAAGTCGGTTGTTTTGGTTGGTCACTAATTAGGATGGGCCATAGACATTTAACACTAAATTGGTAGTATGCATCTTTTATATATTTTTCATAGACAATACGTGGTTCCCTCTCATCTTTTCAGGAGTTCTAGGTCACCAGATTCAGCAGAGCATTCCTCTTCGGCTGATCGGTACTCACTCCTTCTCTCTATTGCCTCTAATCATTCAGTTTTTATTCACGCTCTTCCAATTGTCATGTGTTTGTGTTGTAGTGACCTGATCTAGATACACTGTGCAGTCACATCTCTCTCTCTCACTCTCTCTGTACATGATGTACTAAAAATGTTAAGTTCATATGTAATCCTTTCTGTTCCTCTTGCAGAGTCGCCGCGTTCTAGGTCAATCAGCAAATCATTTCGAATTCCAGGAGTTATTCAGAGTATATTTTTTACTTCTCCTTTATTCAGTGCCATAACACTACTGTGTCCATTATCTAATTTGCTTTAATGACTGTTGACGTGCCATAAGATTGACATTGATTTTCTTCTGTTTTGATAACAGCCAGAGATCAAGGAGTATTTCTAGATCTCCCCAATCGAGAAGGCGATCCATATCACCTGATAGGCGGTACCGTTCTCCCTCTCTTCGTCACAAGTATTCCCCACGGAGATCTCGGTCACCCTTAAGAAGGAGATCACCATACGTAAGGCGCAGATCACCCTCTCTTAGGAGACGTAGATCACCTTCTCCTCGGAGACGTAGATCACCTTCTCCTCGGAGACGTAGATCACCCTCTCCTCGGAGACGTAGGTCACCTTCTCCTGCAAGACGTCGATCTCCACTTCGCTTGCGCCGTAGGTCTCCTCCTCGCCTACGTCGCAGGTCTCCTTCCCCTTTTCGACGGAGATCACCTATTTCTAGTCGTCGAAGGTCTCCATCACCTCGGACGTGAGGTCTCCATCCCCTGTGAGGAGGAGATCTCCTCCTAGATCCCCAATCAGCGCCCAGAGGTTCACTATTAAGCTCTCCTAGGCGAAGTTATAGGTATTTGACATTTGTTTACTTGAGCTATGTTACCTATGATTCATTTCTGTGTCTTTTCATATTTGATTGAATTGCTCATGTTCAGGAGTGGCAGTCCTTTTAGGAGCCGAAGCCCTGCATATCAGAGGAAGAGGAGCTTGAGTAGGGATGACGAGGTTCGAACTAATGGTGTGCAATCAAGGCGATATAGTGATGAATATGAGTCTGATAGGTAGCTTATACTACAATACCTTTGTTATGATGTAGTTTGTTTTGGTTTTTGAATAGCAGCTTTTATAGAAATTTCATCTGCTGAAACTGTTTTGTTTGGTACAGGGCGCAAGGAAATAATTCTCCTGACCAGATTTCTGAGAGAGAGGGCGTTAAACAATCTGGTGAAGGACGCAAGGGACTAGATCCTGTACCAAGTCAACCACCAACATCTTTGAGGTCACCCCAGCGGGAACCGAGAGATCGAAGTGATGTTCGGAAGAAACGGTCTGGTTCGTCACCCACCCGTGAAAGTTCTCAAAGTCAATCGGGGTCTTCATTACACACAGGAGGATCAAGTCCTCGTAAAAACAAGAGGTCTGCATCTTCACATTTATACTTTTTTTTTATAAGGCTGTTTCAGTCCTTTCCTGTAAGTTCTACACTTATTTCTGTTATTTTGAAGGATTTTCAGTTTGTCTGAGGGTCCTATTAGGAATAAGAGGGAGGGTAATTTACTCTGACAAGGAAAGTCCTGCGAGGGAAAGAGGAGACTTGGTTGCGCTTAATGATGGTCTTGAGGTAGCT
Organism: Coptis chinensis; assembly: GCF_015680905.1. Classification (NCBI taxonomy): domain Eukaryota; kingdom Viridiplantae; phylum Streptophyta; class Magnoliopsida; order Ranunculales; family Ranunculaceae; genus Coptis; species Coptis chinensis. Next base: position 85,941,404 of record NC_141460.1, read on the forward strand.
AAACAGGATGGAACTCGCTACTCGAGGTTAGATACTTCAGTACTTCTGTCCCTCCTTTATTGCTTCGAACTTTGATCATTGTTTGAAACTTCTGCATATTATCAAATGTTTTAGGGCTAATGCGAGACAGAGAGCTGAATCTCCTCATAAGAGAATCACGCATTCACCGACCGCGGGTGGTCGAAACATTCGTAAGGAGAAATCCCATATCGAAGAGTATTTGCCTGAGCGACCACGCGGCCAACAATTAAGGGAAGTTGAGGATTTTCTAGATGACGTAGAGATACAAAGGGATGATCGAGACAAAAAGAGGTATGGCGAAATAAAATTGTAACTGTAAGCTTACATGATTTAGTGAAGAGCCCGTAAATTGCTATGAATGCACAGTTTCACTAATATGCAGGCTTCTTGTTTCACTAATGCACGGTTTTTATTTTGTGATGAATTCCACGAGTAAGAAAAGTATTGTGGTGCTTTTGTTTTTCACATTACGAATTTTTTTGACCGGACTCTACGTATTAAACTGAATGTCTGATGCTTAGGTTCATCATGTGATGAATAATAATTTCATTGGTGAATTGGTTGAAACTTGAAAGGTTGCTAATTTGTGAGTATTAATATTATCTTTGTCTCTAATTATGGTATTGATGTTGTTGTATCTGGTTTTATTGTTCTATATTATCATTGTTGTTACTCCTGTTGCTTTTGTTACTGTTTTCGTATGTGAGTGTACCCTGTTTATGATTGTGTTTGTGTTAATGGTTCTATGGAATTGATGAACGTGGTGCCCAAGTAGGAAAGATGTCGTTTCTAATAAATCATCTTAATTTTGTATTATTTCATAGATGCCTATTCTATTTCTTGTTTGCCAGTCTTGATGTTCCTTGTAATATTTCTTGGGAGTATAAAATTTTGTAGTTTTATTATTAGTTTGCATGATGTGATCATCTGGAGGATGTGACAGTCATAGGAAGATGAGGAATTCCATATATAAATATTTTTAGTCGTGTAGGAGGATGGGGGAGTCCGTGAATCATGTTATGCTGTGGTGTTCAGTTTCTCGGCTTTTCACTTGGGTGAGCTCTAGTAGGGTGCTTGGATTTACATATTGTCGTTTTGGTCCTTTCCTTATCTAGGTCTCTGACTTAGGTGCTTCTACCTTTTGCAAAATTTTGGGGTATATGGTTTGAATGGAAGCTACACACTTTGAGGGAGTTTCTGTGACTGAGGGGGTTATCTTATCTATCAATGCCTTTCTATTGTGGGGGTCGAAGTTCTTCAAGGACTCAGGAGTTTGTCCTTTTTAGCATCGCCTGGTTATATGGAACCGCCTTTTGTTCTTTGACGAAAAGTGACACGACCGTTGTTTAGATTTGTATGGTTGTTTTGTTTTATCATGTAAATTTAGGTACGGTTCATATCATTTGAGATGATTTCAAGACTTTTTTTTCGAGATGAAAGAGGTTTTGTTGCTGCCTAGTGCCTAGTATGCTTTATTTTTCAAAACTATTTTAGAACTGGTTGGCTATTTAAGTATGGTACTCCGGAATTCATTACACAATGATGAGATTACTCATTGGTGTTGCTAGGATCGGCCACATCTATTTTCAAAGTATAGCATGGTTTTTATCAAGTAAAATGTCCGAAGAAAGAATGATTAGTACTGGTCGCTAACAAAAGTGGCTAGTACATCATGTATATTAAGTATCTTCATTCTGTAATCTAATGAAGGGGATTCACGTTTATAGAAATCTAGTTGTTTGCCTGCTATGAAAATAATTAGGATGGGTCTGACTTTTTAGTTATATTTTAGTAATGTAACATATCTAATTTCCAAAAAGAAAGCAAACAGTCTTAGAACACATACTTTATTTAAGAAATTTCAGCTGTACAGCTCTTTTTGTTTGTTATTTACTTGTATTTGGTCAATAATGTATTTCTAATTACTAAGATACAGAGTAATATCTGTTAGTAGTTGCCTTGTGAAATTGGTACTTGAAAGAAAATTTAATGTAGTAGTTATTTGAACCCAACAACAACATCAACTATTAGTTCTTCAAAGAGGGTAACCTCACGAGCGCACGGCCTTGTTTTTTAGTGTCTCCCTTTTACCATTAGATCTTAGATTTGCTTCTTGATAATAAGATATTGAATTTGGTTTGTCTCTCCTTAAAGGGCAAACTTGGAAAAAGATGAAGAGAGAAGCGAGAGAACTATATTTGGTGAGGAAAGGGCAACCTGTAATCCTTAGTGATGCATTCAATTCAAAGTGACACAGTGAGCAATTTGCCTATTTCGCCAATTTTATTTTTTTCGGGTTTGCTGATTGGAAATGATTGGGTAGTGATGGGGTTTGATTTTGCCCAGTTCTAATCATTAGGGTAGAGGAATTGAATTTGGAATTGGGTATCAGAGAGATAAGAAAGTTACAAAGCTGAAGTTTAAGGGAAAATATCAAGAAGAATGGCAGTAAAGAAGTCAAATTTTGATATAAGCATATAATAGAAAGAAGACATTCTCTTTCCTCCTTTTGTCACCAAATATTGTTCTCTGTCTATTATTTTTTTTCTTTCAAATGTGCCCTTCCAGGAGAGTATAAACTCAAATTCATTTATTATTCTTGAGATGCAAATCTGAGATTTAATGGTAAAATGCACCCTCAAAAGCAAGGCTGTGAGGGTACTGAAGAATTATTATTGTTGGGACTATTATTTTTTGTGATTATTAGTAGTATCATCTTTATTTTTGTTGTGATTACTATTATTGGTATGTTAGTGGAGATGTTATTGTTATTACTACTACTGCTATCTTAATAACAGTAGTTATTAAAATAAAACTTAAAATACATATTGCTACTGTTCCTCTTATTGTAATTATTAGAATTGTGCATATTGTTATTGTTAATGATTGTTATTATCTTTGTCTGTCTGTATTTGTTTTTCTGATTGTGTTTGTTTCTCACTTTAATTTTATGTTTATGTTTGCAACTTCTTTACCCATGTATCCAATAACCTTGTCTTTGTTTTTAATAACCTTATGCTATGACATTATTCTTCGGTCTTTATACAGAATTGTTGAGTATTGTTATTGTACTTGGCAGTGAAAAGTCATCGTTCACGACGGGTCGCTCTATTAGTCCTGAAAAGTCACGCCTTACGATGGAGGAAGTTGCATATGGTCCTGGTAATACGAAGGTCGAACGGTCTTTGCCCAAAAATGCTCCCGATGAACATCTATCCATTAAGCAGCCAAGTTCTCCTTCATAAAAAAAGTTAAAGTACAACATATACAAGAGATAACAAGCTTGGTGAGATGAAGCATCACCGTTCACGCAATGTTCTAGAAAGTGGCTTAGGTGAGGAAACATTAAGTTGAAAGGAACTAATTGAGGAGGGTTAATTGTTTTTCTACTAATGGAACATCTGTTTCTTGTTTTAGATTCTGAGAATGACAAGAACAAATCAAAAGACATGGAGCGGAGAAAGCATAAGAGGAAGGATAGACAACACATTTCTTCAGATGATGACAACAGTTATGACTCTCATATGGATGAGAGGAAAGAGTCAAAAAGGAGAAGGAAGGAGGAGAAGCGATTGTGGAAAGAGGAAAAGCATCGGCGGCGTGAAGAGAGACACCGTAGGAAGGAAGAACGTCGTGCCGGGAAGCAAAAAGCCAAGACTAAGGAGACTGTGACCCTGCCTTCTGATATTGAGAAGAACCGAAGTGATGACTCTCTGCCAAGTGGCCTTGAAGAAATAGAGTCCGTAAGAGAAAAAAGTTAGAGATAGAGCTGCGAAAGAAGGCTCTTGAATCTCTAAGAGCAAAGAAGGCTATAAATTCTTAAATCATATATTCTGGCCTTGGAACATATGTGTTTTCCTTTTTCTTTTTAATTTTTGTTTTTCATTTCGTAGTTAATAGCACCCCTGATATTGAGCTACTTTATTGTTTTTAGAAATGAGATACCTTGTCTAGTGTGATTTTCTCTTATTATAATGCATGATTGTTTAATGTAGTGCGTGTTTACTGCTGGCAGTTGAACTGGGTAAATGAGGATTACTTGATGTGCTACTTTCCGCTGACCTTGCTGCTAGAATTACTGGTAAAAATTGCCTCCCCTTTACTGGGATGATTTATATATGTAGGATAGTAGGATTTTTTTTATTTATTTGCGCAGTCCATATTATCAGCAATCAATAGATAATTAGAATCGTACTACTAGGGTTATGTGCCATTTTCCGATGAGAGAACTTTTAGATGCTCTATGATGTGCTTAGTATTCTTTTCAATAAAACTTTAACTTGGAACTTGTTATATTACAAAAAAGTTGATGCTAAATAATAAAATAAAAATCTGCTGAAGGTCTGGATAGTTATGTTTAATGTGAATTATGTACTAAATCAGCTTTGTGGTTGATGATAGATGAGAATACTTCTAGATGACTTGGTTGAGCAGGCCTTGTGCGCAAACACTTTTTGAACAACAAATCAGGTGAATTATCAAACATGCTTAAATGGGCTTCTAGAATGGCGAGTCCAGTGTCGGTTGCCTAAAACTTCCTTTCCATACAAATACTGTTGAAGTATCTTTTGGTTTAATCTCTACATGGTTGGCAGTTTGACAGTTGCTTCGGGGATATTGTTTTAATATACACCAAAGGTGAAATAAGCTTCCGACTCATCCTGTCTTGATCTTGATGTCAGCCATTTTATCTATGTGGAGCCAATCACCATGAATGAATTGTGCTGATAGGTTCTGTAGAACAGTAGAAGCGTATGTGACTTTATTTATTTATTTTTCCATTTCCTTTTTAATTTTTAATTTTTTGTTTGTTTTGTTTGTTTGTTTGTTTGTTTGTTTGTTTGTTTGTTTGTTTTCATCATTAGGCACTGTTCTTGAATGAAATATTTTGATTATTAATGGTGATAGAAGCGATTGCATTGCCATAATCTCATTAAGCATGCTCATATAATCGAAATTATCTGGCGAAGTGTCGTTACTCATTAGTTTCAATGGAAGACCATCTAGGATTGTTTGTAGTTATATGGATGTCCAAGTCGAACTCCTTATAGTTGTTGGTGTTTGCCAAAGAATCTGGACTTTTTCCAGAAGACCTGAATTATACGTTATTAAAGGGAGTCTAATCATTGAGTTATCCTTGTTTCATAAGTAGTTCATGCAGTCCTTCATTTTCCTTGTTAACATTTTTACTATTGTTATTGTCGTTATAATCATTCATTCATCATACATGAACATCAATTGATCCAACTTTATTGAATTTGATTATATTTGGTGAATGAGAGGGGAGAATGGTTTCCCAGGTAAGGCAGTTTTCTAACAAATGTTGAAACACCTTTATCAACTTCTTAGGTTTACAAGACGAGGGATTCTAACAATTGTCTGTCCCCCTATGAACCATTAATATATCGAACAGATTTTCACTTGCTGTGAGGGGTCACTTTATTTTACCGATATTGAGTAGAATGAGGTGTAAGACCGGGTATTTTTCAGAATATGATAATGATAAAGAGTGCCTTAAGGATATCCACTGTGAGGGGTATGGCTAAGGATCTTAGAGCCATAGGGAAGGGAAGATCCAAGAACTCACAGAGGGAGGTTGATGCATTATAGGGTTGTCAACCCTTTGTTGTTGTCCCACATTGGTTCAATACTATTAAGTGGTTTTAGATGTTTCACTGCTATTTTGGTGTTTTTAGCATAGGATATTTTTAGGTTTATTTTTTAATTCCGAAAATTAGTTATTCTTACTTATTTTTAACTTTAGAAAGCTAGTTTCTAAACTCATTGGTTTCTTTAGTTATAAATTGAGTTGTAGGCCATTGGCCATACTTAATTGTTGATTAATAAACTTTGTGTATGTGTGAGAAAGGTTTTCTCTTTGTGTGTTCTCATTTGCATGGTGATTACAAGTGATAACTTGTCATCTCCTTCTCAAATTTGTGGGTTTCAAGTCCGGTTGTCGCAAGACAACAGCCGTAGTGGCTCACAAGCAACCAATTAAGTGATTCTTCAGCGTCCACGTTCATATCCTTATTGCACACTAGTGCATCAGAGGTTCTTCATGTGTGCATTTTTAATATAAGATATTTTGTATTAGTTATCCTTCAAGGTCCGTCGGAGTGGTCGAAATCTCGTAATGTGGGCTGGTAGCAATTGTTGTGAGTGGCTCTCCGGAGGTGAACTGTTCAGGTTGCTTGGAACACCGATTAAGCAAGGAGAGGGAGTAATATGGTATCTGAAAGCCATACTTTAGAATGGAATATAAAACCAAAGGAGAGCAAAAAATAAATTTCTGTTTCGTAAGCAATTACCAAAAAAGGTAATTGAAGGGGTTATGAAATAGACTAATCATCAAAAATAAGAAGGAAGCGAAAGTGGCGGTGGAAAGTGGCTGCACCATTGCAGGCCCATTGAAGAGAGAAATTGTTCTTTAGTGGTTTTCAAAGATGCAGGCCCATTGAAGAGAGAAATTGTTCTTTAGTGGTTTTCAAAGATGACGGTTGATTACATATGGAGGAAAGCAAGGGAAAGGTTCTTGGTCAGGGTTTTGATTGCTTAGAAGATGGAAATGCTTGTTAAATAAAGGATTGTGTTGGCTTGCCTTCTAAGGTACAATATTTGTTGCTTGCACAATTGGGATTTTTTGAAGGAACAAATTTGGCGTTTTTGTTGCTGTAAGTCTGTTTGTTGGACTTTTTTATCAGATTAAGGTTTGGTTTTTGCTCGATAAAGATGGCATAGGGCTACTAAACTTTTTTTTTTGAGATTTAGGAATATTAGTAGTCCACGTTGGACAAAGGGATGGCTACTGTTGAACTGATACTAGTATATTTTTTAGGGTTTTGTTTTGGTCATTACTTCTTTTTGCAAGTGAGGTCTTTGGCATGTTTGAAGTTCAGAGTTGGAGGATGGCATTGAGTAGGGAAGAAAGACAAAAGGGCTGCAGGTGGAGAGAGGAATGACGAAGAGTCTCAAGGCAACTATTGATGAGAAGTTGATCTAAATTTCATGAGGTAAAACATATGTTCATAGGCGACTAGCTGGTCCTCTCTTTCTTTATACATGAAGCTTTACTGCAAGTCGTCTGCCTTGTAATTTGAGGGGCGGGAGCATGAGGTAGTTTTGCCACATCAGCGGATTGCTTTTAGCTTTTAGGTGCATTTTAAGTGGGCTCTGCTTTTCCCATGGGGCAAGGTGCTTCCTATTTTATGGCCTCCAAGCCTAAGTGTTGACTAATCCTCTGTGTTCAAGTTGTCCCCAAGTACTGGTTCAGTTAAAACCTGAACCCTAAGTTACATTGTTACGTGTGTGTGTATCCCGACACAGATACGAAGTGTCTGACACAACGATATATCAGACATCGAGGTATATCAAATACAATATGTGTCTAATCCGACACTGACACGTATCCAACATGGATTTTTGCTAAAATATGGCATGTCCATGTAATATAGAAACTGCTCTAATTAGGCTAACTACCAGAAGCAGAGAGAGTAGAACTGCAATGGTTGGTTGGATATGTTTTGGTCTTTAGCGTGGCAGTAGTGTTTCAAAGATCCCAAGGAAATTTACTGTCTTAGTAGTCATAATGTTATTTTCCTGCAGTGCAAGTGTTAGGATTCTGCTCAGGCCTTTTCATTTTTGAGATCATATAGTTTGAAGACCATCTCTGGCATGTAAGATCATCAGTTATTGACTGTCTAAAGTGGTAGTCTCAATGATATGTGGCAGTAACATTTTGAAGATGTCAAGGGAATTTGCTATGATCAAGAGTGTGTTTGATTTGTTGAAATTATTCCCATAGGGCCATAGGAAACTTCCATTCTCATGTGTAGGAATACGATCGAAATCTTGATTTTTTTTGGATCTTTACCACTTAAATAGCTCAGAGGCATGAGAAAGTTCAAGGAGGTAGTGCAATTGACAGGGTTTCGGGAGGACCTGAGTTTCTCAGCCGGAAAAGTTCCGCCAAAGACTGATGAACTAAGAAAATATCAAGCTAATAAGACTCCACAAATGGATTCCTACGAATGAAACACACCCCAAGTATACTTATCATCCTATTAGGATGTTTGCCTGAACTCCTGGAATGCGAGGTAGGATGTTGCCTTTAGGCCTTTTTATTTTGAGCTCATGTTTGAAGATCCTCTTGACAGTAGGATCATCAATGATGTGACTGGCTAGTCTTATCAATGTCATTAGATGTTGATCCTTTGGACGGCAGATATGCCATATACGCTTTGTGTTTAATAGTCAAAGCGCCATGCATCAACCACTAACATTTCTACCATTAGGTAAGCCTTGAGCACTGGCAAAAATGTTGCATAACTGAAAATTCTGATATGGATCAGGTCTTTTTTGTTAGAGAGTAATGCAGAGAATTGACTGACCTGAATCCTTTGTTCAGCTGATTCTCTTGCAGCAAGGACTTCTCTTAGACCAGGGCTGTAAATTGCAGGTTTGAGAACAGAAAAGAGAAACTGTTAGCTTTTTGACCACCTTTCGATCTTGGAGTGCCTCTTTTTGACCACCTCATTTCCTTTTATACTTCCCGTCATGGTTAGTTTGGTGACAATGGATCTTGGAGTTGTTTTCTTTTGACGAAACCAAAAGTAATACTTTAAGCATCTTGATCTTTGCTTCTTCATATTCATGTTAAGGTATCCTTTGTCATATTCTTTGTCTATTGATAGCATTGTCAACTTTTGGTAAGTGTTTTTTTGTTTTGTTTTTTGCATTTGTGTTTTTTAAAGTAGAGTTTATTAGAAAGGAAGCGCAAAGCACAGTATCTTTGTCATTAACACCTTAGAGGTGTGGAAATTTCCCATGCATTTACACGTTGGAAACGTTGTTGCTACATTTGTTGATTCTTCAGATTCATGTTAAGGTATCCTTTGTCATATTCTTTGGTTCTATATCTATTTATTTGACAACTTGTTCGGCTGCCTTCCACGTACCCTTTTTTCTTTTCTTTTCTCCCTTCAATTTGCTAGTTTTTCCACTGCATCTGTCTAATCCTTATTTCTCATTGTACCATTTTGCTTTCTTTTTTACTTCTGCGACGACTTCTGGATTCTAATAGTAATTGATGTCCACTCCTTACTTGGGCTTCTGAAAGAAACTGTTATTAGTAATATCTATTCTGCTTGTCGAACGAGTGATTTGTTTTCACCCACAGTGGAATTGCAGGTTTCCTTGTTACAAGTCTTGTAGTTGGCTGTCTTATCTAAGAATGATTCCTGAACTTCATTATTCTACAATGTGTTATACAGTTTCATTGTTGCACCCTGAAGTTATCTTCTGACAACGGTTATGAGTCCTTCAGAATCTATTTTACTTTATCAGAATGATTGTGTTGAATTACTTGGGCTCCAATGTTGTTTTTCTGGACACCTGTAATATGCAAAGCTTTATGCTGGTTAGGGCTACTAAATATTCCAAGACAACTGAAGCAAAAATCGATACATAGGAAGAAAGAGGAATTGAAACCCTTAACAGGGAAGAGGTAGCAGGGTTTTAAGAAATTAAGACATGTAGTAGTCTTGGACAGAGGTAGTAGGATTATCCATATTCAAATCAGTCATTGTATTCGAGTTTGCTTTAAGGGCGGCAGAGGTTGATAACGTACTAAATGTGGTTAAGAGTTATGACGGGAAAACTTATACAACCATGCTAAATATTCCCACTTTCGTGTATTTGCACTTCAGCAGTCTTTGGTTATCTTCGCCTTTGGCGAACCAAATGGTATGTACCCTATGTTAAAACCCCTTAATATGGTTAATATGCACGCTTTTCACTTTGCTGATAGGACATCGTCTGCCATTGATAGATGTATTTTTAAGAGGGACGACTGATGCTTTCTTACAATTCCAATGTGTTTTGCTTACAAATTTCTTCTGTTACAAAAGCTTCTCTTTGAGCAAACTTTCAGAACTGTAGTACATGAATAAAGAAAGTTTAGGACGTGGTGGCTAAGTCTGAGTATGCAGACACTGGTGTTCTTTTCAAATGTGTTGTACTAATAGGACGTGTACGTTTTTTATTTCATGAATCTATCCCTGAATTTGCTCGAGTCTGAAGTCCTTTTCTGTCTTTTGCTAACCACACCTTGTTTATTAACTTTAGTCAACATCACCTGGAAGTCTGGAACGCAATCAAGGTTTCCAGTGAAATTTGATAAAGGACCAATACTGATTAGCCTTAAGGAGCCACTCATAATATCTTCGGTCTTCTTACTAGTCCATCCAAAATGTGCATTAAAACTGATACCAGTTCTTGTAATAGAGTTAACTAGACTCTTCAAAGACCAACTAAGAGAGAAACCATCCAAAATGTGCATTAAGACTGATACTAGTTCTTGTAATGGAGTTAACTAGACTCTTCAAAGACCAATTAAGAGAAAATGGGTTCTACACTTCTACATGGGGCTAAAACAGAGCTAGTTCCGTCCACATTCCACCACTAGGTCATTAGCAGTTATTCGTAAGCGTGAGAGTTTTGTATGTTTGTTTTAGATTTGTTTTCATTTCTCTTTAAAAAATGAGTACCTGGTTGTGTCAACCAAGGCCCAAAATATTGGTTGATATATTGCGGTTTTTTAGGTATTCGATATGGAAATAATTTGAGATATTGGTTAAATATATTGACCTATTTTTAGATCAATATATATCATGTTTTTCGATATATTGATATATATTGGTGGTATATCTAATATATTTGATATATATTGATTGACTTGGTTAGATTTTTTAACAATTTGACTGATTTTGTTGACTATTGACCTATATTTTTGATATATAACATTTTTGATAATATTTTTGATATGTATATATGGGTTGGCTACCTTGACAGTTTATTTTGACAGCTTATCTTGACATCTACAACTTACATAATGAACTAAGAGTTGATTTTTTGGGAATATGTTCTCCATACAATAGAGATCAACTCTATAAATTATCAAGACATTTGAACATGTCTAACATTGTCAAAAGTTGTGTTTGAGTTCAATATTTATCGAACGGTCCACAATTTTAGCACTCTTTTTAATAAAGCTAGACATATCCAATTGAGACGAGTTTTGGTGGAGATTCTATTCAAGATAGAAAGATTTTCTCTACCAAAAATCAGCCCTTAGTTTAATGTATAAATTCACTTTTAGGTTTTGGATGTCAAGATAAGCTGTCAAGATAAGCGGTCAATATATATATATATATATATATATATATAGATCACTTAACATAGGGGATGGTTATATGAACTCCACTAAAACGAACTCCAAATGAACTCCATCACTTAACTCAATGAACTAGAAGCTGATTTTTGGTGGAGATGTTTTCCATACAATAGAGATCATCCCAGGAGGAAAAATCAACTCATTTGAAGATGTACAACCTCATCAAAATCATTTAAAGTTAGGAAATTATCCAACGGTCGCATTTTTTAATTTCGATACAATTTTTGACAAGATTAGACATATTCATTGAGTTGATTTTTGAAAGGGGGTGGAATATGTTCTCCATCATGAGATGCTCTATACATCCACAAAAAATTAGTCCTCAGTTCACCATTTTCGAAAGTTCATTTTTTGAGTGGAGTAATTTTGGAGTTATTTATAAATCCGGAGTTCATATAACCATATATATATATATATATATATATATATATATATATATATATATATATATATATATATATATATATTGATATTTTGATTGTTTCACAAAAATTAATATCACTATATTTTGATATATCGATATACAGTGATATATTCCAGTTTTTGGGGTCCGATATATCCGTCGATATGGAAAAATTTGGCCTTGGTGTCAACTGTCAACCGAACAATCATGGAACTTCCTGGGCAATAATTCCTTTTATATTTGAGAGCAATCAGTCTTCCCAAATCTTTGTTTTATAATCGTGAGTCGTGACTCGTGAAAGTGCAATAAATATTGAAAATAGAGAGTAACTTTTAGAGGACAAATAGGGGAAAAAAGTAACTCGAGAGGACACATTTTTTTAATCACTCATAAAATTTGGGTAGATGAAAGGTCAAGTATACACTTGACGCAAAATTAAAAACGACTCTGGTAGATGAAATGTCAAGTATACCCCTAGTACGAAATAATAAACGGCCCGATCCAACCAAAATAACTCGGTGTATCTAGTATGAACAATCACTGTTCATACATTAACATGAGCTATGAACACTTATTATTCATATAAACAATCACTGTTCATACCTCAAGATAATGTATGGTCAGTAAAACCACCTATTAGAGTATGAGCAATCATTGTTTATACCTCAATATAGGCTATGAACAATCATTGTTCATACCTATTTGGGGTATAAACAATTAATGTTCATATCTCAACATAATGTATGATCAATAAGAATATTTATTGGAGTATAAATAATCATTGTTTATGAACAATCATTGTTCATACCTATTTGGGGTATGACCAATCATTGTTCATACATCAACATGAGGTTCATGTGAACAATTATTGTTCATATCTCAACATAATATATGATTAATATGAACACTTATTGGAATATGGACAATCATTGTCCATACCTATTTGGGGTATGAACACTCACTACTGTTCATACATCAACATGAGCTATGAACAATCATTGTTCATATGAATAATTATTGTTCATACCTATTTGGGGTATGAACAATCAATGTTCATATCTAAACATAATGTATGATAAATAAGAACACTTATTGGAGTCTGAAGAATAATTGTTCATACCTATTTAGGGTATGAATAATCATTGTTCATACATCAACACGAAGCATCGTTGTTCATTGTTCATTACCTATTTGGGGTATGAACAATCAATGTTCATACCTAAACATAATGTATGATCAATAAGAACACTTATTGGAGTATGAACAATGACAATCATTGTTCATACTTATTTGGGGTATAAACAATAATTGTTCATATATGAAAAATAATTATTGTTTCATTACTTATTTGGGGTATGAACAATCAATGTTCATACCTCAATATAATATATGATCAATAAGAACACTTATTGGAGTATGCACAATGATTGTTCTTATTGTTGATATCTATTTGGAGTATAAACAATCAATATTCATACCTTAACATAATGTATGATCAGTAAGAATTCCTATTGGAATATGAGCAATCACTGTTTATACATCAACATGAGTTATGAATAATAATTGTTCATATATCAATATATTGTATAAGGTACATTCACCTATTTGGATATGAACAATCATTGTTCATACATCAGTAGAAGGTATGAACACTCATTGTTCATAGTAAAATGACATAAAGAGTAAAATCGGAAAATATTTATTTTAAATCCGGCTAATTTGTCCTTGAGGGTTATTTTCACTAGGGTATCGTGTAAAAAATCTACCATACCCAATGGAACCGACCGACCCGACCGAACCGAAATCATATGGTCGGTTATCCATTAGTATCGGTTCGGTTCGGTTCGATTTTATAATTTGCAAAACCAATTATGTCGGTTCAGTTGTCGGTTTAAATTTGTAAAATCTGAAAATAACTGACCCGACCCGCACATGTGTACATATACCATGAAATCTTACTATATTAGAAAATTTTGGGGCCTCGATGAACAATGTTTTCACGAATGTCACAGGCACAATTTCGTCTTTTGTTATCTCAATGTGAAGGTATTTTAGTCTTTTCAAAGTATAAGGTATTATCTCCATGGTTCTGGAACCCTCTCCGTGTGTGTGATTTCACCTTCTTCCTTTAACTTCAATCTTGGAATAGTAATATCTACATGAATGGAATATTTATTTTAAATTTCAAAAGAAGGCAAATGATTTCACTCTGCTGGTACTGAAATAAAGTAATATCTGTTTTGAAAGAGTTTAATCAATCGCAACATATCATTGAACTAGGTAATAGAGGTTTAACCATGAATTGAGATTTATTATGGAATTCTTACGGGTTGATTGATGCTTATCAAATTAAGCTATGATTGATTCTTTCATGGAAATCCGGATTACATTTAAATTTCACTTATCCTGAGTTCAATTAATCCGGATTACATTTAAATTTCGCTTATACTGTCATTGCCGCTCTTCATGAATCCTCGGCACCTTTTTGTGCAGGCTGGTGTTTCCAAATTAGATACTGCTTTGTCTAGTATTGTTAACAAACTTGATCTAAAGCTTTATGGTTTCAATGATAAACTGTCTAGATTGTTATCTAAAATTTTGATCATATCAACATCTTTCGCGCCTTCTGGTGATCGTTGTTTCACTGAATGACTACGGCTATAACACACATACTCAGCTATAAATATAGTGATTTCTAATCTATATCTTTTACCTATAAGGAAAACTCCCCAAGCAACAGTGTTATTTCCATCAACCGGATTTTCTACTTTCCAATTTTGCCCTCGCTCCAAATTTCTATTTACAATACTATAATTTGATTTTATTTGTAATTTATTATATTTGATAAGAGTGAAGGGGTAAATATAAAATTCAACTCTAACTAGAGTGGTGGCTGGGCTGGAATTCGATGGGCTTTGAGTGGGCTTCGGTTGCAATCTTTTTAAAATCAATCTTACCACATGGACTGGGCTTTTGTTGGGTTTGCTTTCATGGCTTGGTTAATTGGGCAACTCTCAATTTCACGCTCATAGAGCGTGCCCAAAATGCTAGTAAGCTTAATAGATGTTTGTACGGCTTGGTGATTCATAAATTGATTGTCTAGACTGTCACGAATATATTTTGTCGTCTACAGCTGCAGCTATATCTAAATTTGCAAATTACAAAAGTTGCGAACATCATAAACAGGTACTCTTTTCTTTGAACTAGAATCACGACCCTTTAATATACCAACCCTGCATTCGAGTTGTTGGTCTGGTGGGAATAGTTGACTTTTGATTGTGTCTGTGTCTGCTTTTTGCAAAGAGAGTGACAGTAAATGCATGACAATGTTTTTTGTTATATTATATTTTGATCTTCTAATGTTCTTCACATAAATTATATATTGAATACAACTACTTTTGGGTCTACCATACATACCTGTGCTGAATTCATTGTTCCTTAGTCTTTACTAAATATTACTTATTTTTTTTATTCTAATAGTTGTTTATTTAGTAAGATACATGGGGACTGGGAAGCTCTTTGGGGTTGAATAATGTACGGAGGAGTTGTTCTCAGGAGAAATCTAACTTGATCAGAGCATGAATTATAACAAGATAGTGCAAAGAACATCTTGACTATAAAAAAAAAAAAATGCGGTGGTCGAGGAACATTACTTTTTTGGTGTAGGTACCATGGGTATTTTGGTAATTTCACTGCCTAATGGAATTTAATCAAAAGGTATTATCTCGACCCTTTCTCGATTTTTCCTCTCGCTTCGTCTCCCCCATTCTCATTCACTTGAGTTTCTACTGATTGCTCTTGATTTTCAGCATTCAAAGTGTTTGTATGAGCAACCAATCTTACTATATTAGAAAAATCTGAGGTCTAATGAACAGTATTTTTCACGTACGTCACAGGGGCATTTTCGTCTTTTCGCTCTCTATTTTGGGGACATTTTGGTCTTTTGGTTGTCTAAGGGTATATTCCCCAAAACTTTCGAATATTCTCTCTGCTCTCAGCCTCTCACTTCGTCTCCCCCATTCTCTCTTCTCAAGCTCTTCGTCTAAGGATAAATATCTCGATTATTTCCTCTTTAATGTGTGCAAGTTCTTCTTCTTTGGTCTCCCTCTCCTAGGGTGTGCAATTTCAGTGAGAACTGGACTTGAATAAATTTTGAAGTGTCGGAGGATGGGCTAAGAAGGAACTAGTTATGTGTGATTTGTTTGTTGAGTGGAATCCAAATACAACTATATACTTTCATGTCTACCCATAGATGACATGTAATTAATTCATGCAATTTTTTACATGCTATTGTTCAAGGAACATTACTTATAGGTTCTATTGTCATACAGGTAAGCCGTATATGTATACTTAGACCATTACATACATCATAGAAAGGAAAATGATAGTTGAGTTTTTTTTTTTTTTTTTTTTTTACATTAGAATGTTTAAAAATTGTCATGAATTACCAATGTCAGAACCTAATCACTCAAGTAGGAACATTTTGTTTTATATATAATGCCTATTTATACATAATGCTTAGCAAGTTGTTCCGTGAGACTAATCTCTTTATGCTATATATTCACTTATCCAGAAGTAGATATGACAATTCTGGGACTTTCAAGAGGAGGCTGAGAAGAAACTGACACTATTGCTAGATTGAGCTAAGGCAATTTTCTAGAATCTTAACATTTTGTGATTTTTCTAGGACCGTGTATTTAATTGCTATCCTCTACCTCGGTCAATTTCCGACTTTTCCTTCTTTGCGTTTTTGGGAGAAAATAGTGTTAAACCATCAAGAATTTTAACAGTGTTATTTATTTATTTTTTCTATTGTTGTCGATTTAATATCAACATTATGTATTGTTGTCTCAGTTTTAGCTCCATAAATGAATAAACTAAAGCGTATTGTTGTCTTAGTTTTATGATGCCAACTGCAACTGAATCCCTCAATTGACATTCCCTAAATTATACTGTTTACGTTGCTTGGTCATTTGAAATGGAATCCATAATTGTCTCGATGCTACCTTATTACCCGTGAGTGGTCTCTTGGCCCATGTTGGGGGAGCATACAAATCGAAGTGAGTTTATAACATAAACAAGAGGCTCTAAAGTACACTATTAGAATTTAGTTTGAAATCGATTATTGTCGAACCTCCACTATTAACTTTTGTGTCAATGAGGTACAATATATTTCCAACGGTATTATTTAACCTCCACTATATAATGAAACAGGTGTTATATGTATAACTTACAACATATTTCCATTTCAGTTGGGCATATGTGGTTCTACATATGAAATCAGTTCATCAAAATTTTCTGATGAAAGCATTTCACCAATTTTTTTCTGAAAGCAGTTGGATATATAATGTGCAGGGAAACTTGGTACCTAAAAGTTCAATATTACTGTCGGAATGAAGGCAAACTACTATTTCGTAATGCAATTGTGTGTTTGTTCCGAAAATGATATGTGGTACTATTTTAGGTTGATATGGTCGATTCACTACCCGAAGTTTGTCAAGTGGTAAAGAAGACTGGGGCAGTAGCCTGCAGCTAATGTATCTGTCTGTGATGTTTCTATACTTACGTTTATTTTTTGTGTTTTTGTACATGTGAAATCAACTTTGTAATTATTTTGTCTTAATGAAAGTATAGTTTACCGAACTCTATCAGAATAGCGTGATCAGGCTCCGTGATCTACAAATCTATATTGTTAATAATGCATCATGCATGATGTGCATGATGCTAATATGAATAAAGAAGCTAACATCAATGTCAAGTTTTGCACTTTCGTGTGTTTGTCACCACGTGTCCACTCTTTTCAGTTCACTTTTTGACCACAATCCAACCCAAATTTAAAATAAAGCATAATTCCCCTTATACCCCCGTATATAACCCTTATAACCCTGATCACTTTTACTTCTTATCTAGCCGCCATGAGTTCATCACCATTAACAAATCTCTACTTTCCTTTATCTCTTTCTCTTTTCTAGTTCATCTATTTCACTTTTTTTTTTTTTCTCTTTATCTCATTTATTTTTATTTTTCTCTATCTAATTTTAACTGTGTTCGGTCGACAAGTTGAGAGAATTTAATTTAACTTTCAGAATTCATCAAGAGGATTGGTAGCACATATTTGTCGAGTCGGTTAAAACCGTCAAACAATCGGTTCGGATCGGATATCGGTTAGATTAGAAATTGGTCAGTTCGGTTTCAGGTCGGTTAAATCTAGAACATCGGTTCAGTTCGGTTCTTGTAGCACATAAACCGACAGGATCAGTTCGGTGGTCGGATTTACTCTAAAACCAACTCGAACCGACCCGTGCACACCCCTAATTTTCAAGCAAAAATTGGTTTTCATGATTATTTTTACCCGAAATTTGTCCTTGTGAGTGATTATAAAAAAAACTCTGTCCTCTAGAGTTGTTTTGCATCGAAATTGGTCCATGGGACCAATTTCTTGTATTGAAAATCAGTCTCTTCTGTTTTGCTTTGGGTCAATTTGAGATACCCCCTATTTGAGAAGTTATTTTTGAGATACCCTCCCGTTTTGAAAATCGAGAGAGATACCCCCTAACTAACGTCTCTCGTCAGTTAACTAATATTTACTGACCAAAACACCCCTCTAAAAAATATTTGAGATACGCCCCTACCATACAAAATTATTTGAGATACCCCCCCTGTGTATGAACAATCATTGTTCATACCTATTTGGGGTATGAACAATCAATGTTCATACCTAAATATAATGTAAGATCAGTACTAAGAACATCTATTGGAGTATGAACAATGATTTGGGGTATGAACAATCATAACAATGATTGTTCATACCCCAAATCATTGTTCATACTCCAATAGATGTACCTCAACATGAGTTATGAACACTCATTGTTCACACTGTTCATATATCAACATGAGCAGAAGGTTAACATAATAACGAATCATTGATCGTGTCCAAGTAACCCTAGAACGATTACCACCTAATGTTTGCAATATACTTGGTACTGATTCAGTTGCAAACATAACCTCAACAGGGACAAGTCTGTCACAAACATTCTTCTCTATTTCCCTCACTCTTATTTCATAAGGAGAAATGTCCATTACCTCGTCTATGCTCCTCCACGCCATATCCTCTCCTGAATGTGATGAATCCTCTGAACCTTTAACCAAATATCTATCTACACTAAGTGTATGTGGAGATTGTAGATCTCCTGATGCTTCAGCATTACCTGTTCTTGAGAAATTAACATGGAAAAATTTCATGGTTACCTAATTGGTCGCATGTTCCATCCGCAAGCGCATTTCCATATATCTTGCACAAATCATTATAATATGGCAATAATTTTGTCCTATAAGATCGTTTCTTGGTGTGTACCTGCATTACCATACATAACCCTATACCGAATCAACAATGTCACAAACATCAAATACCGAATCACCATCCAATTTAAATACGCAAAGTACCTTTATATAATCATCCTAAACATCATCTTTAACAATCAGCATTTGTCATACTCTGTCCCAGTGAAACCCCTCCTGTGAGAACTGTTATTCATACTGATAGGGTTTATATACTAAAAGCATTACTTTTGTATTAACTCTAATTCTTTATATTTTGAATGAGAATCATATGGGCAAATATTATGCATATTATATATGTTATTAATTATATGCATGCGTCTAATATTTTATGTTGTAGATGATATGGTGTGTGGTGACACACAGAAGATCATATCATCAGTACCTTATAAAGTATAATTAAATGTTCATAACCTAGATAGATTTGGACAAACCATTGGTACGGTTGTAGTATAATCTGGTATTAGTCTATCTTGACTACAAGATTACACTAGTACACTTTGTGTGTATTGAACATGACCAAATGAGGTTGTTTCTCTTTATACTGACTATATAAGAGAACAAACACCTCTGTTATTATGGATGCTTGTCCTCTTAATCCAGATATAATAACGGGCACTTACGTGCATTGTACATTGTTTTAAATCATCAATGAGTGAGATTCATTTGTGAATCAACAAACTCGATAGATTGGGTAATGACATTGTATGTAAGGTGTGCTGTTGATTATAGAAGAAATCTGTGACCCGCAAGAAGTCGAGCTGATGATGTCCCATTGAGGAGCTCATAATGATTATCATGTAAACCCTGCAGGTGGATTTTAATTAGACATGACAATGAGGTTAAGTAGTACTACTCAAGGACATAAGAAGTTGATTAATGTAGTTGTCAGTAACTTGACTTAATAAACAAGCATTCGATATCTTAAACACGGGGAGATCAACGAGCATATAATATAGAGCCCATAAACGTAATTTGGGATTAGGGAGGTAGTGCAACAATGGCCTTTAGTGGAATAAGCCATTTGTTGACAGACTTGGGTTATGTGTTCTGGGCGAACATGGGAAGCCCAAGCCCGTCAGGAGACCTAACCCTAATTTCTCTTCATAGTCCCTGTTGTAGCCTATATAAAGATCGAAACCCCTCTTTCTCTGGCCGACCCACTCAGTTTTTGCTCAAGAAAAGTTAGTTCATAAATTCGGTTCTAAACTAAGAGAATGAGAGAGACCAAGAGAGAAAGAAGGGGTTGGAAGATCGTTGCCCACACAATGTCCATTCTAAGGATAGGAATACAACAAAAGATCAAGAGGTTGCTGATTCTCAGAGTTATCACAGCTGATCAAAAGGTATGATTTCTAAACAAAATCGTGAACACCCTTTATTCCGCTGCACATGGGTTTTCACGGTTTGTAAACCATTCGATGAAACCATAACGGTTTCTACACATACCTCAATTTGATCATGTCATTTTCCTTACTGATCATACATTATGTTGATATATGAACAGTGTGAACAATGAGTGTTCATAGCTCATGTTGAGGTATGAACAATCATTCTTCATACTCTAATAGATGTTCTTACTGATCTTACATTATATTGAGGTATGAACAATCCTCAATTAAGTATGAACAATGATTGAATAATGATTGTTTATATACAGAGGGTATCTCAAATAGTTTTTAGAGGGGTGTTTTGGTCAGTAAATATTAATTAACTGGGGAGATGTTAGTTAGGGGTATCTCTCGATTTTCAAAACAGGGTATCTCAAAAAAAAAAGACTTCTCAAACAGGGGTATCTTAAATTGACCATTTTGCTTTTTATTTTTCAGTTTTCTAGCTTTACTATCCCCAAGAACTTAGGCCAATTAGCTTTACCCCCAAGTTCTTTCATCTAGAGATTTGCCCCCCCTAAGATCACACCACATCCAAGTCAACTGTTATCTTTTTGGTCAATGCATGTAAAAAAACTTAATTGCCCTTTGCCCTTTTAATAGTTTTCTAGCTTTACCCCCCAGAACTTAGGCCAATTAGTTTTATCCCCCACAGTTATTTCATCTAGAGGTTTGCCCTCCAGAACTTAGGCCAATTAGTTTTACCCCCCCCCCCCCAAGACCACAACACATCCAAGTCAATTAAGCTTGACCGTAATGTTTTTTGTCAAGACAAATGAAAAGACTCTAATGCCCTTTTCTAGGTATAATTACATAAATACCCTGTGACTTTGGCAAATACAAAATTGGAATTCAAATCATCTAGGACACATGTCACGGTCTTGTGAACTATATCCGTCGGCTATACACCATCACTACTATCTAGGGGTGCAAACGGATAGGTTCGGATTTGGATATTGTCACACCCCGAATTTCGACAGAATTCGAAAAAACAATATTTGTTCCCGACTCTTCGATCTTCGAGGTGTGACGCACTCTCAACTCCCAAAAACCCATAAACAGTTTAAATATGCGGATAATTAAAAACCAATAAAAATTTTAACTTAAACAAAAGTCCTCTTCATTACAAAAATTTACAAATAATATTAGGTTACAAATCTCTTTTCAATAACTCTTTATTTAAATACAACTGAAAATATAAAACAACATTTGTCTCAACTAAAAATCTATTACACCTTAAAGAAAAAAACAAAACATATCCCGAATGCGACGCTAAAGCAAAACCACAATCAAGAACCAACCCTTCTTCAACATGAAACCCGTCAAGACTTATCAACTATGTTCATTTAATGAAACAGACCGATAAGCAAACATGCAAATCGGTCAAGATTATAAAAATCTTGGTGTGAGTAGCTCTAGAATACAACATATACTTCTACATATACATACACAATCTATAAGGCAGTTAGTTCTTCCACCGAGGCGCCTTAACTTCTAACAACTAATACAACATTCTTAACTACAATAAGTAAGGCAGGTAGTTCCTCCACTGAGGCGCCTTACACTACACCATATGGACTGATTTGTAACGGATATGCATCCGTCACTAAAAATATTAGTAACGGTTATCTTGCGTTGACACAAAAGCGTGACAATCTACAGTAACGGATATTAGTCACGTTTATTTTCCGTTACTAAAATTAGTCACGGATAATATACGTTACTGAAATTAATTTCAGTGACATATAAAAACCGTTACAATTCATTTCCAACGTTTATTAATTTCGCCCAACGTTTGTTTGCAACTGATAAAGTGTTGGTATTTTCCGTTTCTGACATTTACTAACCGTTACTAATTTTCCATTACTAACGGTTATATATCCGTTACTAATTATTTACATTCCTAACGATTTTCTATCCGTTACTAATTATTTCTCATTTATTAAAAAAAAATGGTTTTTCTGGCCCTTTTATGTGAGGTCACCTGCACTCTTTTCAGTCTACAATGTATCAATTAAATTCTTTCATTCATCAATAACTCAATCTAACAATTAAATTCTTTCTATTCATCCACAACGAAAAGTAATGAAGAACAACATAGATGTTCTAAACACCCCGCCCCGCCAACCAAGTAAAATAGCAAAGTTTACACAAAAGGACATTTTGCGGCGAAGTTAGTTCCCTATTTGCTGATATTATTGCACCTGGATTTGAAAATGGCGGCACACTTCAAAGGTATACTTCTCCATTACTATATCCAGCAACGACTTTACTTCCAAAGGGGCATGCCCAACATGAAGAAGTAACTTTCTTTGTTTCATTCGATTATGACAGCATGTTTCCACCCATAAGAAGAATTCCCTTACTTTCTTCAAGTCCCCATAATACAATAAGACCATCTCAGAAAATTATAAGTACCCTACATAGAAACAAGAGTCACAAAATAATATAGGAGATCATAGATTTGCCAAAGCAAGGATTGAAAAACGAAACTCTTCAATCTTTATCATTTACTGTTACATTATTACCTGACATGGGTGTTATTGTCGCCATGCTTGGAGCTCTCCTCCGTATCTTTGTCCCCACGATCTAACTCGGCTTGAGGCTTTGAGACGTTATCATCAATAGTGGATAAGGATAAGGAAGTCGCACAGCTTACTGCACAATTATCTGCAAGTAAACAAGATGGCATCAGAAAAAAAAAATGTAACATGTGCTCCTACCTTCAGGAGTTTGTAGAACCTTAATTGTTGTTCATGCTTACCTAATTGCGTCATAGGACTACTCTGACCAGGTGAAGATGTCGGAATCATGAAATTCTGATTGACATAGGTGTGGGAGTGAATTGGGGAGGGAACAGAACCAGTTCCAATAGAAAGATTGCGACGATGGTGCTTATTACCATCAAAAAGGTGCAGGCCCATCAGTAAAGGGTGTTCATACATCTACACCATTGGAAATAGTTTTACGGGGAGTAAAAGAATCTCCAATTCCTAAAGCAAATGGTACGCTAATCCCTGCAACAGCAGTGGCAAAGGCTTTCTTTCCAATTTGACGTACGGACTTTGGGTCTCATTCTACGCCGACCAGGAAGCGAAACAAGAGAAGACTGATGTTGGCTAAAGTATCCAACACTGTGAGGCTCTAGCTTGGCAGGAAAAACATGATGAAAATGAGATTTATCACTGATGGTCCTAGCAATACACCTCCCTGGCATTACGTAAAGAAAGCATCTAACATTAAAGAAAACAAAGTATTTTATTATGTAAATTCCATCAAATAATACAATTTTAACAGCAAATAGAGATATATGTCAATCATACATGTATTATGCTTTTAGCTTTTAGCTTTCAAGAAGCATCAATGCACTATTATTCAAGTTTGACTTGGCTAATGACTAGGAAAACTCGCCTAATTTAATTGCATATTTGTCAACCCAGTAATTTTTTATCTTCATTCTTAAAAATTGTCAGAATAGAAATCAAGGTAATGTAATTAAAATCAACAGAAAATACTTACAATAATCTCAGCGATTACACGAGGCTGTCTCATAGGCTTTAGAAGAAGCGCAAGAGTGGGAGACGAAAAGTACAAGACATATTTGCAAAATGATAAGAGGGAGTGAAAAATGAAGAGGATTATCACCGTGGAATACTCCACTAGATCAGATGTCGCCCGCTTCATTGGTAATGGGCATGGCTGTCCTGTAACATTCGCCGCCATTGCACCACCAAGATTCACAAGTATTAAATTCTTATTCTTTCAATTCAATACCTGTCCAAAAGAAACAACCATCAAATATAATCGAAAATTTCCTGCCATAAGACCATAACTCTAATAAACTCGATCAAACTAGTAGTATCATTCTGGTTTGTAAATATATTTACCTTGAGTATGTCTGTCATTTCCACTCCAGCCACCTGCCTTTGTTTCTTCAGCCTTTTTAACCCTTGGATCAGAAGGCTCCATCTGGGGAGTCTCCTGAGATTCCAATGAATTCCAGTTACCGGTTCTAGGGGACTCACTTGATGATTTTATTGTGTTCCAACCAACAGATTTAGACGACTCCGACTCACGGGACTCATTTGGTTGACCCCGCCGAGATTCTATATGGTATTAGCAATGTAACCAAACAATCAAGAACATGCATAATGAAGCATTGACAAAGCACGTTTTTACAAGTCAGTAAACAGTGCCCCTTCATATCCATTACTTTCCCCA
Organism: Coptis chinensis; assembly: GCF_015680905.1. Lineage (NCBI taxonomy): Eukaryota > Viridiplantae > Streptophyta > Magnoliopsida > Ranunculales > Ranunculaceae > Coptis > Coptis chinensis. The sequence continues at coordinate 85,966,011 of NC_141460.1, forward strand.
TGTATGGAGTGCACAATCTTAATCTCAAAGTTCTCTCGTACTAGTTTGAAAAATACATATCAGAATAGACAACAAGCAAGTTTACAAGTACACAAGTTACAAGTATACATGCTGAGCAATGCTAACAGACATTGTATCAAAAAAATAGAAAAGAAAAGCTTAATGTTATCTTCCTCATCCTCGTCACTTCAATTTTCCATATCATCATTAAACGACAACCTCAAATTCCCGTAAGATTGGCCATTCAGTGCTCTCTTTCTAACTTGCATTGAATATAGAGTAACAAATAGATATGATCAAAATAGATTGGATACATAAAGTATTTCACTCAAACAACAAATAGATGAAGAAGGCTAACCATTTACAAGAAAAGGAGTCTTAGAACATAAATAACTTTAGTACCAGCACCTTCAAATAGAATGAAAGAGTAGCTATCAAACAGCAGAGGACTAACCCTGTTCCAGAAGTCTACAAGTGCAAATCATCAGGCCTTATATTCATCAAAGAGTGATACTTTAAAATTCTAAGCTAGAGGCAGACTATTACTACCACGTACCAAAAGAAGGGATCGTCTTCCAGCTCTATCGGCTTTTAGATTCTCAGTTCTCATTACACAAATCAGATCACATTATACCAGCAGATAATAAATCTGGCATCAATCAAGTATTACAGAACATATCAGGTGATTCTAGGTTTCAAGTCTACTAAAACTCAGACCATGCCAATAAGCAAGCTTGCCTCAATTTAAGAGCTGATAGATATATTCAGAAATGCTTTACCTAGAATATAGCAAGTAAAATATATGCGATTGTGCGGTAAACACGCAAAACACAACAGAGAAAAGGCTTATAAGACTTGAAAAGGCCGAGATTGCCAAGGTAATACATCAAGACATCCAGGGCCAAACCTAGTGACAGCTTATGATTTTTTTTTTCCCAAGATTTTTACAGTTATTTATTGCCCCATTTCCTCCCTCTCTAGGTTAGGGGACAGGGGAAGTAAAAGTGTATCATTAGAACATTATTCAAATAGCAAGTCCATTGGTTATAAGCTTCATGACATTCTTAGCTTTGTTTATGAAGTTTTGACAACACTTCCCTCTTTTCCCTCCCCCATAAAAGAAAAAAGAAAAATACCAACACAAACAACAATGGTTGAGTGATCTTTTCTGAAAGCTAGACATGAAATAGGTGATTAAGAGGGTCCATGTTCCACACTTCCTACCTAAATGCTTAGCTTCAGTGGTTTTCATAACCACATACCAAATCAAGCATGAACCTAGAAATAATATAAAAGCTTTACCTGGTTATAGTACGTTGGCATCGACATGAGAAGAATGAAAGTATTTCGCTCCATCGCATCATTGCCACCGACAATAAGCTTATTTTCATCAAAGCTAAGTTGAGGGTCCTCTAGTGGTGAGCTGTGTGCCTATGCATCAGTAGCCAAATTAAAACCTGGTCATTGAAAGGAAATAGTGAAGCTAATCCATGGTACAAGTTTATTTTGTAAATTATATAAGCTATCCATGAGACCATGACATAATAGTTTTTCGTTAGTGGCTATGAAGCACGGACACTCCTCTAAGGGTAATGTATCCGTGTCGGACACGTATCCGACACCGACACTCCCCGATACGCCTCCGACACATGACGTCGGATACTCGATTTGGAGTGTCGGATTTATTAATTAATTTATAGAATTTCCGACACTCCATGGACACATTGGGGACACGGGGGACACTTCTACATTTTACTCTAAATTTTAAAAAAGTGATTAAAATACTTAAAAGAAAACATGACTTGGTAGGAGTTTTATTTCACTCTTGAAATAAGGAGGCACAATGCACAACTGCACACTTTTGATGATTGCCAAGTTCTTTTTAAGTTTTTATATATATTTGTTATGAATCTTCTGTAATTGTTATTTCTTTCGTTGGCATTAGCTTGCATTTTTGGACATGTATGTTGTTTAATCTTTTAGAGTTAGACATGTTCAAAACTAGTTTTCATATTTTGATTTAAACTTAGTGGAGAGGGTTAAATTTCATGAAAATATATATATAAATTTTCTTTAACGTGTCCATGACGTATCCATGTCCTACGTATCCGTGTCCACGTAATTTTTGAATGATGTCGTGTCCACGTATCCGTGTCATGTCATATCCGTGTCGCGTGTCGGTGTCCGTGCTTCATAGGTTAGTGGCCCATCTGCTTAGTGGCCTTATCTGCTTTGAACATTAAATCTTATGATTTCTGTTTCTTATTTAAATGCCGGCCTATTATTATTTGGAAGGGATATTCAGATGGACTGGTGATGACCCATGAGCTGTGAAATTTTCTTGATTGGAATAGATATTCTGAGGATTTTTGTTAGATTACTATGAAGCCAATGAAACTTGATATGCTAAAAATATCCATATTCTAGCACAAGAAACTTACTGAAAAAACATACTGCCAACAAAATATCCATAGGGATTGGTGCTGACTCGTGAGGTTTTGTTGATTGAAATATATATTGTGAGGATTTCTATTAGATTATTAGGAAGCTAAACTTGATATGTTATAAATATCCATATGCAACACAAGAGACTTGGTGAAAAAACACGCTGATGACAAACATAATTAAGTAATAACTAAGAGGACCAGAATTCCCTCGAGATGGAATTTACCTTACTAAGTCATATAGCAAACCACACGGTTCTAAGAGAGCCAAGGGAGTAAAATACTGATGGCCACCCAAACTTATGTATCAAAAAAGGGGATAATGCTAGGCCAGTTACTGAACCAAGGTACATCCCAGTATCCCACTATATACAAGAGCTAACGACTGACTTCTTTCTGCTACAGGAACCCACTTTGATAGAATATTATTCATTGCAGGCATGGCAACACCCTGAAGGTATTAACTGAACATAGCGCCAAACAGAACGAGACTATAAGATATGAAATTTATGCTAAAGCAAAAAATAAAATGTGAGGAATATTAAGTTATAAAACTGGCCTCACCAATCCCCATGAATGCACGCACAACAAGCAAAAAAGGCAAAACGAGTTTAGCAGCAATAGGCATGAGAGCTGTGGCAATAGACCACCAGATTACGGCAAATCCCAATACAAACTTCCCACCAACTGTGTCTGCCCATATACCTCCAGCAACCTTTAATCAAATTAGTATTAGCCACATGTTCATTGCAAGATAAGTTTGGAGTTTGTAATGTTCATTACAACAATGTCTTCTTTTCCACAAGTTTTTCACAAAAAAATTGAAACCTTTTGGTTTCTTTCATTTATGGTTCAATTAGCTAGTGAAGACTGAGAAAGACCTAACAAAACATAAGCCAGGCATCAAAGCTTAACACCATAGATCTGAAATTCCCAACCCATTAAAAAAAAAAAAAAAAAAAAAAAAAAACTGGATATGTTGGAGTTCAATAACATGAAGAGATGAACAAAGAGAAGAAAATCAAAACTTACCCATTCCACTATCTTATATTCGGATTCGAGTTCGAGTGAGAAGAATGGTTATGGCTTGTTGAAAACGAGAAGATGAAGTGGAGAGGACAGGATCGAGATGGAAAGAATATGTACTAAAGATGGATGGGGACAAGTGGCTGAGATGAAACTGTAGGAATTATCAGGAAGGGGGTGAATTAGGTTTGCAAAGGAAGCAGGAGTCTAAACGCGTTTGTGTATCCAAGTAGTTATTTTTAGTGGAGTTGTGGCCCATGGGACCGAAAACTAAATAGGTCATATAAGACGATGACATAATGTGAGGGAGTATGTAACTGTTTTGGGAGAATAGTCACATATAATCGTCAATACATGAACCCTTTCCTAGAAAAAGGATTTGTGACGGTTCTAGATGCAACAGTCACAAAGCCCATTTCTTTACTAGTGGTCCTACATCATACCACCTATTTCTTAAGCAATAAAATCAAATAAATATAAAAAAAAAATAAGCCACCATATAATATCCAATAATGATTTCACAATAATGCAACAAATATCCTTGCCTAAACAAATATCCACTAAGCAACAATCTTACTACCTGGAAAGAAACTAAGGACTTATATTCAAGAGAATGGATAAGCAACAAAACAATGGAAAAAAAAAAACTTTAGCCTAGTACCAAAAGACACTACCAAACTGAAGGCCACAAGAAGACCTAGCTTGTTTAATGTGCATATAACACATCAGATAAATATCTCAACCCCATAAATGCATAAGCCTGTGCACAATAATATCAAGTAATATACATAGCTATTTGATCCAAATCCGAACCTTGACATCAAAGACCAAAAGTTTTATATTGGAAAGTCCACAGAAAAATAAAATAAGATGACAATTTATCTGCCTTAATAATATACAAAGTGTTATGTGATGCAAGACTTAGCATGAGTAATGAAACCACATTCCAAACAAAAAAAGCCGTTCACACCAACACAAAAACTATACTTCATTAACTGAAGCTTGAACTTAAAGTTGAAGCACAAGTAATTACTAGTTGCTAACGATGATTTTATTTTTTGATGTGAATCTAATGCTCTAGTCCAAGACAGTCCTACATTAAGCTACAAGAATATTTTTTCGCTTATATTATCTATCAAACAATGCCAATATTATTTAGAAAAACCTCACTGATTATAAAACCTGACAATAAACTGAACATGAGAACACCATATATGAAGCTATAAAGATGCAATATTTTACTTAAAAATTTAAAGTTTAACCAAACCCATAAGCTAAAATCTTAATGTCAAAAACACTACCTTAGGGTTGTTACCTTGAGTAGATCAAACACTTAGTAAGAAGCAAGAACAGCAACGACAACAAGCACCTTCAAAATTTTAGAATATTGAACCCCAAATCATGAATTCAAAGCATTAGAAATTCAAAGCAACAACCAATAAGAGAAATTGGTACCTTATGAACAGAGAACTGGAAAAGCTACAAGCTTGCTTGATATCTGAATTAGAACCTTAAGAAACAGAGATAAACTTGTTACTTAGAAACTTAGATATCAATCTTTAACTAAATTTAATCAAAATGTCATTTTTTTTTTCATTTTAAAAACAATCGTTTACTGGATTCTTTAAAAACAAGCGACCAAAAATTAAAATGCTCTCAGATAAGGAAAACCCTAAAACCGTGACCAACAATTACTTACTTCGATTGGAAGAGATCATTTGCTCAATAGATCGAACAATTAACCCTAAAATGAAAATATCGAAACCCTAGCCATACAAAATCAAAACCCTAAATAATTTGAACAAAGAGGGAAGAAGTGGAGAGGGCGACTCACCCGCTAGTGAGGAATAACTCGTCAAGCTCATTGTTTTCTCCTATTTTTGGATGAGCTGAGAAGTGAAAAACTCCCGCTTGAGTTCATTTTTTTTTTTCGTATTTCTTTGTTTTTTTCTTAGTTTCTAACATATCTCTAAACGTCACTAAATATCTGCATAAATGTTAGAAAATAATTCAACTAATTTAGCAACGGTTGAGAGTATTGCTAACGGATTATAAGTGTGATTAACTTCGTAACGGATGTGTAACTGTTACTAATGATAAATTCTAACTGTGGCCAATTCACCCAAATGGTGTAGTGTTAACTTCCCACTAACCACACAACAAACCATACGCATAATAAAAAGGCATTTAGTTCCTCCACGAGGCGCCTTAGGTTCTAACTAAACTAATAACCAGCCAAGCATATTCTATATTTACCGCATTTCATGCTCAATTACAAAGTGGGTCGTCTTTGCCCAAGTAATTAGTTTGACCCACCCTTATGCAAAACCATATACAATCATCTGTCTAAAGATATATCATTAACCAATATATTACCATAATTATATTAATTAAGGCTTTCTTTGTGTGTCCCTAAAATCACTTCGTATATATGTCTTACCTAGTTTCCCTGGCTACCACAATCGCTTCCCAACGCTGAACATGTACATCCACATGCCTCCCCTTACATAATGAACCACTCCGTGCGTAACTACTTCGCGGGCGGGATGCGCGACACCGTAACCCTCACACGAAAAGCCATTATGTAAGTACTGCCATTATTCGGCATAAAATATCGTGCGTCTCGTTCTAATTTTGTGAACGGAATAATCAAGTCACTATTCGGCTACGCCAGAAGGGCCATTCAGATTCACTAAAACGCCAGAAGGGCCAATCACATTACTTACGCTCGAAGGGCCATTCAGATTCACTAAAACGCCAGAAGGGCCAATCACATTACTTACGCCCGAAGGGCCATTCAGATTCACTGAAACGCCAGAAGGGCCAAATCCCATGAGTTTGGGTAGCTAGGTTCTAGGATTTTTGTTACGTAATTTATTCAAGTGTCATACCTTTATAACTCATAATAATTCCACTATATCACGCGAGGTCAAATACCTTATTGCATTTAAGCTACAATATTTAGAAATATCTCAATTATATCTCAGTAACCACTTTCATTCTTTCACGCCAATGTATTATCATCTGATAACGCCACACTCCGTGGGAAATATCCACAAATACTCTACTAGCATCTCGGATAAAATAATGTAGGGTTTATACATTTATTTCTCCACAACTATTGCATTTAATATATATATCCCAACATATTATATAATGTCACAATTGCTTCAAAACGTATCGCATAATATTTTTATAGCGTTTTAGGAATATTATATCTCCTAAAGTTTCTATCTCACACGTGTCAAAATATACACAATATCAACGTCAAATCTTTTCTTAGATAATGACAACCAAATTTATACAAGCTTCCACAAAGATTTTAGCATTTGATTTGTCCATACAATTTACAACATAAAACGTAAAGACAATTAAACAGTCCCCCACGGTCCACAATCAAATCCCAAAAATCTAAAGTCCATGAATCTAAGTCCAGATATAATTTAATACTCATAAAAAATATATATATCTAAGTCTTATAAAAATTCCCCGCTTGTTACGTGCCAATATATTATATGCTTTACACACTACTCACGTCAAATCTTAATTAGATAATGACCAACCAAATTATACAATTTACGACAATATTTTATTACTACATTTGTCTATATTCTTAAATATGTGAAAATCTAGAAAAAGTCAACATTCCACAGTCAACGGTCAAAGTCAACGGCCAAAGGACAAAGTCAACGGTCAATGGTCAAAGTCAACGGTCAATGGTCAAAGTCAACGGTCAATGGTCAAAGTCAACAGTCAACGGCCAACGGTCAAAGTCAACACATCATTGTCAAAGTCAAACTGTCGTTTCCATTATTCAATGGGTTCATTAGCCATGTAGCCGTGGGTTCGTTTTAAGTAAGGCAAAGTCGTCCCACTTCATTCGCACATGACTAAGGTAATAGTTATGGTCATGGTTCGGACCCAACTAGCCAAGCCTATGACTCAACCAAAGATTCAAATAATGTTAGCCGGATTCAACATAAAAACCAAACTAGAAACCGACCCAACAATAGATTTAGCCCAACTAGAAATATCTAGAGAGAACAGATCCACTTAAAACAATAATGGCCCAGCCCACAAAAAAAAAAAAAAAAAAAAGAGAACTGGTCCATGTACACAAAAAATTAGAACGGCCCCAACCAAAAAGATTAATATCGGCCCATCACTAAACAAAATAGAATCGGGCCCAACAACTAAAATAGAATCGGGCCCAAACAAAACAAATAGAACTGGTCCAAACTTAACAAAACTGGTTTGGCCCAACGATTTAAACCGGCCCAAGTAACTGATTGGTTCGGCCCAAGGCCCAAACCGATCATCTTCTCCATCAGTTCTCTCCTCCACCACCACCCAAAATCGACCACCACAATCTCCACTCGCCCACCCATTTCAACTAACCGAAAATGAAGAGGGTACAAACCCCCACCACTTTAAAAAACGTGAATCCTCAATTCTTGAATTCAACATCTCGACCAAAACTAGATCTGAGACCGTTCGCCATTAATGGCTTCTACCACCTCCGACAGCCCCCCATCCAAATCCAACCTTCAACCATACATCAACAACCAACTATTTAACATCACAGTATAAAAAGTGTTCAAACAAATCCATCAGGAAAATTTGCTCCTGTGGCTTGGCGACGCCATTAACGCCTTTCCAGAGCTTCGTCCGCACCACTAACAGTTTACCCAACTCTCCAATACTCTAACACCCACCAATACAAACAACATAAATAAACTGGTCGTACGATTCATGGGGCTCGCGCCTCCATTAACGGCCTCCAAGCTTCCACAGTCCCAAGGCACATTATCACAGTATAACATAATACTAAAAGTTCAAATAGAGATACTGGGCGATTTCTTGCTGTGGGACTCGCGACGCCGCATTGACGCTCTGTCGAGCTTCAACAATTCAAATAAAAACTAAAAGATATCGACAGAACTAAATAACTATAAAAACTGGTCGGAAACACTCGATAGTAAATTCGTAAATACTAAACAGACGAAAATCATAGTTTATGAAATTTGTAAATTCTAAACAGACAAAAATTATAGTTTTAGTAGTGGTGAGAGATAAACTCTACTCACCATTATTATTATTTTTTATTCTCTAAAAACCCTATTCTCTAGAACAATGTGATTATATCTTTCAAACCCAAGCTCAACACGCACTTCGGCCCAAAACCGGGGCCCACATATCCCAAATCCAATCCAACAGATTTTATATAAATAATTAAATTAATTAATTAATAAATAATTACGTATTTTAAATACGGGCGTTACAGATATGGTTGTATTCGAATCTGAATTCGAAAATTTATACCGATATTCGAACCCGTATCCGAAATCCGACGAATATTAAAAAAATTATCTGAATCGGATATCGGATAATATCCGATCCGAGAATTAAAATTAATTAAAATTTTATTTGCTTTGAATAATTCATTTTACCACTATAAAAACTAGTATAAATATATATATATATATATATATATATATATATATATATATATATATATATATATATATATATATATATATATATCATTTATTATTATTATTTTGTTATTATAATTTTATATTATTATTTTATGATTTTATATAATATTTTATACAATAAAAAATAAATAAATAAATTATATATTTTATATATTTTGTTATATACCAATCCTTATCAAATGACATCCACACCCTTAGAGAGTGGTGTATAATGTCGGATAGAGTTCACAAGATCAGCGTATACATGTCATAGATGATTTAATTTGAATTTTGTATTTCTTTAAAAGTCACAGGGTATTTATGTAATTATCCTGAAAAGTATTAGAGTTTTTTCATTTATATTGACAAAAAGTATTACGGTCAAACTCAATTGACTTGGAAACATCTAGATGAAAGATAAAGCTAATTGGCCTAAATTCGGGAGGGTGGAAGGGGGGGGTTGACCAAAAAGATAACAGTTGACTTTGGTTGGGTATTGTAAGTCAATGTTCGTACCATGCATCACTGTTGGTTCTCATGCTGGAGCAGATAATATATGATATGACGTGGCCAAATTTAAGAGGTTCACAAACCACACTCTCCATCCAGATAATCTCAAGCACAGAAATCACATCTGTTCCCACTCATATCTAAGCACAGAAATTAATTCACGTCACTTGAAACTTGTTCTAACCATAGTATTCATGGCTCATAGTCTCACGTCCAATTCGTTTCTCTTCATCACCACTCCTCATTCAAAACCAAGTCACAAGAACCAAAAGCTAAGGGTATCTGCCCAAGGAAGTAGGCCTTCTCCCTCTGCATCATTTGGTCTTGGCAAGAAACAAGGACTAGAAAATGTTAATGGAGTCTTTCAGGATTTGGGAGGGAAGATATCTGATGTCAAGTCATTGATACCAGTTAGTAAGTCATCTCCTCTAGGCAACTTTAGACGTAAGGATGGGGGGACAGTGTTCGTGGCTGGTGCAACTGGTCAAGCTGGCATTCGTATTGCGCAGACTCTCCTGCGTCAAGGATTCACTGTTAGAGCTGGTGTGCCTGATCTTTCTGCTGCTCAAGAACTTGCTCTTCTTGCCTCCAAATACAAGGTTAGCGCAGCGCTTAATATATTTCAGATTAAGAGCAGTTCTGAATTTGTGCGCAGCGCAATTAGCTTTTATTTAATTTAATCTGACTTAGTATTCGAAAAAAGAAAAAGAAAAACGAAAAACATGTAAATCAAAGTTAAGCATAAACGAGAAATTAAACAACTCATAACATATATAACTCATAGCATATTAAGACGAGATAAGTTTCACTTTTGGAACAACTGCTATCAACTCAATTAACAGATTATGTTTCCTAAGTGAGGTGCTAGGTAGCTCTTTGGCTAATGTCATTGTCTTTGAAAGGACTGTCTAGCTAATGTGGTATGCATTTAGGACAAATGGAGGATCATGTAGTACATAAGATAGATTGGACCAGCTGATAGCCTGATGAGTGATCATTGCGAAGTAAAGTCATATCAATAGCAAACAGGCGAAGGGGAAAGTGGTGCAATAGTTTGTGGACCTACGAAAATGCAGAACAACGAGTTCGAAAACTCATCAAATTATTTTTAACATTTCCAAATTTCTCATTATGGCAGATCATATCTCCTGACGAATCGAAACGTCTGTTTGCCGTGGAGTCCACCTATGAAAAAGCAGAAGCCATTGCGAAAGCCATTAGCAACGCCAGCAAAGTTGTGGTAACAATTGGTCCCACAGAAAATGGCCCCAGCTCCGAAGTTACCACTGCCGATGCCCTACAAGTCATCCAAGCCTCTCAGCTTGCAGGTGTTGGTCATGTGGCAATTATTTATGATAGTAAATCCAATTCGTCCCCATCCACGTACAGTGTACTGGGTGGGATTTCGTCATTCTTCAGCAATATGTTTGCAAAGTCTCAACCATTAACAATAACGGAGTTTCTGGAGAAAGTGGTGGAAACAGATTTGAGTTACACCTTGATAAAGACTAACTTGACAGAGGATTTCTCCCCGGAGAGTTCCTATAATGTCGTGGTATCGGCTGAAGGGACCTACGGTGTAAACGACTTCAAAGTAATGTAATGTATGCGACAATGATTAATAATTTTTATTTTTTATATATTTAACTAATTTATTTATTTTGTTTCATCTAATAGACTGATAATCGTGCTGTTTTGGTATAGGTATCCAAGTCACAGATAGCGTCACTTGTGGCTGATGTCTTCTCCAATACTGCTGTGGCAGAAAACAAGGTAATGTTAACTTATAGCAATCCCTAATAAGTTGCTGGGTAATCCAAGTGTACAGTCCTCATTCATAACTCAATTTAACCCTATTTAAAAAAGACTGAAGGATAAGCGCATAAGCTTCCATGGTGAAAATTCCTATTATGACATATATACTGTTAATCTCTACAAGTGGAATCAAGTTGAACCGTTTCTGACTACTAATTAATAGAGCTTATTGTGAAAACATTTGGAGATGTCTTGCGGTATCTGCTAAAGAAATTGTGAGCACCATTGCATACGCCTTAACTATGGACCAGTTTGTTTCCCATCTCGTATATATTTTCATTCATGTATGTTTTAGTATACCTTTAATATGTTTCTCTTATAAAGAATTCAATCTCAAAAGTCATATGATTTTAATTGATTTACATGCATACGTATGCTATTTCTAAAATGAAGTGAATGCTAAGATTTCAATAATGTTTGTTCAGGTTGTCAAAGTTTCTACTGATCCAGCAGCACCATCAAAACCTGTGGATCAACTTTTCAGGTAACTGCATTTACCTACTACCTTCAATCATTACTATATTGGGAAAAGTTTACACAAACCATCAAGTGTGTGTCTGCTACAGTATTGGTTATTTATTTGTTTTTAGGAAGAGGTTTAATATCTTCCTCATGATTACAGCATTATTCCTGAGGATGGGAGAAGGCAAGCTTATGCTGAAGAATTGGCAAAAGCCAGGGCGGAGGAGGAAGCAATAAAAGCCTCTGAGAAAGCCCGTGAAGCAGCTGAGGCAGCAAAGAAACTAGAAGAAGAGGTGAAAAAGCTTTCCGAACAAGAAGCTAAAGCCAGTAGCCTTGCAGAAGAAGCTCGAAAGAAGGCAGAGGCTGCAGGGACCTCTGTTGAGAACCTGTTCAACAAAGCGAAAGATATGAGTGCAGGATTTTCTTGGAAAGAATTCAGCTCACAGATAGCAACTGCTGTTCAAACGCCTGATGAAAAACCAAAAGTTCAGATTGCCACTGTACGAGGTGAGGCCAAGGCTCGCACATTGCCAGCCAAGAAGGCAGTCATCAAACAAATCACCCCTAAACTGCGCTCTTTGACGCCAAAGAAAGAACTGAAATCAAAAGCAGCACCAACAGAACCCAAAAAGGAAGTGAAGAATGTGTTTGGTGGTCTGTTTAAGCAAGAAACCTTCTACATGGACGACGATTAAAGAATGAAGTATGTTTTGTGCAGGCTATTTTTGTTTAAAATGGTCCAAGAGGGTCTAAAATGTCTTGGAAATGTTGGTTTTGATATTTATTTGTTCATGTTTCTCACGAAGATGATATCTTTATTCCTTGTAATGGATCTTATTTTATCGGTCTGTCTCTAGATGTTCCATCTGTTGAGGCTGTGAAAAGAAGAGATAGACGATTAAATGACTAAGACATTAAATATCACTTTGAGCAGCAATCATTGGTTGAGTTTTTGTAATAATTTGCACCATCTAAAGCTCTGGTAAGCTTATCTGAACACATTAAAGTCCAACAACTCTGCTATCTCATGGTTGATTAAACAGACCGAGACGTCATTTGTCACTGAAAAAGCGTCGGTATTAGTGTATAAGGAGTGGAAACACTTTTAGTAAAGATGGAGCAAATTGCATATTTCCTATGTAGATCAACGTCTATATGTGCCCTGTCAACGAGTGTTGGACTGGTTTGCTCCCCCCCGAACAGACCAAACACCTAAGAGGCAAAAGATACTGTGCCATGTCAACTACAGAAGGAGCCAGGTACATACTAAACTGTGAGCTGTCGATGGAGGCATGTCTAATGAATGCATGTACATGCTATTAAACTACTTCTACCATGTGTGATAGAACTGTTAAATTACATGTTAGTGGTGATGCTAAAAGAGTTGTGATATTGATATATTGAGAGAAACCAAGAAAAAGAACAATGGATTGAGAGATTGGAGATTGATTAGAGTTAGAGTGATTGAGTTGAATTATTGTTCTCTATCCAGAGTTACACATTTATACTTGCTTGGGTTCCTACTTTAGGTGTGAAATAACCAAATTATTAGATATGGATGTTCACACTTATAAAAACATGGGACTTTACATATATGATATATTTTAATAGGAGCATAAACATGTAATTCGTTGAACAACGTGTCTTTGTGATGCTTAAAAAGAGCCTCTGAGGTAAACAAACATCAAGACTTTTTGTGGTTGGGGACAGCCAGATTGAAGTTAATTTCCTTGAGGATAGTTACTTTTCGGTTTATTTTGTGCTCAAGAAACCCTTTCTAGGCATAAGTTAGTTAAAGAGTTCTTCGATCAAAAGAATTTAAGCGAGAAGTCACTCTCTCCTTAAAGTTATTTATTTTAGGGTTAACTAGTATTACTCCTACTAGATGAGCCAATTATGATTTTTTCCCCGATTAGATGGGGAAATCTAGGTCAAAAAAAAAAAAAAAACACGGTCAACCCAAGTTGATTTTTTTTATTGTGTGTACTTAGGGGAAAACCCTAATTTCCCCATCTAGTTGGGGCAATCCTAATTTGCTCATCTGGTAGGGGGGTAATACTAGTTAACCCTTTATTCTATTTCTAATCAAACTCTGTTGTAGGATGAAGATCGAAAATGCAACCCTAAAGAATGTATAGAGAGTATGGATCACTTGACGTCCTCTGTTCATAGGCTTCCCCTGTCGCTCTTGAAGGTAATTTCTCTATGGCATTTTCCCCTTTACGAAATGATCCCGTCATTGAAAAGAAGTAGTGCCTTTTAAAGAAGAAAATGAGTAATATTCTGAAAACTAAAAATTGAATTGAAAAACTTATGATTATTACATCAGTTCTTGTATTTATACTACTTTTACAATCACTACATAAATTGGTGACTAGACATTCTGTTACACCTAACTGATTTTGATTATGACCTTTTGTTATTCCTAACTAACTCTGATTCTGTTGTAACTGTCTTGAGCTGACATGGCTAGCATCATTTGTTACATGTTCTCCGTTACCTTTGAGATGAATTAATTATCTTAATTTCTCCGAATAATGAATAGTAACTTTGTAGGCACAGCTCATTTCTGGTTTTATACACTGGTAGTTGAAATAGCGAAGCTTTTTTTTTGTGTGCAAACTTAGTTTCATCGTTTTCCCAAAATAGTAGGTTATATAAATTATAAACTGCCTGACACTCATTATGTAGGCCAAAGATTCCTCAACGTCATCAGGCTTTGTTTCTAGCACACTTGCAGCCCTCGATGGCATTATCACCGAAGCAAAACTTGTAAGGACAGCTCTTGGGAGTTCTCTTCCTGTTAGCTCGTTAGCTGAAGCGGACACTGGACCAATTGGTGAAACTCATGCCTTGGAGCCCACAGATGGTTGTGGGGTTCCAATAGTGAAAAACTGGACTCTCTTTCTGCTGCTGGATTTGAGATAGTAGAGCTCCTGTTTCTTTTTTTTTTGCTAAGGGTAATTGGTTGTATTAAGGGCATCTTCAATAGGGGTGTAAACCGTTATAGAGTGGAAATTTTACACCCCAAATGCCAAAAACTCTTTCAATGGGGTGTTAGGGCATCTCCAATAGAGAGTGTAAAATTCACATCCACATAAGCTCCACATAGATGCCATTAGGATTATATACTCTATCTACCTCCTAAGTAAATAAGGTCTATATTTACACTTTATAGCTCTTTTAATGGTAGGTGGAAGAAAATGTGTAAAAACAGATAGCGACGGACTTAAATTGTCGTTTATTTAAAAATAAAGAAGAGTATCAGACTTGGCCCATCGCAATGATATTAAATAAATGTTGAAATGTGTTGAAGTGACTTCTATTTTCACTCAAACCCATAGCGACGGACCGGATCTGTGGCAAAGCCATTTAATAATCTTGAGACGTGATTTCAAGTGACGTCCGATTTTTTTTTTCTTTGGGACGTGTGTTGGAGTGTCGTCCGGGCTATTTTATCAACTAATAGTGGGATGGAGAATTTCCCACCCCCTCTATTAACTGATAGGCTATTACATACGGTTTAACACCCCCATTGGATAGAGTTTTTTGACACTTACGGTGTAATTTTTTTACTCTATACGGTTTATACTTTCCATTGGAGATGCCCTTCTACCGTAGGTAATAGAGTATTAGTTGATAGAGAGGCTGGGAAATTTTCCCTCTCGCTATCAGCTAATAAAAAACCCGGGTGACACTCGAATAGACGTCTGAGTAAAAAAAAATTTGGACGTCACTTGGAGTGTCGTCCCTATCTATTTCTAAAGTTACAATTTGAAAATTTTAAACTCGGACGACACTTGAAGTGACGTCCCACTTAAATTTAAAGAGAGACGTCACTTCAAGTGTTATCCGAGTTTAAAATTGAATTTTTTTACGCTTCTCCATTGAAAACAATAGAGAGTGAATATTTATGGACTCTACAATAATTTACAATTAGAGTTGTAAAATCCTAATGACACTTAAGTGGCGCCTATGTGGAGGTGTAATTTTACACCCTCAATTGGAGATGTGTTGGTGAGAACCTTGAGTAGGCTCTCCAACATTACAATTTACAAGAGCTCCTGATTCTGGCAGCTCAGACTTTGAAAGAGGGCTTGATTGGAAAGGCCTCTGAAGATAAAACCAGATGAATCCATTGTGTATATGTATAATTGGCAATCCGTTGTAAATAATTTCTTGTGAAAATGTGTTTTGATACGTACTCCCAAATGTTTGCTTTGGCCTAGAAGGAAGAATGGAATGCGTATAGCAAAGGAAAACAACAGTCAGCTGTGCCTGTGAGTTATATTAGATTGAAATGTAAATTAACTTCGCGACCTGAATGTGCGTATTCTAAGTGGTCGAGTGAGTGAATAACACTGAATATACGTTCGTTTCACAATAGATTAATATCTCAATTTCTGAGTACTATTTTCTGTCTTCATCAACAGTTTCTCTGTTCAATTTCTCACTCATACAGAGAAGAACAAAATCGCAAATCTCATAAATGAGAAAGAAACTCTCTTCATTTACAATTGCCGACTTCCCTGAAGAAGTTCAGCTCTGCCGTTGGAACGAGCCTCCCTTAGTCAACAATTTAAGATAATTGTTTTCTTCTACTTGTGAACAATTCACTGTTACGACGCTACCTTGGCCAATGAATCGTTCTTGGGGAACACAACACTACGATATTAGAAAAGGGAAGAAGAGGATATTCAAAATTTGGTGGTGTTCAAAAATGTCTCACATGTCAATTTTACACAAAGCATTGCTCTCTAAAGTCTAGAACCTAAAAACCATCAATCAATTAACCTTCAACTAGAAGTGAAGCCTGAATCAAAACCAACTGGTTCTATAATTTTGGGAGCTGATCAACAGAGAAGCAAAGATCTGGAGATTATGACCAGCCAGTTGGTAAAATCTTAATAGAGATAAGCAAGCATTCAGACCAAAGATCAAGTTGCAGAAAACACAACAGAAATCGATACAAAATTAAAATAGCAATCACTTGATCATTACTAAAACCTAATGCTCTTTCATACCAAAAGAGAACCACTTGAAACCACAACTCCACTTCTCCGGCAAAGAAGGGGCACTTGGGAACCAATGCCAAGTTTGCCTAGCACAAAGCCTCTTGGCCATGTATAGTAGTGTAAACATGCTGATAATTATGGGAGCAAATGTACATGAACTTCTTGCACATATCTCTAACAAACTCCCAATCTCCATCCATTCTCTTCTTGTTTCTCCTCCTCTTAAACCCCACAACTTCATGCTTCTTAATATTCCATGTTTTCCGATTCCTCCAATCATATACAGTTTTTCCCATCACCAGCATTACTCACCAATCTAGCAAATGTAAGCTCACCATTACCTGATAGGCTAATCTCTCCAGTTTCCGCTCTCCAAATCAAACGCCACAAAGTACAATCATTTCATCGGATAACTGAGAAGTCTAAACAACTTATTATTTAGATCATTTGTAACTAACATATAAAGCTACATTATCACATCAATATAATAACACTATCATCCATTACGCATTCAACATAATTGATTAAAATAACAGCAGCACATAATCCAAAATTAATAAAACATCTAAGTAAAAACATGAAAAGTAATAACCAGAGTGAGTCAATCAATCGACGTTCTGCATAACATCCTCAGTAGTAAACTTAGTCCCCTTGTCCTTGTCAGCAGCACGACCCTTGGCCTTACGTTCAAGAAGAGACTTGCGATCCTTATCAAGCCTCAACTTAGTGACAACAACTTTGGATGGATTAATACCAACATTGACAGTTGACCCATTGACTTTCTCACGAGTGATTCTCTCAATATGAATGACCCACTTACGACGGTAAACTTGAACTACTTTACCTTCACGTCCTTTGTATGTACCACGAACGACTTGGACTTCATCATCTTTGCGGACTGGGACAGAACGAACGTTGTATTTGCTACGGAGATCTGTTGATAGTGGGGCAGACATTAACACGCGGCGAACGCTGGATGGTGCCGTGAAATGTGCCTTGCGGTTCTTGCGACGGGAACTCGTCACTCGAGGACTGAACTTCATTGTTCTGGTGACTCTGCCGCTGCTCTGCTCTGCTTTCCTTCAGGGGAGAAAATGAAGAAACGAAATAAGTATGTTTTTATATTGGTTTCATCTCTAGGGTTAGGGGATGTTTGTTTGGGCTTTTGTTATTTGGGCTTACTCGTAGAGATTCAGAGTGTGATGGATGTGCTGTTCTTATGGGTATTTTGACTAAACCCTAGGGGTGAAATTTGGGTCGGGTTAGCCCAAGCCCGATGAGCTAAAACCCAACTTTTGTTGGTCCTGGGCTAACATTTCAGTTCCGTAGTTGGGCTTCATCTTATAAAATTAAATAAGGGTTAGGCTAGAATATCAAATAACTGAAAAACCCAAGCTCGTGTGCATATATCTTCATTCATTTTATTCCGTTATATTGTTTTCTTATAGGGATATATTTTTGACAAAAATAAGGTTGAAAATATCCATTTTAAAGAGAATAATAGAATCATACAAATTATTTTTCTTTTTAAATAATCAAATCCCTTTGATTTCATTATAATATTACAATTTTGATGTTATTTATCTCCTAAAAACCCGAGAAAAATACCAACCCGAGTTGGGTTTGGGCTCACATATTTTGGTCGGGTTAGGACTTGGGTTGAAGCATAAACCCGCCCACCCCCCGTCCCCCCAAAGTAACAATCGTCACAAAAGACACCCCCCCCCCCCCCCACTCCATCTTGATTCCGTCTCAAAACTGTCAGGTAATCGTTTGCTTTTTCAATACCAAATTTACCCTTACAACTAGTCATTAAGATTATATCCCTATTTTACCATTATACATCCTTTATAAACAACCAACGACTTATTCCTCACCAAACACACAATTGTGCTGAAATCCTCTCTCATGGCCGTGGTTTTGATAAGGTCAAATCAACTTAATCCATCTCACATTCTCTTGCATTATTCATCTTACCTCTCACTTCCTTCATTTGTCATCTTATTTCCTTGATTCGTCTGAACTCGAATTGGTCAGTTGAGTAAAATCAAAATGCTTTACTAAATTTGGGAAATAAAGTTTTATTGTTGTTCTGATTTTTGAGGTACCAATGAGTTACGAGAAAGGAATGTCATCGAGAAGCAAAAAGGGTTGTTTTAATTGTGGGGAATCTGATCATTGGAAGGTTGATTGTCCTTGGCATGACATCCGTTGTCCTAAACCATGATGTCCAGAAACTACGAAGCTTCGTTGGAATGAGCAGGAACATAGCAAAGGAAAGAGGTTCCTTATTGGATGCAATGGAGCACCAAGGTGTAAGGGTTTCATGTGGGTTGATGATGTTGCTATAAAAGGTGTTGTAAAGGATAAAACTATGAAAGGCATTGTGAAGGAGGTTGAGAGGCAGGTGCCGACTAGCAAAGTCGATAAAACCTTTAGGTGATGATACCAGAGGTCTGGGGCTCGAACCTCGCTAGCATCAAAGAGTTACTGATCTTATTTATAATAGGCTTGCCAAAAAAATGAGGTGGAGAACCCCATGGAAGGTGGGAAGTGAAGCTAAGCATTGATGGTCCTGGTGGTATTAAGATGCAAATTAAAGGCAGTGTATCTGATGTTACTGAAATTGAAAAAAAGCTATCACTTTAATGTAACTTAATGGAAGTGACCTACTTTATTGTTACAAGTGATCTACTAATACTTGTCATACACACATAGCAATATATGCACAAAATTTACAACAAACCAAACTTGAAGATCCAAACATAGCATTGACACTAGTGTTATACAATCAAAAAACACATAGCAATCAAAACATAAGACGACATAGTAGTGCTTCAAAAGCGAGCATTGTCAAATTGTTTAAGTGAAAGCATAAACATAACACTAACGACATATACAAAATGCTTCCAAAACATAACAGCAAAGACCTAATTAAACTATTTTGTGTAGTCTCTGCCTCTGAAGGTCCACAAAAAGAACAAGATGCCTTAGTGGCCTTCCACTTGGTGTTATAGGTGGCATAAGAGTCATGGCTGGTATCTATAACACTAGCCTTACATGAGATTCAATTGGTTGTAACTGACTTGATTGACTGGGTTGTTCAATACTCTGAAATGTCATGGTAGAATGTGTTTGCCTTGATTGACCTGTCTCAGCACTGACTATGGCCCTTCTTCTTCCAGTTGTGTCATTTCCCTCACATTGACCACTATTGGTTCTACATCTTCCTCTTCCAGTTCTGCCACCTCCCCCACCCTCACCACTATTGGCTTTACCCTTTCCTCTTCCAGTTCTTCCTTTTCCCCTACCCTCACCAGAATAGGCTCCAGCCTCAACAACATTTCTTTTCCCCCTTCCTCTTCTAGTTCTTCCACCTCCCCTACCCTCTCCAGCATTGCCTCCACCCTCATTAGCATAGGTCCTAGCATTAGCAGCATTTCCTCTACCCCTTCCTCTTCCAGTTCATCATTTTCCCTACTTTCACCAGCATTAGCTATATTGTCACCAGCATTAGCTATATTGTCACCAGCATAAGCCCCACCCTCAACAGCATTGGCTCAAGCCTCACCAGCATAAGCCCCAACCTCACCAGCATTGGCTCCAGTCTCACCAGTTGCTTTTCCCCTAACCCTTCCCCTTTCTTTGGCAGCTTGAAGTACTTGGCTTTCATCTTCAACATTAATTGGTTTATGTATAAAAGGATTAAGCATTGCCTTTGCTCTTGGTCTCCCACCCCTTCCTCCTGCAATGGGTAAATTCATATTGCCACCCACCTCACCATCTTGACAAGTTCTAGCATTATGCCGCCCAAATCCATCACAGCGTGAGCACCTTGTTGTTGTAGTTTTATCTTCACCTCTTCTTCTATTAATCATTGGCATGTCAGGCTGCCTCTGTCTAAATCACAAAAAATTAAAAATGATAGGATAAACATAAAACATATTAAAAGGACAAACAAAAAAGCAAAAGATTGTACTCACCACTGGCCATTCATCTTCATGCAAATAAGGGGTGATGCGACTACTGCAAGCTCTTCTATAAGTTTCTACAATGAAGTAAAGGCTACAATATCTAAAAACAATAAAAGTAACTCAAGTAACAACAACTATTCATAAAAGTAACAAGCAAGCATAAATAATGTAGGTAAACTTTACTCATTGAACATACGACAATCTCCTTGGCTTGATGACGACCCCTGGCGTGAACACATACAATCCCTATGACTTGCCATTCATTACAATTACATATTTATCTTTGCAGATCTACGTACCACCATTTGTCAAATGTATGAGTTACTAAGAACTTCCCATTATTAGAACCACCCACATGAAGATCACTAATTTCATTTTCTCTTTTCCTAATAATTTCCATCACCCTTGGCACAAATGGATCAATCAAAGTAATAAACCTCTCTTTCCTATCATACAACAGTTTTATTTGTAAAACCATAATAACTGAAATATCATCTTCACAATAGGTTTATCTCTAGCTTCTAGAATGTGACTATTTCAAGCTTTTGTAAAGTTATTAGACAAATGATCAGACTTTACAACATGATCAAAATGGGGCCTTGCCCATAATCTTGGATCTTCATTCATCAGATACTTTTTGGCTCTAACTTTTTTTTTTCAAGCACATCCATTAGTTTCTCAAACTCGGATGGTGTAAATTCCTTGGCTGCATTCTAATCTTCTAAACCTAGTTTTCATGTTCTTTACCATGTGCTTGAAATAAAATCTCGGTTGCAGTAATGGAACACACTTGCCCACTGCATTATTCAACCCCTTATGCCTATCTGAGATAATCGTAAGTCTTGCAGGATGGTTACTCAAGTATGGCTCTATTATTTCTAAAAATTCGGTCCATATTTTGTGTTTTTTGAACCACATATAAAGAAGGCAATAGGGAACAAGCCATTGTTACCATCCAAAGAAATGATGAATAGACATACACCTCCATGCTTACTTTTAATGACCCATCAAGTCCTAAGAGAGGCCTACAACCTTGCACAAATCCATCCAAACAAGCCTTGAAATAAATACACACCTACTTAAAACTCTTGAAGTTTTCATGTCTAGATTTCCTTGCAATATTTCTACGGGTGGTTTTTAAAAGCTGCATACACAGCTTAGGCAGTTTTGAGTAAGAAGTATCATAACTTCCATATATTTTCTCCATGGCATGGTTCCTTGCATTCTATGTCTGCCAGTACTTGACTCTGACTTGGAACCTACTCATCATAATTGTTTGAATATCACAAGTCTTATAGCTCTTACAATGCTGTCTCATATCCTCCTCAATCACATCTGCAATCCATGTTGCATTTGCCAATATGTTCTTATCTTATGCATCCCCTTCACAAGTATGTATGTTATTCAACTTCTTAAGCTTCATGGTATGGCCATCTGTTGTGACCCTCACATAACAACTCCACTTGCAAGTCTCAACCTTACATATGAACTCAAGCTTATCACTATCATTTCTCTTGTATTTCCAAGTAAACTTGTTTTTAATAGCATACAACCTCATATCTATCCGTCCATAGCTAACCAACTTTCAACTTTAACCCTACATTAACAACACAAACACTTTCATCAGTTGGTATTTCAAAGGTTCTTTGTATTACTTTATCCACTAAGTTATCATCAAGAACTAATTACTTGCCTTGATTCAGGCTGTCTTCATTAACCAAATCTATGTCTTCACTATCACTTAGCTTTTCACCTTCATCTGGGATGTATTCCTCATCTGATGAGCTTGCACTATGGTAGTACTCTTCATCATCAACTTGATCCACATTTACAACACTAACTCCCAAGATTGGTAGATCTACAATCCAAAAAGCAAGGTTATAGATAGACAACAACCATTAAATTGGAATTAAAATTTTGTTTAAATCTATATCTTACCATTACCATTGGTACCAAACACCTCCTCAGCAGTATAAGAAGAAGGTCAAAAGCTTAAAAAAGATTCAAAATCATCTCCAAATTTTGATTCATCGCAATACATAAATGATTATGAACTTCCAAAATGAAATGAAATGAAAATCACAGGGGCAAAGAGCAAACAATATACCTTCAGCAGTGGCTTTGCCCTTGCCCTACGTGCTCTATTTGCTTTGTTTAGACTTTTCTTGGCTTGCCCCCAACTGGTCCCCTCCATGTCCAACTTGTTTCCCACACTATAAAGTCCCATGCCCACCATTTAAAGTCAATGTCTTATTCCTAGGCTTCTCTATATTATATTCGAAAAGCCTTTGCTTCTTACAGGTTGCCAACTTGGACAATTTATCCACTTCTTCAATAGTTGGCCAGTCATCAAGATCAAACACTTGGCCTTTCTTCACACGTCTATATGAGAAATCTTCAAACTCTTTTTCAGACATATTGCAAACATATCATATCCTTCAGACTCCTCATCACTCTCAACATCCACTCTTTGCCTCATCCTCATCACTACTTATATCCTCAATGACAATCACCTTAACATACAAATGAGTGAACCCTGCTGCATCCACATATACAACAAATCATGATCATATGTCATTAATCTTCTTTCTCCTGCATCAAACACTGGATCAGGTGGTGTTGAAATCCTTTCTGATAACCAACTAATCATATCAAGCATGTTTACTTTATCACCATCAAGCAACTCAGTGTCATGTCTTCTCCCACCCACATATGTACATACATGATACATCAACCCCATTCCTAACAGATTCTTCCCATCTCCCACCATAATGAAACCTAAGAACCCTGAACCCTAGCTAGCTCAACCATCTCTCTGAATTAATTAAACAACACAACAACAACCTTCACACTGAGTACAAATTAATATAACAATATAGTAGAGCAGTAACAAAATAAAATTACAATACATGCATACAAATTTGAACTTAAGTACAAATTTAACAAAACCATCGAAGAAAGTTGAAATCTTGAAACTATTCGGGTAAAATAACTGTAACTTCTATATAACAAAGCAACCTTAACCTTTGGATCTACTTATAATGCTTATGACGTGGTAGATCTTAGGGCTTATAGGGCGTAGACAGTATAATAAGTGGCAACAGGAGTATTGAATCATTGTTTGAAGTCAACAAATGTGGCTGGACTTTTTGGGTGGGTAGTTGGGCTTTTTTTGTCGGGCTTCTGCTGGGGCTTTTTAGTATCATATGACACGAGCCAAATCTAGTACCAGTACGAAGCTTGCATTGGAACGTATAAAGAAGAAGAATAGCAACACGTTTGAGAGCAATGAGAGAGAAGAGTAGTGACGATCAGCAATCGAGAGCATTGGGAGAGAGAGAGACACACACAGAAGCATCCGCCGTCGAGATAAAGAGATAGAGAAAGTTAAGGCAAACAAATAGGGGTTTATTAACATACTTATTATAATTAATCTTTACTGTTTGTTTTGGGGGGAAACCCAAAGTCTTCCCGCTTTCCAATAAGGGTAATTTGGTATTTTGAAAAAGCAAATGATAAACTAGTAGTTTCGAGGTGGAGTGGGGGGTCTTTTGTGACTAATAATCATCCAAAACTATAATATAAAATCCCATAGAGACATAACATTTTGGTTAATTAATTATGTGTTTAATAATTGTGAAATAATTATATTTGCGTGCTTTCACAGGTTTTCACAATCAACGTAGAAATGATGGTAAAAACAGTATTTAAGCATGGAATAGTCTTTGTACTTGAAGTATTCCTACTCAATACATGAGAAACTCAACAAAGCCTTTTTTTTTTGAATTAGTTAGGGGTTAGGCAGGCCCCAACCTGTATTAGAAAATCAGGTAACTTCTTTGGTACATCATACCCCTAGCATCCTCCTCCACTATTACATTTAACTCATACGCTAGAGGAGGCATGCTATATAAGGTGCTTTGACTCTCACAAGGATGACAACTACCCATAGCAGTATTGGCCTTGGCCAGCCAGTCTGCCACTCTATTTCTCTCCCTAAACACATGGGAGACGACAACGGACTCAAACTTCCTCATGGTTCTCGATCCACAAAGAACCAGTTCTAGACAATACCAAGGACATATCTCCCTCCCGTTGATCACTTGAACTGCCCTCAAGGAATCGGATTCAACCAATATGTTCTTACAGTTCATGTATTGGGCTGCTAAAAGCCCAGCTTCAACTCATTTTAGCTCTTGGATAATTACCGATCTTAGATTTGAGTGGCCCATGTAGGTAATAACTAGTACCTCTTCCTGATCCCTTAGAACTCCACCATATCCCGTTCCTTCAGCATTTACTGCTCCATCAGTATTAACCTTTATCATTCCAAGAAGTGGTTTCACCCATTGTCCTATAATTGGAGTACTCTGTTTCAGCGGTAATACAATTCCGATACTGGCAATGATCTTCCTAGTTTTCGGTGTATCTTCTGCTTCTTTTATCACTCTCTGGAGGTAGCTTCGCATCCTTTCGATAATATCACTAGAGAGTGTGGCAGCTGCATGAGATTTCTGTTTGAACTTCTTGCTATTCCTCTCATTCCAGAGCCCATATGTTGTGGCGCAAACAACATCTTTGATTATCTCACTTTTCACCGAACTTTGCCGACTTAACCGAAAAATACTCTGCCATTCTAAAGTAGAATCACTAATAGTGGCTTGTAACCCCATACGCTAATTTACTGTTGCCCACACTGTGTGTGTACTCACAGTTGAAAAAGAGATGTTTCAAATTTTCGGGATGGGCCTCACAGAAGCAACAACTCAAAGTGGTGATAATCCTCCATTGTATCAACCTGTCTTGAGTGGCTAGGCACCCAGCAAACAGCTGCCATGTTATGAACGAGTGTTTTGGGACTGTGAACTTACCCCAAACCAGCTTGTGAAATTTGACTTTCTCTCTGACCTTCCTTATAGCCTTATATGCAGATTTAGAGGTAAACTTACCACTGCTGGAAGGAGTCCACACAACTAGATCGTTCCCTATGTTTGGGTTGATGATCTTCTGCAGTATGTTCTCTTTCAGCTCTCCTTCTAGTAACTGTGCTACCACCTCATTCCATCTACCATTGGTAATCATTTCACTCACTTTAGCGTCATCTGGAAAATCCTGCAGTAAGTTTCGAGCTTGATTATCATGGATCAACAGCTTTGATGACATCCAGGGATCATGCCACAAGCTAGTCCCCTCACCATCTCCTATCAAACATCGTATGAAGTTTCGAGCTGTCTTTCGGTGTTTGAGAATGCATCTCCAGGTCCAAGAACAGTCATGCGGTATCCTCATGGTCCAAAAATGCTTGTTCCTTATTTGATATTCCCAGGTCCACTTTGTCCATAAAGATTCCTCTTTACTCACCACTTTGAAGACTAGACCACAATATGCCGCTTTGTTCCACACTCGCGGATCCATAATGCTTAACCCCCCCTTCAGATTTGTGTAATCTCAGTTTTGCATGATTGGCTTTATGCATCTTTTATTGCATAGACACTCTAGCCCAGAGAAACCGGTTGCACAGCTTGGCCACCTTATCAAGAATTCTCATAGGCAATATAAAGGTCTTAGCCCAGTAGATGTGGAAAGAAGAAAGAATAGGGATCAGATAAAATTTTGTAGTCTTCCCAAGATAAGATAAAGCTCTCACCACTTTAAAGACTAGACCACAATATGCCGCTTTGTTCCACACTCGCGGATCCATAATGCTTAACCCCCCCTTCAGATTTGTGTAATCTCAGTTTGCATGACTGGCTTAATGCATATTTTTTTGCATAGACACTCTAGCCCAGAGAAACCGGTTGCACAGCTTGGCCACCTTATCAAGAATTCTCATAGGCAATATAAAGGTCTTAGCCCAGTAGATGTGGAAAGAAGAAAGAATAGACTGTATAAGTTGTAGTCTTCCCACATAAGATAAAGCTCTCGCCACTTTAAAGACTAGACCACAATATGCCGCTTTGTTCCACACTCGCGGATCCATAATGCTTAACCCCCCATTCAGATTTGTGTAATCTCAGTTTTGCATGACTGGCTTTATGCATCTTTTTTTGCATAGACACTCTAGCCCAGAGGAACTGGTTGCACAACTTGGCCACCTTATCAAGAATTCTCATAGGCAATATAAAGGTCTTAGCCCAGTAGATGTGGAAAGAAGAAAGAATAGACTATATAAGCTGTAGTCTTTCCGCATAAGATAAAGCTCTATTCTTCCAGTTTGAGATTCTAACCGATATTCTTTCAATCAAAGGCAGACAGTCCTTGGAACTTATTCTCGCAGAGATAAAAGGTAATCCGAGGTACTTTACAGGAAGACTAGTCCTCTGTCATGCTACCAGTGAGCATATAAGTTTTCATGGAGTTAATCTTGAGACCTGTAAGCTTGGAGAAGCAATCAATGGACTCCTTTACTGCGGTAATAGACGCTGTTTCCCCTTTACAGAAAAGAAGAACATCATCTGCAAAACTCAAGTGAGTGATGGCAAGTCTTCGACACCTTGAATATGGAATAATACTTCGTGAGTTCAAACCCTACTTTAAGAGGCCCCCCAACAGTTCCATGATCAACACAAACATATATGGAGATATTGGGTCTCCTTGCCTGAGCCCTCTCTTGCGTTCAAAATACCCCTGCGGGCATCCGTTCACCAATATAGAATAAGAAGGAGAGGTGAAGCACATGACAAGCCATTTGATAAACTTCTCGGGAAATTCAAATATTTTAAGGATTAGTATCAATGTTTCCCGGTGACCGCGGTGTCTGAATGTCCACTTTGATTGTACATCTCGGGGACCATGCTTCCTTGTATATCCTTTGAGAAGCTCATGCCCTAGCAACAAATTGTGTTGTATACACCTTCCAGGGATAAAAGCCGACTGATTTAGCTCTATTAACTCTTCCAGATGATGTTTCATCATGTTACTTAAAACCTTGGCAACACATTTATAAGTAACATTACAGCAAGCAATCGGTCTATACTCATCAACCTTATAAACAATAGCTTTCTTTGGAATTAAACACAGGAAAGTCGTATTTGTACCTCTGTGAATATTGTTATTCCTGAAGATAGATTGGATAGCTCTGAGGAAATCACTACCCACTATATCCCATGTTTGCTTGTAGAAAAAAGCATTATACCCATCCAGGCCCGGGGCTTTTGCATCTTCCATGGAGAAAAGAGTTTTCGTAATCTCTTCATCTGATATATCTTTAGAGAGCATATCTGCTGTCTCTTGATCCACCACTTTTACGATAGGATCTTTTTTTGTAACAAAGCATCGAGCACATAGCTTGGGATTGAACACCCAGGGAGACCTTGATAGAACTGAAGGAAAGCTTTTGAGACATTGACCCCCTTCATGTTTTACACCCTCCATATCAGTCATAACCCAAATGGAGTTTTTATTCTTTCTTTCCTTGATAGCTTGATGAAAGAATTTGTTTCCTTTATCCCCATAATCAAGCCAATCATTTTCTGCCTTGGATTTTAAATCCATATACTCCATCTCTATCAAGGTACAGAGCCTATCTCTAGCCTCTTTCTCCTGCCTAGTTAACTGAGCATCCTGAGGGAACTGTTGAAGTTTTCTTTGTATTTCTTTCAACTCCTCTCTTGCTGCCTCTATTTTAAGATGTATGTCCGACATGCGAGTTCTGGCCCATCTGCGCAATCTGTTTTTCAGCAACTTCAACTTATGAACCAGGATATAAAGCGGACTACCAACCACTTCAACATCCCAAACTTGCTGTACAACCTCCTTAAACTCTTTATGAAGTGTCGGACATTGCATAAACGAAGCGAAACTCCCCCTTTCCATTTCAACCCGGATGCACCCAAAGATAGGTGAGTGGTGCGAGATACCTTAAGTTAAGAATTCAGCCGTGGCATATGCAAATACTTTTGACCATTCAACATTTACAAGCACTTTATCAATTTTTGACCATTTCCTGTTACTGCCAGACCCATAATTAGTCCAAGTGTAAAAACACCCTAATGCTTTTAAATCATACAGCCTTGTATCAGCTAGACATTCCCCAAAAGGTATCGTTTCCCTCGATTGCATAGCTTCCCCAATCCTTTCATGAGAAAAAAGAACATTGTTAAGATCACCCAAGAACACCATTGTTCAGAGATGCTTTGGTGTAGCTGTTTAAGATCCATCCATAGTCCCACCCTATCCTGACTGTTATTACTGGCATAGATAACAGTTGCAAAAAAGCTGGAGGAGTTACAATGCACTGACACCTTACAATGGATAAACTGAGAGGTTTTATGCAGCTTGTGTACTGATACAAGATTCGGATCACATAATACCCAAATCCGTCCGGTTAAGGTTGCTCTTGTAGTTATTAACAAAACTCGGTTAGGTGCACACCTACTACTAATAATGCTACTCTTACGCCTCCTTTACTTTAGTTTCCATCAAACCCGGGGAGACATAATTTATTCTTCAAAATGAAACTATAAATTTCATCCGCTTTCTTGAAATCATTAAGCCCTATGATATTCCAAGCGCAAAATTTTGTCATCGAACCCATCTAATGTTTTTTCTTCCCTGACCTTTTGGGTGCGACCTTTCTTCATCTCACTGATGTGGATATCCTTGCTCTTCTCATTTCTGGTTCTCGCACTTTCTTTTTCAAGCTCAACAGCTCTTTTTTGAGCTCGAGTCTTAGCTTTTACCACCACATCCCTCAGGGGTAAATGATCACTGAAGTATTCCACATGGACCCCTTCAGATATATCATCTTCTATCTCATCCTCACTCTCAACTAGAGCTTGGAACGAATTTTGCTCATTTACATACTTTTCATACCTCGAGCATTTCTGTTAGTGACAGGAGTGAAATTCTGTTTGGTCTCTTGCTGAACTGGTATCTATGGGGGTTCATATTTGATAAGAGCCCAAAACTGTAGTTTTAACCCTGTAACAGTCATACTTTTAGACCAATTATGTGAGTAATAATTAAGAGTTAATACTGATTACGTGTTTTCATGCATTTTAGGTTTCAAAGTCCATTATGTGTAGAGTGCCACTTTAGCGAGATAAAGGAGCAAAGGTCGGTTCTTTGAGGAGTTACGTGATTAAAGGCCAAGATTCAAGAAGACAAAGCCTTTCTAAAGCCCGGTCAAAGCTGAAAAGTCAAAGTCAACGCGGCTGAAAAGACACAAGTCGTGAGAACTTCCGAAGGCCGTATCTTTGGACTCAGACCTCGGAATTGGGTCTACCTTATGTCAAAACGACCGGCTCAGAAAGAGCTTTCCAATGGTCCAAGCCTTGGCCCAATCAGAGGAGCAAAAGTGAACGAAAAGTCTGTCAAAGACAACCGCAGCTGAAAAGGCATTTTTGGACTGAAAGTATTTAGTTTTGGGCCTGATTCTCTGGCCCAAAACATGGCTCCAAGCCCATGCACGATTTTTGGATCTGAACATATAAAAACAAAAGCTTAGCTCTTTGTTAATGGTAGCTAGTTAGACCTAAAACTATAGATAATTCTAGATCTAGTTTTCATTAATTAAATTAAGTTTAGTTTAAATTCAATTCTTGTTTTAGATTAAACTCTTAGAATCATTGTTCTTCATTAGTTTGATAAATAAAATAGTTAGTTTGTCAATTTCGATTTTTGTCATTTACAATTGTTTAGATCTAAATTCCTTTATTACTTGTTATTCATTCCTAGTTATTACCTAAGATTTCAATTATTGTTTAGATAAATTGCATAAAGATAGAATTTTTATATGATGTCTAGTTATAATTCAATGGGAAATTATAGTGCTATGAATCAAGGCTAAACCTCCATTAGAGGGGTTGAAGAAGCCTTGATGGCGCTTGATCTTTGTTAAACTTAGGAATCGTCGTGATAATTATTTCACTCTAGGACCGATTAATTCACCATGAGAATGGGTTTAATCGCTCACATGCTAGTTATGAATTGGTAGAAATGCCATGTATAATTAGGGATTATAATTACTATTTTGATATGCAAAGCATTCAATATGGATCACGACGAGTCTTTGTTAGTAGGATTAAGTCGAGTTAAGGTGGATTCAATTCCCTTTAATTCTTTATCTAGATTCAAACCCTTAATATTCTCTCATTTCGTTATTAAGTAACTTGTTAATTGTTTTCCCCTTGTAGTATAGAATTCCCTTCGTAAATCTCTCACTAGACTTAAGACCGATTAATTAGACTAGAGATCATTCCATGCTAAAGAACTAGGAGTGGAATGAATTTGTTACTCCACTCTATTTCGATAGAATTGAGAGTAGAAAACTTGATAAATTAAGCACGTATTAAGTTTTAGTTTACTTATGTTTTGAGTTTTATCGTTCATTTCGTAGGTAAATTATCATTTTTATACTTATCAAATGGCACCGCTGCCATCTTAGTTACCTTTAGCATTGTTTTCATAGTATAATTAGTCATTTTTAAGTCCCATTAAACCCACCCACCCTTGTTTGATTCATACTGTGGTTGTCCATTTCAGCATTGAAAAGTTCCGCGAAAAAAAAACCACATTGACGACACTGCAAAAGCTTGGAACCACTAGTGACACGCCAAAACCGAGTGACCAGCTCAAACATTGTAACTTGAGTTTACACAGAGCGCACCTGCGCCCAAAGGGAGCACCAGCGCTACTCGAAATTTGAATGATTTTGGATTTCCACGCGAGGGTTTGTTTCGAACTTCGATTTTTTAAGCTTTTCAGTGTTCTAACTTGTTATATACATTGAACACGCGTAAACAAGACACTATTCATAAGTGAAGCAAGGACGCAATCAGGTATTCCTTTCTTCCAAACCTCGCATCTCGGTTAGAGGTTTATACTAATATATCAAGATTGTTTGGAGTGTTGTCGTGTTTAGATTTAGACTTGCATGAGATTAAGGTGCGGTGGGAGAAAAACACCGAGCGTAATTAACCGTCAGCGTCAACAAACAAGTCTATCGAGTATACCAATCACTACACCTCTAGCTACTATCCACCCACCACACGACATAATGGTGAAGAAAAGAGACTCTCTCTCTCGACTTTTACAAAGCCTTGGCGATAGCCCTAAATCTTGCATCGTTCTAGCGGACCGGTGGGGATTTTGAATCCCCAAACATATTTAATTTGTTACCGTTTTTCATGGTTTAGACCATGAAAAACCTTATCGGCATTATCGTAGGATTGAACAAGTCCTTACAACATTCCACCATCCTACGGTTGGTGCGGAACAAATTAAACCGAGGGTATTCCCCTTCACTTTAGCCGATAAAGGCGTCTTGGTTAAGCGCTTAAAGCGCCTAACTCTGTGGACTCGTAGGCTAAACTTGTTCAATTTGTTTATGGAACATTTTACCCACCCCTAAAGGCGGATGAGATGCTTTCCAAGATTCATTTTTTTTACCGAGAATCCTCATGAATCATTTTTTGAGGCTTGAAATCGTTTCACCGATCTGCTTATAGAGTGTCCACACCATAACCTAGCAAAAGACACGTTAGTTCGTGCTTTTTTCAAAGGACTTCTACATCACCATCAAGAAGTCCTTGACATAATGAATGGGGATAGTTTCCTAAGTAAAGGAGCCTCGGAGGCTTACAAATTTTTAGAAGATCAAACTAAAGCGCCAATAATGGTGGGGGTAGTGATGATATCCCCGCTCGCTAGTTCTTCTCCAACGGTTAAGGCGCCCGTATATGTTTGAGATGAAACCCGATCGAACTTAAAATTTAATCGAATCTCTAACTAAAAAGGTAGAGGTTATTTCTATTCAACAAAAGCCTATCCCCGTCATGAATGTCAACTCCAACCCATGTAATTTATGTTTGAGTCCTGAGCACCCTGACTCCTATTATCCTCTCGCCTATGTACAACAACAATTAGAGCAAGATAATGTTTGCTCCATTAATAGCTATCCTATTCCTAATGCCCCATGGAGACAACATCCCAACTTTAGTTGGCGAAACAATCAACAAGTTACACCTCCAGGGTTTAATAACCAAAATGTTAGGCAAGCAAACAATTATAACCAAGTTCCACCTAGACAAGGACAAGGTCAGGGGAATTATAATAATTATAACAACCAAAGCTTAAACCACCGACAAGGTCTAGCACAAGGTCGGGGGTAATTATAATAGTTATAATACCAATAGAGGTATCGTTCCGGTGGACAATAGTAACTATCACAACCCACCCATAAATAATCAACGTGAGATAGTTCTAGTCGCACCACCTGTGACTACTACACCTACACAACCGGATCGTATCGACGCCTTTATACAGGTTACCCAACAACTTTTCCAAACAATGACTCAATCAAACCAACAGATCTTACAATCCATAAATCAGGGCATACAACAGTTAGCCCAAGAGAAAGCCCAACCAAAAGGCGTGTTTCCATGACAAGTGATACCAAACCCTAAAATAGTAAACACAGCCTTTGAGGTAAAAGGTAATAATAGTACGGAAACTACAATCGTAGGTGACCTAAATGCCATCACCACTCTCCGTTCTGGAAGAGTGGTTGATAACAAAGTAACTATGCCTATAGTTACCCCATCCGTACTCCCTACACCGGATATCGAACTAGATACCAAAATAGAAACTGAAGAGCCTACCACTATAGAGGTACCAGTTAAACAACAAACTAAATAACAGAAAGCCAAGGTTACACATCAAGTCGAGCCATACGCTAAACATAGAGCGAAACCACTGTTCCCTCAGAAATTAGCCATGCTAACCAGGGATACAAACTTTGAGGAGATTAGGAACGTTTTCAAAAATCTAACGATAAACCTTCCTTTTCTCAAAGATATTAAAAAGCTCCCTAACCACGCTAAGTTTCTTAAGGAGTTGTGCACTATTAGGCGTAAGACCAACATACCTAAAGATGCCTTTCTAACTGAACAGTTCCCAACTTTATCCGAAAATAATGGAATTGTTAAGTACAAGGACCCTGGACGTCCTATTGTAAAATGCACCTTAGGAGAATCCCACACGACGACCGCTTTATTAGACTTGGGGGCGAGTGTTAACTTACTCCCATTTTATTTGTATAAACAAATAGGTCTACAAGAAATGCAACCTACAAAAATGACGTTGCAGTTAGCAGACAGGTCTATAAAGTATCCTAAGGGTGTAGTGGAAAACGTGCTTGTTAAGGTTCAGGATTTCCACTATCCTGCAGATTTTGTTATCCTCGATACATAAGTCGCTAACGACTCTGTACCGATCATCTTAGGGCGCCCCTTCTTGGCAACTGCCAATGCGCTTCTAAATTGCCGCGATGGTAAGATGTCCTTATCTTTTGGCCATCTTTCTGTTGAGGTAAATGTTTTTAAAATGATGAAACAGTTACCAGAATCGTCTATAGATGGGGAGGTTAGCATGATTGAGAGCTTAGCTCAAGATTATTTTAACAACACATTTCCCGAAAACCAGATGTATAAATTCCTTTCTTTTGGAACTTCAGATTTTGTAAATGACTCCTACTTAGAGGAAGTCAACACCATCCTTGAGTCCACACCAATTGTAGACCCGCCGGTTGCTCCATATCTTGAGTATGAAGACTTGCTACCTAAGCAAGTATTCATTATGCAAAATGGACCACGATGAAACATCTATCGACATTCCTTCCACCCGATTGCTTAAACCTCTTCCCGGAGTTAAAATATATTCAACTTGATCCGGATGATAGCCATCCGGTAATTATATCTTTCTCTGTTATCTAAGGATGAAGAGAGACACGTTTAATCGGGGTGATTAGGGAACATCGGTCTGCGATTGGTTGGTCCCTAGCCGACATTAAGGGAATTGACCCTAATGTTTGCACTCATCGCATCCATTTGGAGGATAACCACGAAGACTTTCGTGAACCTCGGTCGTCGAACCCCTGCCATGAAAGAGGTGGTTAGGGAAGAAGTCTTTACGATTTTCGATCGCGGGTATCATATACCTAATCTCGATAGCGAATGGGTAAGCCCCATTCATGTAGTTCTTAAGAAATCGGGGAGTTACCATGGTGCGTAGCGGAAATGGTGACTATGTTGTCACCACAAGGTCCTATGAAATGGAGAATCTGTATTGATTCTGGGGCGTTTAAATGCTATGACACGAAAGGATCACTTTCCTTGACCTTTTATAGATCGGATGCTTTCGAGCGCCTAGGCTGGTCATGCTTTTTATTATTTTACGGATGGCTACTCGGGGCTATTTTCAGATTATTATTGATATTGATGACCAAGAAAAGACTACCTTCACATGTCCCTTTGGAGCGTATGCCTATAAGCGAATGCCTTTTGGCCTTTGTAATGCTCTGGTACCTTCCGGTGGTGTATGCTTCATATATTTAGTGACATGGTAGAAGCTTTATGGAAGTTTTCATGGATGATTTTTCTATCTATGGAGACTCCTTCTTGATTGCTTGTCTAACTTTGTCTAAGGTTTTGACACGGTGTGAAGAAAGAGCCTCGTTTTAAACTGGGATAAGTGTCATTTCATGGTGAAAAAGGGCATAGTACTAGGTCACATTGTATCTAGTGATGGCATCGAAGTAGATAAGGCCAAACTAGATAAGATAGTGACTCTACCTAAACCACGGATTTGTCAGTGATATTAGAGCCTTTCTAGGCCATGCGGTTTTATAGGCATTTTATTAAAGATTTTCGAAAATAGCTAGGCCTTTAACTAATCTGCTTTTTGAAGGATGCAATCTTTGATTTTAATTTTAAGCGTAAGCGGGCTTTTAAAACTTTAAAAAGCCCTAACCTCTGCACCAATTATCTGACCTCGATTGGTCTAAACCTTTCGAACTCATATGTGATGCTAGTGATTATGTAGTTGGTCTTTGTCATGGGACAGAAACTAGATAATAAGTCCATTGTTATTTATTACGCTAGTAAAACCTTAAACGATGCTCAACGGAATTATTCAACTATCGAAAAAGAATTCTTAGCTGTCATTTATGCTTTAGATAAGTTTCATCCTTATTTGGTTGGTTATAAAACTTTAGTTTACATGGACCATGCAACCCTTAAGTACCTTCTTGCAAAGAAGGATGCTAAGCAGAGATTAATCCGATGGATCCTTCTCCTGCAAGAGTTCACATTAGAAATAAAGGACAAAAGAGGGGTCGAAAATGTAGTTGCTAACCACTTATCTAGACTTACAAACGACGATAATAGTGATTCTGAGTCCATATCGGACTCTTTTCCTGATGAGCATCTGTATGCTATTTTTTTAGCACCATGGTATGTTGACATTGTAAATTATTTAGCAGCTGATGTTATGCCTTATAATTGGTCAAGAAATGAACGTAAGAAGTTCTTGGCCAGAGTTAAGTTATACTACTGGGATGAGCCCTACCTTTTTAAGTATTGTGCGGATCATATTATTCGTCGTTGCATTTCCCAGTGGGAATATAATGAAGTTATATCGTTCTGCCATGACAAAGAGTGTGGTGGCCATTTTAGTGGAATGAAAACAGTCGCTAAAGTTCTTCAATGTGGATTTTATTGGCCTACCCTTTTTAAGGATGCCCAAGTGCATTGCAAGACGTGTATTCGTTGCCAACAACTTGGGAATCCTGGCGTAATATGATGCCATTAAATCCAATCTTGATAGTAGAAATTTTTGACGTTTGGGGCATTGATTTCATGGGTCCCTTCCCTGTTTTCCACGGTTTCATTTATATTCTAGTTGCCGTGGACTACGTGTCTAAATGGATAGAGGCCATGGCTTGCCGTAACAATGATCATAAGACAGTGGTATTTTTTATTAAGGAGTATATTTTCTGTCGTTTTGGCATTCCTAAAGCCATCATTAGTGATGGTGGAACACATTTTTGCAACAGAGTTGTTGCATCCTGATAAGAGCCCAAAACTATAGTTTTAACCCTATAACAGTCATACTTTTAGACCAATTATGTGAGTAATAATTAAGAGTTAACACTGATTACGTGTTTTTATGCATTTCAGGTTTCAAAGTCCATTATGTGCAGAAATGTGCTACTTTAGTGAGATAAAAGAGCAAGGGTCGATTACTAAGGAGTTTCGTGATTAAAGGCCTAGATTCAAGAAGACAAAGCCTTCCTAAAGCCCGGTTAAAAGCTGAAAAGTCAACACGGGCAGAAACAGCACACAAGTTAGCAGAACTTCCGATTGTCGTATCTTTGGACTCAGACCTCGGAATGGGGCCTACCTTATGTCAAAACAACCAGCTCGGAAAAAGCTTTTCAATGGTCCAAGCCTTGACCAATCAGAGGAGCAGAAGTGGACGAAAAGTCTGTTGAAGCCAACTGCAGCTGAAGAGGCCTTTTTAGACTGAAAATATTGGGTTTTGGGCCTGATTCTTTGGCCCAAAACATGGCTCCAAGCCCATGCACGATTTTTGGATCTGGACATATAAAAACAAAAGCTTAGCTCTTTGTTAATGGTAGCTAGTTAGACCTAAAACAATATAGATAATTCTAGATCTAGTTTAATTAATAAAATTAAGTTTAGTCCCATTTTCAATTCTTGTTTTAGATTAAGTCTTTGAATCATTGTTCTTGATTGATTAGATAAATAAAATAGTTATTTTATCAATTTCGAATTGTGTTATTTCAATCTATTAGATCTAGTTTTAATTATTGTTGGTTACCATTTCTTAGTTGTTAATTATAATTTAATCATTGTTTAATTAGATTAGTAAATTTGAATCTTGATAATATGTTTAGTTTAGATTCATATGGGAATGATTGCGGAATGATTCAAGGCTAAAACCTCCATTAGAGGGTTCATGAAGCCTTGATGAAAACTTAGTGGTATAGTGTAGAAGCATTGTAGAGTCTATTCCAATCTAGAAGGTAAGTGATTTGCCATGAGAATGGGTGGGCGACCTCACATGCTAGTTTAGTACTTTCGGTAGAAATGCCATGAACACTAGGGATTAGAACTCAAATTTCTTTCCGAAGAAGAGCGTAAGAATCGAGATACAAGAATCTATGCTAGGTTATTAAGTTGGATTTGAGGTGGATTCAATTCCCCTCTAATCCTTTATCTAGATTCAAAACAATCATATTGCCATAGCATTAAGTAGTTAGATTCAACATAATCAATTTCATATAGGTATCGTAGTATAACACACCGCCAGTAAAGCTCTCATTGACTTAAAGACCGATTAATTAGATTAGAAAACAATTCCATGCTAGAGCACTAGGAGTGGAGCGAACTTCCTACTCCACTGTATCTCATAGGATTGAGAGTAGAAATCTTTGATAAGCATATAGGATCATAAATAGTTTTAGTTTACTTACGTTTTGAGTTTCATCGTTCATTTAAGTAGGTAAGCTATTCAAATTTATCAATTATCAAATGGGCTGCTGCCATCTTAGTTGCACTTTAGCATTGTTTTCATAGTAGAATTAGTCATTTTAAGTCCCATTAAACCCACCCACCCTTGTTTGATTCATCTTTGTGGTTATCCGTTTCAGCGTTGAAAAATACCGACAAATTTTTTGGTAGCGACGGCGCTGTAAAGGCGCGCACGCCCTATAGTCACGGAACGAGCGCGACCAGCCCTCGGACCCGTGACCAGCTATTTTCTTTGGACCACGAGTGCGACCCGCCCTCACACCGGTAGCGACCAGCTAAGTCATCTGAACAAGGGAGGCATGACCGCGCTATTATTCGAAGCGCCCGCCCCAACAAAATTTTCCGGATTTCTGAGGTTTGTTTGAACCCGATTTTTAAGTTTTTCAGTGTTCTAACTTGTTATTTACACTAAACACATGTAAACAAGGCGCTATTCATAAAGCGAAGCAAGGGCGCTATCAGGTATTCCTTTCTTCCATACCTCGCATCTCCAGTTAGAGGTTCATACTAATATATCAAGATTGTTTGGATTGTTTTCGTGTTTAGACTTAGACTTGCATGAGATTAAGGTCTGGTCCGAGAAAAACATTGAACGTAATTAACCGTCAACAAACAAACATATCGAGTATACCAATCACTACACCTCTAACTACTATCCCACCAACCATACCTGACATAATGGCTGAAGAAAGAGAGACTCCTCTCTTCGACTTCTACAAAGCTTTGAGCAATGACCCAAAATCTTGCAACTATCTAGCAGACCCAGTGGGGGATTTTCGAATTCCCACAAACATATTTAATTTGTTACCCGTTTTCCATGGTTTAGGCCATGAAAAACCTTACCAACACATGCGTAGGATTGAACAAGTCCTTACAACATTCCATCATCCTACGGTTGGTGCGGAACAAATTAAAGCGAGTATATTTCCCTTCACCTTAGCCCGATAAGGCGATGTCTTAGTTAAGCGCTAAAGCGCCTAATTCTATGGACTTCGTGGGCTAAACTTGTTCATTTGTTTATGGAACATTTTACCCCCCTAAAGGCGGATGAGATGCTTTCCAAGATTCATTTTTCCGGCCGGAATCCTCACGAATCATTTTTCGAGGGCTTGGAATCGTTTCACCGATCGCTTATAGAGTGTCCACACCATAACCTAGTAAAAGACCGTTAGTTCGTGC
Source organism: Coptis chinensis (assembly GCF_015680905.1). Taxonomy (NCBI): domain Eukaryota; kingdom Viridiplantae; phylum Streptophyta; class Magnoliopsida; order Ranunculales; family Ranunculaceae; genus Coptis; species Coptis chinensis. Next base: position 86,005,249 of record NC_141460.1, read on the forward strand.
CTTTTCAAAGGACTTCAACATCACCATAAAAAGTCCTTGACATAATGAATGGGGTAGTTTCCTAAGTAAAGGAGCCTCGGAGGCTTACAAATTTTAAGAAGAACAAACTAAACTTAATAACAATTGGGGGTAGTGATGATATCCCCGCTCTGCTAGTTCTTCTTCGGCAGATTAAGGATTTGGTATGTTTGAGATGAAACCCGATCGAGAACTTAAAAATTTAATCGAATCTCTAACTAAAAGGTAGAGGTTATTTCTATTCAACAAAAGCCTATCCCCGTCATGAATGTTAACTCCAACCCATGTAATGTCCGTTTGAGTCACGAGCACCACGACTCTATTGTCCTCTCAAGCCTATGAACAACAACAATTAGAGCAAGATAATGTTTACTCCATTAATAACTATCCTATTCCTAATGCCCCATGGAGACATCATCCGACTTTAGTTGGCGAAACAATCAACAAGTTTCACCTCCGAGGGTCTAATAACCAAAATGTTAGGCAAAGCAAACAACTATAATCAAGCTCCACCTAGGCAAGGCCGGGGACTAAGTTGGGGAAATTATAATAATTATAACAACCAGCGCCAACCCGACAAGGTTTAGCACAAGGTCGGGGTAATTATAATAGTTATAATACCAATAGAGGTATCGTTAGGTTAACAATAGTAACTATCACAATCCACCCATAAATAATCAGCGTGAGATAGTTCGGTCACACCACCACGTGACTACTACACCTACACAACCGGACCGTATCGGCGCTTTATCACGAGGTTACCCAACAACTTTTCAATCAATGACTCAATCAAATCAAGCGGATCTTACAATCCATAAATCGGGGCATACAACAATTAGCCCAAGAGAAAGCCCAACCAAAAGCGTGTTTCGGGACAAAGCGATACCAAACCCTAAAATAACCAACCACAGCCTTTGAGGGTAAGCGGTAATACTAGTGCGGAAGCGACAATAGTAGGCGACCTAAATGCCATCACCACTCTCGCTCGGAAGAGTGGTTGATAACAAAGTAACTATGCCTATAGTTATCCCATGATTACTCCTACACGGATATCGAACTAGATACCGAAATAGAAACTGAAGAGCCTACCCTTTGTAGAGGTACCGGTTAAACCACAACCTAAGAAACGAAAGCCAAGGTAACACATCAATTCGAGCCATACGCTAAATATAAAGCAAAACCACCATTTCCTCGAAGTTAGCCATGCTAAACGGGGATACAAACTTTGAGGAGATTAGGAGCGTTTTCAAGAATCTAACGATAAACCTTCCTTTTTCGAAGCTATTAAAAGCTCCCTAACCACGCTAAGTTTCTTAAAGAGTTGTGCACTACTAGGCGTAAGACCAACATACCTAAAGGCGCCTTTTAACTGAGCAGTTCAACTTTATCGAAAATAATGGAATCGTTAAGTACAAAGGACCACGGTAGATCCTCTTTGTAAAATGCACCTTAGGAGATTCCTACCACGGCGACGGCTTTATTAGACACGGGGACGAGTGTTAACTTACTCCCCATATTATTTGTATAAGCAAATAGGTCTACAGGAAATGCAACCTACAAAAAAATAGCGTTGCAATTAGCGGACGGGTTAATTAAGTATCCTAAAGGGTGTAGTGGAAAGCGTGCTTGTTAAGGTTCATGATTTTTACTATCCTGCTGATTTTGTTATCCTCGTCTGAGGGAAGTAAGCTAGCGACTCTGTACCGATCATCTTAGAAGCCCCTTCTTAGCAACCGCTAGCGCGACTTATAAATTGCTGCGATGATAAGATGTCCTTATCTTTTGGCCATCTTACGGTTGAGGTAAATGTTTTTAAAATGATGAAACAATTACCAGATTCGTCTATAGATGGGGAGGTTAGCATGATCGAGAGCTTAGCTCAAGATTATTTTAACAACACGTTTCCTGAAAACAATATGTACAAATTCCTTTCTTTTGGAACTTCAGATTTTGTAAATGACTCTACTTAGAGAAGCCAACACCATCCTTGAGTCCACCCCAATTGTAGACGCCGGTTGCTCCACATATTGAGTATGAAGACTTGCTACCTAAGCAAGTATTCATTATGCAAAATGAGGACCCCGACGAAACATCTATTGATTTTCCTTCCACCCAAGTGCTTAAACCCCTTCCCCCAGAGTTAAAATATATTCAACTCGATCCGGATGGTAGTCATCCGGTAATTATATCTTCTCGTTATCTAAGAATGAAGAGACAAGTTTAATCCGGGTGATTAAGGAACATCGGTCTGCGATTGGTTGGTCCCTAATCGACATTAAAGGAATTGACCTAATAATATTTGCACTCATCATTATCCATTTGGAGGATAGCGAAGACTTCTCATGAACCTTCAAGCGTCGCTTGAACCCGACCATGAAAGTGGTGGTTAGGGAAGAAGTCTTACGATTACTTTCGATGTGGGTATCATATACCCCATCTCGATAGCGAATGGGTAAGCCCCATTCATGTAGTTCCTAAGAAATCGGGGAGTTACCATGGTGCGAAATGGGAAGGGTGACTATGTTGTCACCACAAGGCCCTATGAAATGGAGGATCGTATTGATTACAGACATTTAAATGCTATGACACGAAAGGATCACTTTCCCTTACCTTTTATAGATCAAATGCTTTCGAGCGCCTAGCTGGTCATGGTTTTATTGTTTTACGGATGGCTACTCGGGCTATTTTCAGATTATTATTGATATTGATGACCAAGAAAAGACTACCTTCACATGTCCCTTTGGAGCGTATGCCTATAAGCGAATGCCTTTTGGCCTTTGTAATGCTCTTGGAACCTTCCAGCGGTGTATGCTTCATATATTTAGTGACATGGTAGAGCTTTATGGAAGTTTTCATGGATGATTTTTCTATCTATGGAGACTCCTTCCGCAATTTGTTTGTCTAACTTTGTTTAAGGTTTTGACACGGTGTGAAGAAAAGACCTCGTTTTAAAGCTGGGAAAAGTGTCATTTCATGGTGCAAAAGGGCATAGTACTAGGTCACATTGTATCTAGTGATGGCATCAAGTAGATAAGGCCAAACTAGATAAGATAGCGACTCTACCTAAACCCGCGGACTGTCCATGATATTAGAGCCTTTCAAGGCCATGTAGGTTTTATAGGCGATTTATTAAAGACTTCTCGAAAATAGCTTGGCCTTTAACTAATCTGCTTTTGAAAGATGCAATCTTTGATTTTAATTTTAGCGTAAGCAGGCTTTTGAAACTTTAAAAGCAGCCTGCAACCTCTGCACCAATTATACTGACCTCCCGATTGGTCTAAACCTTTCGAACTCATGTGTGATGCTAGTGACTATCGCGGTTAGTGCGATCTTGGGACAAAAACTAGATAATAAGTCCATTGTTATTTATTATGCTAGTAAAACATTAAGCGATGCTCAACGGAATTATTCAACTTCCGAAAAAAGAATTCTTAGCCGTCATTTATGCTTTTAGATAAGTTTAGTCCTTATTTGGTTGGTTCTAAAACCTTAGTTTACGGACCATGCGCTTTTTTTAAGTACCTTCTTGCGAAGAAGGATGCTAAGCGAGATTAATCCGATGGATCCTTCTCCCCGCAAGAGTTCACATTAGAAATAAAGGACAAAAGAGGGTCGAAAACGTAGTTGCCGACCACCTATCTAGACTCACAAAGCGATGATCGGTGATTCGAGTCCATACGGGACTCTTTTCGATGAGCATCGTATGCTATTTTTTCAAACACCATGGTATGGTGACATTGTAAATTATTTAGCGGCTGATGTTAAGCCTTATAATTGGTCAAGAAATGAGCGTAAGAAGTTCTTGGCGAGTTAAGTTATACTCTTTGGGATGAGCCCTATCTTTTTAAGTATTGTGCGGATCAGATTATTCGTCGTCGTTGTATTCCCGATTGGGAATACAATGAAGTTCTATTGTTTCGCCATGACAGAGAGTGTGGTGGCCATTTTAGTGGGATGAAAACAGCGCTAAAATTCTTCAATGTGGATTTTATTGGCCTACCCTTTTTAAGGATGCCCAAGTGCATTGCAAGGCGTGTATTAGATTTGCCAACAACTTGGGCCGAATCACGGGCGTAATATGATGCCATTAAATCCAATCTTGATAGTAGAAAGTTTTTGACGTTTGGGGCATTGATTTCATTGGTCCTTTCCCAGTTTCCCACGATTTCATTTATATTCTAGTTGCCGTGGACTACGTGTCTAAATGGATAGAGGCCCTAGCTTGCCGTAGCAATGACCACAAGACCGTTGTATTTTTTATTAAAGAATATATTTTCTATCGGTTTGGCATTCCTAAAGCCATCATTAGTGATGGTGGAACACATTTCTGCAATAGAGTTGTTACTTCCCTAGTGAAAAAGTATGGAGTTACACACAAAGTAGCAACTCCTTATCATCCACAAACTAGCGGACAAGTAGAAGTTTCTAATAGGGAAATCAAAAAGATTTTAGAAACAAATGTAAACCCTGATAGGAAAGACTGGTCAAAGCGTCTATCGGATGCCTTATGGGCGTATAGAACTGCTTTCAAAACTCCTATAGGTATGTCTCCCTTTAGACTTGTATTTGGGAAACCATGTCATTTGCCCATTGAATTAGAGCACCGTGCTATGTGGGCTATAAAAAGCCTTAACTTCAATATTGATGAGGCATGTGTCAAACGCAAGTTGCAATTGAATGAGCTTGAAGAAATCCGTAGCGATTCGTACGATCTCGCGAAGGATTATAAAGCTAACATGAAACGTGTTCATGATAAACATATCTTGCGTAAAGAGTTTGTGGTCGGTCAAAAGGTCTTGCTTTACAACTCCCGTCTACATATTTTCCCAGGAAAACTAAAAACCCGTTGGTCCGCCCCTTTCGTTATGAAGTCCCCTTACGGGGCAATCACCTTGGTAAATCCAAATGACAACAATTACCTTTCAAGTTAATGGTCAACGGTTAAAACATTTTCCGCGAACTTCATCCCCCGATGTAGAGAAGTCCTTTTTTACAGGACCTATCTATGAGGACTGACTTTGTCATTTAGTGTACTTCCTTTCACTCCCATATAGCGGTAAGTGCACCATTCAGGTAACCGGGCCCTCCCTATGGAGTGTGTGGCTGTAAGTATCGGATCCTAAGTCCACGGTTAACATAATTCATGTTTTCCACCTTTGCATGTTTTCTTGGTTTTTGAGTCATGTTCCTCTATGGGGTGAATTATTTATTTATTTTTTTTCGTGTTTCTTATAATAAACTAATAAAAAATAAAAAAATAAAAATAAAAATAAAATAAAAATTCTAAAATCATAGAAATAGCAATCCAACAAGTCTTGGGAATCTGACTTTAAACGACCCACGTTTTAAATGTTAAAAATTTGTTTGGGGGTTGATAAGAGCCCAAAACTGTAGTTTTAACCCTTTAACAGTCATACTTTTAGACCAATTATGTGAGTAATAATTAAGAGTTAACATTGATTACGTGTTTTTATGCATTTCAGGCTTCAAAGTCCATTATGTGCAGAAATGTGCCACTTTAGCGAGATAAAGGAGCAAAGGTCGGTTACTAAGGAGTTCCATGATTAAAGGCCAAGTTTCGAGAAGATAAAGCCTTTCTAAAGCCCGGTCAAAAGCTGAAAAGTCGATGCGCATGTAAAGCTTGACACAAAGTCGTGAGAACTTCGAAGGACATATTTTTGGACTCAGACCTCGGAATGGGGCCTACCTTATGTCAAAACGACCGGCTCGGAAAGAGCTTTCCAATGGTCTAAGCCTTGACCCAATTAGAGGAGCAAAAGTGGACGAAAAGTCTGTTGAAGCCAACTGCAGCTGAAGAGGCCTTTTTGGACTGAAAGAATTGGGTTTTGGGCCTGATTCTTTGGCCCAAAACATGGCTCCAAGCCCATGCACGATTTTTGGATCTGAAAGTATAAAAACAAAAACTTATCTCTTTGTTAATGGTAGATAGTTAGACCTAGAAATAGATTAGATTAGTAGCCTCCATTAATGAATTCTAGATCTAGTTTTTCATGTAGATTAATTAAGTTTAGTTCCATTTCAATTATTGTATTAGATTAAACATTTGAATCTTGTTCTTCATTTTGATTAGATCAATAAAGTAGTAATTTTATCAATTTCGATTTTTGTCATTTCCATTTCTAGATCCAATTTCAATTCCTGTCCTTATTGCATTTTAGTCATTAAATTAGATTTCATTATTGTTTAATTAAGTAAATTTCAATTCTTTATATCATGTTTAGTTTAAATTTAATCGGAAATGATTGCGTAATGATTCTCGGCTAAACCTCCATTTGAGGGGGTTGAGAAGCCTTGATGAAAGCTTGATTCCGATTAACGTAGATTTATCGTAATTTCTTTTCCACTCTAGAAACGTTTAGTTCACCATGAGAATGGGTTTAATCGTTCACATGCTAGTTATTAATTGGTAGAAATGCCATGTGTAATTAGGGATTAGGAAGAACCAATTGTTCTGAAGGCGATTCAATTCGGATTTCTGACGATTTGTAGTTAATAGGATTAAGTCGAGTTAAGGTGGAATCAATTCCCCTCTAACTCCTTATCATCGAATCAATGTAGCATTCCCTTAGTTATTCCCATCGTCGACTAGTTGCATTTCGTGGGTAGTTGCATCGTAGTCTAGTTGCCTTTTTCGTAAATCTCTCATTAGACTTTAAGTTTAGAGTACTTACACTTGAGAACATAGCATGCGGAAGGACTAAGAGTGGAACGAATCACTCTACTCCACTATATCTCATAGACTTGAGAGTAGAATCTTTGATAATATAGGCACTTAAGATAGTTTTAGTTTACTTACGTTTTGATTTCATCGTTCATTTCGTGAGTAGACTATTCATTTTATGTTTTATCAGGGGTGGGCAGTCGATCTTTCCATCTGGATTGCTCGAACTTTCCATTTGTGTTGCTTAGGCCCATTACTTATAGTTCAATTGGGTTGACGTAATCTAAACTTAGATTTTCTTCGTTCGCATAACTTACGTCACACACGCACTTCGAGGCGTTCTTCCACCCTCTTATACATCACCCATGGTTGGAATTGAATATTTTATGGATCATTGGATTGGAAATTCTCTACTGATTATTTCCATAACTCATTCGCCAAAATCGAGCTAGTAACGAAGCGGCAAATTGAATTTGAAGTTGCGCGAAAAATCGGAAAATTTCGGAATTCACATTGGGCTTGGGCCCAAACCGCATACGCACGACTGTGCGTCTCCTTCCTTCCCAAACCCGCGCCACGGTGTTTCCCTTTTGAATCCGCCGGTTACCAATTTTAAAGCAAACCTTGAACACCAAAATAAAAATAGAGATAGAGAAGAAAATCAAATCCACCTAAAATCTTCTCTAAACCATCATCCAAACCAACCCAACTCCGAAAAACAGCCACCAATTAAAGTCTCCACCACCGCCATCACCGCCACCAACGTTGTTTTTAGTTGTTTTCTTCAAACTCGCCTCCCCCACAGTCTACAAAACCATTAGTTGTTTAACAAAACTTCAATGGCGCTACGACGTAGAATTTTGCCGGAACACACGTTTGCTTACTGACAGTTTCGCGCCATTTTATGACGTGGAGATGATTAAGAGGCATTTGAACGGACTGTGGTACTTGACTGAGGAGTTCTATCACTATGATTTGGTAGAACAGTTTTATAAAAAGTGAGAATTGGAAGGGGATAGGATTTTCATAAAGTTAAAAGGAACGAGGAGGGAAGTAACAAGACAGTTGTTGGCCGAACTGTTAGGAATTACACTTGAAAGCAACCTGGTAACGACAATTCAGGAATCCCAGTATACTGGAGTTCCTGCTTTGATGAAGGATACTGTCCTGGAGGGTGAATACAATCCGACATCTCATTGCGTCCGCCAGTCCACCCTGAGAACCAATCAACTGGCTGTAGCTTAGTGGATTGGTAGGAACGTCCTCGGGAAAGACAAAGTCAGTGATATCGGCCTGCAATGTCTACACGTTCTCTGGATTTTGCAAACAAATAAGTATAATTTCTGCATCTTTGATTTAATGTTTAATGTGATTCGAGGAGTGGGGAAGAGCTTGGCGCCTCTTCCCATATTGATCACTAAGATCATGCTCTCCTTTAGAGTCGCCGCAAAGATCTGCTCCTATTAAGATCAAATTGCATTCTAATGCAAGTATCTATACGGATTGCATCCAAGAGACTTGGCCGTTGTCTGAAGAAAAAATGGTTGAGTCAGAGGATGAAAGGGAAGATATGACATGTCTGGATGAAGATGCATTAGATAATTGTAATTCTAATTTAGAACGCATGCAAGTGTTGCAAACTGCCTTGCGGTGCGTTTATGGTATTTGTGGAAATATCCGAGATAGACAGATTGTAGTTCAAAAGAAGCAAGGAACCTTCAGAGGAGATTTGAAATGCTTGAAGGGGTTCTGGACAATATCTTGTCTAACATGGAGACTATCCACCAGCATCAACAAACCCAGTATGCAGTACTCGGTACTGAGATGGAAACCCAGCGCTTGTTCCGAATAGAGATGCTACGACGCATGCCACCCGTGGAGGACTCTGGTTCAACCGAGTCCGATAGGCATGAGCGTCATCGCCAAAGGACAGATGGTTCAAGCCAATCTCCATCCTGGGGGGCCCATCATCATCACGAGAACTAGGTGTTCACCATCGGTTGTGTTATTTGTTATTTCATGATTGTTTTATTAGTTGAATTTTAATTCAGTAGTTAAATTTAAATAGTAATGTGTTTATTTAAGGTTATTTGGATTTAAATTTTATTTTTAATATAATTGGTTATTTTCGAGTACTGCTTGTTTTATCATAAATCCCACCTTCCCGACTTGTTTGGGGGTGGAAATATTTATACCGAGCATAAGTCGTTATATGATCATCTGCTGTAAAGTTGTATTGGAGGAAAGGTTGATAATTTGGCCGATATCGGAATATCTATGATTTTTGTGGTGGTCATGAACCCTAGGAGAGTTTAGAAGTTACTATTCTAAATCAAGTATGAAAGATACCAGGATTTATAGAAAATCATGGAAATGGTTTGTTTCCGTTTTTGGGTTTGGAATTTTTCTATTTCCGGAAATTGCCTTCAAATAATTTGGGAACTTCCCGATTCGTTTTGGTAGCTCAGAACCTATTTAAACTCCTTTCTTTCTACACTAACAAACCACACTACATCCCACCATCATCCCGCACCTTCCACTCCAAGTTTTTCTTTCTTTTTGCTCTAAACTCCGGTTTTAGCACGCCGAGAGCGCCTTGCCCCTTTACATTTACGAAAAATTTTCGAAAAATTTAGTGAGCGCGACCAGCGACCAAAAAAACTGTAAAAGCATTAACACACGAAGCGACCAGCCCTCGGACCGAAAGTGCACCAGCGCCAGCCGCCTTCTACATTAAGCGGAAAATTCCAATTTTCAGGACGGTCATTCAGGATTTTTGTGGAGCTATTCAAAGAGTTATTGTGATGACATCTCCTATAGTCATACCGAACAGTCCTTCAAAGATGTGTTGGGCACGAGACCTATGGACATTGGTTCCGACAAAGAATCCCGCAGATTAGGATGGCGTCATCATCTTGGTAAGTGATGACGATTCATATTCACCACAACTTTCTTGCTTATTTCTACGCGACCATGTTAAATTCTATTGTAATCGGGATGGAGAACAAGAATTCTTTGTCGTAGTCGAAGACCACGACACATCAATTCGATAAAAATGTGGTCGCTCTAGTTCGGGATTACCAATACCGATCCCTGTTCACAAATGGGTATATGACCGATAATGCATATCTTTATGATTATACATATTTCCATGAGTATTATGGGGAGGGTATTTCGAAAGTAATGGACCGGGGCGATATAGCATTGCCCTTGGTAGCCTTTCCTAAACGTAGGCACCACCATGTTATTCATCCCGATGAATATTTTGGGGAATGGCGGTTCATTTTCGCAAATAGTACTGCTGGTGACATTTTCCTCGCTTTAGCTGAGGGACGTCGCCGAGATGACATTCCCCGAGTATTAGTCGCTAGTCTTAAGAGAGCCCAAACCATGAGGTGTAAGTATCTTCTTATGCCTGTGTTAGTAAGCCGCATCATGCGTAGTTGTTTACCTGTATTCTGTGCATAATTCACAGATTGGAAAAGGGTTGAAGTCATGAGACCCACCAATCGGGTGGTTCGCTCGTTCGCGAATAATGACTTGGCGGGATGGCGGGTGCGACCTCATTTGGTCGCCCGTACATCCCATCGGACATGATAACACTTAACAGGTTAGCATTAGTAGATGATAACCTGGCGGCAAGCTTGGCAAATTACAATGGTGGCGGGGATCTTGAAGGAACCTCGTCTCACTAACGAGGAAGAGGATGCTTAAGCGGGAGATAAGGTAAGTTTTTAGTTTTGTTAGTATCTGCTTATGTCCCAAGCAATTTAATTCGGTTAACCCCATAATGGGTGGAACTCTTATAGAGTTGCGTCAGTTTTTATTTCCTATATTAGTACGTTCTAACTTTGTTTTGCAGATGTTCCTGAATTTCACACGTTTCAATGGTATTTTTCCTACCCTCTTTATTTACAATACTTTGAGGACAAAGCATAATTAAGGCATCTGTTAGGATATAGATATGTATAATATGCATTTGTTTTTTAGTTAAAGTTTCAAAAAATATAAATAAATAAGTTTATGCTATACACTTAGGAATATTGGTATTGTTTTCTTTCTCTATGCTCTTAACAACCTAGAAGTCTCACGTAGTTTTTGCATCAGAATAATTGTTAGAAACTTAGGTTAATATGTAGGTAATAATCTTTGCATCTATCTATAAATATATTACATGAGTATCTATGATTGTTAGCACTAAGTTTATGAAATCTAGGCTAGAGTACTTATTCTACAAATCCTATGAGAATATAGCCTAAAGCCTTATATGAGCGAAACATTTGAGAAATGACACAAGGGAGAAGTAAAATCCGGATAGAGAAATCACACGTCCACTTGCTTGATCACTATGCCATATCCTAAGCGAGAATTTAGGCCCTCTTTGGATCGATATAGCCAGAAATTCAAACCTATGAATTATTTTCGCTAGTCGCCCCTCTGAGCCTTTCTTTAGCCTTTCATAAACCACAAATCCTTTACCCTGTTACAAACAAAACAAAATAAAAAATTCAACCTACCCAATTTAGATAAGTCTGAAAATAGAATGAGGAAGAAAGAAGAAGAGAAAAACCTGTGTATACAAAAGTTAGTTAATTGCTTCAGAAAATAAAGAAAAAGAAGTTTCCATCCAAAGAAAAGAAAAATAAAAATAGAAATAAAATAAAAACTCCAAAAATAGAATAAAAAGGGAGTTAAAAGCCAAAGAAAAGAAAGAAAGAAAAAAGATATATATATATATATATATATATATATATATATATATATATATATATATATATATATATATATATATGGCTAAGGATGGAAACAAAGTATAGAAGCAAAAGTAAATAACAAGGTTTTCTCTAGTTACATAATATGAAGACTCTATTATCTCAGACTTGTCCTTTTGAATATCCATTTCCTTCCTTCTTAAACCATCTCCTAATCCCCGCAACACCTAATAAAGACCTCTAGCTCAATTAGGAATAGGTTAGTGTGATAGTAAGTGGCAGATGATGTGTTTGATCGACTCGCTTCCTTGTTTGTCATTGAGATTGTAAGGTAAAGTGTGCCCACTACACACCGGAGTATGAAACTTGAGTGAAAAAATCGAGAGTGGTTTTGTCTTGACATTTATGTGAGGACCTACTTAAGGACGCTATTCGAAGTTTTCAAAACGAACACTGCTAGGCATTTCATATAGTTTTACTCATAGTATATATATTTGTATCATAGATGATTGATTATTATGCATATATTAGTTTAGGTTTTGACTTGGTTATTCTTATTCAATTGCTAGTGAGATGTATAGATAGTTGAGACATGAATGAGGAAACAATAGTTTTATTTCTTAGTCGTTGTAGTATAGATAAAGTTTGTGAGTACCTTCACTGAAAAACTCTCCGCGAGGCTATAACTTCGTCCACTAGGGAATTCCTAGTGGTTTAAGGCCTTGTTGCATATGGTCAATGCAATCGCACTCAGCGAAACGAGAGTAGATATAACTCCATTTTTGGTAACTTATTCTACTTCTCATCTTTGCTTGAGGACAAGCAAAATGCTGTTTGGGAGTGGTTTGATAAGAGCCCAAAACTATAGTTTTAACCCTCTTGAATCATACTTTTAGAGCAATTATGTGAGTAATAATTAAGAGTTAACACTGATTACGTGTTTTTATGCATTTCAGGTTTCAAAGTCCATTATGTGCAGAAATGTGCTACTTTAGCGAGATAAAAGAGAAAGGGTCGGTTACTAAGGAGTTCCATGATTAAAGGCCTAGATTCAAGAAGACAAAGCCTTCCTAAAGCCCGATCAAAAGATGAAAAGTCAACACGGGCAGAAATAACACACAAGTCAGTAGAACTTCCGATGGCCGTATCTTTGGATTCAGACCTCAGAATGGGGCCTATCTTATGTCAAAACAACCGGCTCGGAAAGAGCTTTCCAATGGTATAAGCCTTGACCCAATCAGAGGAGCAAAAGTGGACGAAAAGTCTGTTGAAGCCAACTGCAGCTGAAGAGGCCTTTTTGGACTGAAAATATTGGGTTTTGGGCCTGATTCTCTGGCCCAAAACATGGCTCCAAGCCCATGCACGATTTTTGGATCTGGACATATAAAAACAAAAGCTTAGCTCTTTGTTAATGGTAGCTAGTTAGACCTAAAACAATATAGATAATTCTAGATCTAGTTTAATTAATAAAATTAAGTTTAGTCCCATTTTCAATTCTTGTTTTAGATTAAGTCTTTGAATCATTGTTCTTGATTGATTAGATAAATAAAATAGTTATTTTATCAATTTCGAATTGTGTTATTTCAATCTATTAGATCTAGTTTTAATTATTGTTGGTTACCATTTCTTAGTTGTTAATTAGAATTTAATCATTGTTTAATTAGATTAGTAAATTTCGAATCTTGATAATATGTTTAGTTTAGATTCATATGGGAATGATTGCGGAATGATTCAAGGCTAAAACCTCCATTAGAGGGGTTGATGAAGCCTTGATGAAAACTTAGTGGTATAGTGTAGAAGCATTGTAGAGTCTATTCCAATCAAGATGGTCGGTGATTAAGCCATGAGAATGGGTGCACGACCTCACATGCTAGTTAGTACTTTCGGTAGAAATGCCATGAACACTAGGGATTAGAACTCGAATTTCATGCCGTGAAGAACATAAGAATCGAGATACAAGAATCTATGCTAGGATATTAAGTTGGATTCGAGGTGGATGGATTTCAAATCCTTTCTCTAGATTCAAAACAATCATATTGCCATCTAGAGTTAGATTCAACAAATCAATTTCATATAGGTATCGTAGTATAACATAAAGCTCTCATTGACTTAAAGACCGATTAATTAGATTAGAAAACAATTCCATGCTTAGGAGTGGAAGAACTTCCTTTCACTATATCATGAGGATTGATTTCTTTGATAAGTATATAGGATCATAAATAGTTTTAGTTTACTTACGTTTTGAGTTTCATCATTCATTTCGTAGGTAAGCTATTCAAATTTATCAATTATCACATCCCTAGTGAAAAAGTATGGAGTTACACACAAAGTAGCAACTCTTTATCATCCACAAACTAGCGGACAAGTGGAAGTTTCTAATAGGGAAATCAAAAAGATTTTAGAAACAACTGTAAATCCTGATAGGAAAGACTGGTTGAAGCGTCTATCGGATGCCTTATGGGCATATAGAACCGCTTTCAAAACTCCTATAGGTATGTTTCCCTTTAGACTTGTATTTGGGAAACCTTGTTATTTGCCCGTTGAAATAGAGCACCGTGATCTGTGGGCTATAAAAAGCCTTAACTTCAATATTGATGAGGCGGGTGTCAAACGCAAGTTGCAATTGAATGAGCTTGAAGAAATCCGTAGCGATTCTTACGATGTCGCGAAGGATTATAAAGCTAACATGAAACGTGTTCATGATAAGCAAATTTTGCGCAAAGAGTTTATGGTTGGTCAAAAGGTTTTGCTTTATAACTCCGTCTACATATTTTCCCAGGGAAACTAAAAACCCATTGGTCTGGTCCTTTTCTGGTCACTGAAGACACCCCTTACTGGGCAATCACCTTGGCAAATCCCAAGGATAACAGTACCTTCCAAGTTAATGGTCAACGGTTAAAACATTTTCACGAACCGTCCCGATGTGTAGGAAGTCCTTTTACAAGACCCTGTCTATGAGGATTGACCTTTGTCATTTGGTGTACTTCCTTTCACTTCCATATAGTGGTAAGTGCACCATTCAGGTAACCGGGCCCTCCCTATGGAGTGTGTGGCTGTAAGTACCGGATCCTAAGTCCACGTTTCACATAATTCACGTTTTCCACTTTTGCATGTTTTCTCAGTTTTTGAGTCATGTTCCTCTATGGGGTGAATTATGTATTTATTGTTTTTCGTTTTTCTTATAATAAACTAATAAAAAAAAATATATAAAATAAAAATTCTAAAATCATAGAAATAGCAATCCAACAAGTCTTGGGAATCTGACTTTAAACGACTCACGTTTAAAACAAATTTTGTGTTTAAAAATTTGTTTGGGGGTGGGCAGTCGGTTTTTCCATCCGGATTGCTCGAACTTTCCATTTGTGTTGCTTAGGCCCATTAGTTGTAGTTCATTTGGGTTGACGTTATCTAAACTTAGATTTCCTTCGTTTGCATAACTTACGTCACACACGTACTTTGAGGCGTTTTTCCACCTTCTTATACGTCACCCATGGTTGGAATTGAGTGTTTTATGGATTATTGGATTGGAAATTCTCTACTGATCATTTCCATAACTCATTCGCCAAAATCGGGCCAGTAACGAAGTGGCAAATTGAATTTGAAATTGCGCAAAATATCGAAAAAGTTCGGAATTCGAATTGGGCTTGGGTCCAAACCGCACACACGTCTGTGCGTCTACTTCCTTCCCAAAAAATGCACAGTTGTTTCCTTTTCCAATCCTGCCGGTTACCAAAGTTTAAAACAAACTTAAACACCAAAATAAAAAAAAAAAAAAAAACACACCTATCTACACCACACCCATTGTAACCAACAGCCGAGTCCTCTCAAATAAATTTTTCACACCACCGAAAACAGCCACCAATTCAAGCTCCCAACCTGCCACCGTACCCACCATCGCCACCACCAGTGTTTTAGGTTGTTTTACATCAAACTCGCCTCCTCCACCATCTACAAAACCATTGGTTGTTTCAAAAACTTCAATGGCGCTACGACGAAGAATTTTGCCGGAGCACGCGTTTGAGGCCGACCGCTTCGCACCATTTTACGACGCGGAGATGATTAGGAGAAATTGGAATGGACTGTGGTACTCGACTGAGGAGTTCTATCACTATGATTTGGTAGAACAGTTTTATAAGAAGTGAGAATTGGAGGGAGATAGGATTTTCATTAAGGTAGCAGGAACGAGGAGGGAAGTAACGAGACAGTTATTGGCTGAGCTATTAGGAATTACGCCTGAAAGCAACCTAGAAATGACCATTCAAGAATCCCAGTATACTGGAGTTCCTGCTTTGATGAAAGATACTGTCGTGGAGGGTGAATACAATCCGAGATCTTATTGCGTCCGCCAGTCAACCCTGAGAACCAATTAACTGGCTATAGCTCAGTGGATTGGTAGGAACGTCCTCGGGAAAGACAAAGTCAGCGATATCGGTCTGCAATGTCTGCACGTTCTCTGGATTTTGCAAACGAATAAGTATAATTTCTGCATCCCCGATTTAATTTTTAATGTGATTAGAGGAGTGGGAAAGAGCATTCGCCTCTTCCCATATTGATCACTAAGATCATGCTCTCATTTAGAAGCTGTCGCAAAATCTGCTCCTATTAAGATCAAATTGCATTCTAATGCAAGTATCTATACGGATTGCATCCAAGAGACTTGGCCGTTGTCTGAAGGATATGTGGTTGAGTCGGAGGATGAAAGGGAGGATATGAAATGTTTGGATGACGATGTATTAGATAGTTGTAGTTCTAATTTAGAACACATGCAAGTGTTGCAAACTCGCTTGCGTTGCGTTTATGGTATTTGTAAAGATATCCGAGATAGACAGATTGTAGTTCGAAATAAACAAACGAACCTTCAGACGAGAGTTGAAATGCTCGAAAGGGGTCAGGAAGATATCTTGTCTAACATGGAGACTATCCACCAGCATCACCAAGCCCAGTATCACTAAGGACTGAGATGGGAGCACAGCGCTTGTTCCGAATAGAGATGCTACGACGCATGCCACCCGTGGAGGATTCTGTTTCAGCCAAGTCTAAAAGGCATGAGCGTCATCGCCGAAGGACAGATGGCTCAAGCCATTCTTCATCCCAGAACCAATCTCCATCTCAGGGTCCATCTTCATCACATGGCTAGGTGTTCACCATCAGTTTGTGTTCGCTGTTATTTCATTGTTTTTATTGTTTTATTAGTTGGATTTTAATTCAGTTTTTAAATTTAAATATTAATGTGTTTGTTTTATGTTGTTTGGATTTAAATTTTATTTTTAATATAATTGGTTATTTTCGAATTGTGCGTGTTTTATCATTAATCCCACCTTCGAATTGTTTGGGGGTGGTAATATTTATACAGAGCATAATTCGTTATATGATCATCTTCTGTAAGGTTGTCTTGGAGTAAAGGTTGAGAATTTGGCCGATATCGGCATATCTATGATTATGTGTGGTGGTAGCATGAAACCTAGGAGAGTTTAGAAGTTACTATTCTAAATCCAGTATAAAAGATACCAGGGTTGTTATAAAATCAAAAATATGGTTTGTTTCCGTTTTCGAGTTTGGAAATTTTCTATTTCCGGAAATTGCCTTAAACAATTTGGCAACTTGCGGATTCGTTTTGGAAGCTTAGAACCTATTTAAACTCCCTTCATTCTACACTCACAAACCACACTACACCCCACCATCATCCCTCATGTTTCACTCCAAGCTTTTCCTTCTTTTTCCTTTTAAACTTCGCCAAGACTTACGGCGCTCGCGCCCTAGATTAACTTGTCGAATTTTTTCGAGAGACTTCAGGCTTTCAAGTTGAGCGACTTGCGCTCAAGCTAATCAAACCAAAAAACCCAAAACACTCGGCGCTTCAAGTTGGCGTGACTCGGCGCCCAAACACCTGTAACTCAAAAACACCCAGGCGCACACGCCAAGTGGGCGCACTCGCTACCGCCTCAGTAAACACGAAAATTTCCAATTTTCGAGGGGTTGTTCAGGATTTTTGGAGTTGTTCATAAGAGTAGTTGAGATGACATCTCCTATAGTCATACGAACAGTCTTTTCGAAGGCGTGTTGGGAACCGAGACCTATGGACATTGGTTCAAATAGGATCCCGATTAGGATGGCCATCTGGTAAGTGATGACGACTCATATTTAGCACAACTTACTGCTTATTTCTACGACCACATTAGTTTCTATTGTAATCAGGATGGAGAACAAGAATTCTCCGTCATAGTCGATGACACGACACTAGAATTCAATAAACATGTGGTCGCTTTAGTTTCAGGATTACCAATACCTGATCCTGTTCACACATGGGGATATATGACCGATAATGCATACCTCTATAATTATACATATTTCCATGAATATTATGGGGGAGGGGTATTTCGAGTAATGGACCAGGGGCGATATAACATTGCCCTTGGTAGCTTTGTCCTAAACGTAGGCACCACCATGTTATTCATCCCGATGAATATTTTAGGGGAATGGCGGTTCATCTCGCAAAGCGATCGCTGGTGACATTTTCCTCGCTTTAGCTGAGGGACGTCGCCGATATGACATTCCCCGACGTTTTAGTCGCTAGTCTTAAGAGAGCCTAAAGCATGAGGCGTAAGTATCTTCTTATGCCTGTTTTGGTAAAGCATCATCGCGTAGTTGTTTACCTATATACATCGCGGCCCAATTCACAGATTGGAAAAGGGTTGAAGTCATGAGACCCACCAATTGGGTGGGTCGCTCATTGCGAATTATGACTTGGCCGGGATGGCAGGTGCAGCCTCATTTGGTCGCCCCGTACATCCCATCAGACATAATAACACTTAACAGGCTAGCATTAGTAGATGATAAATGGCGGCAAGCTTGTCAAGTTATAATGGCCTGGCAGGATGTGAAGGAACCTCATCTCTTTAATGAGGAGGAGGATGCTTAAGCGGGAGCTAAGGTAAGTTTTTAGTTTTGTTATTGTCTGCTTATGTCCCAAGCAATTTAATTCTGTTAACCCCATAATGGGTGGAAATCTTAAAGAGTTGCGTCAGTGTTTTTTTTTTTTTTTTTTTATTTTTTTTTTTTTTTTTTATTTATTTTATTTTTTTTATTTTATTTTATTTTAGATTTTTTTTTTTTTTATTTCCTATATTAGTATGTTCCTTGTTTTGTAGATGTTGGTATTTTTCATGGTATTTTTCCCTCTTTATTTAAATGCTTTGAGGACAAAGCATGCTTCTTTGTTTGGGGGGCATAGAAACACGTGTAATTAAGGCATCTGTTAGGATATAGATATGTATAATATGCATTTGTTTTCAAGTTAAAAATTTCAAAAATATAAATAAATAAGTTTATGCTATACACTTAGGAATATTGGTATTGTTTTCTTTTCTATGCTCTTAACAATCTAGAAGTCTCAATGTAGCTTTTGCATCAGAATAATTGTTAGAAACTTAGGTTAATATGTAGGTAATAATCTTTGCATCTATCTATAAATATATATTACATGAGTATCTATGATTGTTAGCAGTAAGTTTATGAAATCTAGGCTAGAGTAATTGTTCTACAAATCCTATGAGAATATAGCCTAAAGCCTTATATGAGCGAAACATTTGAGAAATGACACAAGGGAGAAGTAAAATCCGGATAGAGAAATCACATGTCCACTTGCTTGATCACTATGCCATATCCTAAGCAAGAATTTAGTCCCTCTTTGGATCGATATAGCCATAAATTCAAACCTATGAATTATTTTCCGCTAGTTGCCCCTCTGAGCCTTTCTTTAGCCTTCCATAAACCACAATTCCTTTATCCTGTTACAAAAACAAAACAAAATAAAAAAAAATTCAACTTACCCAATCTAGAATAAGTCTGAGAATAGAATGAGTGAAAAAAAAAAGAAAAACCCGTGTAAACAAAAATTAGTTAGTTGCTTGAGGAAAAGAAAAGAAGTTTCCATCCAAGGGAAAGAAAAAAAAAATAGAAATAAATAAAAACTCCAAAAAATAGAATAAAAGGGAGTCAAAAGCCAAAGAAAAGAAAAAAAAAAAATATGGCTAAGGATGGAAACAAAGTATAGAAGCAAAAGAAAATAACAAGGTTTTCTCTAAGTTACATAATATGAAGATTCTATTATCTCGGACTTGTCCTTTTGAATATCCATTTCCTTCCTTCTTAAACCATCTCCTAATCCCCCGCAACACCTAATAAAGACCTCTAGCTCAACTAGGAATAGGTTAGTGTGATAGTAAGTGGCAGATGTGTTTGATCGACTCCGGCTTCCTTGTTTGTCATTGAGATTGTAAGGTAAAGTGTGCCCATTTTGCACAATGGAGTAGCTTAAACTTGAGGAAAAATCGAGTGGTTTTGTCTTGACATTTATGTGAGGACCTACTTAAGGACGCTATTCCGAGTTTTCAGAAACGAACCTGCTAGGCATTTCATAGTATTACTCATAGTATATATATTTGTATCATAGATGATTGATTATTATGCATGTATTAGTTTAGGTTTTTGACTTGGTTATTCTTATTCATTTGCTAGTGAGAAAAATAGATAGTTGAGACATGAATGAGGAAACAATAGTTTTATTCTTAGTCGTTGTAGTAT
Organism: Coptis chinensis; assembly: GCF_015680905.1. Taxonomy (NCBI): domain Eukaryota; kingdom Viridiplantae; phylum Streptophyta; class Magnoliopsida; order Ranunculales; family Ranunculaceae; genus Coptis; species Coptis chinensis. Next base: position 86,025,244 of record NC_141460.1, read on the forward strand.
AGATGAAGTTTGTGAGAACCTTCACTGGAAAACTCTCACGAGGCTATAGCTCGTCCACTAGGGAATTCCTAGTGGTTTAAGGCCTTGTTGCATATGGTCAATGCAATCGCGACTTTCGAAAAACGCGAGTAGTTAGAACTCCATTTTTGGTCACTTATTCTAATTTCTCATATTTGCTTGAGGACAAGCAAAATGCTGTTTGGGGGTGGTGGTCGATAAGAGCCCAAAACTGTAGTTTAACCCATAATGAATCATACTTTTAGACCAATTATGTGAGTAATAATTAAGAGCTAATACGACACGTGTTTTATGCATTTCAGGTTTCAAAGTCCATTATGTGCAGAAATGTGCCACTTTAGCGAGATAAAGGAGCAAAGGTCGGTTGCTGAGGAGTTCTGTGATTAAAGGCCAAGATTCAAGAAGACAAAGCCTTTCTAAAGCCCGGTCAAAGCTAAAAAGTCAAAGTCCACGCGGGCAGAAATAACACACAAGTTAGCAGAACTTCCGAAGGCCGTATCTTTTGAATCAGACCTCGGAATTGGGTCTACCTTATGTCAAAACGACTGGCTTGGAAAGAGCTTTCCAATGGTTCAAGCCTTGGCCCAATCAGAGGAGCAAAAGTAGACAAAAAGTCTATCGAAGCCAACTATAGCTGAGGAGGCCTTTTTGGACTGAAAGTATTGGGTTTTGGGCCTGATTCTCTGGCCCAAAACGTAGCTCCAAGCCCATGCATGATTTTTGGATCTGAACATATAAAAACAAAAGCTTAGCTCTTTGTTAATGGTAGCTAGTTAGACCTAAAACTATAGATAATTATAGATCTAGTTTTCATTAATTAAATTAAGTTTAGTTTAAATTCAATTCTTGTTTTAGATTAAACTCTTAGAATCATTGTTCTTCATTAGTTTGATAAATAAAATAGTTACTTTGTCAATTTCGATTTTTGTCATTTACAATTGTTTAGATCTAAATTCCTTTATTACTTGTTATTCATTCCTAGTTATTACCTAAGATTTCAATTATTGTTTAGATAAATTGCATAAAGATAGAATTTTTATATGATGTCTAGTTATAATTCAATGGGAAATGATAGTGGTATGAATCAAGGATAAACCTCCATTAGAGGGGTTGAAGAAGCCTTGATGACGCTTGATCTTTGTTAAACTTAGGAATCGTCGTGATAATTATTCCACTCTAGGACCGATTAATTCACCATGAGAATGGGTTTAATCGCTCACATGCTAGTTATGAATTGGTAGAAATGCCATGTATAATTAGGGATTATAATTACTATTTTGATATGCAAAGCATTCAATATGGATCCTTACGAGTCTTTGTTAGTAGGATTAAGTCGAAGTTAAGGTGGATTCAATTTCCTTTAATTCTTTATCTAGATTCAAACCCTTAGCATTCTCTCATTTTAGTTATTAAGTAACTTGTTAATTGTTTTCCCTCAGAGTATAGAATTCCCTTCGTAAATCTCTCACTAGACTTAAGACCGATTAATTAGACTAAAGATCATTCCATGCTAAAGAACTAGGAGTGGAATGAATTTGTTACTCCACTCTATTTCGATAGAATTGAGAGTAGAAAACTTGATAAATTAAGCACGTATTAAGTTTTAGTTTACTTACATTTTGAGTTTTATCGTTCATTTTGTAGGTAAACTATCATTTTTATACTTATCAATATTGCACTATCTCTAACCCAGAGGTTTGCATCTCCATAACCTAACCATCCTCACACTTAGCATAGGTAGAACCTCCATCAGTAGAGTTATCATCCCGGATAGTTTTTTTCCCCTATTTGGTGTTGCGCTATCTCTGTGTATAGGTTTGGCTCTCCAAACTTGCTTTGGTTGAGCTGGGCAATTGGAGAGTTTATTCCCAAATAAGTTACACCTTATACAGGAAGCCGACACCCAAGGATATTCTAGTGCCAGGTCTACAACCTCTTCACCCATTTTCACTGGTATAGATGCCCTATATGAAAAATCTATCGGGACCTCAACACATATCTTAGCAAAACTGAGCCTGGTTCTTGCCCTTGTAACCTCATCCATACTCACTGGTTTCCCTATCAAACTCGCTACATAACCTAGCCCATCATCTGTCCATAATTCTTTTGGCATATCCATGATCTTTACCCAAATGGGAATTTTTGTAATCCTGTGTCGCTGAGCTTCAACCTCTCTAGTCCACTTGTGCACGACAAATAAACGACTAGCTATGAAAATGGGATCAACTTCCAACACTTGCCTTTTATCCTCATCCAAATTGAACTTGAAATAGAACAATTCTCTATCCGTAGATATGGTATAGTTACCTTTAATCTTCCATAATCGAGCCAGAGTAGCTTTGACCAAAGGAAAAGGTAGCCTTTTTCAACAAAGAACCCAATAACATAGTTACTCCAATAAGATACTCCTTGCTCTAAAATGCTAGCTGGAATTTTGGCAACTCCATCAACTTGATGAGTTTCAAAGCTTCTCAGCGAATTATTCGAATTACTAGGCCCTTCTCTAAAAAGAGAACTCCAAGAGCCTTGGTTTCGCAACCCAGACGAACTTATAGAAATAGCTGGGGGGGGGGGGGGGAGGGGGTGGGGTTTAGTAGAGGAAGAAGGTATATCTGCCATTTAAAGAAATGGGGTGGCTTGTAACATGGAGGGAAGGAGCTGATCTCTCTTTTTAATCTCCGACAGAATGGGTTTTGATGGAGGGAAGGGTTTGGTTAGGGAGGTCAAACAAAACAATTAAGGAAAGAAAAATGTTAATTTCGGGTAGTCCTGAGAGAGAAGACTAAAAATAGTCAAAAAGCCTGAAATTCGGAGCACTTGATAGTAGAAATAGGTTAAGCTAAGTTATTCCCTTTCGCCCACTAGAGTCCCCCATTAAGACGAACGATACGTAGACTAAAGCTCGGGGACTCAAACAGGACATTTCCAGGTCAGAGCAGGATTAACGTGCACAAAAGTCATTAAACTTCTGACGCTCATATCTTTTGATTAAGAAATCTAACTTCGGCAGGTGAATTGTCAAAACGATCATTGCGACAAGCTCTTCGCAAAGACAGGACTTTGTAAAAAGTAACTTTCAAACCCACCACTGGTAAAAGCACGTGGGACCATCCAATTGGGTTTCTCCATTATTGAGTAGGTGAAGAAAGTCAAGGAAATTATTGACACAAAACATGGTGCCACAAAACAAGGACCTAACATGAAGAAAATGGTGAACAATAATGGAGGCAAAGTCTTTATTAGAATAATACCTAAGACTTTTGTGCACATATAAATTCCATTTTCTTTGCATTGATAAATAGAATTTTCTAGATTCATTCACGTAGGGAGAGCATTCTCTCCATTATTTTAGCTCTAGTTTTAGGAAGTTAATTCATTTTCAATTTCTAATTCTAGTTTATTATCAAGTTTGTAATAAGTGTCAAATGAATTATCTTATTTGATGTAATAAAAAAATTCTTATTCTTAATCTTAATCTGTTCTTCTTCTACTTCTTTTGATTTTTGCTTTTGTGATTCATAAATCCTAGGATCATAAACTAAATAAACCTCCTTTGTGGAGGGTTGATGAAGCTCATGTGAGAAGAAACCCCATTAATGGAGTCTTTCATTACTTTAGGTTTTTACAAGCTTATTGTCACATCAAACTCCAAAATAGTTGATGATGATAACAAGTTAGGACTTGTTAGCTTCTCCTAGAGATAAGGTAATTTAACAACTCCTCATGCTAGTAGGTTCTCTTAGAGATAAGGGAAATCTATTAGGGGATCAAACTCTAGTCTTCTTCTTGGTTTGTCTATGTACTTAGGACAAGATGAAGAGATGCAACATAAGTTATTACGTTAATGGAGGATAAATCCATACTGAGTGGATTTGACTCTCCACATCTCTATCTCTTTCTCTTTTTCGTATTTTCATATAATCAATCTTTCTATGTAATTATTTGCAATTCAAACAATTAGTTTAAAGTAGTTTAAAAATCAATATCAAATGTAAATCCTTCTCTTATCATAGTCCTCTAATGAGTAGTCCAATAATTTGATTAATATGCTCAAGTGTTTAGGCATGGGAACAAAACCCTTACTTGAATTGTACCTCAACATGAATTGAGAGTAAGGTATTTACGTAAGTGTCTGTTTTGAGTCACATCATACATACTCAATTTACACTTATCAAATCAAATTAAATTTACACTTATCGAATCAAATGGTGCCGTTAACGGTGTAAACGCTGTGTAGCACTTACAAACTGATGGGAAAACTCATTGGGGAATCCCCCCCCCCTCCCTCAACCTCCCTCCCTTTTCAATTTCTTTCATTTTCATTCTGTGTTGGTTTGACAAGAAATAACTATCCTGTATATATATTTAAAATTTTTGTAAAATTTTGACATTTTACAAAGACAATTTGTAAAATATCAGTGATTTACTAGAATTTTTTTTCTTATTTTTCTTAGTTGTTTTACCAACACCATATTTTTCCTGTGCACCGTCTCAATTTTTAGGACACAAGCTTATGAAAAACCAGTCAAGCATAGCAACTTAAAAAAATTTAGAAAAACTAAATTTTTTTACAGGAGGATCCTTGATATGTTAGGAGTTTCCAATTCAAATTTGGTGATTTTTGGATATATTTTGACCACCTCACTAGTTGATTACTTCCAGCATGTTAAAATAGTTTTTCAAGACCTAAGTTTATGGAACAACAACTAATAAGGAGAATCTCCAAAATTCCAATTGCTCTAAAATTTTTACAGGAACATATTTGATATGTCAGGATATTCCAGTAAAAAGTTTGTGATTTTTTGCACTATTTACACTATCTAATTTGTTGCTCATTTTTAGTGTGTGCAGAAGACCACTATTCCTTTGTGTCGCAATATGATAACTGTGTTTCGTTGCTAGATGCAGACAAGTTCCAACTTCTAACACTTCTTGAAGCTTCAGTAAGAGGAGTATCTTTTTCTTTTGCATAATACAACCTGTTTCAATTATCGTATTCGTATAATAGCATGTTATATAATAGTAATTGTATGCATGTTTAGAATATATATAGGTATGAGTGGAATGTTTTGTATAATGATTTGATTTTGCCAAGAAAGAGAAGACCATTCCAATGAGGGTTAAAATCCGAGTTGGGTAAGTTGTTTCTAAGCCTTTCGGGGTGAAACTGCCCTCTATATGACATTCGCAATCTCAATGAGTATTAATGAAATCAAATTCTTATAGAACACAAACGTCAATTAGTATCATATATTATTCAGTAATAAGACGCATGTTTAGTAAATATTCTTATATAGCATGATTAGATTTTGAACTTTCACGCCTGTTAAATTATGATTTGTGTTACCATGTATGCTACTTACTATTGCTTACAACTTGTTTACATGATACATATTTTTGTAAATGCATAAATTGTGAAATATATTACATGTTGTTCCATCATTGTTTGTATAATACGTGAATAATACCTAAAAAAAAACAGTGTCTAGGAAATTTGAAAGATTGAGGTTCTTTAATTAAGGAACATGCTTGCACAGAAAACGTCACTCAAATCTCTTATGTGACCTGGCTATTGGTATATGCACTGGTATATACACACGTATTCCTCGCTTAATTAGTTGCTACCATTTGTAGAAGCTCAGGATTACGCTGTTCAACTTAATTGCTTGCGTCATTGTTAAAACACATGTAACAATTCTTTCCTTGTGTGCCTTAGATTAAATTTTGTGCTTGCATGAGATTACAGTATGGTAATAGTAAGAAATGATGTTAGCACTTTTCAGTCTTTTTAATTATTTAGATTTACTTTACCTTATATGTTAAAACTCAATGATTCCTTACTCACAATTTTTTCAGTTTTTCTAGTGCGAGTAGAGATTTCGTTCCAACTCCTAAAACAAGAGTCTATGCTATCACAACTAAAATTTATTCTTTAAGGGAACTACGTGAGAAGGATTTATTAGATAGATTTCTATTTCCTAAAAATGAAATACTACACAATTTATCTAAAGATTACAAGTTGGATTCTTAAATGAGATAGATAGAGAGAAAGATAGGGAGAGGATTAACTCTACTAATGCAAGAATCAGTACATCTACTTAGGAATTGAAATCACTACATCTCTAATCCATTTTTGGTTCGTAGGAAACCCCAAAACAAACTTGAGTTTTGATCCCTAGCACCATATACTTATCTATAAGCATATCATGCTAGCATATGGAGTTAAAATGATATTTCATCTTTGAAATATCATTTTAACACCTAGTTTCGTTTTCCACCGGACGAACAAGCATAGAATTTGAATTCTCCAAGTGTCACACACGCGACTAGTCTAGGCGTGAAATGGGTCACGTGAGCAAGTTAATCTAAAGTTTCAGGCTCTACTTTTGGTCGTACTCCATCATTTTGGGACGAGATGTCAAAGAAAACCTTAACTTCTACGTAGTGAGTCTAGATTCCTAAAACGTACACTTATCCTCACATGAGCATCTTTAAAGGGGAGGGTTTTAGCTCATGATCCTTGGATTATTGAAAGACTACAAGTTATATATGCTAATAAGAGAGGGGAAGAAGAAAAGAATAATACACACACTGATTTACCTAAAGAAATGTTGAACTTTTTTTTCAAGAACTAAAGATTGTTCCACCATTAAAACTATTACAAGCTACTTTAACATAAAACAAAACCAAAGATAAAATACAAGACAAGGGATGACAAGGAGTCAAGGGAGTGAATGCTAAAATCAGCCCCCCTTCAATACATATGAGAGCTTTCTCCCTTCCATCCCATGTGAAACCACCTCCCACATTAAATTCAATCCTATCTAAGACCAAATCAAGCCAAAATAATCACTATTACAAGAATCTAAATTCAAGTCTTCCTAAGTAATGAGAGGCAAGGTGTTATGTGGTGCCAATTATTTGTTTGACTTATGAGCTTGACTTGGGACATGATGACTTATCAAATCTTGCAGGCTCGCAAAGTGGGTCCACATGCTACGTCCAGTGGCGGGCCAGTTTTTTGGTATTTTTACAACTTCCCGCCTTTGTGTAGAGTTCGTCGCACTGATCGTTTGAGCAACTCACTTGCCTAATTCAGAGTCCTGGTTTAAGAGATATGAGTTTCGGAAGCTTGATGCTTCTATGCACGTAATCTTGTTTCTGACTTGATTCTGTCCTGTTTGAGTCGTTGGGCTTTAGTCCGGCTTTGTTGGGCTTCACATGGGCCTGATCGAAAAGATTTATGTATACTTATTATTTCGTGCTTAAATACTGGCTTTATCATCATTTCTTCATTGGTTGCGCAAACCTGTAAAAACACGAAAATACAATTATTAAACATATAATTAACCGAAATGTTACGTCTCTATGGGGTTTTATAATACAATTTTGGGTGCTTATCACACTACCCCCAAACAGCACTTTGCTTGTCCTCAAGTAAACAAGAGACATTAAAATAGAGAAGTGGCCAAAATGTGTAGTCCTAACTAATTCTCGTTTCGCGGAGTGCGGTTGCATTGACCGTATATAACAAGGCCTTAAACTACTAGAAATTCCCTAGTGGACGAGTTATAGCCTCGTGAGAGTTTTCCAGAGAAGATACTCACAGACTTCATCTATCCTACAACGACTCAGTAAGAAAAGATTGTTTCCTAAATTAATCTTAGATATCTATACATCTCCTTTGAAAAGCGAGGTTAAGTTACATTGAAATTTGAAAAACGAGGGTTTATTCCTTTGAAACTTAAGTTAATATGCATACAATAATTAAAACATCTACATATGAGCATGCATACATTGAACCTTACATTGAAATGTACAAGCAGGGCCGTTTATGGATCCTTTGGAGAGCGTCCCTAAATAGGTTCTTATAGGTTTGTGTCGAAACACAAATTCGCTCTTAATTTTTCCACTTAGGTTTTGCTAACTCTAGTGTCCAGGGGCACACGTTTTCTCACATCTCAATGACAAACAAAGGAATCGAGGTCGATCAATCACATCTACTACTTATTATCACACCATCCTACTCCTAATTGAGCTAGAGGTCTTTATTAGGTATTGTGGGGCTTAGGTGGTGGTGTAGAAGAAAATGGAAATGGAAAATAAAAAATGACAAGTATGAGAGAATAAGGTTTTCAAGATATTTAGACTAGAGAAATCCTTGTTTTCTTTTCCTGCTTCTACATGAGTTTCCATACTTTGGTTTTAAGCTTTTGGAATTATATTTTTTTTTCAAAAGCTTAAGAAAATATCATTCTAACTTTTTTTTTTTTTTTCTTTCCTGAGGCAAGTAACTGAATTGGGGCAAGTCTTTCTCTTTATTTTTCTACATTTCATCTTATTTCTCATACTCATCATTTAGGTAGGTTTATTTTATTTGGGGTTAATAGATGGGTAAGGAATCTTTGGTGAAAGTGAAAGGGTTGATGAAGGGTTCAGTGGAGTGACTAGCGGTAAAATTTGTAATAGGTATGAATTTTTGGCTATGTCGATCCAAAGACAGCCTCAATTCTCACCTAGGGTTCGGATGGTGATCAAGTAAGTAGATGCGTGATTTTCTCTATTCGAAAAAACTACTCATTTGTGTCATTACTCACATATCACACATATCGAGGCTTTTTGGTTAGATTCTCACAGGATTGATAATTCAAGTAGACTAACCGTGGGTTCCAGAAACTTACCGCTATGCACAATTGATGATACTCAGTGTATGAATACTCATGCAAAGATGTAAAAACTATTGCGTACGTATTATCTTAAGTTTCTTAAAAACAAATCCTAATTTGAATGCTAATGTGAGATTTCTAGATGATTTTCATCATCGAAAAGGAACAAGACTTTGTCACTAAATACATTCACTAACAGGAAACTAGAAACTATATACAGCCTACAAGTTGCCTAATTTTTGTTACAGGTTTAAAACACCCCCAAACTGAATGATGCTTAGTCCTCGAAGTATCAATAGATAACGAAAGAAATTACCTGAGAACCATGAGCAAAATTAGGGCTGGATTGCTGGAACAGAAAGTTATTATAACATAATATATTATATAAAATTAACAAAGAAAAACAATAGCGCACTAAACACGACTATATACAGTTAGATATATATACACAATGGACTACTCAAATTTACCAACAAGTAGGTCCTGATGTTCTGGTGTCACCCCATGTGAAATGCATTTTCTTAGCGTCGCGCCAAAAGATAATGGTTTGCCAAATGGTGCTCCATTTTTGTTCTCCGGAGTCGTTCAAATGTGCCAACATTTTGTCATCATTCGGGTAACAATGAACATACCTCAGGTACCAAGAAGGATGTCTCCATTGGAGAAACCTTAATGACCGAATTATTCTGTTCCCCGGGCATATAGAATCTACTTTAACCCAGTCGTGAAAAGTAACCAAAAACTGTGGAAAATGTGTCCTCATAATTCGGCAAGCGGTTACAGGTAAAAGTAGATATTGATGTCAAACAGTGCAAGCTCATTTCAGATTGGAGATAACACAGTTTAAGATATAAAAGAATCTATGACCTTGAGCAAGCGCATTAAATACTACACAGGCAGCATCATTGGCAGTAGAAAAATGTCTATCTCTCATGATGCTCAGAAGGATAAACAACATTGTATTCCCCACGTTCATGGTCATGCTTGCTAAGGTGATAAGAGCCCAAAACTGTAGTTTTAACCCTGTAATAGTCATACTTTTAGACCAATTATGTGAGTAATAATTAATAGTTAATACTGATTACGTGTTTTTATGCGTTTCAGGCTTCAAAGTCAATTATGTGCAGAAATGTGCCACTTTGATGAGATAAAGGAGCAATGGTTGCTTGCTAAGGAGTTCTGTGATTAAAGGCCAAGATTCAAGAAGACAAAGCCTTTCTAAAGCTCGGTCAAAGTTGAAAAGTCAAAGTCAACGCGGGCAGAAATAGCACACAAAGTTAGCGGAACTTCCGAAGGCCGTATCTTTGGACTCAGACTTCGGAATTGGGTCTGCCTTATGTCAAAACGACCGGCTCGGAAAGAGCTTTCCAATGGTTCAAGCCTTGGCCCAATCAGAGGAGCAAAAGTGGACAAAAAGTCTGTCGAAGCCAACTGCAGCTAAAGAGGCCTTTTTGGACTGAAAGAATTGGGTTTTGGGCCTGATTCTCTGGCCCAAAACATGGCTCCAAGCCCATGCACAATTTTTGGATCTGAAACATATAAAAACAAAAGCTTAGCTCTTAGTTAATGGTAGCTAGTTAGACCTAAAACTATAGATAATTCTAGATCTAGTTTTCATTAAATAAAATTAAGTTTAGTTCATTTCAATTCTTGTTTTAGATTAATCTTTAGAATCATTGTTCTTCATTAGTTTGATAAATAAAATAGCTAGTTTGTCAATTTTGATTTTGTCATTTCAATTTATAGATCTAATTTTAATTCTTGTTGAGTATCATTTCTGAGTGGTTAAATTAGATTGAAGTATTGTTAGTTAAATTAGCCAAGTTAGAATTTTGGTATGATGTTTAGTTATAATTTAATGAGAAATAATGGTTTGATGAATCAAGGCTAAAACCTCCATTAGAGGGGTTGATGAAGCCTTGATGAAAACTTAGTTGTATAGTGTAGAGTCGTTGTAGAGTCTATTCCATTCTAGGAGGTCGTGTTTCGCCATGAGAATGGGTGGACGACCTCACATGCTAGTTATAATTGGCAGAAATGCCATGCTAATTAGGGATTAGAACGAGTAATTCTTACCATAAGAACGTAAGAATTGGATTACAACAGTCTATGCTAGGTGATTATGTTGGATTTGAGGTGGATTCACTTCCCCTCTAATTCTTTATCTAGATTCACATTTCAGTATTCCGTAGCATTCCGTTATTCGTAACTTGTCAATTGAATCCCCCCCGTAGTATAGAATTCCCCTCGTAAATCTCTCACTAGACTTATGATTGATTAGTTGACACGAAACCATCGCATGCTAAAGAACTAGGAGTGGAACGAATTTGTTACTCCACTCTATTTCGATAGAATTGAGAGTAGAAAACTTGATAGCAATTAGTAAAAATAAGTTTTAGTTTAATTACGTTTTGAGTTTCATCGTTCATTTGGTAGGTAAACTTTATATCACTTTTTGTTTATCATAAGGGAATGGTGGTTTCTGGCCATCTGTTAGGTGCAGCTCCTTCTTTTTTAATTTCAAGACCATCACCGTATGTTGCATGAAAAGCAGGCCATGAAAAGGAACGGGTAGAGTTTTGGAGGATGTACGGCCATGTTGCTGCCGGCTCATGATAGGGAAGATCCAAAGTTAGGGCAAGCGTTGGCTTAGAAAAGATATGGTGTGTGCCACCAACTTGGATTATGAACCCGTCTAAGAAGAAGTTGTGAGCATGCATGGTTGAATGCTGGTGTGTCTCTCATATTGGCATAAAAGTATGCAGCCAAACTTGGAGAATAAGTTTGGTCAGGTCAAAGAACAAGGGAAGAACACCCGATGTTAGTGATATAATCACGGAAATGAAGGTCGTACGCATCAGAATCCATCATTGCCTGGAAAGATTGCTCAGGAATGATTTTTGGAGTTTCCATGCTTGATGGAGTAGAGAGAGGGGGTAAGGCAAAGAGTTCTGGCAGACTATCAATCAGTGTGAGGAAACGTCCAAAATGAAGTAGCCACGTTGCATAAAGCAACGTGAGAGTCCTATCAGAAGGAAATCAAGTATGCCTCCCACGCCTGATGGATATGGATATGTATGAAGAAAAGTGTCCAATAAAGTCTAACTGGATGGATGAAAGAGTATGGAAGAAGATAAACCCCTCTTGTAATCAAATTTAAAATAACATGTTAAAATTTGATTATTGGCTATTAATAACAACTTGAATGATGACAATCTTAGTAGGCATACTCGTTAAACATTGCTTACAGAAGAAGACACAAAGATAACAACAAATTTTTGAATATTCGAGCACATGACGAAAAACTAATTAATAATTTATTTATTTATTATTTATTTTCTTATTATTATTTTTTAAGGAAAATTGATAAGAGCCCAAAATTGTAGTTTTAGCCCCTTAATAATACTACTTATAGACCAACTATGCGAGTAATAAATAAGAGTTAATGCTAATTACGTGTTTTTATGTATTTCAGGCATGGAACTCAATTATGTGCAGAAATGTGCCACTTTGGCAATATAAAGGAGCAAATGGTTGGTTGCTAAGAAGTTCTATGATAAAGGCCAAGATTCAAGGAGATAAGGCCTTTATGAAGCTCGGTCAAAAGCTGAAAAGTCAACACGGACATAAATAGTGCACAAGTCAACAGAACTTCCGAAGATCATATCTTTGGACTCAGGCCTCAGATTTGGGCCTACCTTATTCCAAAACAACCGGCTCGGAAAGAGCTTTCCAATGGTCTAAGCCTTGACCCAATCAGAGGAGCAAAAGTAGATGAAAAGTCTGCTGAAGTCAATGCCAGTTGGAACAGGCTCTGTTGACTGAAGAAAGTGGGCTTTGGGCTCGATTTTCTGTCCCAAAACATGCCTCCTCAGCCCATGCACGAAATTGTGGATCTGGTCTCCTGCTTTACATAAAATAAGACTTAGCTCTTAAGAAAGATATAGTTAGATAGCTTAGAATAGAAAGTAGCCATTAAAATAGCATGTAGGTCTAGTTTTTGGAATTTGAATTAATCAATTAATTAGTTTCATACATTGTTTTAGATTAGTTATTGGAATGATATTTCTTCATTGATTAGATAAATAAAATAGTACTTCTTGATCATTTCGATTTTGTCATTTAAATTTGTAGATCTAATTTCAATTCTTGTTGTTATTCAATTCTTAGTTATTAATTAGATTTGAAGAATTGTTAGTTAAAATTAGTAAAGTTCAAATCTTTATATTATGTCTAGTTTTAATTCAATGGGAAATGATAGTTTGATGAATCAAGGCTAAACCTCTATTAGAGGGGTTTGATGAGGCCTTGATGAAACCTTGATTGTGTAGTATAGAATTATTGTAAGAATCTATTCCACTCTAGAAGGCCGTTGATTCGCCATGAGAATGGGTGGACGACCTCACATGCTAGTTATGAATTGGTAGAAATGCCATGTATAATTAGGGATTAGAATGACCAATTCTTACCGTGAGAACGTAAGAATTGGTTTATAACAAATCTATGCTAGTTTATTAAGTTGGATTCAAGGTGGAATCAAATTCCCCTAATTCTTTATCTAGATTCAACTCTTAGCATTCTGTCATTTCGTTATTCGTATCGTGTTATTTGAATTCACATCGTAGTATAAATTCCCTTGTAAATCTCTCATTGACTTTAGATAGACCATCAATTATAGAAAACTTTAATGCTAAAGGACTAGGAGTGGAACGAATCTTCTATTCTAACTCTACGTCAATAGATTCGAAAGTAGAAATCAAATATCTTTTATAAGTCTAGTACCGTTCAGTTTATAGTTTTACTTTCGTTTAGAGTTCATCGCTTTATTCATTAGTAAAACTATCTTTTTATGGGTTATCAAATGGCGCCGCTGCCATCTTAGTACTCTTTAGTATTGGTTTCTTTAGAATTGATAGTTTTTCAAAGTCCCATAACCCACCCACCCTTGTTTGATTCTCACTGTGGTTGTCCGTTTCAGCACTAAAATTTTCCTCGGAAAATTACTCGGAGCGCGACCCGCACCCTGGGCAAGCCAAATTGGAGTGCACCCTGCGCCCACACGTCTGGAATTCCACTTCAAGCCTGAGCGCGACCTGCTCCCTGGGCAAGCCAAATTAGAGCGCACCCTATGCCCACATGCCTGGAATTCCACTTCAAGCCTGAGCGGGACCTGCACCCTCCCAAGGCTAACTTGGAGCGTGACCTGCGCCCACCCGCTTGGAACTCCAGCTTGACCTGAGCGCGACCTGCATCCAGCCTAGGCCTATTCTGAGTGCGACCGCGCCCTCTGCTGAAACTGTCCGATTTCCACAGGTTTGATTCAAACTTCCATTTCTTCAAGATTTTAAGTGTTCTAACTTGTTATACACACTGAACAAGCGTATACAAGACGCTATTCATAAGCGAAGCAAGGAGGCATTCAGGTACTCTTTCTTCCATTCCTCGTTCCTTCTATTAGAGGAGTTTAATTCTAGTATAATCTTTTTCGTAAACGTCAATGCACATGCCTATCTAGAAATTTATAGTTAGAGTTTCGTATTCATATTAATTGTCCTAGAATATATTTTTAAAACCAATATGGCATATCAATATGTAGACGAACAATCATGTGATTATTATGTAAACCCTTCACCATGTTCATGCTGTGGTAGTCTTTACCATTGGGCTTCTCATTGCCCATCATACCAAGAGTTTGGACCTACTATAAAATATACTAATAATTATGAACCTCAATTTTCAAATTTGCATAGTAACCAATACAATCAAGAGTTTTCTAGTCATCCAAACTATACATGGAGTCAACCTAACCTAACACAATATGAAATCAACAAGAGTTACTCAAACGCCAATAACTATGACTATCAAACACCGTACCAACCAGAACCACACCACCAAGCTTCCCTTCCGCTAACAACATTTGATAAAATAATGGCCCAAAACAAAATAATACTTCAGAAGCTAGAACGGACAAGATTGATGCTAACCTCACCTACGCTAGACCTTTCCACCATGCCAGAAATCACCCACCCATCTAGCTCGCCACCCTTCCCAGACCAAATTTCCCAACAAATAGCCAACAATGGAAAAACGTTTAGAGAACAAAATGCAGAATTCCAAACTATGCTTCAGAATCTAGCCAAAATGATTTCCATGATCCCCTCACCTAACACAAAACGTTTCAACCTTGCCAGAGATTAACACACAAGATGAACCATTACCTTCCCATGCCCCTCCCATTAACCATTATATTAACTCCACACACAACCTGGATGAGGAAATTCTTGAAGACGACTCTGTAGGACTTGTTTTGGATGACCATGATGCCATTGAGGAAACTTATATTGTTTTAGAGGACGAGAGTGAGGAAATAGAAATCAACAATTCTAATCTAAGGCATGAACAAGGTAATGTGCAGGAATTAAAGGAAGTAACATCTTTAAAGCAATGTGAATCTAAATTTAGTTTGGCAGCTGAGGAAATAGCAATGGAAAACATAGATGAAATTCTTACAGATAAAGCCACGAACCACAACTTTATGGATTCAACTAAGCTAGATGAAGACTTCAATGATTTCTTAAGAGCGTGTGAGGATCCACCAACTGATGAACCACCAACCACCCACCATCCACCTGAGTTACCGCCTACTAAAATCCAACCATCTATCACAACTAAACCATCAATTCACCCACCATTTCAGAGGAACCTCGAATTTGCACTTGAGCCTATTGCCTCAGAGAAAATCTATAATTTTTTCAACCCTCACGGTGAAAAGTGTTTGCCTAGCACAAAATCCCATGAGTACACCATTCCTGTAGTTGAGAGCCAAGCTATGACCGAGTGTACAGAGAAACCTACTTTGTCTTATTTTTCCTCATCTGAGCCTCATGAAAGACATCAGGATCCATACTTCATTACTTTCTCACCTAAAGTATCGCTAATTCATCTTTTGGGTCATTCCAACTTTTTAATGTAGCTACAACATGATGGTTTGCATATGTTCTTTGATGGGTTGCATAAGTTTTCTTTCATTCTTCTACATGATTGCTTCCAATTATACAACCACGGGCGAGCGACCAGCAAAAAACTTGGACATTCGACAAAGCAGAGGGCACTTAGCCCTCAAGGGAAAATTACGTGTGAACAGCCCAATTTTCATAGGTAAATGCAAATTTTATCTCTTCAAGTTACTTAGTGTTTCTAACTTGTTAAATACACTGAGATGGCGAGATACAAGGCGTTATTCAAACGCGTAGCAAGGAGGTATTCAGGTACTCCCTTCTTCCCTCCTCGCCTCTTTTGTCGGGAGGAGTTTTAATTCTAGTATAATCGGGGCTTATTTTTAGGTAGAATTAAATACCACACGCCTATCTAGAAATGTATGCTTAGAGTTGTGGTTGCATATTAGTTGCCCTATAATATATTTGAAAAACCAATATGGCATATCAATATGTAGACCAACAATCATATGATAATTATGCAAACCCTTCACCATGTTCATCTTTGTGGTAGTCGACCATTGGGCTTCTCAATGCCCATCATATCAAGAGCAATCATGTAATTATTATGAAAACCCTTCACCATATTCATGTTGTGGTAGTCGATCATTGGGCTTCTCAATGCCCATCATATCAAGAGCAATCTTGTAATTATTATGGGAACCCTTCACCATGTTCATGTTGTGGTAGTCCTAACCATTGGGCTTCTCAATGCCCATCATATCAAGAGTCTGAGCCTACTATAGGATATAATAATAATTATGAGCCTCAATTTTCAAAATTTTATAGTGACTCATACAATCAAGAGTTTTCTAGTCATCCAAACTATTCATGTAATTCCACCAATAACAATCAACCAGCCATTCAGCCTCAACCTAACCCATCACAGTACGACATCAACCAGAGTCACTCAAACGCCAATAACTATGACTATCAAACACCATACCAACCAGACCCACACCACCAAGCTTCCCCTCAGCTAACAACATTCGATGAAATAATGGCCCAAAACAAAATAATACTTCAGGAAATAAACCGGAACCTAAAGAAACTAGGTTCACCTACGCCAGACATTTCTACCATGCCAGAGATCGACACTATTCCCATAACTAACCCAGTCAACCTAGTTCACACCTACCCTACATTTCATGATATTAACCAAAGACCCTCCCATTAACCATGATATTAACTCCACACCCCACCTGGATGAGGAAATTCTTGTAGACAACTCTTTAGGACTAGTTTCGGATGACCACTCAAACTTGAGCGATGGCTCCGAGGAACTTCCCACTGATCCACCTAACGATGAATATAATGATTACACTTTAGAAGATATTTATAAATGTGTGACAAAGGAAGAATTTGATAACTATTGGCATTCTCGTAATATGGACCCTCCTGTTGAGCATGTCCAGGCCTTTGAGTTTGCTAACTGCACTCGGCTGGATGATGTCTCGACACATTCGAATGAGGCCATTAATGATACTTGTAGTGTTTTAGAGGAAGAAGGTGAGGACATGGAGATTAACAATTCAAATCTAAGGCATGAACAAGTTAATGTGCAAGAAAACGAGGAAGTTACATCTTTAGAGCAATGTGAATCTCAATTCAATTTGGCAACTGAGGAAATAACAAGGAAAGAAATAGAGGAAAATCTTAAAGATAAAGCCACGAACCACAACCTTGTGGATTCAGCTAAGCCAGATGTAGAGTTCTTAAGAGCATGTGAGGATCCACCACCCGATGAACCACCAACCAACCACCATCCACCTGAGTTACCACCTCCTATAATCCAACCATCTACCACAACTAAGCCATCCATTCACCCACCATTTAAAAGGAACCTCGATTTTTCCCTTGAGCCAATTACCTCAGAGACCATCTATAATTTTTTCAACCCTCACAATGAAGAGTGTTTGCTTAGCACACAATCCCATGAGTACACCATTCGTAATTGAGAAACAAGCTCGACCCGAGTGTAGTGAGAAACCTAGTTTGTCTTATTTTTCCTTATCTGAGTTTCATGAAAGACATCAGGATCCACACTTCATTCCCTTCTCACCTAAAGTATCGCTAATTCATCTTTTTGGTCATTCCAACTATTTAAAACAATTACAACATGATGGTTTGCATGTGTTCTTTGATAGGATGCATAAGTTTTCATTCCTTCGCTTACATGTTTGCTTCCAATTATACAACATTATTCTGTTTGGGGGTGCATTTAGTATCATGTTTTTATGGCTAGACCCCCAAATCTTTCAACTATTAGTTTATAGTTGACCACGCATCATTTATTTTGAGCCACCCCAGTTTCTTGCTTGTTTAGGGGTGTGCACAGTCTAGGGGAATCTGACTTAAAACGACCCCATATTAAGTCTAGGGGAATCTGACTTTAAAAGACCCACGTTTAAAACAAATTTTCTAAATTCTGTTCTATAAAATTTGTTTGGGGGTAGGGTGTTTGGTTTTTCCATTCTTGATCATTCAACTTCCTATTCTTATCCCTTCCTCATCTCGGAGCTAGATTTCTTGTTGTTTGTTGTTTTGTTTTGATGCTTTTATTTATTTTGTTTTTAGTTGATTGGATGTTAAGTTGTTAAATTCAGTAGTTAAATTTGAATTTGATAGTTAAATGCTGTTTGAATTTCAATTTTAATATAATGTGGTTCTTTTCAAATTGTGCGTTGTTTTATTGTTAATCCCACCTTCCCGAATTGTTTGGGGGTGCTATTATTTATTCTAGCATGATTTTTATATGATCCTCATTTTTCAAAGTTGTTTTGGAGTGATTGTTGAGAATATTGCCGATATTGGCATGCCTATGATTAGATGTGGTGGTTGGATGAAATCTATAAGAGTTTGGAAGTTACTATTCTAAATTCAATCTAAGAGATATTAGGTTTGTATTAGAATCAAGAATATGGGTTGTTTCCGTTTCCGGTTTTGGAAATTTTTGTTTCCGACAATTGCCTTAAAACTTTTTGGAAACTTCCCAATTCGTTTTGGAAACTCAAACTTATATAAACTTCATTCTACACTCACAACCCCAACTACATCTCACATTCATCTCTCACGTTTCATTCCCACTTTACCTTATTTTTCCTTCGCACTTCGGCCTAACAGCTCCGGCACTGCACTGATGGAGTGCCACGCGCCGCTTTCCTTTGTCCGAGAAATTCTACCCTGGCGTGACTGGGCCCCTCTAGCCTAAACCTCGAAGCTACCTGCGCCCAAAACACTGGAATTTCAGTTTTCATCCGGAGCGCACCCCGCACCCATCCCAGGCTAAAAGTGAGCGCACCTTGCACCCAAGTGCCTGGAATTCGAAATTCAACAGAAGCGCACCAGCCATCGATACATACCTTTGAGCGCATCCCGACCCACAATGGGCACAAAAATTTCCAGTTTTCGAGGGTTGTTCGGGATAGTTGCAGCTGTTCTAGAGAGTAGTTTTGTGATGACTTCTCCTATAGTAATCTTTGGAGCGATCTTTCGAACACTTGTTGGGGGGCGAAGTCTTATGGACATTGGTTCTCGAGGAGGATCATCTGAGTTGAATGGAGGCATCTTCTGGTAAGTGAAGACGACTCGTATTCACCTAAGATTACTGAATTTTTCTACAATAATGTTAAGTTCTATTGTAACCAGGATAGAGAACAAGAATTCTTCGTCACGGTTGATGACACACCCCTAGAATTCAATAAGTATGTGGTAGCATTATTTTTGGGAATACCAATACCTGATCCTATTCACACGTGGGGATATATGACCGATAATTCATACGTCTATGACTATACATATTTCCATGAGTATTATGGGGGAGGGGTATTTCGTATAATGGACCAAGGGCGCTACAACATAGCCCTTGGTAGCCCCGGTCCTAAATGTAGGCACCACCATGTTATTCATTCCGATGAATATTCTAGGGGAGTGGCGTTTTATACGCAAATAGTACCGGTGACGTTTTTTCTTTTTTTAGGCGAGGGACGTCACCAATATGACATTCCCCGAGTATTAGTGACTAGTCTTAAGAGAGCCCAAAACATGCAACATAAGTATCTTCTTATGCCTATTTTGGTTTGACGCATCATGCTCAGTTGTCTACCAGAATTATGTACCCAGTTCACGGATTGGAAAAGGGTTGAAGTCATGAGACCCACCAATTGGGTGGTTCGCTCATTTCGAGTAATGACTTGGTCGGGATGGCAGGTGCAACCTCATTTGGTTGCTCCTTACACCCCATCAGACATAGTAACACTAGACAGGTTAGCATAAGTTGACGACACACGGCGGTAGGCTTGGCAAGTTATCATGGCATGGCAGGATGCGAAGGAACCTTATCTCTTTGAAGAGGGAAATGAGGAGGACAATGTTGAAATGGGAGTGCAGGTAAGTGTTAGTTTCAGTGAGTGTCTGCTTATGTCCCAAGCAAATTTGTTTCTCATTAACCCCATTAGGGGTGGAACTCTTATAGAGTTGCGTCAATTTTCTCTTCTATATTAGTACGTTATAACCTTATTTTGCAGATGTTCTAGAATTTCACGCGTTTCAATGGTATTTTTCTACCCTCTTTATTTAAAATACTTTGAGGACAAAACATGCTTCTTGTTTGGGGGGGGGGGGCATAGAAACACGTGTAATTAAGACATCTATTAGGATATAAATATATATAATATGCACTTGTTTTCTAGCTAAAAAAATTCAAAAATTTTTAAAAATATAAATAAAAAGTATGTTATACACTTAGGAATATTGATATTGTTTTCTTTCTCTATGCTCTCAATATAGAAGTCTCACGTAGCTTTTGCATTAGAATAGTTTTTAGAAACTTAGGCTAATATGTAGGTAATAATCCTTGCATCTATCTATAAATATGTTACATGAGTATCTATGATTATTGGTAGTAAGTTTTTGAAATCTAGGCTAGAGTACTTATTCTACAAATCCTGTGCGAATATAGCCTAAAGCCTTATATGAGTGAACATTTGAGAAATGACACAAGGGAGAAGTAAAATCCGGATAGAGAAATCACACGTCCACTTGCTTGATTACTATATCATATCCTAAGTGAGAATTTAGGCCCTCTTTGGATCGATATAGCCAGAAATTCAAACCTATGAATTATTTTCCGCTAGTTGCCCCTCTAAGCCTTTCTTTAGCTTTTCATAAACCACAAATCCTTTACTCTGTTACAAAACAAAACAAAATAAAAAAATCAACCTACCCAATTCTTTGAATAAGTCTGAGAATAGAGATGAAGAATATAAAAGAGTAAAATCAAGAATTCGTTAGTCGCTTCAGAAGAGAAAAGTAAGTTTTCATCCAAATAAAAAATAAAATAAAATAAAATAAAAGGAAATAAAGAGTTAGAACTCCAAAAATATAATCAAGGAGTCAAAAGCCAAAGAGAAAAAACAAATAAATATATGGATAAGGATGGAAACAAAGTGGAGAAGCAAAAGTAAAGAATAAGGTTTTCTCTAGTTACATAATATGAAACTCTATTATCTCAGACTTGTTCTCTTTGAATATCCATTTCCTTCCTTCTTAAACCATCTCTTAATCCCCGCAACACCTAATAAAGACCTCTAGCTCAATTAGGAATAGGTTAGTGTGATAGTAAGTGGCAGATGTGTTTGATCGACTCCGGCTTCCTTATGTGTCATTGAGTTTGTAAGGTAAAGTGTACCCACTGCACACTGGAGTAGCGAAACTTGAGCGGAAAAATCAGAGTGGTTTTTGTCTTGACATTTATGTGAGGACCTACTTAAGGACGCTATTTCGAGTTTTTAGAAACGGACCTGCTAGTTCATCTCATAGTATTACTCATTGTAAATATGTTTATTCATAGATGATAGATTATTATGCATATATTAGCTTAGGTTTCGACTTGATTATTCTGTATTCATTTGCTAAGTGAGATGTATAGATAATTGAGACATAGATAAGGAAGCAATAGTTTTATTTCTAAGTCGTTGTAGTATAGATGAAGTTTGTGAGTACCTTCACTGGAAAACTCTCACGAGGCTATAACTCGTCCACTAGGGAATTCTTAGTGGTTTAAGGCCTTGTTGCATATGGTCAATGCAATCGCACTCGGGAAAAAGAGATTAGTTAGAACTCCATTTTTGGTCACTTATGCTAATTTCTCATATTTGCTTGAGGACATGCAAAATGTTGTTTGGGGGTGGTTTGATAAGAGCCCAAAACTGTAGTTTTAACCCCTTAATAATACTACTTTTAGACCAATTATGCGAGTAATAAATAAGAGTTAATGCTAATTACGTGTTTTTATGTATTTCAGGCATGGAACTCAATTATGTTCAGAAATGTGCCACTTTGGCGATATAAAGGAGCATGTATTTCAGGCATGGAACTCAATTATGTTCAGTAGAACTTCTGAAGAGCATATCTTTGGACTCAGTCCTCGGATTTGGGCCTACCTTATGTCAAAACAACCGGCTTGAAAAGAGATTTCTAATGGTCCAAGCCTTGACATAATAAGAGGAGCAGAAGTGGACGAAAAGTCTGCTAAAATCAAAGCCAGTTGAAACGGGCTCTGTAGACTGAAGAAAGTGGGCTTTGGGCTCGATTTTCCGGCCCAAAACATGGCTCCTTAGCCCATGCACGAAATTGTGGATATGGTATCTTGCTTTACATAAAACAAGACTTAGCTTTTAAAAAGATATAGTTAGATAGCTTAGAATAGAAAGTAGCCATTAAAATAGCTTGTAGATCTAGTTTTTGGAATTTTAATTAGTTAATTAATTAGTTTTATACATTGTTTTAGATTAGTTATTGGAATGACTGTTCTTCATTGATTAGATAAATAAAATAGTAGTTCTTGATCATTTCGATTTTGTCATTTAAATTTGTAGATCTAATTTCAATTTTTGTTGTTATTCAATTCTTAGTTATTAATTAGATTTGAAGTATTGTTAGTTAAAATTAGTAAAGTTTAAATCTTTATATTATGTCTAGTTTTAATTCAATGGGAAATGATAGTTTGAAGAATCAAGGCTAAACCTCTATTAGAGGGGTTTGATGAAGCCTTGATGAAAACTTGATTGTGTAGTATAGAATTGTTGTAAGAATCTATTCCACCCTAGAAGGTCGTTGATTCGCCATGAGAATGGGTGGACGACCTCACATGCTAGTTATGAATTGGTAGAAATGCCATGTATCATTAGGGATTAGAACGACCAATTCTTACCGTGAGAACGTAAGAATTGGTTTACAACAAATCTATGCTAGTTTATTAAGTTGGATTCAAGGTGGAATCAAATTCCCCTAATTCTTTATCTAGATTCAACTCTTAGCATTCTGTCATTTTGTTATTCGTATCATGTTATTTGAATTCATATCATAGTATAAATTCCCTCGTAAATCTCTCATTGACTTTGGATAGACCATCAATTATAGAAAACTTTAATGTTAAAGGACTAGGAGTGGAACGAATCTTCTATTCCAACTCTACGTCAATAGATTCGAGAGTAGAAAACAAATATCTTTGATAAGTCTAGTACCGTTCAGTTTATAGTTTTACTTTCGTTTAGAGTTCATCGATTTATTTGTGAGTAAAACTATCTTTTTATGGGTTATCAAAAATCATGGACCAGGATGACGATGATGATGGTTATGGGGATGCAGATCGTGCACCACACTGTTTATTTGTCCAAACCACACAATTTTGTAATCGTTCCTTTTTTAATATAATTTCTACTTACCAAGCAAAAAAAAAAATGCTCTAAATCTTTGATGAAACTAATCTTTTGGTACTCTGATCTAACTTGACAATAACCTATCAAGTACCACAAGATGCTATGAATTATTATGTAACTAGAGAAGAGCTATGAATTCTCCCATGGGGACCAATAGTGGGAGAATGGGAGTAAATTAGGTCAATCTATTTTGTTGATTCTGTGTAGCCAAAAGATTACGTTTATTCTTATCTACAAGCTTTTACCTCTTTTAGTATCTTTTGTCCCAAGCAACTGGTCGGAGTAAGAGCGCTCAACTGGTGAAACTGGAACTCGATCTCTTGCTTTAGCTTATCTTCTCTATACTCTTTCCTTGCCTTTTAAGGTAAAATCCTCCACTGATAAATAGTGTGAGTTCTGAAAAGGCAAGTTAAAGTGAATATGGCTTCAACTAGTAACCCCCCGTCTCAGGGACAGAGACACAAAATCAGCAGGATACAGTACGAAACAATGGTGGTGGATCTAGGTAGAGTGCTTTGTTTGGTCGAAATGGAACTCAAGAATCTATAGTAGCTTTCACCTCGTTTTCTCCTATAATTATAGATGGAGTTGCTCAAGTACCAGAGGAGCTGGTTGAATAGGGGATAAAACAATGGGATGAGTACTTGGTAGGATATTTCTTGGATAAGCGGTTATCATTTCCCATGGTAAAAGAATTCTTGGGAAAGAAATGGAAGCTAAAGGGAGAGTTTGATATCACGACGGATAAGGAGTTGTTCTATATGAACTTTACCTATTCAGAAGATCGACAAATGATATTAGATGAAAGACCAGTTTTTATTACGGGGAGAGTGTTTATGATAAAGCCATGGACAATTGAAGTCAATAATTATAGGAGCAAGGAGAATACAATATCTTTATGGGTGAAACTGATAGACGAACCAAAGGAGATGTGGACTCTGGATGGATTGCCATTTTTGGCTAGTTTGATAGGTGGAACACCAAAGTTTATGGATGATGCTATTGCCAAGTGGAAAAGGTTGTCGTTTGCTCGATTTTGCATTGAATTTCCGGTTAACCACGAGTACAAGGACACCATAAAAATCAAGGTTGGGGATCGAGAAATTGATATACCTCTGGAGTATCCATGGAAACCTCAGTCCTGCGAAAGGTGTAATCGCTTTAGGCACACTACTCAGCAATGTGGTAGTAGGGCAACGAGGTCATGGCCACGAAGGGAAAATGGACAGCTAAATGATGGTGGAGGGACAAGTATGGTGTGGGTATGAAGGCGAATGAACAAAGCGGAACAAGTGTACATAGAGAAGAGAGTAGACAGATGGAAACAGAGAGGGCTGAACATAGGGAACAAGAGGGAGTAAATAGCTGCGACCAGATGGTAGATGGAGGAGCAGCACCTCTTGCCCTTGTGGTTGATGTTAACAATGAGAGTCGAACTACTGAGATGAATTCGAGTAGTGGTGAACAGGAACATAGAGTTACTAACTATTAGCGGCAAAATGAGGAATGTCAGCAAGGAAACCAGAACAGTATTCAACTAGTATCACCTGGTAGAGTTGAATGTACCTATCAAGGGCAAGCGGACAATGCAGATGAGCTGTCTTTGACAGTAATGCAATCCCCAATACAGCAAGGCAGGCCAATACACCCTAAAACTGGAGTGTTTACAGCTGAGAGGAATATCTTTGAGGAGTTGGCTGATATGGAGGAGGATGATCTCTCGGATGTTGAACCAGAGCTGTTCAGTGATACGCAGTCCACTCCTATTCCATTAAAAGTGGTGCCAGAGAGTAGTGCAGTCCTAACAAGAGCTCAGAAAAAAAGAAACGCAGAGCAGCAAACATCATCTGGGAAGAGAGGTAATGGAAGGTCTAAAGGGTGTGGAAAGAGGCGGGGCCATTAAACCAACCCTTTATCAATGATCAGGGTGTGTAGTTGGAATATAAGGGGGTTGAATGATCACACGAAAGCAAAAAACTTAAATAAGTTTATCTTGGAAAAGAAGATTAGTTGCATGGGTTTGTTGGAAACAAAAGTGAAGATGGGGAAGTATCTCACTATTGTAGATATGGTTTGCCCTTCATGGGAAATCATACATAATTATTCGAGTGATGACCATGGCAGAATATGGATTGCATGGGATACGGGCATTTTGGTTGTACATAGAGAGGTAGAAGGGGACCCGTTCTTACACTATAAGGTTCATAGTCTATAGCATGGGTTCTCTTTTTTCTTAGCCGTTGTTTATGCGAGTAATAAGAGTCATGAGAGGCTCATTTTGTGGGAGGAGCTGAAGTTGATAGGTGTCGGAATTCACGGAGCTTGGTGTGTGATGGGAGACTTTAACAATGTACTATTTTCACATGAAAGAGCAGGAGATAGGGCTGTTCACCCAAGGGAGACACTTCCTTTTACCAATTGTCTAAATATAGCAGGGCTGTTTGATCATGTAGAATTGGATGCTTTTACACATGGAACAACGGTGGGGATAAAATAAGGAAGTAGTCAAAGATTGATCGTTGTCTTGTTAATGCGTCTTGGACGTCTATTCCAGTAGCAACTAAGGTGGAGGTATTAACCCAAAGGCTCTCTGATCATTGCCCGTTGGTTCTGATTTTTTTGGAAACTTTTCGAAGAAACCCTCCCTTTCGATTCAGTAATGTTTGGACAATGAATCATGATTTTGTGCCTACTATAAGAGCATGTTGGGAAATAGCTGATCATGGGAGTCCTCCATTCATGTTAACAAGGAAACTCAAAAGATTAAAAGGTGTGCTGAAAGGGTGGGCAAGATCTGTCAGTAATGATACCCAGAAAATGGTGGCGGACACAAGAAGTGAACTGAAAGAGATTCAAGAAAAGCTCAATTTACTTTTAGTGCACAAGAGTTTTCTCTAAGGGAGAAGCTGTGTCACCTTCTCAAGATGGAGGAAGCTGAATGGTACTATAAAATAGACATTGATTGGCTAAGCTTCGGGGATAAGTGTAGTGTGTTTTTCTTCAATACTCTGAAGGAAAAACATATCAGAAATAATGTATGGAGTATCACAGATGTGCAAGGAATCAGAAGAGAAGGTAAAGAACCAGTGGCTGAAGCTTTTCTGAAGTACTATAAAGAGTTACTTGGGGTGTCATCATCAGCTTATTATGACATTGAGTTTCTGAATGGAGTACATGTTGCTGAGGTAGATCATGGTACACGTCAGTCATTAGCTTTCCCTATAAGTGAATTGGAGATCAAAGAAGCACTGTTTGCGATGGGAGACAACAAGGCTCCAGGACCAGATAGGTTTAACGCTTGTTTTTTTAAGAAAAGCTGGGATGTTATTGGCGATGATTTCACTAGAGCTGTTAAGTATATTTTCAGCCATACGAATATCTCAGGAGGTATAAACTCTACTTTTCTGTGTCTTATTCTGAAGATGAAAAATGCCTCGCATATTGCTTCCTTTCGGCCTATTGCATGTTGTAACATTGTTTATAAATGTGTATCAAAAGTACTAACAAACAGAATGAAAGGTTGCATTTCATCTTTGGTATCATGCCCCCAATCTGCATTTATTCCTGGACGATCAATTTAGGACAATCTTTTGATGGCCCATAAACTGCTGCGAGGGTACTCAAGGAAGAATGGGCAGAAAAGATGTGCAATAAAGCTGGACATTTAGAAAGCTTATGATTATGTATCTTGGTTGGCTAGAAGCAATTATACACAAGTTCAAGTTCCCACCCTTATTCATAGAATGGCTTCAGATGTGCTATACTTTGCCGTACTTCTCGGTGATGGTAAATGGGACTCCTGAAGGATATTTTCAAGGGAAGAGAGGTTTATGACAGGGAGACCCTGTGTCCCCTTATCTGTTCGTGCTAGTCATAGAGATTTTGAGTGCACTACTTCTTCAAGGACTGCAGTCTCATAAAATTTCAGCCCATTCAAAGTGCAAAAAGCTGGAGATATCTCACTTATGCTTTGCTGATGATGTGTTCCTGTTCTGTAAAGGTAACATGGATCCTATTATGGCTGTCAAGGATATCTTGCATTCTTCTCTGAAGCTACAGGTCTTCAGCTCAGTAATGCAAAGACAACTATTCTAACTGGAAGTATGATTGAAGCGCAAGGGCGAGAATTAGCAGAAGTCATGAACATCTATCTTATGGCTACAAGATTAGGGATAAAAGAATGCTTGCCACTCATAGAGAAGATCACCAGAAGAATTTCAAACTGGAAAAATAAGGATTTGAACAGGGCGAGCAGAGTGCAACTTGTGAAGTAAGTGCTTTCATGGCGTTCTGTGGAAACGGGGAGGTTCTCATGGCGTTCTGTGGAAACTCTACAAGACACTCAGTCTTACATCAGGAGTAACTTGGGGTCCTAAAAGGCCTCGAAGGAGTGACCAAAATGAGCATAAAGGAGGTGGTAGTGTAGTCTGACTCACTAAGGGTGATACAGATCTTGGAAAAGCAGGAAGCTCCACCTTGGTATTGTAAGAATCTAGTGGCTTAGATTGGGTGCGAACAAGCAAAATTTGAAGAGGTCCAGTTGTGTTTAGAGAAGGAAATCAGGTTGCGGATTACCTGTCTAGAATTAGTAGTACTTGTAGTACTCATAGTACAAACTGTTGTAACCAATGCATGTACTTTATCTCCCCCATGGATCAAAAACTTAGTGAATTGATTAAGGGGGATAAAGAAGGAAAGTTGTACTTGAAATTTTGTCATTAATAAAAGGTTGGTAGTTATGGGAAAAAAAAATCACAAGATGCTGTCATAAATTCATAGTAGAAAATGCTGCAAAATATAGCAAAATTTCATGATATCAATATTTTCGATATATATAACAATGATATGTGCCGAGATTAATAAAGGGTCAGTATTTTGATGAATACAGAGATTTTCAAATTTTGGTGAGAAACGGATTGATTGAAGAGAGAAATATGTTGAACGTGGACTGGAGATAAAACATACAAAATGTAAGGACCATTGGATGGATTCAAATCCTAGGAGGGCACCATGCGTGCAATGGACCCAACTAGGCATTCTCCAGTTGTCCAATCAAAGGGAATTGAAACATGATAGCTGGACTATGACTCATTCATGGAGGGAAGCTAATTTTGCAGTTGATACTAGTATTTGCCCGTGCCGTACTACACAGCTGTAAAAAGCTCAACCTAAATAGCCCCGACATAGAAAGCCCAAACCAAATGGGTTAGATTGTTCAATCATAAAGTGTTTAGGGGTCTAACGTTGCAACAACCCAAATGGTGTAAATAGGCCAGATGTAAAAAGTCCAGCCAAAATGATTAGAGTGTCCAGTCCATGCAACCTTTGTTGACCATTACTTTATTGGTGTGACTTAAAGAAAAAGAGACGATCCTATGAGCCGGTTTAAGTTTACGAAAACAACATACCACGAAAGAGCCCTAGATTCCACCATATCACAAGCAACATGAGAACTTGAAAAGATGTTTGAGTCATAGGATGGGACTTGGGAGGCCCTGCAGGCCCTACACTTCCTTGATATATTATATAGATTTTGTGGACTCTTTAGTGAGATGAAAATGTCTCATATGATTATATTAAGTGGATTGTGAGTTTAAAAACAGGTTACCAAGCATGGTGCTAAGAATATGATGATGTTCCCAACTTTAGGCATCATTATTGAAAACGAAAAATAAAAATAAAAAATTGACTTTAGGCTTAAACTAGCTAGCTTGAGTAGTCAAATGGTGACATTGTAGGTGGCCAAAAGTGGGCTTGGACGATTAGTTGATGTCCTAGAGTTTCAAGTCTTATAACAAGGTACTACAGTCAGGGGCGGACCCAGGAGTTTCGTCGAGAGTATTCAAGTCAGAAATTTAACAACAGAAAATTTTCTTTAGTGTTATGTAAAAAAATTAAAAAAAAATATCAACGAGTAATTCTGTAAAATCTTGAGGACACTAAAAGTAGAAGGTTAAATATAAACATATGATTTCAAAAGGCAAAATGATACCCGCGAGAAATTAAATTGAGAATTCGAGATGGTTTGAGAAATGAATTGGAGAAAAGGTCCAAATAATAGAGAAGGTGATTGAGAAATCGAGAACGTTTGGGGAAGTTTACTGGAAAAAAATGAAATGAATTACTCATTGGAGTAAAAGTAAAAGTGTGGACTTAGCCTACATTACATAGTCCATAATCCAAAATCCAAAATGTTAAAAATAACTTGTGAGCTAATGAGCCATTTTTTTTTTTTTTTTTGGCTAAATACTAATGGGCCAAGTTAAATACTAAGCATTTAAACCTACTATTTTTTTTGGGGCAAACTTGAGGGTATACACTGGGTCCGCCCCTGACTACAGTTCCTATCCTTTGGAGAAGAGTAATACTCTTTACACACTGATACTCTCTCTCCACACAACAACTTTTTTCTAAAAAAAATTAGTACTCTCTCCACACCCCATTTTTTTATTAATATGACCATCCTACCCCCAAAAATGTCTCTCCACACCCCATTATATTTCAACATCTAAAACACTTTCATTCACTCTTCACCCGTATTTGCAACTCCACCAACTTCCACTCATTTTCTCGCCCCTTCTCTCCAAAAACCAAAGCATGCAAGTTTCTTTCTCTCTCTTGACAATCTATTATATATTGGGTTACAAAACAGACAGGTCGATATGTCACTTTAAGTGACATACTTTGGCAGGGTAAAAACTCCAACTTCAATGTCAAATGGTGTTGACATCTCACTACATATGTCACAATAAATATCATACTTCCACAATGTCATTTCTAGTTGCATATATTTTCTTTTTCCCCAACAATATCAAATTAGTCAACCAAATCTTAAACATAAAATATCATAGTAATCGATTCACTCAACAAAATCAACTAAAAAAATGAAATCACTAAGAAACTCTAGAAAAAGTTCTCGCTCTCTCTCACTCTCTCACAAAGAATTTTTTTTTCTCTTGATAATCCCCTTCTATATCGGTTTACAAAACTGACGGGTCGATATGTTATTTTAAGTGACATACTTTGGCAGAGTAAAAACTCCCGTGTTGACATCTCACTATATATGTCACAATGAATATCATACTTCCATAATGTCATTTTTAGTTGCATATTTTTCATACAGAGTGAAAAAACTCCCGTGTTGAATATCATATATGTCCAATGAATATCATTTTTAGTAATGCATTTTTTTGCATATTTTTGCTTCTGCCTCAACAATATCAAATTAAGAGTAACCAACCAAACCTTAAACTGGTGGATTTTATAATAAGAACAGAAGGAATTGGGGATGGTGAAATGTCAGAGGATGTTTTGTCAGTGGAGGAGACCCCGTACTTCAGTGATAAAGTCACTGAGCCGCTGGCCATTATGGATACACCTATACAACATAAGAATGATGTGAAACATGTTGAGACTGGACATATGATAGAGAAGGAAGGAATAGATAGCAGTAAGCTTAAAGAACAGCAGAATCCTAGTAGCAAAAAGAATGGTCATGGCAAGCGGAGTAGGGGTAGGCCCAAGGGTTCCAAAAACAAAAAACATTAGATGATAGCCCCAATAAGTGTGTGGAATGTTCGAGGAACAAATGATGTACATAAAGCAAAGGAGATAAACAAGGTTAGAATAGAAAAGAAGATTTGTATTTTTGGTTTGTTGGAAACAAAGGTCAAGGAACAAAAGTTTGATGCTATTAGAAACATATGTTGTCCTCAATGGAGTAATGTCAGTAATTATTCCTCTAGTGATGCTGGTAGAATATGGGTATGTTGGGATCCCTTCTTAGTGTATGTCCAGAAGTTATCTGAGTCAGCTTAATACATTCATTGTAAGGTCAGATTCAAGCCTTGCAATGAAGAGTATTTACTCACAGTGGTGTATGCAAGTAATAGATTCAGCGAGAGATTGGGTCTGTGGAAAGATATTATGAATGTAAGTGCTTCAGTGCAGGGTCCATGGTGTGTGGCGGGAGACTTCAACAATATTTTATGTGCTAATGAGAGAATAGGAGGAGATTCCATGCACCCGAGAGAAGTTCAGGACTTCATCCTATGCCTTCAAAATGCAGGACTGACAGATCTAAATTCCATTGAATTTTTCTTTACATGGTGGAATAAATTAGTTGGTATAGGAAGTATTATGTCTAGGATTGACAGATGTTTGGTGAATAAAGAATGGATTACTTCATTTCCGTACACATTTGCTGAGTACCTACCTTATGAGATTTCTGATCACTCACCAATGCTCTTGAGTTGGAGTGATTATACAAGAAAAGCTCCTCCTTTTAGGTTCTGTAACTTTTGGGTGTACCAACTAGAATTCAAAGACATATTGGAGGAAGTGTGGACTATGGCTATATATAATAATCCAATGTATGTGCTGATCCAGAAACTGAAACTACTGAAACAGAAGCTAAAACCATGGGCCAGAGCAAATTTCTCTCATCTTCATGAAAGGGTAGAAACAACTAAGCAGGAGTTACAAGATGTGCAGATATTACTACAGAGGGACTCCGGAAATAATTTTTTGTGTGAAAAGGAAAGGGTTTGTTTGAGTAGATACAACATTCTAGCAAGAGCAGAGGCAGTGGATATGCAGCAGAAAAGTGAAGGAATGTGGATAAAAGATGGGGACAAGTGTACAACGTATTTTTTCAGCTGCATAAAGGAGAAAACAGCAATAAAAGGCATATGGGCATTATCAAATGACCAAGGAGTCATAGTTAAAGGTCAGAATGAAGTTGCAAAGACAATAGTTGAGTACTATACCCAACTACTGGGTACAAGTGCGCTACTAGTGAAGGAGGAAACTTTTTTTATGAGTTTGAAGGTAAGAAATATCATTCCTGAACCTTTGGCTAGGCAATTAGAAGACGAAATCACAGATGAAGAAGTCAAAAGTGCAATGTTTGACATGGAGGATAATAAAGTGCCGGGACCTGATGGCTTTAATCCATTCTTCTTCAAGGCTTGTTGGGAGACTGTGGGTAAGGATTTCACAAGTGCAGTAAAGAATGTTTTCAGCAGTTATCATCTACCAAGAGCAGTAAACGCTACCTTTCTCTGCCTTATACCTAAAGTAACTACTCCTACTAAGGTAGAGGATTTCAGACCGATAGCTTTGTGTAACACCATATATAAATGCGTCACTAAGATCATCACCAACAGACTCAAGATATGTATTAATGATTTAGTGCATTTGAACCAATCGACATTCATCCCTGATAGATACATTCAAGATAATATTCTCTTATCACACGAGCTTTTGAGGGGGTATGAAAGAAAACATGGAACTCCAAGGTGCTCAATGAAGATTGATATCCGAAAGGCGTATGACATGATCAGCTGGGATACGATAGAGTTTATGATGGGGAGATTTCATTTCCCTGTGAAGCTAAGGAAGTGGATCAAATTATGTATATGTTCTCCCACATACTCAGTTCTTGTGAATGGTGCTCCAGAAGGATTTTTTCAAGGTAAATGAGGATTGAGACAGGGTGACCCAATTTCTCCATATTTGTTTGTACTGGTCATGGAGGTGTTGGAAAGCATAGTAAAGGAGAAGTTTGATGCAAAACAAATCAAATTTCATTCCAAGTGTAAGAAAAGCAACCTGTCACATCTTGCTTTCGCAGATAACGTGTTGTTCTTTTGTAGAGGGGAAGAGGAGTCTATCAGAGGACTCAAGGATTGCTTACATCTCTTTGGTCAAGCAATTGGGCTACATATCAACAATCATAAAACTACTCTCATGATAGGATCCATTAGTGGTTATGAGGCTCAGAATCTAGCGTCGATTTTGGGAGTAGAGTTGGTTAGACCTCCAGTAAAGTATTTGGGCTTACCTCTCTTTGCCGGCAGACTTGGGATTAAAGAGTGCCAACCATTGGTGGACAGAACCACAACTAAGCTTAAGGACTGGAAAGCTAGAATGTTGTCATATGCAGGTAGACTGCAGCTTATCTTATCTATTCTAACCGCAATGCCTATTTATTGGTATAGAACATTTATAATACCAAAAACTGTGATAGAACAGATAGAGAAGGTTTGTGCACGTTTCTTATAGAGTGGTGTAGAACTTAAGAAATGTCATCATCAGGCCAGCATATCTACCATTTGCAAAACAAAGGAGGAAAGGGGTTTGGGTATTATGAATATGTCACTTTGGAATAGAGGGGCATATTGTGGTCTTGTGTATAGAATAGCAGCCAAGGAAGAAAGTGTCTGGGTTGAATGGGTCTGGAATAATCTGTTGCATAATAAGTTTTTTTGGACTATGGAAATCCCAAATGACTCTGCTTGGTCATAGAGGAGTATCTTGAAGAGCAGGGATGAGGTAAAAAAGTTTGTTATATACAACATCGCAATTGGTGATTCTATTATGCTATGGCATGATATTTGGTGCCAGTCGAGTCCTCTCATTCACAACGCCCAAGCAGTTGCTGAGATTCACTTGCCGCTGGATGCAAAGGTTAGCCAGTTGATCAGGGATAGAAAATGGAGCAACACAGTAGAGGACTTGAATAACATTGCACTCAGAGAAGACATCTTGAATACTCCCATTAACTCTCATCTGATGGTGGATAGAGTTATATGGAAGCCAAATCCTAATGGGAAGTTCTCGGCCAGCAGCGCATATAAAGCTCTGTCTCCAGTGCGTCCTCGAGTAAGATGGCAGAGAATGGTATGGGGAAAGTTAGTAATGCCAAGGCATTCGTTTACATGCTGGCAGCTGTTTTCTAATAGCCTACCGACTCAGGATAGGCTCGTGCAAAAGAAGATCATCAGCCACTCGTCTTGTTGCTTGTGCAACCAAAGTCGAGAATATTCAAACCATTTATTCTTTGAATGCAGCTACTCCAAGGAAATTATGAGAGGTACCAAATCTATCTTGGGCATTGAGTCTGATACAAGGTCATCCAATAGGGAGTGGTCATCATTGTTAAGAGTATGTAAAAAAGGGGATAAGACAGGCGATATTTATTCAGCTCTCATATGTGCTTCAGTGGATGCAATATGGAAGGAGAGAAACGCAAGAAGGTTCAAGAATAATGCAAAGCCTGCGGCAGTGGTGTTGAGTAGAATAATAAGAGAAATGAGAGTGTATCTACAAACTCAGATCAGTGACCTTCAAGAAACACCGGAGAATAGAAGCTTGTGCCAGTCGATCGGTATTCAGGTACAGTTCAAAACAAAAGTAAGTAAATGGAACCAGTGGAACCCCCCGACTGAACAAAGGAATAAATTGAATGCCGATGGGGCGTTAAATGATCGAAGGGACATGGAGGAGTGTTGCGTGATGGGCAGGGAACAGTGATCGAAGCTTATTCAGGTTCTGGGGGGATGAGATCGGTAATATTTGAAGAACTCAAGGCCATTGAGATAGGACTGATCAGATGTCAGGAGCTAAGTATATAAGATATTGAAGTGGAATCAGACTCACTATGGGCAACACAGATAATTATGAACGTGGTGGATAGTCCTTGGTACTGTTTGGACATAGTCTTGCATATCAAAGAATTAGCTAATTCTTTTGCATTTTGTTCTTTTGTTCATGTTTATAGAGAGTGTAACAAACCAGCGGATTGGCTTGCTGGGTTAACCATCTCTAATTGTAATAGTTGTACTTTTCAAGGTCCCCCGATAAGTCGAGAACTATATAGACTAGTAGTGGATGATGCAATAGGAACATTGTATGAGCGTCTTTGAGATTAATGCAGGTGGGGGTCTGCCTAACCCTAGCTTATTTTTTGAAAAAAAAACCAAACCTTAAACAAAAAACACCAAATTAATCAATTAACTCTTTTTGGAGTTTCTTAAACACCAAATCTTAAACAAAAAACATCAAATTAGTGGCGATAAATTTCTACTCTATTTTCCAGTCGAGAGTTTCTACTCTTTTTGGAGTTTGTTTCACCCCCAAATATAGTTAAGACGAAAGTTCACTATTTCTCAAACGCTATTACACTCCTAACACTATTCCTCTCTCTCTATTTGGGTCGCCTCCCTCTTTCTTAGGTCTCCTATCTTGGAATAATGAATCCCCCCTTTTTCCTTTCTCTCTCCACTTCTTTTCCTTTATATCTTTCCCTCTCTCAATCCTAGCCTTCCACCTGTCCATCCATCTCGCGGTCTTCTTCTTTCCACGTGTAGGGTTTCCGTACCACGACATATGTCCCATCTCAATCTTGTGAACCGCGGCTATGTATCTTATGTTGACCTGGGTGCCGCCGTTCGCTGATTTCCAGGGTCCTCTTATCCTACCACCATAGATGCCCCCTCTCGAGTCCGCGATTATTACATGATCGGGGGGTCGAGAGTCCGGTGGGTTCCATTATCTAGTCGCGGCCTTCCCCCACCCTTGTACCGCTGGATTCATGTGCCCCCCACGTGCATGTGGCCTGCGTCCCTTCGATTCTCGTGTATCCACGCATCATCCCCTGGCTGGTTCTTTTTGATGTCTCCTCGATTTTAGCTCCTCCCAGATTACGCTTCTACCCATCCCTCTTATAAAAGCTTGCTTGATTCTCTTCCTTTCTCATTTAGTTTCTCACTCTCCTCTAGATTTATTCTCACCACCACTCACCCCTCTCCTCCTTTTGTCTACTCCGATCAAGCGTGTGGTTGTGCTTTGTGAGTTTCTTCTGCCCAAGCTCTTGTACCAGCTGCTCTTCCCCCTTCCTCAGGTTGGTCTTCTTCTCCCATTATTTCCCTTTACTTGCTGTTTTGTGCATTTCTCCTTTGAACTAAAGATTTCCCTATCTCCAATCTGTCATGACGGTGTGTATTCTTCTTTAACTCCTTTCTTTAATGTCGGATTCCAGATCCGATGCCTCTTCCTCCTCCCCTTCTCGCGGTGTTGCCCCTCCCCCTCCCCTAGATCCGACCGAGGCTCCATCCACTTCCGGGCAACCCTTTGCCCTTCCGCCGCCTCCCCCACGCAGCCATAGACCTAACCTAGAAGCGGTTAAGGTGGGTTACGATATACCTACTGATGTCATTTTAGAGCATGTGCCTGACCTAACTTACTTTCCTCACTTAGTTCCTTACAAACCGGGGTGTCTCGTGGCCACGGTAGGGCAGATTGTTGTCGGCCTCCGCTTACCCCTCACCCATCTTGACGTCAAGGTGTGTAACCATTTTAACATCCCCCCCTTGCCAAGGCATTGGCAATTTCTAGAGGGTTATGTATGCCGTGAACCACTACAACAAATCTGGAATCCCCAAGATAACGGTTCGCAACATGACTGCCCACTTTTACATCAAAAAGAGCACAAAGGATGTCAGCGTGGGCTACCATTCTTTCTGTGTCCGCCCTAGGAAGCAACATTTTGTCCTCCGTGTCACCTCATCAGACAAGGTGTGGCACCACTATCTGCAGATCTTCCTTCGAACAAAACTTTACTCATATGGCTTTCCTTCCCAGTGGTGAGTACCCCTTTTATTTATCCTTCAATGTGTATGTTCCTTGGTTCCTCATCTAATCTTGCACTTCTTTTCTACAGGTTGGCGACCGGACTCGAAGTCGCAACCCTACGACCACATCTCTTCCATAATTTTCCAGAAGCTCCGCGATCTTGGACCCTCTCAGTCTGCAGTTCTTGGAATTGATCCTACCACAACCACTCCACTACTGTCGGACCCCCAATTGAAGGTTATTGAAGGGTATAGTTCCCCCTTTTTTTGTCCCCTCCCCCCAAGGAGAGAAAGCCGTGGAACTCCCTGCCTCCCCGGAAAAGACACCACCCCAAGAAATCTCCACACCGCCAAGTACCTATCCGCCGTCCCCCACCTCCCTCTAACAACTCCCCTTCTCATTCCGCAGCCCGTCCCTCTTACCAATCCCTGACCACTTGGGAAGATCAATACCTATCCCCTCATTCTCCCTCTGCAACTTCCCCCCACTCCGATATAGGTGTTAACAAGCGCAAGCTCTTTGACAGTGACTCAGATGAGGATGCTGTCACCAAAGTGGCTCCCTCCACGGTCGCCCGCTCATCTTCTGGCCCGGCCTCTAAGCGACCGGGGCCTTCTGTGTCTGATGAGACTCCAGCCCATCTGTCTACTTCCCTGCCTGCTGCCCCCCTCGCCCAGAACAGTGGCCTGGGAAAGAGGTGCGTGGCTCCCCGATCGGGCAAAGGGGCTGCTGACCCTGTCCCTGCTTTCAAGGTCTGAAATCACACCATCAATATCAATGATTCAACCTTGGACAACCCTGCAGTGGCTTCCTCCCTGTTCTATGGGTCCCATCTCCCCAAAGATATGGGGTATGCTGAAGGGGGCTCCTTTGATAGTCACTGAACTTCGTTCTACACTGGCTGGGAGAAGGTACCCTTTCCCTCGCACTATGCATCTCCCCTCTTCTTTTCCAAGTAACCTGACTCTTGTTCTCTCTTTCAGATGAGCTTGGACGTCTCCTACATGATCCGCGACCTCTTTGGCGCAAGGTCCAGAATTGAATAGTTAGATAAAGAAGTCGCACATCTTGAACAGCAGAATAGTGCCGTGGAATTAGATAAACTCAGAGCCCAGGATGAGCTCAAGACTACTGAGGCTTCCCACCTTGCTTACATGGATAAGGTTAATGACCGCTTGAGTCATCAGTCGCGAAACCTTCTTATCGCAACACAATGTAGCCATCACATCTCTCTCCCATAAGCACCAGGACGATACAGCGGCCCTCCTCAAACAACATGAGTCTGACATGGATGCACCCCATGATCAATTCCGAGCCCAAGCTGATAAGAGGGTGGCCAAGAAGGTCAAGGAGGAGCATGACAGGCTTATCAAAGAAGGCCGCCTCCTTCCTGAAGCACCTATCGCTGCCCCTGTGTCTGAGGTCGCTGTGGCGCCCATGGAACCCGCTTCCGAAGTAGTTGAGGTAACTGACTTGGTCGCTGGGGCTATTGATGCGGCTGCGGATGCAATAATTGAGGAAGCCGTTGATGCAGTGATTCGTGAGAATGTTTAAGTGCCCCTTGTGTTGGGAGTAGTTTTGTTATGCCCTTTCTCGGTTTCATTTGTTGTTGTTTTGGCCACACTGATTATGCTACATTTTGTTTTAATTCCCCTCCTGATGTTAAGGAGGACTGAATGTGATGGTTGTGTTATCTATGCTTTATCTGTTTATGGGCTCAATTAGCAGTGAAAATCATGTTTATATTTTTGCCTCTCCTACTGGGAGCAACTCGATTTGCCTTCCCTCTCTTGACTCGGTGATTTGGTTGCCCTTGCCTATGCCGGGGCACCACTCTTTCTCCTTACTCTGGTTGGACCCCTTGTCCGCGGCAGGTGGAAACCCTTCGCCTCCACTTGCCTATGACCTCATATCTGCCATGGGGCAACTTATTTTGCCCCGGCTCGTATGGGACTTCATACCCAGCATGGGGCAACTCATTTTGCCCCATTTGAGCTCGGACCTCTCGTCTGTTAAGGGCTCCTCCCCTCGATTTCCTTCACTCTGAAGGACAAGAAAAGTTCATGTAACATTATCCATCCTAAAAGTGCTATGGTTTTATATATACAGATAGCTCATGTAGCTGACAGTTTCTCCCATTACATTCATTCATGAAACTTTTTCAACAACCTTACGTTCCACGGTTTCTCCACCATTTTCCTTTCTAAGGTTTGTAACCTCTAGGTGCATGTCCCTCCCACATCAACCACCGTGTAGGGTCCCTCCCAAGTTGGACCCAATTTCCCCTCGCTCATTTTGTTTGTGATGGGGCGGCGGAGCACCCGATCTCCTACCTTGAATCTCCTCAGTCTCACCCTCTTATTGTACTGCCTTTGAAGGCGGCGATGATACTCTTCCAGTCTAATGCGCGCGGTATCTCTTCTCTCTTCAGCCAAATTGATGTCCCTGGACAGGATTCCCCAGTTTGATCCATCCTCGACAGCTCGAGTTTGAGTGGTTGCCACCACCATTTCTGACGGTATCACAGCCTCTACGCCATATGCCAACGAAAAGGGACTCTCCTAGGTAGTGGTCCGCGGTGTAGTCCGATAAGCCCACAAGACATGGTTTAATTCGTCGGCCCACGACCCCTTCTTGTCTTCCAGTTTCCTCTTGAGATTGTTAAGTATGGTTTTGTTGGAAGACCCAGCTTGTCCATTGCCCTCGGGGTTGTATGGGGCCGAGAACCTCTGCTTAACATGATAGGCTTGCAAAAACTTCTTCACTTTTGATCCCGTGAAGTGGGTTTTATTGTTCGCGATAATAGCATAAGGCAGCCCAAACCGATATATAATGTTCTCCCACAAGAATTTGACCACTTGTACCTCCTTCACCTGCTGCAGCGGCACGGCCTCAATCCACTTTGTGAAGTAGTCAGTTACGGCCAACATGAATCTCTTCTTACCTCTGGCCATGGGCAGCGGTCCCACTATATCAAGGGCCCACATCGTGAACGGCCACGGACTAGACATATTGTGCAGCAGCTCTGCTGGGGCAAATATCAGTTGAGAAAATTTCTGACACTTCTCACATTTTTTGGCAAACTCCACAACGTCTCTTTTCATGTGGGGCCAGAAGTATCCTTGCGTTAACAACCAGTGTACCATTGTCCTACCTGCTGAATGGCTCCCACAATCTCCCTCGTGTAGCTCCCCGAGCACCTCTTGCGCTAGCCTCGGTCCCAAACATTTCAATAAAGGTCCATTGAAATTCCTTCTGTACAATTCCCCTCCTATCAGCATGTACCTCCAAGATGCCTGTTCCAGTCTCCGTTTCTCTCTTGGGTCCATCACCTCACACCCTAACAAGAACTGCTTGAAAGGCTCCATCCAACCTTCGTCCTCCCCCGCAGTATTCAATATCTCCAAAGACTCCTCGGTACTCGGTTTATCGAATTTCCTCACTTCGATGGTCCTCTCCTCAGATCCTGGCATGGCTGCGGCCACATAGACCAGAGCATCTGCGTGGCGATTCTCCCCACGATTCAAATGAACAAATCGGATTTGTGTGAATTTCGCCACCCAATTGCGTAAGATTCACAAATACTTTGCCATTCTGGGGCATCTTGCCGTGAACTCTCCATTTGCTTGGCATACCACTAAATTTGAGTCGGAGTAAATGGTAAGTTCCTTCACGCCTAAGCTCTCAGCCATCCTCATCCCCGCAATCACTGCCCCATATTCTGCCTTATTATTTGACGCTGCGAATCCCAACTTCATTGTCTGTTTGAGTCTATTGTTATCTGCCATAACCAGCACCACGCCTATTCTGCTGTCGGCATCCATTGCTGAGCCATCCGCGAATACTCTCCAACCATTCCTCTCATCCCATGGGTTCAGGCGATCCAGTTCCTCTTCTCGCTCAGGCTCCAAAACCATCTCCTCCCCCCATGTAGGATCCTCCGCCGGGAACTCTACCAAAAACTCTGCCACGGCTGAGCTTTCTCTTCCGTTCTAATATGATATTGGATCTCATATGAACTCAACACCACGATCACTGCGTGGGCTTCGAAATACGGGTTTAGCTTTAGGGCTGAGAATATCAAGGCAAGATCATATTTCTCCACTCGGTTGTATCTAGTCTCCGCATCTAACAAAGTCTTACTTTGGAAATACACTGGTCTTTCCACTTTATCCACAACGCGAACGAGGACCGAGCTGATTGCATAATCCGTGACCCCCAGATACAAATATAGCTTCTCTCCTAATTTGGGTCGCGACAACAAAGGTGCTTCCCCTAGATACCTTTTTAACTCCTGAAATGCTCCTTCACATTCTGCTGTCCATGCGAAATCTGTGGTGTTCCTCAGTAGCCTATACAGCGGCCTACATTTGTCGGATGATTTTGAAATGAATCTGTTAAGGGCCAAGACTCTTCCAGCCAACTGCTGGACCTTTTTCACCGTCTGCGGCGACAACATCTCCACCAATGACCTTATCTGTTCGGGGTTTGCCTCTATTCCCCGCTGTCTCACTATATACCCCAGAAATTTTCCCGTGGTGACTCGAATGTGCACTTCTTTGGGTTGAGTTTCAAATTGTGGGCTCGCAGTATCCTGAATGTTTCCTTCAACCCCTCCAGATGCTCTGCCTCTGACATGCATTTCTCCACCTTATCATCTATGTATATCTCAATGCTTTCGAATTTTACTTTCGAACATTTTCTCCCCCAACCGTTGGAAAGTGGCTCCTACGTTCTTTAACCCGAACGACATCCTTGTATAGCAATAAGTACCCCCTTCCACTATGAAGGATGTCTTTTCCTGATCAGGTCCATACATCGCAATCTGGTTGTGTCCCATGGATGCATCCATAAATGAGAACATTTTGAACCCCGCCGTCCTATCCACTAACTCATCTACTCGCGGCATAGGATAACTGTCCTTGGGACACTCCAAGTTTACATCCGTGAAGTCGACACACATTCGCACCTTGCCGTTTTTCCTTTGGACCGCGACTATATTGGACAGCCAGTCCGTGAACTCCACCTCCCTTATGATCCCCGCTCCCTTCAGCCTGGCAACATCCTCTCGGATTCCTTCTGCGTACTTAGGTCTCACTCCCCTCATCTTCTGTCTCACTGGTTTTGCATCCTCCCTCATATGTAGTCGGTGACATGCGAACTCAGGGTCCAACCGGTGATCTCCTCTATCCCCCATGCAAACACATCTCTATTCTTTAACAAGCACTGCACCAACTTACTTTTCCACTCCTCCGTCAGATTAGACCCAACCGATGTAAACTTCTCTTCTTCGCCCTCTCCCAAATTTACTATTTCCAGTTCATCCAAACTTACTGTAATTGCTATGCTTGCCTTTTCCTATGGTTCGCTGGTTCGCCTCCAAGGCCGCAGACCATCCTTTTAACTGTGTCCTGATGATTGTTCTTCGATGCCACCTAATCTCCGCGGACCTCATACATTCCTGTTGGGGTGGGGAATCGAATAACTTGATAATAGGTCGAAGGCACCACCTTCATTTCTGTATCCATCTCCTCCCCAGGATTGTGTTGTATTGGGAGTTGTAATCGACCACCATAAATCTTGAGAACACCATCACGGGCCCTGTCGTTACCGGTAATAGAAGTTCTCCCATAGGCTCCGTGACACTCCCATTAAACCCATACAAGATGGACCGCGACGGCCTTAGTTGCCCTGGATCAATCCTCATCTCCTCCAACGCTCCCCTAAACAACAAGTCCACTGCGCTGCCACAATCAATTAGTACCCTTTTGACCATGTAATTACCCATCGCCACTGTAATGACCAACACATCCTCATGTTAGGTATCGACGGCTCGGAGATCTGCACTAGAGAATGTAATCTTGTCTTCCCCACTCATTGACTCTGCACTGTATCGCTGTCCTTTGGGCGACTCGTTGACCTGCTAAATACTCGTTGTTCTCCTTATCTTATCTCTGTGGGCATTGTGACTCAGAACTTCTCCACTGAAAATAACATTTATGGTTCCGAATATTCTCCCTGGAGCTGGCCCCGGCTCCCCATTTGGGGGTTCTGCTATAAATTCCCTCATCATTCCCTTCTCTATCAACCTCTGGACCAACCACTTCAATGCATAACAATCATTGGTTTCATGATTGCATACCTGGTGATACTCACAATACGACTTATTTGGCATCTCGACATGGACGGTTCGCGGACCCTCGTACCCTTGCACATTTTTTATCAACGGTAGTATCTCACTCAACGACCTTTTTAAAGGTGCGTGTTCCAGCTCACGGTATAACTTCCTCTCCCTTTGTTCTCTTCGCGTTACTTCTCTACTCCTTTCCGGACGCGATGAATGTCCGCGGTACCGCTTGCTACCTTTATCCCCTGCCTCTATCTTTCTGCAGTCCCCGCCTTTCTCTACCGATGACACTACCTTGGCTCCCCTCTTGCATGGTGTCCTCATATCTAATATACTTCTCTACCCGCGGATATAACTCGTGCAAGGTCGCAATCTCATTCTTTGCAACAGACTGATGGACCCCCGTTCGGGCTGCAAACCTCTTTCGAATGCTATCACTGCCGTCCTTTCATCCAAATTCTCGACCTTTAATGTCTCGGCCTTGAATCGGCACAGATACTCCCTCACAGACTCCGCGGACCTTTGTCTAACATTGAACAAGGCCGCGATGTCCACCACCCGCCTCTTCTGATGTATAAAGTGATCTACAAACGCCTGTTCTAACTC
The DNA here is from genome assembly GCF_015680905.1 of Coptis chinensis. Taxonomy (NCBI): domain Eukaryota; kingdom Viridiplantae; phylum Streptophyta; class Magnoliopsida; order Ranunculales; family Ranunculaceae; genus Coptis; species Coptis chinensis. The sequence continues at coordinate 86,068,793 of NC_141460.1, forward strand.
CTAGAAATTGGTTATGCTCTTCAAAGACAACCAATAATACCAGTCTGAAGCTCCCCCCTTCAGGTTGGCCGAGAACATAATACACCGCAGCCCATCGTACGTCACCTCTTGCCAAAGACACATCTGCTGCCTGAAGTGATGAATGTGATCTGCTGGGTCTCCTATTCTATCGTATCTCTCAAACCTTGGTTGATTGAAACGTTTTGGTACCTCTGAAGTCCATATCGCATCCGCCAGTGGGTTGCAATTCAGTCCCGCCACCACCTGACTGGCCACGCCCATTTGAGTCCTTGTCTGCTAAAGATTTGCCTCCCGGTCGTTGTTTATCATTTCCTGGACTTGCTCCATTGTTAACCCGGTCACTGGGTTCTCCACCAGAGTTGGTCTTGGTCCCTCCTCGTCCTCCGCTTTCTTACTCTCCCTACTCCTCACTTATCTCTTCCCCGATCTCTTTCTCCACCCTTTTTCTTTCTCTTCTCAACTCCTCGTTCTCCTCCCTCAGCCTTTCAATCTCCTCTCACATCAGCCGTGTTTCTTCCACTGCCCGTTCTTTCTCTCGCTCTTCCCCTTCCTCCATCGCTGCCCCCGCATTTCCTCTTGAACCCTCACCTTCCTTGGTCTACCCCCTGCCTTATTTGGTGCCATTTCTGTACCCTCACCCCCAAATATAGTTAAGACGAAAGTTCACTATTTCTCAAACACTATTACACTCCTAACACTATTTCCTCTCTCTCTTTGGGTCGCCTCCCTCTTTCTTAGGTCTCCTCTCTTGGAAGAATGAATCCCCCCTCTTTCCTTTCTCTCTCCACTTTTTTTCCTTTATATCTTTCCCTCTCTCAATCCTAGCCTTCCACCTGTCCATCCATCTTGTGGTCTTCTTCTTTCCACGTGTAGGGTTTCCGTACAGCGACAGATGTCCCATCTCGATCTTGTGAACCGCGACTATGTATCTTATGCTGACTTGGGTGCTTCCGTCCGCTGATTTCTAGGGTCCTCTTATCCTACCACCACAGAGTTCTCTTCTTTTTGTGGTTTTGTGCTTTTTTTGTGAACAGTTAACACACTACAACAAATGGGATGTGTGTGACTCTTTGAAAATAGGGTGTGAAGAGAGAGTATTGCACGGGATGTGAAGAGAGAGTATTGGTGTGTGCCAAGTATTACTCTTGGAGAAGAGGGCTTGTCCCAGACTCCCAAGTCACAACCTAATAATCAGAAGGATGTATAATATGAGTGTGGCTTCTATCACATATTTCACATCGCAATCCATTTGATACCCCTAGAAAGGCTAGAATAGGTGGAATGTTGAATTGTCGTAGACTTCTACTCATAGGTTAAAGTGGATAATATTCAATTCGGTTCAGCAGTTGCTCATCCGTTTAAGTATTTAACTTCGGCCTCGCTTAAAAATGGATGAAAATTTGGAGGACCCAAGTCCAAAACCACATTAAATCGAAAATTCTCTACTTGGAGCAAACTCAAAATAATAAATTTTTTAGTGACCCAGCCAAAGACTCCAAGAGTAAGTTTTGTGAAATTCTGGACCAAACGCCCAGAACTGAAAAGTAGGGACATAAGACCAAACTACGAGACCTGTCTTTAGTTTCTAGGCCAAGGTTCTCATTCAAAAAAACATTTGTAGCATGCGTGCAACTTGAGCAGCTTCAGGTTGACACTCTCTTAGAGCCGTCCACCCCTACCTTTTTTCGCTTTCACCTCAGCAAGATTCCATTTTACAGGCAATGGCTAGAAACTTTTGGTGGTTGATCGTCCTAACTTTGTCATCTCTCCTTTCATTTATTTCCAAGACAAGAATATCATCAAGAATCTCTTTCATCTTTTCTTTCCTACTATATTTCCTACTTCTCTCTTCTTCTTTGTCACTATCACATATTCTCTTCTTTCTCCATCTCTTTTAAAGATGCCTTTATTCCCTCATCTCTCTATTTACTTTCCCTATATTTTCACCACCTTTTCTTCCCATTCTTCTCTCTCTCTCTTTTTTTCACCTGTCCTCACGTTGTCGTAGTTCATGTCTTCTTCCGGCGTGAACCATTTCACTCAGCCTTGCATCCACGATTTGATCCCTTTTATATTATATAGTAGCTTTTGGTTTATTGTAATGTCGTTGAAATGTGTACTTAGAGATAGTTTGTGAATAACAGGTCAATCTGAGGGAAAGTCTTGTATCATGAAATGGCTTTATAAGTTCTTTAAAGGAGGGGGGGTCAGTTAATGGGATGGCGAACGAGCAGCAGCAAGTGTTTCACGCGCCCTCTATTCTATAACTCCAGTAGACAAAGCACGCACGCCCTCTGATCCTGTACAGACAGAGCGCGCACGTGCCCTCCCTCCTGACAATCTTCCAACTCTCAATCAGCTCCATCACCTGCAATTTTGGAACTCAGCCACCACACCCCAACCCTCCTACCTCACCTCGATCTATTAGAGTGTGAAACCCCCTACCACTTCTCATCAAAGATTATCACTGTCCTCCTCTCACCAAGGCACCTACAGTCCCTCGTTCGGCCAATCTCATCCAATCGGACTCTAAGGTAACATGGTCTTCCACTCCATATCCTATGACTTTCTATGTTTCTGACACTAATTTTTGTACTTGTCATAAAGTTTTTTTGTCTAAAGTGTCTTCTTCAGCTATTCCTATATCTTTTTCTCAAGCTCTAAAAATCCCATAATGGAGAGATGCTATGGCTGCTAAAATTGTAGGTTGGGAACAGAATAACACATGAACTCTTGTTCCGTTATCCCCTCATCTTAAGCCTATTGGTTGTAAATGGGTTTTCAAGATTAAATATCATGCATATAGCTCTATTGAGCGTTACAAAGCTCGTCTGATTGCCAAGGGTTACAATCAGATTGAAGGACAAGACTATCATGACACATTTGCACCTATTGCTAAATTAGTCACTGTTCGATTACTTCTCTCTATTGCTGCTATCAGACATTGGTCCCTTTATCAGCTAGATGTCCACAATGTCTTTCTTCAAGGTGATTTGAATGAAACTGTCTACATGACCTTACCTCCTGGCTTCGCCAAACAGGGGGAACACATGATCTGTTGCCTCAATAAGTCCTTATATGGACTCAAATAGGTTTCTCGACAATGGTTTGCCAAACTATCTACTACTCTTGTCAATGCCGGCTTCACTCAGTCTAAGTCTGATTATTCTTTGTTCACTCATATTCATGGTTATAATTCTATATTTGTTCTTGTTTATGTGGACGACATTCTAATCACAGACAACAATCCATCTCTCATTCAGAACTTGAAGCAATTTTTAGAAGCAAAGTTCTATATTAAGGACTTAGGACATGTTAAATATTTCTTGGGTATTGAGGTAGCTCGATCCAAAGAAGGATTATTTCTTACACAACGTAAATGTCTTTTAGACATTCTGTCTGATGGTGGTACCACTGGTGGTCGTATTTCTGAGTTCCCTATGGAACAAAACATCAACCTCAATACCAATGATGACACGTTACTTCAGGATCCTACTGTCTATCGTCGCTTGATTGGGTGTCTCCTATATATTATAGTTACACGACCATATATCACTTATTTTGTTAATTATCTCAGCCGTTTCATGCAGTCCCCACAGACTCCACATCTCGATGCTGCTCATCGTATACTCCGCTACTTTAAAGGTTCGATTAACAAAGGGATTCTCTTATCTGCTACTAGTTCTTTACACATCTCCGACTTCTGTGACTCTGATTGGGCTGGCTGTCCTATCACTCGTCGTTCTACTAGTGGTTATTATACTTTTCTTGGTTCTAGTCCTATCTCCTGGATAACAAAGAAACAAAGCACTGTATCCCGTTCTTTTGCTGAACCTGAATATCGATTCATGGCTACCCTTACATGTGAACTTCAATGGTTGAAGTATCTTCTGCATGACTTAGGCATCTCTCACCCCTTTCCAATGACCATGTTCTGCGACAATCAAGCCGCACTCCACATCTCTCAGAATCTAATTTTCTATGAACGAACGAAGCACATCGAATTGGACTGTTATTTTTTACGCAACAAAATACAGGCCAAGTTATTATCTCCTACGTTCATTCCATCCTCAGATCAAGTGGCTGACACCTTCACTAAACCTCTTGGCAAGGACACCTTTCTAAGATTAATTCGCAAGTTGGGAGTTCTTAACATTCACTCTCCAACTTGAGGGGGAGTATTAGAAGACAGAGTGCGTACACGCTCTGACATAGAACAACTGGAGCGCGCACGCACGCGCCTTCCATTCCAATATCGCAGCTTGTACCGTTTATTTTCTATTTGTTTTAGGATTTCTATTAACGTAGATAGAAACAATGTGTATGTATTAGGAACTTGTAATATCTATATAAACAATTGTGTAAACAGTAGAAATAAATCAAATAAATATTCTCTCAAATCAATCTCTCTCTCTAATTTATCATATCTCTTTATTTATCATATTTTAACGTAAAAAGAAACTTTCAATGCCATGTGATTTGCGCTGAAAAAATCCATTTCGTGTGACTAAAACAGTTTCATGTAGGTATAACCAAATGTAAATAAAATAGCACATCTATACTTTTCAGGCTAAAATAAAAATATACATTAATATATCATGTAGCCGTGTAGGTATATATTAATGCTTCCATAATATATCGTGTAGCCGTGCCGTGTAGGCATATATGCTTCCCAAGATTCAACGTACATTACTCCAGACTCATATAAAGGTAGGCAGGCAGCAACTTATTTGGGGAGAGAACCATTTAAACAAGAAGCAAGCAAGAAGAAACAAATTAAAGGATCCAAAAGTATAGTACGACATAATGGTTTCTACTTATTTGCAAACATCACTTACCATCGGTCACTACAATTCTGAACGTGGTATGTTTCTCAATCTTTTCTTCTATTAGCCCTTTTCTATTAGAAATTTAAGGATCTTCTTTCCTAAAAGGTGTTCTTTATGCTTTTCTTCAGTTAGTACTCCATGGAAAAGACTAAGAACCATGAATGTCTTAAGAATAGGTAAGTTAACCATGTTAAGTAGCTTTATGTCTACTGAGGGTTTGATTACCAAGATATCAAATCACGACAGCAACAAACATTATGCAGTAGTACTCTTATGGAAAACATGTTGAACTGTACATGGGATGATGAAAAACCCCATTTCATATACAAAACACAAACTGTGGTTCAAGAGGCCAGTGATGATTCATCGTCTGCATTTTCAACCTTTGTGGTTTCTACACTCTTCTCTTCCACAATAAATCCATCATTGAACCTATCATAGTTTGTTTGCTAATGTGACTTCCAAGGACATTCCCCCAGTACTCTAATCATGTCCTCTTGGTGTAAAACCTCCTTCTCTAGCAACAGCTCAACAATCTCAGCCACATGTTCTTTATGCTCGCTCCTCTATTAGTCTACATCAATAAGAAACCACTGAAAGAGAAAATTTCACTAAAGAACTTTTATGAAGTTTTCAATCCTCTTTAGTTTTCTTTAAGGGGAGATGGTTGATTGGGCTGATTGCTTTTACACGACCATTGACTTTTTCGGATTTCGCATTAGCTGATTGCTTTTATAGAATAATGTTTATCACATAGATATGATTTGGTTGAATTTCATGAGTAATCACTGCAAAAAATAATAATTAATGAGAAATTGGAAATTGTATGTAAATGCATTGAACTAACCTAAACTAACCTCACATAATAATTAATGAGAAATCGAAATCGAAACTGGATGCAAATGCATTGAACTAACCTAATTAACGGGAAATCGAAAACTGGATGCGAACGCAACGAACTAACCTCAAAGAACAATTAACGATAAATTGGAAACTGGATGCAACTGCATTGAACTAACCTAATTAATGAAAAATTGGAAAATGGATGCAAACACAACAAACTAACCTCATAGAACAATTAACAAGAAATTGAAAACTATAAGCAAACACATTGAACTAACATCAAAGAATAATTAACTAAAAATCGGAAACTTGAAGCAACTATATTTAACTAGCTTCGAAAAATAATTAATGGGAACTCGGAATCTATATGCAAATGTATTGAATTAACCTCAAAGAATAATTAAAGGGAAATCGAAAACTGGATGTCATTGCATTGAACTAACCTCAAAATATTACTAATAAGAAATCAGAAATTGGATGCAACTGCATTAAACTAACTTCAAATAATATTTATCGGGCAATCAAAAATTGGATGCAAATGAATTTAACTAACCTCAAAAAATAATTAACGTGAAATCAGAAACTAGATGCAAATGCATTGAACTAATCTCTAAAAATAATTAATTAGAAATTGGGTTCGATCTGGTTGCAAATGTATTGAACTAACTTCAAAGAATAATTAAAGGGAATAAGTGATTGGATGAAATTGCATGAAACTAACATTTTTTTTTGCATGGAACTAACCTAAAATAATAATTAACGAGAAATCGAAAACTATATGCAAATGCATTGAACTAACCACAAAGAATATATAACGGAAATTCGAAACTGAATGCAACTGCATTGAACCAACCTCAAATAATAAATAACGGAAAATCTGAAACTAAACTCAAAAAGTAATTAACAAAAAATCAATTTGGACGCAAATGTATTGAACTAACCTCAAAGAATAATCAATGGGAAATCGAAAACTGGATGCAAGTTCATCAAACTAACATCAAAGAAAGTTGAAAATTGGATGCAAATGCATTGAACTAACCTCGAATAATAATTTACAGGAAAGCGAAAACTGGATGCAAATGCATTGAATTAACCTCAAAAAATAATTAACGAAAAATCAGAAATTGGATGAAACTGCATGAAGCTAACCTTTTTTTTCCTTGCATAGAACTAATGTGAAATCAAAAACTGGATGTGCATCGAACTAACCACAAATAGCAATTAACGAGAAATTGAAAACTGAATACAAATGCATTCACCTAACCTCAAAGAATAATTAATAGGACATCATAAACTGAATGTAAGTGCATTGAACTAACCTCAAATAATAATTAACAGAAAATAAAAAATTGGACACAACTGCATTGTACTAACCTTAGAGAATAATAATTAACCTAGAAATCATGTCTGGATGCAAATGCATTAAACTAACCTCAAAGAATAATTAACAGAAAATCAGATATTGGATGCAAACACAACAAACTAACCTCAAAGAATAATTAACGAGAAATCAGAAACATAATGCAAATGGAACGAACAAATCTCAAAAAATAATTAATAAGAAATCGGAAACGGAATACTAATGCGTTAAACTAACCACAGAGAATAATTAATTAACGGGAAATTGAAAACTGAATACAAATACATTGAATTAACTTCAAATAATAGTTAATGGGAAATCGAAAAATGGGTGCAAATTCTTTGAATTAACACCAAAGAATAATTAAAGGAAAATCGAAAACTCGATGCAACTACACTAAACTAACCTAAAAAATAATTAACGAGAAATTGAAAACTGGATGCAAGTATGCAATTGCATTGAACTAATCCCAAAAAATAATCAACGAGAAATCAGAAACTAAATGCAATTGCGTTTAGCTAAACTCAAAGAATAGTCATGCAACATGAAATTAGAAATTTTATGCAATTGCATTGACCTAACTCTCAAAGAATAACTAATGAGAAATCAGGAACTGGAAGCAACTGCATTAAAGTAACCTAAAGAAAATCACTGGGAATTCTCAGAAATTAGATGCATATGCATTGAATGAACTAACCATATTTCTTTATTTAATATTATTTTTTGCATGGAACTAATCTCAAAGAATAGTTAATGTGAAGTCGGAAACTGGATGCAAATGCATCGAACTAACCTTAAAGAATAATTAACGAGAAATTGGAAACTAGAGGCAAATGCATTGAACTAGCCAAAAAGAATAATTAATGGAAAATCAAAAACTGGATGCAACTGCATTAAACTAACTCAAAGCATAATTAAGGAGAAATTAGAATGGATGCAAATGCATTAAACTAACCACAATGAATAATTAACAAATCAAAAAATTGGATACAATTGCGTTGAACTAACCTAAAAACATAGTTGTATTATATGTCGTTGGAATGTTCGATAAGTATAGTTTTGTATTTAAAATAGTGTTTATCATATCTATTTTCGTATGACTGGAAATGACTTGGTATTCAAGTAGCTTAAGTATGATCTTCACCTTATTAGACATTCTAACAAAACTTTAATCAAACTTCTATTATTTAACAACAAATAGAAGTCGAAAGGTTTTATCAAAGTTGTGTTATATCATTTTATGGAGCATGGGGTTTTCACGAAGTTATAAGAAATGTGGATGTGTGATCAATATAACATTTATATCTTATAAATGTGCATAGTGACAAATATTTTTAAGAATAATTTTATATAGTGGCACCCGTTCGTAGGACGGGTTCAAAAGCTAGTCTTATATTGAAAGTTGAAACCATTCTTAAGTGTGAACCAACTCCTATAGACTGTACTATACTGGAGAGTTGCCCGGTCCTTCGGCCCATACTTTCCAGGCCCAGATGCAAAGCTTCAGCTGCCTTTGTTGACAACTCGATTGGAAAAAAGTATGTAAGTGTAGAATTAAACAACCAGTCAAAAAGACAAAACACAAGATTTATAGTGGTTCGGTGCCAATGCGGCAGCCTACGTCCACGGGAGAAGAAAAGTGTTTATTGCTTGATTAAATTCTTAGGGTTCCATTACAGAGATATATATATGCACAACACAAGTGCACAAAATCGTCTTTTGTTTCTAAGAATGGAGTCTTCCCTTTTATAGAAACACCAATATCGGTCGAACTTGTCATGAACCGACTGAGAGCGCCCGCGCCTTCATCATGTGCAACTGAAGCGCGCACGCGCTATCTCTTTCTTCTCCCACGCTCCCCCTCAAGTTGGTGTGAAGATATCCAGCGAGCCCAACTTGGAGAGTATATCATAGAACTTGGAAGCTGGAAGTCCCTTGGTAAAAATGTCTGCAAGCTGTTGGTCACTTCGAACAAAGGAGGTAGTGACAATGTTAAACTGCACTTTTTTCACGCACAAAATGACAGTCAACTTTAATATGCTTAGTTCTCTCATGAAACACCTGATTTGCAGTAATGTGCATATTAGCTTGATTATCACAGTAAAGTGTAGTTGGCAGGTGCAAACCAAAACACAAATCCTTCATAAGAGCGCGAAGCCATATGATTTCACTGGTGGTGGAAGTCATAGCCCTGTACCTAGCTTCAGCACTAGAACGAGCCACTACATTCTATTTCTTGCTCTTCCAAGTGACCAAATTACCACCTATAAAGGTACAATAACCAGAAGTAGAGCCCCAATCAACTGGACATCCTGCCCAATCAGCATGTGTATAAGCAGTAATAGATGTATGCCTATTTTTCCGTATCCAAATACCTCTGCCTGGGGACCCTTTAAGATACTGTAGTATTCTAGAAACTGCATTCATATGTGGAGTCCTTGGAGCATGCATAAAAGCGACTAACTAAACTTCTTGCATAAGAAATATCTGGTGGGATAATAGTTAAATATGTCGGTTTACCAATTAATGCGTTGATCTTGACCAATGTCGATAAAGAAGATCACCAGTGTTGTCCAACTTGGCTCCACTGTCAGTTGGAGAATCAGATGGTTTTACCCCCAGCTTTCCTGCTTCACTCAAAAGATCTAACACATACTTTCTTTGATTAAGAAATATGCCTATTTTTGAATAAGCAATTTTGATCCCAAGAAAGTACTTCATAATACCCAAATCCTTGATGGCAAATTTCTTGTGTAGTAAATCCTTAAGCTTAAATATTTTGATATGGTTATTACCTGTGATAACTATGTTATTAACATAAATAAGAACAACAACCAAGCCTGACCTGCTAGACTTAACAAATTAGGAAGGATCAGCATCACTCCGCTTAAGACCGGTTATAGCCAGAACATAACTGAGTTTGGCATACCACGTTCGTGGAGATTGTTTAAGTCCATAGATAGTCTTTTTTAACTTACATACTAATCCAACCTTAGTCTCCTTTGGATGTCTAGGTGGAATGCTCATATACACTTCTTCTTTAAGATCGCCGTGTAAGATTGCATTTTTAACATCCATCTGAAATAATTTCCAGTCTTGATTTACAGCTAGAGATACAAGAACTCTAAACGTGTTCATCTTTGCAACTGGTGCAAAAGTCTCCTTGTAGTCCTGACCATATGTTTGGGTGAATCCCCTTGCAACGAGTCGAGCTTTAGACCTCTCTAAGGAACTATCACTGTTGAACTTATTTCTAAACACCCAACGACAATCAACTGTTTTCTTTCTGTAAGGTAGCATAACAATCTCCCAAGTTTTATTCTCGTCTAGAGCATGAAGTTCTTCTTGCATCACCTTTCTCCATACTAGACGAGAGTTAGCTTCTCTAAAGTTCTTGGGTTCTTGCACATCATCGACTGTACTCAAGAAAGTATGATGAGATGAAGTGATATTGACATACGTTATATACTCCTGTAGAGGATATGAAACGTCATGCAATGAATAAAAATTTATGTGAATCACTGGAGGATGCAGTTCTCTATCAGATTTATAGTAATCCTTGAGAGTTACTGGAGGTCGTCTCTCTCGTTCTGATTGTTGAGAAATTGGAGCTGCTGGAGTAGCTGGAGGAGCTGGAGGAGCTAGAGCGCATGTGCCCCTTAGTTGCTCAACATGTGAGCGTGTCCATACTGTCTTATGTAAAGTCGCCGATGAGTGAGAGGGGCGCTTTGGTTTGCTCAAGCATGTGGTAGCGCCCGCGCCCTGTCTTCTGTAGAACCTATAACTTTAGTAGGTTCAATAACTTCTGCGGTAGGAACTATACTTTCACCAACCGCTGGGACAGGAATCAAACCTTCACCAACTGCTGGGAGAGGTGCCAAATCTGCCAAACACTCCCCCTGGGACCAATTCCCAGGCACAACTGAATCTTGAAAGAAAGCTTCAGATTCCACAAATCGTACATCACGAGAGACAACCAGTTTTCTTATCGCCAGATTGTAACATATGTAGCCTTTCTGTGTGGTATAATAACTAACAAAAATACATCGAGTAGCCTGTGCATCGAATTTATCTCGATGAATAGTTTGCTGATGCACATAACAAACATACCCAAACACTCGCAGATAAGAGAGATCCAGCGGCATAGGTTTGAGCACTTCCAATGGGGATTTAAAACCAAGAACCCGAATGGGAAGACGATTAATCAAATAAGCAGTAGTTAAGACGCCATGAGACCAGTATTGCTTAGGAACATTCATGCCCAACATAAGAGCACGAGTGGTCTCCAAAAGGTGTCTGTTTTTTCTTTCAGCCACGCCATTCTGCTGAGGTGTACCAACACAGCTAGTTTGATGAATTATCCCCTGGCTACGAAGGTACTCAGGTAACAGACCTTTGCAAAACTCAGTGCCATTTTCAAATCTAAACATCTTGATTTTTGCACTAAACTGAATAGTTACCATATTATGAAAATCTTTGAAAACATTCATAACCTCAGTCTTCAATTTCAACAAATATAACTATGTAGCACGAGATTTATCATCAATAAACAACACAAAATACCTATAACCATCATAAGAATTAACGGAAGCAGGTCCCCATAAATCAGAGTGGATTAACTCAAACAAATTATTAGACATAGTATGCGAGCTTGGAAAAGATAAACGAGTTTGTTTAGAAAATTGACAAACATCATCAGAGTTTATAGAAACATGCGGAAACAAATTTGAGAGGACATGACTAGATGGATGCCCAAGTCTTTTATGCAAAATGCGACTCTCAAGTAAACCACTAGCTTGACACGCCTTTTTATTCGACTTTAACAAATAGTGCCCATTGGAATAAATTCCTTCACCAATCGTCCTCTTTGACTTTCAATCCTGAAAGATGACAGAGTTAGGAGAAAAAATGACATCACAATTTAAAGAATTTGTAAGTTTGCCAATAGATAGAAGTTGGACAGGGAAAGTAGGAACAACTAGAGCATCAATCTTGAGACTTTGATTAAAAAAATCAACTTGACCACTACCTAGAATGAGGACGGTGGATCCTTTGGCTATAGAAATATTATGTTTTTCGGTTTTGGACACAAAATTATGAACAGAGGTAGGGCAATTAGCCATATGATCAGTAGCCCCTGAATCAATTATCCATGAGTTACTATTTTTTGGCATAGTAAAATAGGCATGTAAATTACCTGACACATGAGTTGAGACATACTGACCTTTGCTAGATGGCATGGACTTAGTGAGTTGTTGGAGAATTTGACTCAACTGATGACTAATATCTGAGTTGTACATTGATGTCTGGGCTACTGCGGCATGCTCTTTCTTAGATAGTTCCTTCTTAAGATGCAGATGTAATTCCCAACAACGGTCCTTGGTGTGCCAGTTTTTTCTACAATGATCACAGTGAGACGGTTCTCTTTTTTCCCTTACCTTTTTCGAATCCCTGTGACTTCTTTCAAAAATCGTTTTCTGCAAGTAATACAGTAAATTCAGAGATTGAAGACTTCACCTCGGAGTTCATAGTTTTCTTCCTTGTTTCCTCTCTCTGAATAGTTGCACAAATAGCAACAAGTGATGGAAGAGTGCTTTCCATTAGAATATTGCTTTCCAGATTTTCATATTCTGGCTTAAGACTACGAAATACTGTGAAGATTTTATCCTCTTCATCCCATTCAAAAGAGTCTTAGCATCTGTGGTGTGTGGACGATATATGTTTAACGTACTTATCCCATAATTTCTTCAAATTCCCAAGGTGTTCTGTAAAAGTCTTCTCACCTTGTTGCAAAACACCGATTGTGAGTTGAAGTTCAAAAACATAGGCAAAATTGTTCTGGTTTCCGTATAAATCTTCAATTGAATCCCACATCTCCTTTGCAAAATTAGAGAAAGTAAAAATTCCAGCAATAGTTGACTTTATAGAATTGAGTAACCAAGATTAAACAAACTGATCATTAGAAACCTAATTTTCATATTCGACATCATCAATGGCAGGACACACCTATGCACCATTAATGAACCCTAATTTCCTCTTGCCACCCAGAGATAGCGAAACAGCCTTAGACCAAGGTATATAGTTTGTTCCATTTAAAAGAATTGATGACAACTTCCAACCGGGATTAGAATTAGTCTCTGTTGTTACAACAGACTTTGGGTTTGGTTTTGGATCTGACATAGTGTTTTGTGTTTAATTTGGTTGATTTAGAGAAGAGATTAAGCGCTCCGCTCTGATACCATGTAGAATTAAACAACCAATCAAAGAGACAAAACACAAGATTTATAGTGGTTCGGTGCCAATGCGGCAGCCTACATCTATGGGAGAAGAAAGGTGTTTATTGCTTGATTGAATTCTTAGGGTTCCATTACAGAGATATATATAGGCACAACACAAGTGCACAAAATCGTCTCTTGTTTCTAAGAATGGAGTCTTCCCTTTTATAGAAACACCAATATCGGTCGAACTTGTCATGAACCGACTGAGCGCGCCCGCGCCTGCGCCTTCATCATGTGCAACTGAAGCGCGCACACATTGTCTCTTTCTTCTCCCACAGTAAGTACTGTGACTGTGTATCCTTAAATTACCAAGATGGCAAGATGGATGTTCCAGCAGCAGAAAATGTTGGATGAGCCACTCGGTAAGCAAAGGAAAGACACTGGCCAATATGTGAATATTAACAAGAGAAATTATTGGCATTTTACCTTCAACTTTCCAATGGCTAATATATGTATTTCAGGGCATTGAGAAATATAATAATGATTTTTTTTTTCTGTAGGTCGTGATATACCAAATGAAAGTTCAAAGAATCCGAGGTTTAATAGTTTAAAAGTATGTAATGCACAGAGTTCGCTCCTTTCCACCCATAATGCCGATGTTTTTGAGAAACCACTCTCCCAACATAGAAGCTTAAGTAAGAAACACAATTACTCTGCAACAACACCAGAGCATGAGACCGCACCAATACTGGAGGATGATCACTCAATTTCCTTTCAAAATGGTCTTATGAAGAAACTTGATATAATCCAAAGGTTTTGCCGTCCTTTTCTGGTTGTTGGCACAGTAAGTCTTTTGCACATTTCCCACTTAGAACTTTATATACATGTACATGAACTAATGTTTCCTTTATTTCGTATTCTCCTTAGGCTATCGGTGCATCATCAATATCTCTCCTTCCATTGGAAACAATATCTGAATTAACTCCAATTTTTTTAATTGGAGTACTAATGGTAAGTATCTTTTCCTATTACAACCAAGAACGTCTATTATCTGCTAAGACATCAAGCTAACATAATTATTGATGCTGCGGCAGGCATTGACCTCTGTGGCGATAATGGAGATTTATATGAATGGAATAAATGAATTGTTCGATGTTGAAATTGACAAGGTATAAAAACTATTTCGCCAGATTATATGTAATTTGAATTGCATATAGCCGAAGGAGAAATCGAATGTGTCTGTTATATATGTATCTTTAACATCTATCATAGAGCAAGATGATTACTATACGTGTATGCAGTCCTACATACACCAGCTATTATTACACCTATAAATCTAGGATTATCTTGTTTTATTTAATTTTTTTCCCAGCTATATTTATGTTTTCTTTCTTCTATTCAGGTTAACAAGTCGTATCTACCCCTTGCTTCTGGAGAAATGTCTATGAAACCCGGGGCATCCATAGTGGCCATCACAAGCTCTTTGGTGTGTTTAATTGCCTGCCTAACTTATTAACATATAAATTAAGTTTCACATAAATGGTTTTCATGTTCGTTCAAAATAAATTTGTTATTTTAAGCCTATTATCCCCCCCCCATACACACACACAGTCACAGAAAATGCCTAAACGATTTCACTAATTTAATTTTTGAGTCACCAATTTCCATTTGTGTAGTGTGCCCTGTTATGCCACTTGTAAAATTTCTTCAATATAAAAATTCCATTTGTGTACTCAATATTTAGATGACAAAGAACCCAATAAAAGTTATACTCAATTATTCAATCTAATTTGATTGGTTCGACAATTCTATAGAGCATTGGTATGGGTGATGATGGGGTCCCCACCATTGTTAGGTGTCGTCTTTTCATTCTTTTTCATTGGAGGTGCATACTCCGTTGATGTATGTTATTGATAATTTTATTAGTATAAGTTAAATTAAGAACTTCAAATACTATCTTGAATGTAGTTTACCACTAAATATCTTGGTGATTTCTTGAATGTAGTTCCACTTAATCTTGATGATATCTTGAATGTAGTTTACCACTTAATCTTGATGATTTCTTTTTGTGTTTTCTATTAGCTTCCGTTTCTCATGTGGAAGAATAATGCATTTCTGCAGGGCCGTTCCTGAGTTTTCAATGGCCCTGTGCAAACGGCGAAATGTGGCCCTCTTTCAGTCTTCCATCAACACAAATTGGATCATCGAAATATTTTCCTTCTCGCATTTTTTGCTGTAAAATCATCAATGAAGCTTTCAAAGTTAATTTTATTTAAAAATTTATTTTCAATAGATATTAACGCTAACCCATTTAGAATTTCTTGTGACATAGTCGATCTAAGGTATGATTTCAATAATTTTAATTTTAAAAAACTTCTTTCTGCATACGTGACAGTAATGGGAACAATCAACAAAATTCTATAAGCTATGAATGCATTAGGAAAACAATCATGTCATTTCAAGAAATCAAGTTAGGTGAATAATATTAGACTAGATTACTTTGGAATTAAATTGAATTATTGAAATAATATTTAAGAAAAGGAAAAATTGATTTTAATCTCTAACTTACTTGAAAAATAATCAAAATTTAGATGAATAAGTAATTGAGATTGATCGAAGTGAAAATTAATACAAATCCACAATTGTAAAGAAAAAAATTATTGAGAATGAGAGGATACTAGATGGTCATAAGGTGAATGAGGGGTTTTTTTTTTTACTAATTCTTTTTGTATTTAAGTAATTGAGGACAACTCAAGCAATTAATTGGAGTGATTTTCCAAAAGAAAACGTTATTAATTAGGAAGAGAGAGGTCTAGTCATTGAGAAGATCTCCTCATCTATTATATCTATTGCTAATTTCTTTTTTTATGAACATAATTAATGAGAAAAGAGAATATGAGAGAATCGACTGTTTACTATGAAATTTTCAGTTTTTTGGGTTTTCATCGGTTTGGTCTTTTGATTTGCAAAATAATTTTTTTCCACTAAAACTATATTTTTGGGCCTTATATATTGGGGGCCCTGTGCGGTCGCCCACATGGCACCTGCTCAGGGTCGGGCCTGCATTTCTGGCATCTAGTAGTATAACATTCTTGAAGGCACTAGTTTTCCAATTTGGCATCTTCATGCATATCCAGGTACTCTCAATGTTTTAGTTTACTTGAACTTCTAGATTCGAAATAGAGCATGAGCACAAATACACAAACCATAAACATAATACATTTTCCCAGTGTGCACTTGTTCTACTTTGAACATCTAAAAGTAAAAGCATATATATATAGGTTTTTAGTTCTTGCAATTATAAGGTAATTAAGCATGGCATTGACCTACTACACTAATTCATTTTGAAGCGTATGCCTAATTCTGGTAGTTGATCGTGTTGACTATGACAAGGTCCAGTTTGGAAATGGACTTTTGGTGAGATAGTTTAATTATCCAAATGCTAATTTTCTTCTCCTACTAAAAGTTAAGTTGTGTATCATTAACTTTACTTTAAAAACAAAAATAGCTAAATTTTGCTCTGTTAATTTCAGAAATATGTACTTAGGAAGCCTATAGCCTTCACAATTTGCCACAGCGTTCATGTCCTTGTTCAGTGTTGCACTCATGATAATGAAGGTACTACATACTCCAGGGAGAAGGTCATGTTAACTACTATATTGTGTCGGATTTGAGCCCACAGACTCATAAAATAACCATGCATTTAATTATTATACAATTTACCATTCTAACTTCTTAAATATTCATATGAACTTTAGGATATACCTGATGTGGATGGAGATAAAGCTTTTGGAGTGAAAATCTTAGCTGTTCTTATGGGCAAAGAAACTGTAAGTGAAAATTATTTGTAATTCATTAACAGTTGTGTTGGAACATAGTTCAAGATTTTGGAATTGCCGAAATTCTGACAATTCCAAAAATCGGAATTTGAGTATATTTTGAAATTCTCAATTTTTCGACCTTTAAAATATAATTCCGAATTTTTCAACAATTGAAATATAAGACTGAATTCCGAATTTTGCGCAAACCCTCCAAACACTTGGATTTGCCAAGTCATATTTTGGTAAGAATGATTACCTACTATTGGATGGGGCCTTTTGGGCCCCACACTTTCCTATTTTGTTAAATAGAAAGATGGTTGGAACAAGAAACCATAAGCTTTGAGCCATTGACTATGTTTTAATTTATTTCTGGAACAGGCATTTCGGGTTAGCACTTATATGATTATGTTGGCATATGGTGTTGCTGTTATGATAGGGGTCTCATCAACATTCATGTTCAACAAGCTTATAACGGTAAATAACCTTAATTTATGCTTAGGACTACTTTCTAACGACATTAGTCGCGGTTTTTTCAATTTTTTTATTATTTTTATTTTTTAAAGCTATTGAGAAGGATACACGTACATAACTTGTTTGCTCTCACTGAAACCATAAGTATCACTTACACATGTATTAATCTTATACAATATACTTCACTACTATACATATTTGATTCACAAAGTGTATGCATCCTATATATTTCATATCATTTGCAGACTCGCTTAAGTTTACACTTTAGTTTTTGAAACTTACACCAAAGTTTAATTTCCTCTTGTAGGTATTGGGGCACAGTGTGCTTGCCTCCATTTTTTGGCTTCGTTATGGATCTATTGACCTTTCAGATGAGAAGGCCACATATTCATTTTTTAGGATGACTAGCAAAGTAAGTGACATTATCAAAGAGTTCAAAATGTTTTTAATTAGTTTTTTTTTTTTTTATTATTATTATTATTATTATTATTTAATAAGAATAGTTTGTTACAAACTTTATAGGACCAACCCATATGCCTACCCTAGTTCAAATATAGAATAAGTAGCATGAGGGTACTCCCACTCATAGCCACGCACGTACAAATATTCAAAAGAGCCTTTAACTAGTCTAGCTCGTACATAATTTTTGTTGCGAGGCATAACTACAAAGTTGTGCCAGAACATACTTTAGCTCTCTCTGTGCCGAGTTCCATTTAGATTTCATTTTAGCATAATCGCATGACACTCTTTCATGTTAAATGCAATGTATTTGTTTATTTATTTATTTTTATTAACATCAAATATGTATGTACCACAAGAAGAAGTATAATAGTTTAATTCTATATCTGCCAAATTTTTTTAAAATTTCTCTTTTGATATACAAATGAAACATATATATATTTATTTTTATTAACACAAATATCTAGTATATATTGATGAATTTTATAATAGTGTTAATTTTATAAGCCAAATGTTTTGTAAAATATCTTTTATTCCATTTGAAACATATATATATATGAGGAGAAAGTTTTCTTGAGTATATATGAAGAATTTTGAATTCAACTAATGTTTTGTCAAAGATCTACTTATTCCATTTGTTGTTTGATGTTTGATGTTTAATTTTTATATATATATATATATATATATATATATATATATATATATACTATATATATTGATGTTTAAAAATGTTTTTTTTATATCAGCAAGCGAAGTTGTTAACGGGGGCCCCTACCCCTTTATTCATAATAAAAAAGCTTTTGAATTGGATTACAATCTCTCATACTCTCTTCCTATTACATTATCATCTATAATTTTCATTAAATTATTAGAAAAAGAGTATATACTAATATCTACATATGCCTCATCAGGAATAGTACTAGCTAAAGAATCCACTAGTTTGTTCGCTTCTCTGTAAATGTAGCCTATACTGAACTCCTCCAGCTCTGTCCCCATTCTTCTAATGATTCTCATCATCTTGTTCACTTCCTATGGAAAAATATATTTATGTATAAATGCTATTACATTTTGAGAATCTGTTTGTGCCCGGAGTTTCCTAATGTTCTGCACAATTGCGGACTTCATACCTTGTTCCATGCCTTGAAGTTCCACCAAAGCAATAGTGTTATATTCTGACTTTCCTTTTGCTGCTGCCATGACTCTCCCCCTTTCATCTCTGAGCACAACTGCCCATGCCCCTTGCTGTCCTTGCATAGTTTAAAAATGTACTCGAAGCATAATATAATTGCACAAAAGGATGGATGATAGTTAATTACGATGTATATTATACATAGAAAGTACGTACTGATTGTTGGGGAAAACGATACCAATTGATCCCCACTAAGATAGCTTGCACTTGGACAATCTACTACTCCAATAAAAAAAATCTAATATTTTATTACGATCAACAACCACAACCTAAACTATGGATATAACTATCACAGACAAGCAATAGAAATATAAAGCAAGTAAAATATACTACAACACAAAGATGTACCGTGGTTCGGCCAATGATGCCTACTTCCACAAGAGCTAATTTTTTATAAGTATGGGAAGGAAGATTACAATCACTCCTCTCAAGTTTCTTCACCTTACTAGATCACTCCTCTCTCCTTACAAGCTTTTCTTTTTGCAAGGGTTTTCTTTCAATTTTGATTGTTCTCAAAATTGGGTTTCTATTCAAGACTTGGTTTTCCAAAACCTAACTATTGTTTTTATAGTAATCTAAAACTTCAACGCGTCTGTGAAATTTTGTGTTTACTGTAGAAAAATCAGAACCTGAGATGTTAAGGTATGAGCACGGGCACGCTCTTGGCAAGGGCAATCTAAGCGTGCGCGCGCCCTCTTATTTTTTCATCTCTAGACTTCCAGTAGACATGTTTCGTGAGAGGCTGAAAAAAAAAACTATCTTCTTTTTCATGGCAAGGGCGTGGGCGCGCCTTTGTCATGACCAATCTGAGCGCGAGCGCGCTCAGACCCTTCACACGAACAATACCTATTTTTTATCTTCTTCCTCATGTGAGGGATAACTCCAACAATCTCCCCCTCCTTAATAGTAAAGGGGATACCTCCATGCATTCCCAAATTAACAGGAGGGGTGTGCTACCATTATGGCGGTAGTACAACAAACATCAAACTTACCTTTCGGTAAGACTTTGGTCATCATATCCAACCCGTTCTTGTCGGTATGGATCTTCTCAATGCATAAATGCTTGTCTTCGAGAACTTCTTTAATTCAATGATAATGCACATGTATGTGCTTGGATCTAGAATGAAAACTTGGATTCTTGCTCAAATGGATGGCGCTCTGACTGTCACATAGAACTACAAATTGTTTCTGCTTTAGCCTTAGTTCATCGAAGAACCTCTTCATCCATAGCATCTCTTTACAACACTCAGTGGTTGCAATATACTCGACTTCACTATAAATGACTCAAACTTTATGTACCACTGTCTTGGTGCTTGCTTCAGCCCATACACACTCTTTCTTAGTTTGCATACCAGGTGCTTCTTTCCTTTGACCTCAAACCCCTCTGGCTGGTCCATATAGACATCTTCTTCAAGGTCTCCATGAAGAAAAGTTGTCTTGACATCTAGTTGCTCAACCTCTAGGTTCATACTTGCGGTCAAATCCAATACCACCCTGATAAAAGTTATCTTAACTACAGGAGAGAAAATTTCATCAAAGTCCATACCTTTCCTTTAACCGAATCCCTTCACAACAAGGCGAGCTTTGTTCTTTGGATGTGGATTATTCTCTTTATGCTTGACTTTGAAGATCCACTTATTCTTGAGAAATTTTTTTCTTTTCGGTTTCTCAACTAAGTCATAAGTATAATTCTTATGCAAAGAACCCATCTCATTTTGCATGGCTTTCAACCACTTCTCTTTGTTTGTATCTTCAAGAGCCTCTTGATAGTACGTAGGTTTTCCACCATCAGATAGTAAAACATACGTATGTGGTGGATACCGGTTGAAACTTGTCTTTCTCTCTCAGATCTCCTTACCCCATCTTCTTGTGGCTCAGGAGGATGCACTTCTGCTTGCTAAGGTGGTGGTTCATGCACTTCATCTACATCTTCTATATCAATAGGTTCTATCCCATCATGAACAATATGATCATCATCCTGAGCTTCAAATCCATGGTTCTCTGCATTCTCAATGCCTTCTGCATGTTGATAAGAGCCAAAAATTGTAGTTTAAACCCTTTAATAATATTTTTATTTAGCCAATTATGTTATTAATAATATAGGTTTATCACTAATTACGTGTTTTTGAGTATTTCAGGCTTCGGAGTTGAATAAATGTCAATTCGTTACTAATTAGGTGCTAAAAGGAGCTAAAGTGATTGCTAGAGAAGTTCCATGAAGAAAGCCCAAGTTTAATGGAGAAAAAGCCTTAAAAAGTCCAAGTTAACACTGTTAAGTGAAAGTCAAATCGGATTAGAGAGTTGGAGAAAAGTCAATAGAACTTCAAAAGGCCATATCTTTGGACTCAGGCCTTAGAATTAGGCCCATTTTATATCAAAATGACCGGCTCAGAAAGCTCTTTCCAATGGTCCATGCCTTGACTCGATCAGAGTAATATAAGTTAGTAAAAATGCGTGCTTTAGTAACACGACCAGAATTGAAAGTCTTAGATTTACCCAATTAGGTTATGAACTTGATTTATGGGTCCATAACCTAGCCTAAAAGCCCATGCACGAAATTGTAACCTAACCCTCTCCTATATAAAGAGGGTTAAGGCTAAAACAAAGATTGGCTACTCCCTCTTTAGTTTAGAATAAATTAGGGTTCTCTCTCTTTCTCTCCATTTTAGTTTTAGTTTATAAATTTAGTTTGTAGCCTCCATTAGAATTATTAATAAAAACTTTAGTTTACTTTCAATTCAAGTATCTTTAAATTATGTCTTCTATTCAATCTTTAGTTAAGATGATTCCTATGATACAAAGCTAAACCTCCATTAGAGGAGGTTTATGAAGCCATGTGAGGATGATTGGTAATTAGTATGGTTGTGGATTTGTATTAGCGTTTTAAGTTTGATTCTTATGATTGTTTAGAGATAAAGATTATAAGAGTTGAACTAGAGTTTAGAGCCACCACCAAAGAGATTTGTGGTCAAGCTAAACTCTCATGCTAGTGAAGCCTTGATCCGAGAGGACTTGGTGTTCACTATGGATCAATAGGCAATTCGATAATCAACATAATGGTCAATCGAATTGCGTGGTTGATTGAATCTTCTCTATACCCTTTTATCATCATTATATCTACTATTTTGACATCTTATTTATTGTTTTCACATCACATATTACTCTCATCATTGTTCCTTTTGTTTGATTAGTTGAATTCTATTTATGTCTTGATAGTTTATGAGTGGAACGAATCCGTACTCTTTATATATTGCATAATAAATTGAGAGTAGGAATATTGATCTAAGTACTTATTTAGTTAATTGATTATTTGTGTTTATACATAGATAGTTAGTTTACGTAAATCTGTCACTATCAAATGGCGCCGCTGCCATTTTAAACTTTTTCAGGACAATAATTCAATTGCTTGAATCCAAGGGGAAATCCCCATTCTCTACCCACCCACCCTTTTCATTTTTGTTTCTTTTTTCTCATATTTGCGTTACTGTTCACTGTTTTAAGCACAGGGGCACACCCTCCATTTTGCCTTGTTCAGAGCGCGCCCGCCCTCTCTTGTGTCTGCGGAGTCACAGTGAAGAACTCTGCAGTAAAGGTATTTGTAAATTTCAAAAAATTCTGAAATTTTGCAGGCATAATCCTTAAGGTGTTATTGACTTATTGGAATATTTTCAGATTTTTCCAAGTTATTTTACCTAGCAAACTAATACCATCTTTACAGTGCTGCATTTCAACTTTCAAACCGTAAGTTTCTGGAAAAACAGACGAGTAGGGTTACTTAGGCAGTTCTAAAAATTCTAAATTTTTTACAAGAGTATCTATCATAAGTCAGGAGTTTTCAGTAAATATTTAACGAGTTTTTGATCTATTTTGACCACCTAACTAGTGGATTGTTTCTAGTGTATTTCTGCAGTTTTGCAACACTTAATTTCTGGAACAATAGCTGATAAGGAAGGTTTGTAGAACACCAATTGCTCTAAAAGTTTTACAGAAACACGCATGATCTGTCATAAGTCACCAGTAAAATTTTGGCGATTTTTGGCTCTGTTTTGATTGGTTAACCATTCGGTTGTTTGTATTGTGTCCGAAAACTATTTCACAAACTTTGATGGGCAGTAGAAGGGCTTTCATAGCTCCGATTGTTTTGAAATTTTACAGGCTACTTACTAGACGTCTTAGCAACCTACTGTAAAAATTTCAAATTTTTTGGAGCGCGCGCCCACACCTTAGATAGCCTATTTCCAAGCGCGGCCCGCATTCAACCGCCTGGACATTGTGTCAAGCAAGAGAGCGCCCCGCGCCCTCCATAGGCAATTCTTGAGCGCACCCCGCCCTCAAGTGCCTGGATTTCGAGTCAAGCAAGAGCGCGCCCCGCGCCTTTTATAGGCCAATTCCAAGCACGCCTGCGCCTCTTCTGAATAAGCCCGATTTCACAGGTTAGTTCAAACTTTCGTTTGTTCAAGTTATTCAGTGTTTCTATCTTCTTGAATACACTGAGATCGCGTATACAAGATGCTATTTAAATGCGTAGCAAGGAGGCATTCAGGTACTCCTTCTTTCACTCCTCGTTTTTTCTGTCAGAAAAGTTTAATTCTAGTATAATAAGGCTTGTTTTTCGTAGACATAAATACCACACGCCTATCTAGAATTTCACACACCTGCATCGATGGCTAAACAACAAGAGACTCCTCTCTCTGAGTTTTATAAAGCCCTAAACGATGGCCCTAAGTCGTACATCGTTCTTGCATACCTAGTGGGGGATTTTTGAATTCCCCCTAATATATTTAACTTGTTACCGGTTTTTCATGGTTTAGACCACGAGAAGCCTTACCAGCATATGCGTCGTAGGATAGAACAAGTTCTCACTACATTCCATCATCCTAGCGTAAGTCTGGATCAAGTTAAACTTAGGGTGTTTCCTTTCACCCTAGCCGACAAGGCGGCGTCTTGGTTAACTGCCAAAATGCCAAACTCGATGGACTCATGGGCTAATCTTGTTCAATTGTTCATGGAACAGTTTTACCCACCACTGATAAAAGATGAAATGCTTCAAAAGATTTATTTCTTCTGCCAGAATCCTCATGAATCCTTTTCAAATGTCTGAAATCGTTTCACTGATCTTCTCATTGAATACCCGCATCATAATCCTGCGAAAGACACGCTTGTTCGTGCCTTCTTTAAGGGGCTTTTACATCGTCATAAAGAGGTTCTAGATATCATGACTAGGGGTAGTTTTCTTAGTAAAGGAGTCTTGGAGGCTTATAAATTCTTAGAAAATCAATCTAAGAGGAACAACAATTGGGGAGGTAACGAATCTTCCCGCTCCACTCTTTCTTCTTTTGAGGTTAAACATGATCCCGAGCTTAAAACTCTTATCGATGCCCTCACTAAAAGGTAGATGCCCTCTATTCAACAACAACCCACTCAATCATGAAAATTAACTCTAATCGTTGTAATGTCTATTTTAGTCTTGAGCATTCTGACTTTTATTGTCCTCCTGTCTATGCACAACCCCCACCACAACCATCAAACTTCAACCAATTAACTCTACATCAAGGGCAAGGAAACTTAGGTGACCAGAATAGAGGTTTAGTGCCCATGACCTAGAACTATCAACATCAAGACAGGAACGCTCAACAAGCCTTAATTCCAGTCCAACCATCTACAGACAAAGTAGTAGTGACCTTGTGGAAAAACAAAATCAAATTATGCAATAAAACTCCAACTTTATGAAAGATCGGCATGATCAAAACTCTAATATGATGAAACAAACGATGCAAATGATGTAGTCTTTGTGCCAAAAGGTTATATAATATTAAATTTTATATATCGAAATCATAATAATCGGTTTAGGTTTGGTTCGGGTACCCACATGCTTTTTACTATTCAGTTCAACAATTTCGGTTCTTTATCGGTTCGGTTTTTAATGACCCATTTTAAATGGGTCTAACTTTTTAAGACCTAGAACCGGAACATTCGGTTTCGGTTTCGGTTCGATTTGGATAATCGGGTACCCATTGGCACCCCTACTCCCAAACTAGTTAGCCCTTTTGAGATTTCTTTAGTACTCTCTCCATCTTATAGCGCAACGCTGTCGCCATAAAGCCTTATTACTCCCTGAACTGACCCATGCCACCCTTATTGGGGATGGTATATATACGGAT
This sequence comes from Coptis chinensis, assembly GCF_015680905.1. Classification (NCBI taxonomy): domain Eukaryota; kingdom Viridiplantae; phylum Streptophyta; class Magnoliopsida; order Ranunculales; family Ranunculaceae; genus Coptis; species Coptis chinensis. The sequence continues at coordinate 86,094,165 of NC_141460.1, forward strand.
TTGAGTGAGAGGGGGAGAGAAAAATTTAGTTCAGGGCGCACCAAGTTTTAGGTTAGAGAGAGAGAGATGTAAAATGTGATGTTACATTGTTACCTTCTAATGTTCCTTTTACCAAAACTTTGTCAACATGTCACAAAATTTAAATTGAGTGGTCAAAAAATCTGCATCCATACCCACCTAGCTTTAGCCTTCTTTCTTTATTCCAGTCTCTCATTTTCTAAATAATCGAACAAATCTATATAATAAAGCAGTTTGGTTTTTTATGTTGTTATATCGAGCGGTCGGGAGAGAAAACAGTTTTGGGACGATCTTACGGTGATAAATCAGTTTCTTGATAAATCAATTTTTTTTTAAGAGTCCTACTTACTCTAAACTAAAGAGTTCTACTTTATTTTAAGAGTCCTACTTACTCTAAACTAAAGAGTCTTACTTACTCTAAAAAAATCACCATATGTGCATTGGGAGACTTCAGAACCGACAGTGAACGTCGTAAATGGTACCAATAACACCATCTATGATTTTTATGGTTTTCATAAATCCATGTATCAGGTGCGTTAATCTAATGAACCGTGACCAGACTTATTTTTCAATCCTTTAATTCAATATTATGTTTTGCCACATTGCTCTTCATAAAGGTTTCATTGTCTTATATACAATTGAATAGTTATGGCTGGTGAGATAAGGTAGACTGTCCGGGTTTTTCCTAATTTTGCTACTGGTTTAATGCTTAGCAGTTTGGTTTTTCATGTTGTTATATCGAGCGGTCGGGGAGAAAACAGTTTTGGGACGATCCTATGGTGATAAATCGATTTCTTCTAAGAGTCCTACCAAATACCACCAAATAGAGTCCTCCTACTGTTTGGCTTCATCGCTGGAATCGGATGACAGATCATAACTAAAACTAGGATAAAAAGTGCTAAATTCTAGTATCTTAATAAAGTAAATTCAACATATATTTATATAGCCAGTTAGCCAATGTACTTCTCTAGAGTTTAGATATCTCATTCTTACCAACACAATAAGCCACTTCAACTCCTAAAAAGGAAATATCGGAAGGCATAGCTTCCCTCTATTTCTACTATTTTCTCTTAATGTAATTTCAACAGTCTATATTGCATTAGAAAGTCATGAAATGTGAATCTATAATGATCACCATGCTCTCCAATTTCTCAGTGAAGCAAGAATCCTAATTGTTTAAAACTATTCTAATTGATATTCTACATATAGTAACCATCACTGAACTAGGTCAAAATGGCTTCTTGCTTCATTATATTGTATCAACTATCAAGTATGCATTGGTACCTAAGTACTGGTTAAATAATGATTATTGAACTTAGTGAACTAGATAATATGAAGCTTAGTATTGGACGGTTGGTGCCTACACGTGTCCTGGACTTAGATATGCTCCTACCGTCCTACACTTAATCGTTTACCCTGTTTGTGTAGAGATCGAGTCCTTGTACCTCTTAAAGGCGCCCAGGGCTGGGTGAACCCGTGCATTTGTGGGATATTTCAGCCCATGGCTTCTTCAGGCTAAGGGCCACTCACCATCATTTAGTGATCCCTTGAATAAGGAGTTGTTATCATGAGAAATACCGAAAGAGAATAAAGGGAGAAGAAATGGAAAAGGAGAGAGAGGACACACAAGCAAATGAGCATACTTAGTGCATGGGGAGTAAGCTTATAGATAGATGTTCATGGTGAACATTTTCACCCATTGGGATGGAAGGGATTTCGTTAGGAGCAATTCGTCGGCAACTACTAACAAGATGGCGACAGTAAACTACCATCTTCAAATCAATGATAAAAAATTATCTGAGATTAAACCAAACTACATCCCAAACCCAAACGAGTTGACAACTCCCTTATTGACAAAATCTCTAGTGGCTATCCCATGTCACACTAAATTATGGGTGATCTTAGACGTCTATAAAAACACTCTCATACCTCATAACTAACTAAAGTTTTTGTCATACCCCAACAACAAACAGTCACAATCCAATAAAATCTCTCAAATTAATTTGGGGTATTTCCAATAAGGGCAAAAAAAAAAAAACAAAACAAAAACACGCATTCTTTTTCGGTAATCATCTTCTTTCATCATTCGTCAAAATTTGATTTCGATTTTTTTTTTTCCTTCATCCTCATTAGGTTGGTACTCATCCCCATTACTTTGGTATGGTTGATTCAAATTAAAAGTGGGTACTTGCATATTTATTAGTGAGAGAAATGTTGCTAAAGAAGATGTTATTAGAGAAGAAATTAAATCAATATCATTTTTTTTTAAAAGAAAAAGAAGAACATATTTTTGTTCTTTTTCAGTTACAAATGAAAAATTTAGAATATCTACGGTTAAGAATTGGGTCATTAATATATTCTAATAAATAAATTGTTTTGTCTTGGGTATGCCTAATAAAAAAAAAATTACTAAACTAGATAATAACAAAAGAATATGAAACTAGCATAACAATCCCAAAAGTTGTCAAAGTACTAATCCCAACAAAAAAAACAACAAAACAACAAAAATAAATCTCCGGTGCAACTCAAATAACGGTATAAAACAACAAAATATCCAACTGTAAAAATTCTATAATCCCAACGATGATAGAGGGCTACGGTACTGACAAACCTATGTCACACCAATAAACGTACTAGAAGTGATATCTGGGACCAACTTCAACATCATAAAGGTGCCGCTTAAATACTGGAAAAAAAAAAACATACCACAAATTAGCAGAGAACAAAGATTTTTAAATGGGTGATCTTGGACACACCTATAAAAACACTCCCATACCCCAACTTTAAAATAAATAAATAAAATTGTTTTAGACACATTTATGTTTCTAAATTATCATTTTTTTTTATTACCCACCAAAGACAAAACAATTCATTTATTAGAATATATTAAGGACCCAATACTTAACCGTAGATATTCTAAGTTTTTCACTTGTAATTGAAAAAGAACAAGAACATGTTCTTCATTCTTTTTCTATTAAAAAAAATGATATTGATTTCTTCTCCAATAACCTCTTCTTTAGCAACATTTCTCTCGCTAATAAACATGCAAGTATCGACATTTTAATTTGAATCAAGCATACCAAAGTAATGGGGATGAGTACCAATCTAATGAGGATGAAGGAAAAAATATTGAAATAAAATTTTGACGAATGGGGAAAGATAAAGATTGCCGAAAAAAATGAGTGTTTTTGTTTGTTTGTTTGTTTGTTTGTTTGTTTGTTTTTTGTTTTTTGTTTTTTTTTTCCCTTATTGGACATACCCCAAATTAATTTGAGAGATATTATTGGATTGAGACAATTGCTAGGGTATGACAAAAACTTTAGTTAATTATGGGGTATGGGAGTGTTTTTATTTGCCATAATATGACCCTAACTATATATAGGCCTAGGGTCATACCATCTGAAAAAGAGGTGATAAACATAATTCAGCACTGAAATAGTTGTCACATACCACCCAAGAAACACATGTCTCTGTTGGATATTTTCATATACAAACCAAGATACCAATATATTTATTGCAAGAAGTGAAATAGCCATGACAACTATTTCTATTAAAAAATGCAACATTTCTCTCGCTAATAAACATGCAAGTATCGACTTTTAATTTGAATCAAGCATACCAAAGTAATGGGGATGAGTACCAATCTAATGAGGATGAAGGAAAAAAAATTGAAATAAAATTTTGACGAATGGGGAAAGATAAAGATTGCCGAAAAAAATGAGTGTTTTTGTTTGTTTGTTTTTTTTTGTTTGTTTGTTTGTTTGTTTTTTGTTTTTTGTTTTTTGTTTTTTGTTTTTTGTTTTTTTTTGCCCTTATTGGACATACCCCAAATTAATTTGAGAGATATTATTGGATTGAGACAATTCTGGGGGTATGACAAAAACTTTTAGTTAATTATGGGGTATGGGGTGTTTTTATTTGCCATAATACAAACCCTAACTATATATAGCTAGGGTCATACCATGCTGAAAAGAGGTGATAAACATAATTCAGCACTGAAATAGTTGTCACATACCACCCAAGAAACACATGTCTCTGTTGGATATTTTCATATACAAACCAAGATACCAATATATTTATTGCAAGAAGTGAAATAGCCATGACAACTATTTCTATTAAAAAATGCAACATTTCTCTCGCTAATAAACATGCAAGTATCGACTTTTAATTTGAATCAAGCATACCAAAGTAATGGGGATGAGTACCAATCTAATGAGGATGAAGGAAAAAAAATTGAAATAAAATTTTGACGAATGGGGAAAGATAAAGATTGCCGAAAAAAATGAGTGTTTTTTGTTTGTTTTTTTTTGTTTTTTTGTTTGTTTGTTTGTTTGTTTGTTTGTTTTTTGTTTTTTGTTTTTTGTTTTTTGTTTTTTGTTTTTTGTTTTTTTTTGCCCTTATTGGACATACCCCAAATTAATTTGAGAGATATTATTGGATTGAGACAATTGCTAGGGTATGACAAAAACTTTAGTTAATTATGGGGTATGGGAGTGTTTTTATTTGCCATAATATGACCCTAACTATATATAGCTAGGGTCATACCATGCTGAAAAGAGGTGATAAACATAATTCAGCACTGAAATAGTTGTCACATACCACCCAAGAAACACATGTCTCTGTTGGATATTTTCATATACAAACCAAGATACCAATATATTTATTGCAAGAAGTGAAATAGCCATGACAACCAGTGCGATTATAAACCGCTTTGTGGGTGAGTGGTAAATATAAATCACCACGTAAACCACATTCAAACATATACATTCCAATTCCGTTTAATATGATAATTATATTTGATTTTGAGATCAGATCCTTTCCGCTCGGGTGTAAAACCCACCTTCCTACACCTCACAAAATAATTGTGACATTTGGACAACACTTAACACCAAAATAAAAGGAAAAGAAACGGAGTTAACAAACACCCATTTGGTTTTTTTTTTTTAAAAACAAAAACAAATCGTTCTTAATCCGAGTTCTCTCCTTGAAACTTGCTATCTTTTTCTCTTTTGTTTGTCCTTCAACATAAATCAAGCCATCAAGCATTTAATTAGAGTAAAGGATTGACCATGATGGTTAGTTGTTTTTAAGTTCAGGGGATCGGATCACCTAAGTTGGATAACTTAAGATGATATTTGCTCTCATCGTCATATTTGCTCTAACTTAAGATTCATGAAATAGATCAAGCTCTAGTCAAACTAATAATACATTTGATCAATAGTAAAGAAAAATACTAAGGTCCTAATTAATCAAGTAGTACACCCTCCAAGGTCTCACTAAGCTTTCATTGCGATCTATGATCTTCTACAATCATTAAGAACAACATTTATTTTTCGGATTTTCTATTGTAAGTGTGTTAAACAATTGTAACTTATGTATTCGTGTTATTCCCTAAGGAGAAGGAAATTATCTCCCTCTAAAAGACTCTAGAAACTCCATATTGTAGGATAAAGATTTTGATTGGATGTCTAACTAAAGCCAAAAATGACATTGGGAGTTTGGGACAAAGATATGTTTCTCCGTACTATGCAACTTATGAACTGCAACAAACTTTGTTAGTCGAGACATGCACCATTTGAAGACGAACAAGAACAAAAAGGAAGGGATTCTGGAGAGAGAAATTGGATTGTGGAGATAAAGATGGATTACAAAACTTCCTTTTTTGTTGTGTTTTTTTAGGAGTTTTTGCTAACTCCGTTACCTTTGATTTTAGTTGGGAGTTAAGTACGTGCCATGTGTCACAATTATTTTGTGAGGTGTAAGAGGTCGAGTTTTACACCCGGGCGGAGAGGATCTGAGCTCTTTGATTTTGGTGTTATAAATGGCATTGCATACCTGAAAATCATAGCAAACCACTTATACATCAACAAACTCAATAAACATCTTAAATATATAAATAGGGGGGAGGGATAGAGCCACTCCTGAGCTACTCCCAAAACGTACAAAGTCATATATCATCCTACAAGTTGAATTAAGAGCTAATATTTTGTAGATATGATTTCCCCATCATGAATAACATGCCCACCAAATTTCGGCTCATTCAAATATGTATAATATAATCAAATGTTATTATGAAATCGAAAAATTCTGGACCGTTAGATAAATGTTCAAAATTGAACACTAATTTTCGCAAGGTTGGACATATCCAAATAGGATTAAATTTTGAGGACATGCTATCCATTGTGAGAATATCATATCCACAAAAAATGGGATCTTAATTCAATGTGTAAGTCGATGGAGTGGTTCGGGAGTGGCTCTATCCCTCCCCTATAAATAGATCTAATAAACAAAAGAAAAAAAACTTACCAACATTGGTTGACAGTATTAACAAGAGTGAACACAATGCAAACGCCCAAAATGGAACAACATAACTCGTTGTGGACCCATTTGCATTATTAATGATGAAAATGGTTGAACCATTTTTTATTAGGGCACGACTATCCCACATGACCCAGCACAAACAAATTTAAAAAAATCAATCCTTATTGGTTGAGGGTGCTGACGTGGTCAACAAAAAGTAAATTGAATAACTCATGAGAAAATCATTAAAATCAAGAGAAAAAAACAAGATTCTCATATTTCGAAGGCAAAGGCGAAGAAAATATTGGAGTTCCTCTCTCTCTCCAACCTTCTACACATCCACTGTTCTTCACTTCTCCATAAAAAAAAATCAGAAGGGAAGAAAAAACAAAACACAAGCTCCAACTAGATGATTGAGTACAAGGGAGATGAACCATTTCGATCAATTTTGGTGTCTCAACTTTTTAGTATAAAATCATTCTTAAGATCATAAACCAAGATTTTCAATCACATACTAATCACATAACAATACTCATAAATAAACATACATTTATCCGAAATCATGCTTGCTTGCGAGAATCTTTAATAGGGGAGAACTAGGTTTCTCTCTCTTAGCCTATAAATCGTAATTGTGTTTTTGATGAATTGAATTGATTGATGAAAATCAATACATATTTATAGGTGGAGAGAGAACCTTAATTTCCTAATACATAAGATTTCCACTATCCATCATGGTAGGAATATTGTAATTAAGGAAAGACTTACGTTTAGTAAACCACTATAATTAGCAATTTCTAAGTAAACCAATATACCCTATATACTCTATGGACCATATCTAGGGTTGCCGTTAATAGGAAATTCTTGTGTTTAGAATATTTCCAACATTTAGCACCCACAAACTTGTGCGAGTTATGATTTTTTCTATTAGCTCTTCCCTTTTAAGATAACTGAGATTTTCATGCCCCAAACCATCAAACATCCATAAATTTGTTCATTTTAATTTGGTTTGTAGACCTCATAATTTAAAGTTGGAATCTAATGACGGTAAACCAAGATGATCCTAATACCTATTGTAGCTATTCAGTTGATTAATTTTTCAGTCCTCTCATTAGCAACAAAAATATAGATATAAGAAGAGAAGGGACGAAATTACTAATACAAGAAAAATATATATCTCGGTTGAGACTTGAGAGTTGAAACAGAGGAAGTGAGGAACTAGGTGAGAGAGAAAGAGGACTTTATCAATTTCTTCTTTTGATTTTGAATATTTTCTAGTGAGTTATTCACTCTACTTTTTATTGACATGTCAACACTCTCAACCAATAAGGATTGTGCTGGGTCATGAGGGATAGTCGAGCCCTTTTTATTATCTCATACATAGTTTTCCTATTAATGATGAAAGAGACTATTAATAGATTAAAGAACAAAAACATGCATGGAAAAGAATAACCTTAAATCTTATACTTATATATACTACTCTAAAGAGAATTGTCTCGTGAACAGTAGCATTTTCCGATTTTACTCCTATCCGGCTTCGATAATTACGGATATGTATAGTAATGATTTTTGTAGTAACGCAATTGATGGAGGGGTAAAATCGTCCGTTTCTATAGTGAAATTCAGACGCGTCTCTCTCATTTTAGCACACTGCCATTAATTTTGTTAAAAATTACAAAATTACCACTGATCGAATTTTGTATTTTTGTGCTACCCGGCCCAACTCAACTTACCGCACACGTGGCGTAAGACATTACCCTCATTTTTTCAGTCATTTTCGATATTGATCACTGAATTTTAAACTTTGTGCTGCCCGAACCAAAAGCTGACCGCACACGTGGCGACTGCCACGTGCTAGTGTACTAGTCCTTAATAATTAGTTAAAACTTAAAAGGTTGTGCCAGAAACATGTTTGCTACGCCTAAAAGGTAAGCCATTTCTTTTTGGTGATTTAATCGGGCACTCATCAAATTGCATTGGGTAGCCTCCGACTCAAGCCCGACAACTAAGTCCAACAACAATAGCCCAATACACCCCCCACCTCATCGCATACCATCTACCATTTTTTTCAAACTTTTTTAGCCGGTATCATCTCTCTCGCGAGAGTGAACCCAAAAAAAAAAAAACTTCGAGTTTTCTATCGTATTCATACTTCGAGTGTTGAGTTGTGAATCAACAATGGAAATTGAAGTTGGCGACTTCACCCAATTCGAATCGTGTCCCGTTTGAGTATATACTCAAACTTGGTTGGGTTGATTAAACTTGATTATGTTTATTAAATTTGATTGGGTGGAAGATTGGGTTGATTAAACTTGATGATTTCAAACTTGATGTTTTTTTGGAATTTGGGTGGACTATTGGGTTGATTAAACTTGAGTTCGAGTTTGACCAAGTTTGATGAAGTCGTTTTCGAGTTTGAGTTGAGTTTGGGTTGATTAATTAAGTGGAAGTTGATTTTTAAAATGAACATCATGACGAACAAACCAAATTTTTTAAATCCAAACGACCCAGCCATGTCGCCCAAGAGAGTCTCCAAACGACCCCGCCATGTTGTCATGGAGACTGCCCAAACGACCCCGCCATATCGTCTAGCAAAAAACCAAGGGTTTTGTCTCAAACAACATGCACACACTACTTGAGTGTACACTCAAACTATATGGTGAGATCGTTTGAGTGTACACTCAAACAACCCGAGGGATTCGTTATTGCGAGATCGATTGGATTGGTTGTTGGGTTTGGGCTTGGGCTTTGATGGCAAACTTGTAATATGGTAAATTTGTAATATATATATATATATATATATATATTTATTATTATTATTATTATTATTTTATTTTTTTATTTTTTTATTTTTTTGGGGTTGCACGTGCTGTCTGCTAGTGCCCCCAAGTTGAGTGGTTCTTTCATATATGTTGCCAGTAGCATTTTCATTTTCGGTGATATTGTGTCCATGCTTCAGCTCTCAATCAAAAAGAGTTTCCGTGGAATGTACGTATATCACATCAATATTAGTATACTCACATTTCAATTAACCATGGTTGCATACTTGTTAGTTGTTAAACTAGTATGTCATAACTCCCCATTTCAGTCAAAAAGAGAATATCTGTAACAGTTACAATTGAGTCATTAGGCGATGTTTATCCTGGCTACACAAATGCTTAAATGGTATTCACTTCACTTGCAAAGAACATTTTTCCCAGAGGGCCCTGAAATAAGTTGCAGTTGAGGCCTGATTGTATAATGTCCATCATCTGTTTTAGGGCATTGACCAGGGTAACAGGTTCCAAACTTCGATCTGTCAAGTAATATGTTGTCATTGGTGTAGCAATCTAAGTTTTAAAACATGTCAACATTGTATATGGTAACCATAGGCTCCCTCCGAGGCTTTTGGTATCGATTGTTCTCGAACTTTGCTTTGGTGATAAGAGAATACATGTAGTCAGCCTCGGTAGAACTATTGTAAGGCAAGCTCAAAATACTACACAAAGTAAGAAATCAAATGTTATGGGTGATATTGTAAGATGAACCATCTCAAATGTTGCAAAAGAAAGGAATAGGATTACAGATTACTACCTATCAAGTAATTCGTCCAGTATAATTCGTTGAGAAGGCGTGACATAGTGAATACAGTTTCGTGGGCACTGCCCAACAGCAAGCTGAACTTGGTAGTCATCGTCATGTCCTGCATGAATACATTTTCATTTTGAAATGTAAATTTAGACAGGGTAATAAAATTTTATCTTAGGAGAAACAATTCTAAAACAAGGATTATATGAACATGATGATTTATATATATAAAGCATCTTTCCAGGAGAATAGGCTAGAAGAATAAAATGACCCTCCGGAGAACAAATTTTCAAAACAGTTACTTGACAAGTTAACAAGAGTTATAAGGACATGGTGATTTACAGAAAATTTCCAGGAGAATAAGGCTGGTAGGAAGAATAAATTGACTCTCCTTTGTTAAATCATGCCATTGACACAAACTCTGCCAGCTTTAAGAAGGCATCCTCAAAGAAACAGAGAATGCAATAGACTGGTAGCACTTGTTGCTCAGGAAAAATTTGAGACTATTTTATCAATAAAATTAGAAACATAAAATAAATAATAAGCTCACCTTGAGAAATTGCGTGTGCAGTACCATTTGATGAGAATGAGAAGGCATGAGGTGCTCTTTGTACACATGAATATGGACACCCTTGAAAAGTACTCAAAATAATGAATTATCAGTATTTTGATTATTAGCAAACTCCAGAAGCGTATTCTAGGTAATCTTTGAGGACATCTGGATGAAAGGATAGACATTTCTTGAGTGAAACATATATGGGATTAGTGATTTCAATTGTGTGTGTGTGTGTGTGTAAATCATTTCATATAGCCAATAATTAGAAATCTGTAACGGTCAAGCTAATGATCAAGTTACTCCACTGGGAATTGATCTCGAAAGTAAATAGTAAGGCCTGCCCTGCCCATATTTGGCCAGATGCAAGTCCAAGCTCATTTTCCATGCCTCATAAAGTAAATGGATCTTAATTCCCAAGGATGCATTGCTTCTATCTAACATATCTAATTGCAACATCATTATCTCATGATGCTACAAACAATAAAAGCAATAGCAGAACTTGGGCATAAATAGTACCTTTTCCAATGCAAAGAGTCTCATTAACAAAGAGATCAACGGCTTCACATTCAGGTTCATCAAAAGGATCTAAACATTCCCTGAAAATGCCTCCTTCAATATAGGTGAATTACAATTATATCATAATGAAAATGACTGAAGCTACAGAAATTTGATACCTGGTCAGCTAGCTAGGAGCTGAGTAGTTAGGCCTACACCAAGAAGGCAAATATGACACAATAAATCATTAAACACTTAATAGAGTAGATGATGAATTACCTCTCAGAAGTTCGGAATTGGCTGTTCTTGGACAATATCTATATGCATATTGAACAAACACTCAATCAGTATTTCAATATGTTTTTTAAGATGAAAATTGACACTTGTTCAGTTGTTCTCTTGAAATTGCATTGTCACAGTGACTGTCTAGTATAATGTCGATTTTCACCAGTATGTCGGTATGGTAAAAAGGAGCCATACATTAGGTCATGTTTTTTTTTTTCCTAGTACAGAGAATTACCTCGTATGCCTTAATCACTCGACGAATCATAACATCTGAATCACCAGCATCTTTTCGAATATCAGGGTGGAATTGCTTTACCTGCCATATAGATTCAATTATCAGGTCAACCATATACCATGCATGTACTAAACTTTCTAACAACATATCAGAACAAAAAAGGGTTTGCAGTACTCTTGATCGAAAAGCGGTTTTAAGCTCAGTGAAGGAGCAGTTCCTAGTGACACCAAGAACATCATAAGCTTGAGACACTGAAAGCATGTCATCTTCTTGATTACTCTTCCTGCAATTCACCCTGAATGAAGTTGACGAGGGAGAAGGAACGCAAATGGGATTATAGATTCTGTTTAGAAGCCTTGGAAGTGGGAAGCTGGAGGGAAAAGAAGAGCCGTTATAGCTAATAACAGTTTTTGAGAAGGGAGTGACATATGTTGTTGCATTGGAGAGGAACAAGGATCCCATATCTCTTAATCTATTTTACGTTCATTTGTATAATTGTGTGGTTCGATGACCACAACACGAGAAAATAGATGAGGAAGTATTGTGTGGACTGGTGTAGTTCCTGTCATTCTTGTTTAATCACCAACACGTGGCACAACGGATTGTTTGGCCTTTGCCATTACTTGTATGGTAACGAGGTAATGCCCGTGCCTTTTGCACGGATTGTTTTTGAATTTCTTGATTTGCATTGATTTTTTTAATATTATTTATTTATTTATTATTATTTTTTCTTGTTTAGATTCACTAATATTTCTCCTAGCCACAGTTTTAACAAACATCATCTCTATGTTCGTCTCTTATTTAAATAATAATTATTGATTCATTATTTTATGATTTTGGTACAGTTTTTTGTCTTGAACATATATATTTTAATTCATGTATTTTTCACAATTTCAAGAAATAAAACAAAAACAAAAAGTACTTGTGAAAAATTTATCCAACCGAAACAATTTTGACAAATATGATACATTAAATGTGCTTGTCCACAAACTTTATACATCACACATGTTTTGGCAATATGTATCCCTAGCATATATATACACCCTCCTAATGATTTAGTTTCGATATTAAAAAAAAATAAAACTACAAAAAATAATAATAATAATATAAAAAAAAAATAAAATATATATATATATATATATATATATATATATATATATATATATATATATATAATTACAAAATATGAATATGATATATACGCTCCAAAGCCTAGCCAGCCATAAAAGGCACAAATTATGTTGTCGTCTTTTTTATCTTTGGTGCTATCTCTCTACACGCCTATGAACACCATGTCGCAAAGAATTTTGGCAAAACCTTCTTTGTGTTTGTTATTTTGGGATATTGAAACAATACAACCTCTGTTGACATTGAAAATGTAACAGAAAACCTATGCAAATTGCAAATATACCAAAGTTATTGGGCGGTGTAATTGAACCATACTATACAATTGAGAATATTCACTGCAATGAGTTAACTACACTTTGAGCAATCCTTTGCACATTGTAAGGTATATCAACAAATGTTAATTTGCTCTTGTTCGACTCATGACGGCACACTGACTCATCTCTTACTTCAACAGAAACCCGGTAAAAAAGTATAAGACATGAAATAAAAAAATAGAAAAAGATTTGTGTCAAATTCACTCTACAAAAATTATTTTGAACATACTTCAACGGACTGAACATGAAATTTTGTAGTTCAAAATAAACTTAATTCAGATATATATATATATATATATATATATATATATATATATATATATATATAAACGGTGACTACATGCCGGAGGTAATTACTTTTCCTAAATTTCATAATTTGATTTCATTTTATGGTTTTGAATTGTTTTTTGTTTATTTCATTTTCGTTAACTCATAGTTTTTCTATAATTCCAACTGTTCATCGAGACGATATAAACCAACTATCCATTTTAAAGTGTTGCATAATGGTTTTGTCGTCCTCATATTTTAACGTCTCGCATGTTATTGACTCATATTGAAATCCAACTATTTTAGAGTATGTCTCATCCTATATTTTAACCAATTAATTCTGTAGTAATATCCAATTCATACTTGACATAACTTTCCGATCCGTTTTTAAATTCTTGTAAGCTATCAATTAAGAAATTAAAATACCCATGAAAAAACCTCATTGAACTGTTGATCATCTCTATAAGAACTTCTCAATAAACTTGTTATTTTTTATTTTGATTTTTTCTTAGACTTGTCTTTTAATAAATTGCTTTTGGAAAAATGGTAGAAACCTTAAATAATTTGCTAATTTTATTTTAGTAGTTTAGATAGTCTAAATCTTTGGCATATAGTGTAATACCCCGGCTCGTGTGGGAATATACTGCATCGCCTAGCCCGTGAAGCGAGGTTGAAACAGGTACTTGGAAAGGTGCCTAGCCTGTGGGGCAAGGGTAAGCCTCATGTATGAATTCTAGCATCTATGAAGTTGTTTGAGATATGAGACATAAGTAATTCATTCGCCAAATCCCAACATAGAGATTTATTTTTTCCGGATTTATGGATTCATGGAAACTATGTAGTGAAGTTTGCTCATGTAGGAGTAGTCATAGGATGGGTGGCCTCCTGAAAACTTGTTGTCGGTGTCAAAAAACCTTACACTGTGGTGACTATGTGGGAACAATCGATGTGTAGGATTTTTGATTCCTTAAATATCAACTTTGGTAATAAAAAAAAAATTGAAAATTTTGATTGAACTGAGTTCTTTATTTTAATTTTTGAAATATAGCAAAAGCATTAATTAATTTGATATTATTGGAAAATTATTTTTTAATTACCTAATTAAACCATTATTTATTGATTTGCAAAATTAATAAAAAAAATTAACTATCATTATTTATTGATTTAATAAATTAATGAAAAGTTTTAATTACTAATTAAACCATTATTTATTGATTTGCTTAATTAATAACAAATTTTAACTATCATTATTTATTGATTTAATAAATAGAAGTCTTAATTACTATTATTTGATTTGGTAAATTAATGGAAAGTCTTAATTGCCATCAAACTCCAACACGTGGCGGAACGGTGGCCCTCGATTTATACCCGCTCATATTGAATCCCAGCCGTAGGTCATAAAACTTCCCTCCCTTGTTATATTAGATAGGTAATGCTCGTGCCTTTGGCATGGATTGTTTTTGAATTTCTTGATTTGCATTGATTTTTTTAATATTATTTATTTATTTATTATTATTTTTTCATGTTTAGATTCACTAATATTTTCTCCTAGCCACAATTTTAACAAACATCATTTCTATGTTCGTCTCTTTTTAAATAATAATTATTGATTCATTATTTTATGATTTTGGTACAGTTTTTTGTCTTGAACATATATATTTTAATTTATGTATTTTTCACAATTTCAAGAAATAAAACAAAAACAAAAAGTACTTGTGAAAAATTCATCCAACCGAAACAATTTTGACTAATATGATACATTAAACGTGCTTGTCCACAAACTTTATACATCACACATGTTTTGGCAATATGTATCCCTAGCATGTATATACACCCTCCTAATGATTTAGTTTCGATATTATAAAATAAAAAAAAAAATAAACTAAAAATATATATATATATATATATATATATATATATATATATATATATATATATATATATATATATATATATATATATATGTATATATTATGAATATGACGCCTCCAAAGCTAGCCATGAAGGCACAAATTATGTTGTCGTCTTTTATCTTTGGTGCTATCTCTACACGTCTATGAACACCATGTCGAAAAAAAATTTGGCAAAACCTTCTTTGTGTTTGTTACTTTGGGATATTGAAGCAACACAACCACTGTTGACATTGAAAATGTAAACAAGAAACCTATGCAAATTGCAAATATACCAAAGTTACCGGGCAGGTAATTGAACCATACTATACAATTGAGAATATTCACTGCAACAGTTAACTATACTTTGAGCAATCCTTTGCACATTGTAAGGTATATCAACAAATGTTAATTTGTTCTTGTTCAACTCATGACGGCACACCTGACTCATCTCTTACTTCAACGTAACCGGTAAAGTATAAGACATGAAATAAAAAATAGAAAAAGATTTGTGTCAAATTCACTCTACAAAAATTATTTTGAACATACTTCAACGGACTGAACATGAAATTTTGTAGTTCAAAAGAAACTTAATTCAGATATATATATATATATATATATATAAACGGTGACAACATGCACTGGAGGTACGTACTTTTCCTAAATTTCATAATTTGATTTCCTATATATATATATATATATATATAAACGGTGACTACATGCACTGGAGGTACGTACTTTTCCTAAATTTCATAATTTGATTTCATTTTATGGTTTTGAATTGTTTTTTGTTTATTTCATTTTCGTTAACTCATAGTTTTTCTATAATTCCAACTGTTCATCGAGACGATGTAAACCAACTATCCATTTTAAAGTGTTGCATAATGGTTTTGTCGTCCTCATATTTTAACGTCTCGCATGTTATTGACTCAGATTGAAATCCAACTATTTTAGAGTATGTCTCATCCTATATTTTAACCAGTTAACTCTGTAGTAATATCCAATTCATACTTGTCATAACTTTCCAATCCGTTTTTAAATTCTTGTAAGCTATCAATTAAGAAATTAAAATACCCATGAAAAAGCCTCATTGAACTATTGATCATCTTTATAAGAACTTCTCAATAAACTTGTTATTTTTTATTTTGATTTTTTCTTAGACTTGTCTTTTAATAAATTGCTTTTGGAAAAATGGTAGAAACCTTAAATAATTTTATAATTTTATTTTAGTATTTTAGATAGTCTAAATCTTTGGCATATAGTGTAATACCCCGGCCCGTGTGGGAATATACTGCATCGCCTAGCCCGTGAAGCGAGGTTGAAACAGGTACTTGGAAAGGTGCCTAGCCTGTGGGGCAAGGGTCGCCTCATGTATGAATTCTAGCATCTATGAAGTTGTTTGAGATCTGAGACATAAGTAATTCATCCGCCAAATCCCAACATAGAGATTTTTTTTTTTTCCGGATTTATGGATTCATGGAAACTATGTAGTGAAGTTTGCTCATGTAGGAGTAGTCATAGGATGGGTGGCCTCCTGAAAACTTGTTGTCGGTGTCAAAAAACCTCACACTGTGGTGACTATTTGGGAACAATCGATGTGTAGGATTTTTTATTCCTTAAATATCAACTTTGATAATAAAAAAAAAATTGAAAATTTTGATTGAACTGAGTTCTTTATTTTAATTTTTGAAATATTGCAAAAGCATTAATTAATTTGATATTATTGGAAAATTATTTTATAATTACCTAATTAAACCATTATTTATTGATTTGCAAAATTAATAAAAAAAATTTAACTATCATTATTTATTGATTTAATAAATTAATGAAAAGTTTTAATTACCAATTACACCATTATTTATTGATTTGCTTAATTAATAACAAATTTTAACTATCATTATTTATTGATTTAATAAATAGAAGTCTTAATTACTATTATTTGATTTGGTAAATTAATGGAAAGTCTTAATTACCATCAAACTCCAACACGTGGCGGAACGGTGGCCCTCGATTTATACCCGCTCATATTGAATCCCAGCCGTAGGTCATAAAACTTCCCTCCCTTGTTATATTAGACTAGGTAATGCCCGTGCCTTTGGCACGGATTGTTTTTGAATTTCTTGATTTGCATTGATTTTTTTAATATTATTTTTTTTTTTTTTATTATTTTTTCTTGTTTAGATTCACTAATATTTCTCATAGCCACAGTTTTAATAAACATCATCTCTATGTTCGTCTCTTATTTAAATAATAATTATTGATTCATTATTTTATGATTTTGGTACAGTTTTTTGTCTTGAACATATATATTTTAATTCATGTATTTTTCACAATTTCAAGAAATAAAACAAAAACAAAAAGTACTTGTGAAAAATTTATCCAACCGAAACAATTTTGACTAATATGATACATTAAATGTGCTTGTCCACAAACTTTATACATCACACATGTTTTGGCAATATGTATCCCTAGCATGTATATACACCCTCCTAATGATTTAGTTTCCGATATTAAAAAATAAAATAAACTACAAAAATAATAATAATAATAATAAATAATAATAATATAAAAAAAATAAAATATATATATATATATATATATATATATAATTACAAAATATGAATATGATATACGCTCCAGCTAGCCATGAAGGCACAAATTATGTTGTCATCTTTTATCTTTGGTGCTATCTCTACACGTCTATGAACACCATGTCGCAAAGAATTTTGACAAAACCTTCTTTGTGTTTGTTATTTTGGGATATTGAAGCAATACAACCACTGTTGACATTGAAAATGTAAACAGAAAACCTATGCAAATTGCAAATATACCAAAGTTATTGGGCAGGTAATTGAACCATACTATACAATTGAGAATATTCACTGCAACAGTTAACTACACTTTGAGCAATCCTTTGCACATTGTAAGGTATATCAACAAATGTTAATTTGCTCTTGTTCGACTCATGACGGCACACCTGACTCATCTCTTACTTCAGTGTAACCGGTAAAGTATAAGACATGAAATAAAAAATAGAAAAAGATTTGTGTCAAATTCACTCTACAAAAATTATTTTGAACATACTTCAAATTTGAACATGAAATTTTGTAGTTCAAAAGAAACTTAATTCAGATATATATATATATATATATATATATATATATATATATATATATATATATATAAGCGGTGACTACATGCCTTTGGAGGTAACGTACTTTTCCTAAATTTCATAATTTGATTTCATTTTATGGTTTTGAATTGTTTTTTGTTTATTTCATTTTCGTTAACTCATAGTTTTTCTATAATTCCAACTGTTCATCGAGACGATGTAAACCAACTATCCATTTTAAAGTGTTGCATAATGGTTTTGTCGTCCTCATATTTTAACGTCTCGCATGTTATTGACTCAGATTGAAATCCAACTATTTTAGAGTATGTCTCATCCTATATTTTAACCAATTAACTCTGTAGTAATATCCAATTCATACTTGTCATAACTTTCCGATCCGTTTTTAAATTCTTGTAAGCTATCAATTAAGAAATTAAAATACCCATGAAAAAACCTCATTGAACTGTTGATCATCTCTATAAGAACTTCTTAATAAACTTGTTATTTTTTATTTTGATTTTTTCGTAGACTTGTCTTTTAATAAATTGCTTTTGGAAAAATGGTAGAAACCTTAAATAATTTGCTAATTTTATTTTAGTATTTTAGATAGTCTAAATCTTTGGCATATAGTGTAATACCCCGGCCCGTGTGGGAATATACTGCATCGCCTAGCCCGTGAAGCGAGGTTGAAACAGGTACTTGGAAAGGTGCCTAGCCCGTGGGGCAAGGGTCGCCTCATGTATGAATTCTAGCATCTATGAAGTTGTTTGAGATATGAGACATAAGTAATTCATTCGCCAAATCCCAACATAGAGATTTTTTTTTCCGGATTTATGGATTCATGGAAACTATGTAGTGAAGTTTGCTCATGTAGAAGTAGTCATAGGATGGGTGGCCTCCTGAAAACTTGTTGTCGGTGTCAAAAAACCTTACATTGTGGTGACTATGTGGGAACAATCGATGTGTAGGATTTTTGATTCCTTAAATATCAACTTTGATAATAAAAAAAAAAATTGAAAATTTTGATTGAACTGAGTTCTTTATTTTAATTTTTGAAATATTGCAAAAGCATTAATTAATTTGATATTATTGGAAAATTATTTTTTAATTACCTAATTAAACCATTATTTATTGATTTGCAAAATTAATAAAAAAAAATTTAACTATCATTATTTATTGATTTAATAAATTAATGAAAAGTTTTAATTACCAATTAAACCATTATTTATTGATTTGCTTAATTAATAACAAATTTTAACTATCATTATTTATTGATTTAATAAATAGAACTCTTAATTACTATTATTTGATTTGGTAAATTAATGGGAAGTCTTAATTGCCATCAAACTCCAACACGTGGCGGAACGGTGGCCCTCGATTTATACCCGCTCATATTGAATCCCAGCCGTAGGTCATAAAACTTGCCTCCCTTGTTATATTAGATAGGTAATTCCCGTGCCTTTGGCACGGATTGTTTTTGAATTTCTTGATTTGCATTGATTTTTCTAATATTATTTATTTATTATTATTATTTTTTCTTGTTTAGATTCACTAATATTTTCTCCTAGCCACAATTTTAACAAACATCATTTATATGTTCGTCTCTTATTTAAATAATAATTATTGATTCATTATTTTATGATTTTGGTACAGTTTTTTGTCTTGAACATATATATTTTAATTTATGTATTTTTCACAATTTTAAGAAATAAAACAAAAACAAAAAGTACTTGTGAAAAATTCATCCAACCGAAACAATTTTGACTAATATGATACATTAAACGTGCTTGTCCACAAACTTTATACATCACACATGTTTTGGCAATATGTATCCCTAGCATGTATATACACCCTCCTAATGATTTAGTTTCCGATATTATAAAAAAATAAATAAACTACAAAATATATATATATATATATATATATATATATATATATATATATATATATATATATACAAAATATGAATATGATATACGCTCCAGCTAGACATGAAGGCACAAATTATGTTGTCGTCTTTTATCTTTGGTGCTATCTCTACACGTCTATGAACACCATGTCGCAATTTTTTTTGGCAAAACCTTATTTGTGTTTGTTACTTTGGGATATTGAAGCAACACAACCACTGTTGACATTGAAAATGTAAACAAAAAACCTATGCAAATTGCAAATATACCAAAGTTACCGGGCAGGTAATTGAATCATACTATACAATTGAGAATATTCACTGCAACAGTTAACTACACTTTGAGCAATCCTTTGCACATTGTAAGGTATATCAACAAATGTTAATTTGTTCTTGTTCGACTCATGACGGCACACCTGACTCATCTCTTACTTCAACGTAACCGGTAAAGTATAAGACATGAAATAAAAAATAGAAAAAGATTTGTGTCAAATTCACTCTACAAAAATTATTTTGAACATACTTCAACGGATTTGAACATGAAATTTTGTAGTTCAAAAGAAACTTAATTCAGAGATATATATATATATATATATATATATATATATATATATATATATATATATATATATATATATATATATATATATATAAACGGTGACAACATGCATCGGAGGTAATGCGATACTTTTCCTAAATTTCATAATTTGATTTCATTTTATGGTTTTGAATTGTTTTTGTTTATTTCATTTTCGTTAACTCATAGTTTTTCTATAATTCCAATTTGTTCATCGAGGGCGATGTAAACCAACTATCCATTTTAAAGTGTTGCATAATGGTTTTGTCGTCCTCATATTTTAACGTCTCGCATGTTATTGACTCAGGTTGAAATCCAACTATTTTAGAGTATGTCTCATCCTATATTTTAACCAGTTAACTCTGTAGTAATATCCAATTCATACTTGTTATAACTTTCCAATCCGTTTTTAAATTCTTGTAAGCTATCAATTAAGAAATTAAAATACCCATGAAAAAGCCTCATTGAACTATTGATCATCTCTATAAGAACTTCTCAATAAACTTGTTAATTTTTATTTTGATTTTTTCTTAGACTTGTCTTTTAATAAATTGCTTTTGGAAAAATGGTAGAAACCTTAAATAATTTGCTAATTTTATTTTAGTATTTTAGATAGTCTAAAATCTTTGGCATATAGTGTAATACCCCGGCCCGTGTGGGAATATACTGCATCGCCTAGCCCGTGAAGCGAGGTTGAAACAGGTACTTGGAAAGGTGCCTAGCCCGTGGGGCAAGGGTCGCCTCATGTATGAATTCTAGCATCTATGAAGTTGTTTGAGATCTGAGACATAAGTAATTCATCTGCCAAATCCCAACATAGAGATTTTTTTTTTTTTTTCCGGATTTATGGATTCCTGGAAACTTAGTGAAGTTTGCTCATGTAGGAGTAGTCATAGGATGGGTGGCCTCCTGAAAACTTGTTGTCGGTGTCAAAAAACCTCACACTGTGGTGACTATGTGGGAACAATCGATGTGTAGGATTTTTGATTCCTTAAATATCAACTTTGATAAAAAAAAAAATTGAAAATTTTGATTGAACTGAAGTTCTTTATTTTAATTTTTGAAATATTGCTAAAAGCATTAATTAATTTGATATTATTGGAAAATTATTTTTTAATTACCTAATTAAACCATTATTTATTGATTTGCAAAATTAATAAAAAAAAATTAACTATCATTATTTATTGATTTAATAAATTAATGAAAAGTTTTAATTACCAATTAAACCATTATTTATTGATTTGCTTAATTAATAACAAATTTTAACTATCATTATTTATTGATTTAATAAATAGAAGTCTTAATTACTATTATTTGATTTGGTAAATTAATGGGAAGTCTTAATTACCATCAAACTCCAACACGTGGCGGAACGGTGGCCCTCGATTTATACCCGCTCATATTGAATCCCAGCCGTAGGTCATAAAACTTCCCTCCCTTGTTATATTAGATTGGCACTGATTTTTTGCTCCCAGATAAGAAGCAACACATGTCTATAATATTTTGAAATCCAACTACCAATAACTGCTTTTTTCTTAGACTTACCAATCTGCTCTCATCAAAATTTAAAGAGAAAATCTAAAATATTTGTTGAAAAAAACAGGAAGGCCTTGTTTGGCAGCCTGTATAAGGACACCCTATCCAAGAATAAGTGACGTGGCAACAATGTATAAGTTGTACTGCTGTTTGGTCCAACAAAAAAGTTAAAACCATATGCAACCCAATGAATAGCGTGAACATAAAAACGGTGATATAGAAATCCAAATGAAAAGGAGAGATACGGTAAAACACGCTTGGGAATCAAGATAGAGAAATAAAAGAACTTGTTTTTGCTCGTGAAAAAAAGTTTGGTCTTCTTCTTCCTCCATTCTCTCTAACTTCTTTTTCTATTTTCCTTCACAGTTCTTCTCTCTCTTTCTTTAATGGAGGAACCAAAACCTCTTCATCATTCTCTAACAAATTCCACATGAAATAACATTTGAAATCTTCGACCACCATTAACGACTAGACCCAAGCACCATTTTTACAAAGAATAAAAAACAATAAACATCTATTTGAATTTTGGAGTATTTGTTTTTGCTTATAGGGACTGTTGGAGGGCATTGGTTGCTAAAAATCGTTTGTTTTGAGTGTTTTCAATTAGTCTTCCTAACTTGAAGTCGTTATGCCTTAAGAAAGGTAATTTTACCATCAAGTTCAATTTTTCAGAGTTTTGTTATTTATTTTGTTTTTATCCCCCTTTTTTTTTTCTTTAAACAAAATAATAGGCATGGATTAACCAATCAAAGTGCGAACCAAACATTGGACAAGCTAAGTTTGTGACAGACAACACCTTTCAATCAAAGTAATTCATCTACAGATTTGTGTCACCTAAATAGCTTTAAGTAGTACAAATTAAGTTGCAACCAAACAGAGCCAAAATGATATTTCAAATGTGTTTATCTTCTATGTTGACTTATTAATAGAGTGATTTCCCATAAATCTTTTTTGTTTATTAGGGCTCAAATGATAATTATTGAATTTTTTTAGTAAATAAAAAAACTAAAGAAGGAATTGTTGACCAATATTCTAAAGGTAGCATCGGAAGTACAAATCTAAATAAATATGTTGCTAGCACATGATCTCCAATATAGTTGACAGGTGTTGTTTCTTTTGATTGATTGGGCTTGGAGCTCTTGGAGGAAATATCGTTAGGAGCTGAGCTAAAAATCCTAACAATATTCCTTCCAAGAGCTTTAAGAGGGAATATCGCTGGGAGCAAAAAATCTCACTTTTTTTACAAGTAACTAAGAAACAACACCTGTCAACTTTTTATCAGCAAGAGCTATGGTAAAAACACACTTTTTATTGATTGGGCATTTTTTGAGAGCACTTGTAAAAAGAATCACTTGTAAAGCTATTTTCGGGCGCACTTGTAAAAAAAACGCACCTGTAAAGCTATTTTCGAGAGCACTTGAAAAAAAAAAACGCAATTGTAAAAAATCTCACAAAGACAATTTTCGGGCGAAAATAACCCGAAAACCCAATTTTTGAGTGAAAATAACCCGAAAGGACAAGTAGCCCAAATTTGGAATAAATGTTTTCCGACTTTACCCTTTTATATCGTTTTGGTATGAATAATGATCGTTCATACTTCATATTAATGTATGAACAATGATTATTCATACCCAAAATAGGTGAACATACCTCATACACTATGTTGAAGTATAAACAGTGATTGTTCATACCCCAAATAGGTATGAACAATCAATGATATGAACAATGATTGTTCTTACCCCTATTGGGTGTTCTTACTGATTATACATTATGTTGAGGTATGAACAATGATTGTTCATATCCCAAATAGGTATAAACAGTGATTGTTTATAGCTCGTATTGATGTATGAACAGTGATTGATCGTACTCCAAATAGGTATGAACAATGATTAATGATTGTTCATACTCTAATATGTGTTCTCACTGATCATACATTATGTTAAGGTATGAACAATAATAATAATTGTTCATAACTCATGTCGATGTATAACAGTGATTGTTCATACCCAATAAAAATGATTGTTCATAGTTTATGTTGAGGTGTGAATAGTGATTGTTCAAACCCCAAATAGGTATGAACAAATACTCCAATAGGTGTTCTCACTAATCATATATTATGTTGAGGTCGTATAAACAAGGATTGTTCATAGCTTGTGTTGAGATATATGAACAATAATTATTCATATTACATACGCCGGGTCGTTTTGGTTGGGCTGTGCCATTTTTTTTTTTTTGACTCAGGAGTAAACTTGACTCTTTACCACCCGAGGGCATTTTTTTTATTTTGACTCAGGAGTAAACTTAACTCTTTACCACCCGAGGGCATTTTTTTTATTTTGACTCAGGAGTAAACTTAACTCTTTACCACCCGAGGGCATTTTTTATTTTACAGGGTATACTTATCCTAAAATCTACCCAGTACTCCTTGTGAGTGATTAAAAAAAAATAGTTTTGAGAGTGAGTTTTTAGTCTGTTTTGCCCTTGAGAGTTACTCTTTGTTTTTTTTTTTTTTGGTTTTTTTTCCCATTGTCTCATAGAAATTCATTTTCCAATTTAGTCCCTACAAGTATCTACATTTTGTGTCACCAAACTGTAGAAGATTTGAATGATTTCGGCAAGTATTTGCATTTAGTCCCTACAAGCATAGTATAAAATCCAGATATATCCCGATATTTGGGGATATCTATCCAGATTTCAGAGAAAGATATATAAATATCACGATATATTTAGAGATATATACGACTGCAAATATCGGTGATATTTCAATGATATTTGGAGATATTTGGTGATATTTTGTGTATATAACAATTTTATTTAATATTTACCATTATATTTCAAATAAATATAAATAATGTATCATGATATACCAAGAAATATATACAATATCCATGATATTTATTGATATTTTGGATATATCTACGATATTTGCATGTGAAACAATGTCAAATATCTCAAAAGAAGAATATATCCACGATACATATCTATAAATTAAATATCGATAAATACCCATATTCTGATATTTTGTACTATGCCTACAAGTATCTCAAATGCAATTTTAAGTGTTTGAGATTTGAATGATTTCGGCACATAACTGAAGTTGTGAGGGAATGGGCGGGGGTGTAGTCGTCGTGACGTAGTGTAGACTGTAGACCTTTGGAAGTCGGTTACATATGCAGTGGTTTGGTGTGGTTGCAACTTGCAACTTGGAAGAACCATAACAGCTCATCACTAGATCATAGGAGAGCAGATTTTCAGTTTTGGTTGTGTACAGGCTGGGTACAGCTTGCTTAGTGAGGGATTATTAATCTTTCACTGTTGCTCGTCCATATTAGTATTATATGTAGTTCACATTTCCAAGAAAGATGAGTTTTATTTGGAATGTTTTTTCCGTTTATATATGCATTTTATTGGTCCTAGCTAGGTTTCTAAACTTGACAAAGAAAAATCTTCCACCTATCGCTAATAATGCCCTATAAAAGGTTGTACATTTTACTAACATATGGTGAAAAAGAAAAGTACCAGTAGCTGTATTATTCGATGGCTTCCATCGCCTTGTTGGTAGTATTATTTCTTTGTTTGAGCTACTATGGAGTAGGAGGCAGGATGCTAGCAGAAGAAGATGATCTAGAATTAGAAGAGCAACTAAAGATTCTCAACAAACCACCCAGGAAAACCATTGAGACTAAATATGGTGATATATTTGACTGCGTGGACATTGAAAGGCAGCCTGCATTTGATAATCCTCTACTTAATAATCACAAGATTCGGATGAGACCCACTTCTTCTCCAAAAGTAATGATTCATGGAACCACATCAGCACATGGGCAGTCAAGGACCATGTTAAAAGGTATAGGAGCATGTCCCCAGGGAACAGTACCCATCCGAAGGACTCGAAGAGAAGATCTCGTCAGAGCTAAATCTTTCTTAAGGTCGCACCGTGCTGCTTATGAACCACATATTCCAGGTCAATTTCGCGCTCTTCTTCGATTAGGTAGGACAGAGATGGCAATAAAACACTTTGGAGCGGGAGGGCATATCAATGTACAAAATCCACCAGTAGGTCCTGAGCAATACAGTGCGGCGTTAATATGGGTTGAAAGTAGTCCCGAGCCAGACCTGAATGCTATACATGCGGGTTGGCAGGTATCTTATGAGTTATATAATGATTCTCGCACACGATTGTTTACATATTGGGAGGGGAATGGACCAAACAACAAAGGATGTTACCACCATCTATGCCCAGGATTTGTCCAAATTGACAAAGCCCACCCCATTGGGCAAGTTATAGAACCGATCTCCAAATACGGTGGAGATCAACAAGAATTAAAACTTGCTATCTATCAAGATCCGGATACCAAAGATTGGTGGCTATTAAACACAGGGCTAAACATACATTATGGTTATTGGCCAAAGGCTTTGTTCCCTAGTCTAGAAGGAGGAGCTGTTCAGGTTGCCTGGGGAGGACTAGTAAAGGCCGGAGAAAATAAAACGAACCCACCTATGGGGAGTGGGCACTTTGATGGTAACTTTGGGCATACATGTTACTTTAAAGAATGTCAAGTTTTCGATGAAGAAGGGACTCCACATGATGCTGACATTTCTTTCACAGTAAAGCTTGCTGATAACTCAGAATGCTACGACGTTAACAGTAATTATATCACAGAAGAAAATGGATATAGTTTCTTCTTTGGAGGGGCAGGAGGACATTGTGGGGAATAAATATGATAGAACCCCTCAGTTATTGTGCCAATTAGCCAATGTAAGTTTCGTATCTATTTTTAACTTAGTTAAAAGGCTGTGCCAGAAACATGTTTGCTACGCCTAAAAGGTAAGCCATTTCTTTTTTGGTAAAAAGATTGTACGTTATGGTGTTTCCAAAAGAAAATAAAGAAGATGGTTGCACGTACTCTCTGCTAGTGACCACAAGTTGAGTGGTTCTTTCATATATGTTGTAGTAGCATTTTCATTTTCGGTGATATTGTGTCCATGCTTCAGCTCTCAATCAAAAAGAGTTTCCGTGGAATGTACGTATATCACACCAATATTAGTATACTTTCATTTCAATTAACTATGATTGCATACTTGTTAGTTGTTACACTGGTATATATGTCATAACTCGCCATTTCAGTCAGAAAAGAGAATATCTGTAACACTTACAATTGAGTCAGTAGGCGATGTTTGTCCTGGCCACACAAATGCTTAAATGGTATTCATTTCACTTGCAAAGAACATTTTTCCCAGAGGGCCCTGAAATAAGTTGCGGTTGAGGCCTGATTGTATAATGTGCATCATCTGTCGACCAGGGTAACAGGTTTCAAACTTCGATCAGTCTAGTCATTTCCTGTCGATGTGTAGCAATCTAAGTTTTAAAACATATCAACATTGTATATAGTAACCATAGGCTCCCTCCGAGGCTTTTGGTATCGATTGTTCTCGAATTTAGCTTTGGTGATAAGAGAATACAAGTAGTCAGCCTCGGCAGAACTACTGTAAGGCAAGCTCAAAATACTACACAAAGCAAGAAATCAAATGTTATAGGTGATATTGTAAGATGAACCATCTCAAGTGTTGCAAAAGAAAGCAATATAATTCGTCCAATATAATTCGTTGAGAAGGCGTGACATAATGAATACAGTTTCTTGGGCACTGGCCAACAGCAAGCTGAACTTGGTAGTCATCGCCATGTCCTGCTTGAAGCCTTGAATACATTTTCATTTTGAAATGTAAATTTAGACAGGGTACTAAAATTTTATCCTAGGAGAACCAATTCTAAAACAAGGAATTTATGAACATGATGATTTATAGCATCTCTCCAGGAGAATAGGCTAGAAGAATAAAGTGACCTTCAGCTCCTTTGGTAAAGGTGTTACTGGCACAAATTCTGTCAGCTTTTAGGAAGGCATCCTCAGATGTCAATTGCCATTAAAAGTTTTAATTAAATTAGTTAAGTTGATTAGAAACAGTAAATGTGGTAGCAGTTACAGTTCATGGGAGATCTGAGACTATCTTATCAAAAAATTATTTCATCTTAGGAGAACAAATTTCTAAAACAGTTGACAAGAGTTATATGGACATGGTGATTTACAGAAAATTTCCAGGAGAATAAGGCTGGCAGGAAGAATAAATTGACTCTCCTTTGTTAAATCATGCCATTGACACAAACTCTGCCAGCTTTAAGAAGGCGAATGCGGGAGACGGGTAGCACTTGTTGCTCACGAAAGATTTGAGACTATCTTATCAATAAAATACATAGAAACGTAAAAGAAATAATAAGCTCACCTTGAGAAATTGCGCATGTAGTACCAGTTGATGAGAATGAGAAGGCATGAGGTGCTCTTTGTACACATGAATATGGACGATACCCTACAAAAGTATTTAAAATAATTAATTATCAGTATTTTGATTATTAGCAAACTCCAGAAGCGCATTCTAGGTAATCGTTGAGGACATCTGGATGAAAGGATAGACACTTCTTGACTGAAACATATATGGCATTAGTCCTTTTCACTTGGGGGGTAGGGGGTGTTGCCTCCTAAGAAGCTTTAGACATGAAAAAAATCATTTCATATAGCCAATTAGAAACTCTATAATGGTCAGTTACTCCAATGGGAATCGATCTCTTGAAAGTAAATAATAAGGCATACGCCTATCCATATTTGGCCAGATGCAAGTCCAAGCTCACTTTCCATGCCTCATAAAGTAAATGGATCTTAATTTCCAAGGATGCGTTGCTTCTATCTAACATATCTAATAGCAACATCATTATCTCGTGATGCTACAATAAATAGTACCTTTTCCAATGCAAAGAGTCTCATTAACAAAGAGATCAACCGCTTCACATTCAGGTTCATCAAAAGGATCGAAACATTCCCTGAAAATGCCTCCTTCAATATAGGTGAATTACAATTACATCATAATGAAAATGACTGAAGTTACAGAAATTTGATACATGGTCAGCTAACTAGGAGCTGAGTAGTTAGGCCTACACCAAGAAGGCAAATATGACACAATAAATCATCAAACACTTAATAGAGTAGATGAATTACCTCTCAGAAGTTTGGAATTGGCTGTTCATGGACAACATCTATATGCATAATGAACAAACAATGATTCGGTATTTCAATATGCATTTTAAGCTGAAAATTGGCACTTGTTCTGTTAGAAATTGCATTGTCACAGTGACTGCCTAGTATAATGTCGATTTTCACCAGTATGTCGATATGGTAAAAAGGAGCCATACATTAGATCATGTTTTTTTCCCCTAGTACAGAGAATTACCTCATATGCCTTAATCACTCGACGAATCATAACATCTGAATCACCAGCATCTTTTCGAACATCAGGATTCAATATATGCATATATTAAACCATATAGAAAGTTTAATATATGCATGTATTAAACTTTCTAACAAAATATCAGAACAAAAAAGGGTTTGCAGTACTCTTGATCGAAAAGCGGCTTTAAGCTCAGTGAAGGAGCAGTTCCTAGTGACACCAAGAACATCATAAGCTTGAGACACTGAAAGCATGTCATCTTTTTGATTACTCTTCCTGCAATTCACCCTGAATGAAGTTGACGAGGGAGAAGGTCAGAAGGAACGCAAATGGGATTACAGGTTCTGTTTAGAAGCCTTGGAAATGGGCAGTTGGAGGGAAAAGAAGAGCTGTTATAATTAAAAACAGTTTTTGAGAAGGGAGTGACACATGTTGTTGCATTGGAGAGGAACAAGGAACTCATGACTATAAATTTATACTGCGTTCATTTGTATAATTGTATTAAAACATGACCACAACACAAGAAAACAGATGAGGAACAATTGTATGGTAAGTTTGGAACACTCTGTAGTTCATGTCATTCTCAACACATGGGGTCTTTGGACTAGTTGTATGGTAAGTTCGGAAAATAATTTTGCGATTTCAGATTGTTTCAATCATTTGTTTTGTTTTCTTCCTACGATGATTAGAATTAGTGAAACAATTGCATATATTTGGACAGTCTTATGACACCATTCTTTTCCAAAAGACACTTTTCATTCCACCAAAACTGATACATCAAGTACTCTAGCACTAGCAGACAATAATTGTCAAGGATGATTGAGAAAAGAAGCCAAGTGTTTAAACACTACTGCATTTTCACAATCAGGATCAAAGATATGAAATGCATGGTTCTCTCCATCCACTTCAAACAACTCCACCTCCCCTTTCCACCCACTCTTCCTCAATTCATCACAGTATAGCCTACCTCTATCCCTCAATATATCATTTGCAGCAACCGAAACTAGCACCCTGGTGCACCCGAGTCCAGCTAAGCTCGGCGCATTTGGCCCCATTGGGTTATTTTTCGGATCATCAATACCATAAGGGGATACAAACAACCCATTCCTATCCAAAAAATCTTTCTGATCAAGATCAGGTTTAGAATCCTCTGACCCTATTCTACAGGATCCCCAGAAGTAAGGATGGCCCAAGAATGCACAAAAAATTATTGAACCATGGATTAGTCCATATTCACCCGCAGGCATAGCAATATTATGAACTATGTTGGCACCTGCAACATTACTCAAAGGATCAAAAAGTCTGCTAAAACTCATGCAAGATTGGTGAACCTAAAAGAGTAAAAAACAACAAACTGGTACTCATTTAGTATATTTTCTTAAAGTTCAAACATTAGCTATGCGGAAACAACTTTACTAACATCTTGTAAACTACATCTACTTTCGCCTCTTCATTCGGCAGCTGCGGGCAACTAGAACACCATATGGAGGACCATTCATGACAAGTTGACATCGCCCATTTAACCAATACGAAAAATGTGTCACACCAACCGTGGCTCTCACTCTAAATGTCCCTTTAATGTTATACCTGACTCTGTTGCTCTGTACTTGCTTTCTCAGTTCCATAGAGTGATTGAAAGGTAGATAAACCTCACTTGTTATCATATGAACCGAGCCCAACCTCGCTTCTCCACGCCTCAGGGCGAAGGATTGAAGAGCTTGAGTGGCAATAAGCCTATCAAGGAAATAGAGCTCTATGTCCAAGTAGTCAAATCTTACGTCCATCTTGCGGTTTGGGTTTGAAAAGTTCGCAATAAAAGTGAAGTCCCCATTCATATATTCCGCCGAGTCTAGGTAGATGCTGTTGAGACTTGCGGAAGTTAATATGAATAACGGGTATTTTGGTTTAACGACTAAGAAGATGATGAGTATTGTAATACCAGCAAGGATGAGAAGAACACTAAAGATTACACAACAGAATGCACCGCACCATATGATTGGATTAGTCTGCTTAGGTGGAGGGAGTAGCGTTGGCTTCCGTAGTTTTCTAGGAGTAAGATTTGGTGCAGGAAACTGTTGATTTGTCGCATGTTTTGATATGATCGTTTGGCTAGATGGAGAGACTATGTTTTGCCTTTGGGGTGGAGGGGGAAGCGTCAACATCTTAGGAGAAGTTTGTCAAGAAACCTTTGGAATTAAGTAAGTAATGTGGGAGAGTTGTGAATGAAATGGATGCTTTTGAGTTTTGAACTACCAACGAAAAGAGTAAAGAGAAAAGAAAGCTTTATTAGTGGGGTGGATAATGGGGACAATGTTTGTTTAGAGATTGACAAAAGATTAAAGAAGTTGGACTGCTTTTGAAGTTGCTTTACTTTCTTACCATCTACCAGTGTGTTGTATTCTCTGGATTATCTACAGTTATGCAATAATGAATACCATAGCCAAAGGCACCAAGCTTATCTGGACTGGGAGTAGCTGGAAAATACATATTGAAGCATAATACAAGTAAGCTGTACTTGATCAATGAAGCTGAAATGTGAGTTCTAGTCTTGTACATGTAGTTTACAAGGTTATACTAATGTTGTTCCACTTGGTGGCTGGTGTCATGGTGTGTGTTTATATCATGACATAATAAGGTGTGGTGATTTATTTGTTTTAAATTTCCTAGAAAATTGCAAATCAAGAACGTAAACTCATTTCAAAATGCCAAAAAGGTTTACTGTCACCTGAATACGTGATAACGCAAGTAGGAATGCAATTGCACATTACCTGCACTATCACCACCCGAGAAGAGTCGATCAAAGTCACCATACTTAGTCAACCATGGCTCGTCAAACCCAGACCCTCTACTGGAGTGAGACGCAACCCATTGCAGAGCATCCCAACAATCATCATAAGCAGTTGGAAGAGGGAACTCAGGAGCTTTTCTGTACTCAACTGACACAGCAACAACCTTAGCATTTTCAACCAACTATCTTTGATGAGTTAATGAGAAAGCTGACTCAATACAAAATCCCCCGCCATGAAAATAAACAAGTATCGGTAGCTTTTGATCATTTAACAAGTTTGTAAATTTGCAGTTAGACCAGAGGTTGATGAGATGGTTATATCTTCAGATGAAACACCAGTTTTTGGATATTCAAGAGATAGAGGGACTATTTCTGGTTTTATTAGACGTTCTACTCGACCATCTTTGTAGGTAGGAATAATGGGCAGAAGCTCAAAAGCGATCTCATGGCTTTGTGAATCCATGGAAGAGGAGAAGGAAGTCATTGGAGCTTTCTAAACTGGAGACTATTTCCAGGTTTTATTTGTTGCTGTGTTTCAAGCGGATAATATCGTAGAAATGTAGCATTTCTCGAAAAGATTAGGCTACAGGTTGCCTTATTTTGACTAGTCGTATTTCATAATGTACAATAAAATAAGTTTGATGCTGTCTATTTTGGCTGTGATGGGGACTTGGGTAAATTGTTCCTGACAAAACGAAAAGCATGATCAACAAAGTAATCATACTAGAAAATTATTCCTGGAATGTTTCTTACCCGAGTACTTTTGAAACTTATTACTCTTCCGCGGGTTCTTTCATAGGTGAGGCTCCAAAGATGATCTTCTTCACCCAGATTACTAGGTAACAACTGTTGTTCGAACTAAATTAACTGAATTATATCAACACCACCAGAGACAGACCAAGTTAGTCAACACGTTTAGCTTCATTTGAAATGAGTTGCTAATACAAAAAGAAGTAAGATACTAAGATGTCATAACGATGGAAAGCAATTTAGCTAGTATAATAAAGAAATAGGATATTCTAAACAATATACAGGGGATGCGAGTCCAAGGATCTCAAAAACCAAACTCAGCACAAACCACTGTTGCATCAACAACCGCTGCTGGGTCACTGTTTTGCAGTGATACATCCGCATTACATGAAACCACAAAGCACGTGAACAGGAATGATATAAAACTACTAGTTTAGTACAACAGTGATGGCAATGACAAAGAAACCGTTGAAAGATATTCCTCACTGTACAATCTTCATCGTCCACCAGTTTAGTTAGCAATCACAGGTCAATGGCAGATATCTATAATCGAAAAGTGCGCTGATTAGGCTTGGTTAGTGCCCTGGAAAAATAATTGCAAATCTCTGGTATCATGCGCTGAATTAACTGAGAGAATCTGCAAAAATTAAGCAGAAGACAATTTAACAAATGATAACTGACAACATTGGAAATTTAAACCATACTTCTTTCCCAAATATTACACGAATCAAAAAGACTTGTCTCTTACTGCTGCTCTGAAATCTATACGTAAACGCACCCGGAAAATTTGAAGATCTTGTCCAATGAAACCATGTATATCCTCAAGATTGATGTTGTAACAAACTTTTTACACGACCGAATCAGTTGTGGTACTGCTGCTTATGATTTTACAAATGATAGTACAATTCTCATCTATCAGTAATATTTGTTCTCATTATTGTACATTCAGCAAAGTCTTCCACATTTTTCTATATGTTTCGTTTTGTTGGGAAGGAGGGGGGGGGGGGAGAATGTCACATATATATTCATATAATATAAACTTATATCCAGTGGACGGTGGGTCGTCAAACAAACTGAGAAGCAATGCATAAAAAAGCTGCTTTCTTTGAGTCGAAATGGATAGTTGATTGATATAATTAAATATCAAAAAAAAAGTAAGCATGCATAAGAGTATTAATCTCAGTCAGCATACTACCCTTTTATCCTTAAATCCTGCTAAAGTTCCTAAATAGACCTCAAATAGGAGAAATGAACATACCCTGGCCTATCACTGAGTTTATCGAACTGCTCCAAAATAAAGAGTATGCAGGTATGCCTTAATGACATCGCATGGAAGGCCTCCGAGAGTTCATACATGCTGGAAACATTGTCCAATGATATATCCTGGACAGCATAATTGTCATAAGAATGCTATACCCATCTTTGACATTAGAGAGAAATATGTATCAAGCTGAATTTATTTGCTCACCTGTGCAATGGCATACTCACATAGACGCTTGAGTCCCTCCAAAAGATACTGATCTGCAGCCCTGAGAAGATCCTGTGCAATGTCTAATGTGACATTCACAGATCCTGTGTATATGAATCTGTATAAAAAATAACAGAAAGATAAGTAACCAAAAAGAATTTATAATCCTTACTGACTGAAATTATCAAGACACAAAATAAAGAGATCCCAAACCTCATCATCAACTCGAACACCTCCCATCTTATATTTGGAATTTCTATGTCCCTTGCATCCTTTTCCTGCAAAATCATGTTAATTTATATATATCAATGTCACATTTACAATACCTACACTTGTATAGGTAAGCTGTGACGCTAGTAGAACCATTTCTGAGGAAATTATATTTGTTTAAATGTTTCATGCACTTATGTGAAGCAATAGATGCATATGTACACAAATTTACAGCATACACATTCGCTAACTAAAGACACGCATGCCATAAAGTAAAGATGTATAATGCCTTATGTAAGACAAGCAGGAATGCAGATGTAGGTGTGTGCATCCAAAAAATTAAAGAAAACATCAGATAGCCAATGTATAACTTACTAACCCTGTATCCTCCATCAAACATTGCCCTGAATGTATCAGAAGAAGCTAGGAGGGCAATCCTGTGGGCATAAAACCGTCTACCTGAAAAAACAGAAAACATCAAAAGAAAAAATTACTTTGACATGGACCACAAAATAGTGAAAATACACAGAAGACTGCAATGTTATGCACCCAGATCAACTTTTCTACCTTCAACAAGAAACGTCACATCAGAAAGTGTAGCATTATTTACATATTGCTCGCCCAAATAAACCTGCAACAAAGAGGCACCAAATTATCAAGCCAAAGGCAATAATGCAGCTAGAAAATAAGTTTTTAATCCCCCACCCCCAAAAAAGAACATCTCTTCTGCATATGTACTCTCATCAAAGTTGCAATTTGCAAACTTTTTTATGTAGTTTTTTTTTTGCATATAATGAGTTACAAAATTTATTAATACCAAGAAATGAAGTACAATCGAGCACAGAATAATGTGATCCATAGGTGTAACCGAAAGAAGTCCAGAATTAGCAATTATATTAAAGATCAAAATCAATAATACCCTTGCTGAAGCAACTGGACTTGCTTAGTAAAGCTGAGCTGAAGCATTGATGAGGCAACCAAAATTAAAACAAGTTTGAGGGCAGCATACCTGTGGTGTTGGAGAAGGAGGAGCTGCATCCATAGGTGAGAGTGTGGAAGCTTTATTAGCCAGCTTGTACAAGGCCACTGAACCATCTTGTTGCTGCTTTGCGCTTGCAGAGCCAAGAAGACCCAAAAGCAACTCTAATCCTGCACGGACATAACATGATTGGAGATGTGTAGAAAGTTTAAAAACACATTCATACGAAGAGCTAAAAAGTTACAACTACGAAATAATGTACAGGGTGACTTAAAAGAGAATTACCATTGTTATCAATAAATATTGTTCTTTGGTCATCAGGGGAACAAAGATGAGCAAGAGCTAATGCAACTCGCCGTTGAGCAATCTTTTCCGCGACACGCATCAAATATAACAGATGATTCAGTACCTACCAGGGCAAAGCATAGAAACAATAACTTAGTTTTGCAAAACATTCACGACATGAAACGAAAATTATGGAAGGGAAATGTGATTGCTGTGTTGCATGGGTACGGGTACGAGTGTCGGATTTGGACACTAGTACGGCAATTTGGACTCGGCAAGTTTGAAAATCCAAACGGGGACATGGCTGCTATTTATTCCATATTAAATTATTAAGTTTGAATTACTTATTTCCAATATAAGATTCTATCGTTTTTTGGGTCTTAATAGGCCTGGTAGGGATTTGGAAAGTTACTTACAACACATTTGGGCTTTGATCCATAAGCCCAATGAAACTAAAAATAACAGAAAGTAAATGGAAAGGGCCTTAGAGCTTGGTGGACCTTCCAGCCCAAAGAAACCCTGATTAAACACGTCCAATAGGTCCATGCCCACTCTCTCTCTCTCTCTCCCCGACTGTCTCCTTCCTTATAACCCTATATATCTGGTTCATCTCCCCCCCCTTTTTTTTCTCTCTCTTAAAAAATTTAACCAGCTTCGAGTAAAAACTACTGAAATCAAAACATTCTCCCACCCCCCTCTCTCTCTCTGTTTCTTTAGCTTTCTTTCTCTGAAAATCTTTTTTTTTAGTTTAATCACTCCGATCCCGAATCTGTGTCGTACCAGTGTCCGACTCCGTGTCGACACGACACAGGACACGCTGACCATTTAGCCGTACCCATGCAACACAGTGTGATTGCAATGATGAATGAGAATAAAAAATTATGACAATGATGTTTAGCAAATAAACTCATCTCAAATTAAAAAGCACAACAAAGAAGATAAAACTCACTCTTCCGTGAATCTTCTCCTCTAGTCTCTTCAATGTCTTCGCCACACATTCTTTTGTTGCCTGTAACCATTTTGATAACAACACTTCATAAACCTTACACTCATAAAACGGCTGAAGTTGAATAAAATATACAAATAAGCATACTTGAACAATAAATTCTCCATCTTGCAGCTTCTGAACACCTCCCACCTTAATAAAGTCGGAAACATTGTCCTGTCGAGCGAGGAGGGAGGTAAACAAATCATATTCTTCATAATTAGGTGTTACAAAATGACTCAAATCATTGACAAACTGATACTTAACCATACCTCATTGTCTGCAAGACCAAAAAGAGCAAATGCCGCATTATGCTGTAGAGACCCATTTTTTGAGTCGAGAAGTTTCAGCAATGGTGCTAAACCTCCAATGTGAACGATGCCAGCTTGGTTGTGCGTATCCTGGAGTAGAACAGGGAATATGTTAAACCAAATTAATATATCAACTGCTGCTGTCATTTACTTTCAAACGGATAAGCAATATCCCACGATAAACATTCCAGATGCGGCTAGAATGCCAGATGTGCTACTAATGGTAAATAACAAAGAAAGCAGAGTTATTTCACACAATAGCACACCTGATGTATTGGATGCAACAAAGAGGAGTGCAGCAAGTTTACACTACTTACTTATCCTGCTTTTTTTTTTTTTAAAAAAAAAACCTTTCTTATACTATCAACAGGAACATAGAGATGCATAGAAAATAAAAAAGATAAAAAGCTACGCATATATCAACTAGCCCCAAGGGGGGGAAAAGAACCATGAAATTCGAGGAAAAGTGAGCAACAAGCCTAATTCATAGTCCATTTGCATTTGTTTGGGAGATTATGCACAAGACCCAGAGTAAACAACATCTGCTACATGCACAGAACCTAGAGTATCATGACCTGCCAGAAGGCACCACACTCCTTGCAAGAAAAACCACAAAAGAAAGGAAGAAGAATAATTTAACAAATGAATGACATCGGGCAACAGGATTAACTACTACCTAATAAATAACATGCATTTCATAGCGTCAAGAGACTACATCATAGAACACACAAATTCCAAATAAAACCATAGTAATTGATACAAAAGAAACAAACAAAACGCAAAATTTTGGAAGACAAAAACCCACCAATCATTACAAGACATTGGCTATTATGGTTGCAAGTAGCAACATTCCAGGGAACAGATACAACTTGGTTAAATAACAACAAGGTTAGCCTAATAAGTACCTGTGCCAATCTCCCCAATGCAAAGGCTGACATTTCCCTAAGTTGCGTATCTGGAGATTGAAGCATCTCAATAAGAGGGCGGACAGCTCCTCTCTGGACAATGTGCACCTGTACCAATCAAGTTATTAAAAAAAAAAAAATATGCATCGAGAAACTTCTCTACAGCCCTATGCTCCTGTCCTATCTCATCCCCCACTAGCAGGTTTTTCCCGACAAAATAAAGAGAACAGTGGTAGTGGAGCTGGATGTTTATTCTTATTGGGGCACAAAAGCCAAAACCCACACTTCTACTCACAATAATACTAGTAAAATTAAAAATAACTGCTATTGTTCTTAAAGTATGCAGAATAACCTTGCAATCTGAATCTGTAGCAGCAAACTGCCCAAGTAACAAAGCTGCCTCCCTTTGGCTCTCCGAACAGCAGGAACTGTAACAAAACACATCCAATGAAAACTTTGCGTTCTCCTAAACTAATATAAGAACATATATAATAAGGATGGCAAGGCCTGCAATCAAGTAGTACCTTAGTAATCCAATTACAGGTTGTAAAGCTCCAGCTACTAGAACATCCTTCTTTATGTTTGGGGAAGAGTGGACCAAATTCCCAATCACACCAACCTGACATGCACAAAAGCCTTCTCATGATACACTATAAAATTACAAATTCTCATTCCACAAATATACAGAAATTAATAATCAAAAACCATGCTTTTGAACTTTATAAATCCCAGTCTGACAAACTTACCGCCTCATAATGTATAGCAGCATCCTCGGATCGAAGCATTAAAATTAGTGTAGGAAGAGCATTGCATTCCACAATCTGCACAATTATTATATATTTATGTCAACACTCAAAAAAGGGAGGTTCAACTATAGGACTTTCAAGCAAAGGATAGACACCAACCTGATTTTTGTTTTCATCATTTTTAAAGGCCAAGGTTCTCAGAGCCCCAGCAGCTGCTCTCTGAACCTTTGTATCAGCAAACTCAAGCAATTCAACAAGGGGAGGTATTCCCCCTTCAACCCTGAGAAACCAGCCAAATTACAACAAGAAGAAATGGTGCTAGATATGTAACTACTAAAGAGATATGCAAGCTAGCAAACCTGACACGTGTTTTAATACTGCTATTCTCATGTGCAAGGTTAGTGATTGCATCCGCCGCTCGGCGAATAACACTATTCACTGCTCGAGAAATAGATCCTTCTTTGTGCCTATTTAACAGGTCCACTAG
This sequence comes from Coptis chinensis, assembly GCF_015680905.1. Taxonomy (NCBI): domain Eukaryota; kingdom Viridiplantae; phylum Streptophyta; class Magnoliopsida; order Ranunculales; family Ranunculaceae; genus Coptis; species Coptis chinensis. Next base: position 86,133,536 of record NC_141460.1, read on the forward strand.
ATAAGGCAATGCTCCCGCATCAACAATGAGTTGTTGATGCTCTGGCTGTTCACGTAAAAGACAATAAATATACCTCAATTAGAACAGTAGACGCAAGTAACATAAATTGTGTATTATGGTGTGTCATTCATTTCTATCATCCTTTGAAAGATTCAGCTTTCTAATAATACTAGAAAAACAATCAAACCATATCCAAAAATATATCAGATCCACTCGTGAGGATGATTGCATTTTGTTTAACATATAAATTAAAAATTGCACCAAACAAAAAAGTTAATAATACCTTAACAGCAAGTAGCCCAAGTGCAAAAGCACTCCCTTTCTCAACCTCATGTTCAAAAGCTTTGAAATCCCCATCACCAACAGTTACTCAAACCCGGTGGCGCTTGTAAATGTTTCACCAAAGCCGGTACCGCCCCACCATCCACAATCACATTCACCACATCCTCTACACACAAGAAACAAAATTTCACATCAGTTTAATAAAATCAAATCAAATTTTAAAAAAAAATATATAAACAATACCGTTTTTAGCCAGTTCAGCAAGCACGTGAGTAGCACGTTTAGAAGAAGATCGATCTGCTTCTTTCCATGAAAAACAAGTATTAAGAATCCCGACTTGTAAATTAACTTCATTTAATAAAGCTTTCTTTGCATCAGGTGAGGAAAGGGAATTTTTTTCTCTATCTTCTTCTTCTTCTTCTTCATCTTCTTCTTCTTCTTCTAATTCTAATTCAGTTAATTCTAATTTACGTTTTTGCCCTTTTCTCTCCGCTCTTATTATTTGTTCTTCTTCCATTTTTTTAAAGTGAAATTAGGAAGGGATTTGTTTTTGATGGGAGTGTTGAGGGAGAAGGGTAGTTTCGGGACTAAAGTTTTTTTCTTTTTTCTTTTTTCTTCTTTTTTTATTTGATTTATTTATAGATGTTAAAAATTTTATTTCGCGCCTTTAATCCGTTAAAACTTGAACACGTTAATTCTCGCGCCAACAAATATTGAAGACAGAATTAATTAATGTTTGACCGAGTTATTTTGACTTAGCACTACTTAATTATAATCGTGTCAAGCTCAAATATAGGGGCACGGGAAGTTGTGTATGTCAGTCACGACTCACGGAATGGGATTGTGTTTCTGAATTAGGTTAGTTTAGTGGTGATTGAGGAAGAGTGGGGTTAGCATTTCGGTTACGAAAATAGAGTGCCTGCCTAATTGCAAACGAACATGAGGACTAGGGACTGGAAATGGTACGGGTTTGGATCGGAAAAAATATTCGATATATATTCGGATCAGATTATAGTCACAAGTATTGAAACCATATCCGATAAAATAGATTCGGATATGGTCGGACTCGGATTGAAACCCGTACCATTTCCAACCCTAGTTTGAACTTTGGAGTACACATAAATAACAAAAATATGTATACAAACTCATGATCGTTAGTGCATTTATGAGTTTTAGATTATGCTAAATTTTAGTATACGATATTTCAACCACTTGAAATATTTTACTAAAAAATATTCCTAAATAAACTTCTATACGTATTATTCTAAATGTTCTAGCTTGTTCTAGCATCCAAATAACGATCACAATAAGAGAATAAGAAAATAATGAGATTCAAGAATTTGACAATCAAGAAGAAAATGAAGAACGATCAAATAAATGAAAAGTATGATATGTTGAAGATAATATGATAATTAAATTGATATTGATTAATTGAATTTTATAAAAGAACTAGGTCACCGACATTGTTCTCTTTATATAAATTAGCCAAACTTTTTTCGGTGAAGAAATTAGCCAAATTTAGTAACCAAAAACTCTTGACTTCTAATTATAATTAAATTTACAATATAAAATACTACTAATTCCAAAACCTAATCAATATCTTATTATTAAAACTCTCATAAATGATATTTTTTCTAGTTCTATTAAAATTTTACATTATCAATTTCTATTAAAATGGAAATTTTTATCTTTATTGAAAAAATAAATTCTAACACTTCTAATTAAAGTAATTTTCCTATTATAATGGGAATTCATTTTTTATTAAAAAAGAAAAATCTAACACTTCTAATTAAAATGGGATTTTAAGGCTTGATTAAAACAATATCAAAATGGGTTAGTGTGAAAAAAATAATAATCACAATTTGTTAGAAAATTTATATATATATAGTTATAATTGTTGAAAAAAAAAAAAAAAAAACAATGCTATGCACGACCTACTTTCCAATTAATAATATTTATAATTTTTGAAACTATAACGTTACCTATTTGAGACTCATTATCGTAGTTGTGTGTTTTGGACGCTTGCTAAATCAAGGGTTGGTACTTTGCCGCAATTGGAAAAGAGTAGGGCGTACAAGACTTGGCTAAGGTTAGTGTACAAGGCTTTGCTTTGATGGATGCGAACTACTTTATTCATCCCCAATGCTCAAAGTTGTCAAACCCACTGACATGAAAATTGTTGTGTGGACTGTGGAGGGGGCAGGGGGTGTGCCTATAATATTTTAAAAAGTTGGTGCTCAAGCGGTCATGCCCAATAAGTGGTTAAATAAGGGAAATATTGGATGGGGTAAGAAGTCACACTGAGGACAACACTCTGCTGCTCATGCAGAATTTATAGAGACATCCATTCATAGAGGAAGTGTCAACAAAGGCTGTGACTCATGTGCAATAAAACAATATTAATTGATCTTCAAGTGGAGCAAATTATAGCAGTAGTTCATTGTGACCACGACAAGTCTAGCATTAGTTCTTGCCGTCGTGCCTAATGATTGACTATCTTTTGAATATTCCATTGTTAGATGTGTTTGCAAATCGAAATATAAATAGGAGCCTACCACACAACATTTCATCCAAGTTTTTTCGGTTTCTGTATGCACAAAAAGTAGACAATATAAACATTATATTCCATGGTATGATAGGTCAACAAACAATCTTACACAATAATCCAGCCCACAAATGTAATGATGAAAGTAACAGCTCCATTTTTAAAAATTACCTAACTTCCACCTAATACACTCAAAACTAACTACCTTTCTTCTGGTTGGTTAGCAGTTATTTTTTCCCGCGTTTACTCATTCCTTCCTTGTTCTCAACTCCATCTCTCTGATTCATTTCTTTTCCCCTTCCTCAAAACCACCCCCTCTCTCTCTCTCTCTGTCTTCTTCAACCATGGAGTTTCTTTGTCTTCTTTTCTCCCTATACTTGTCTATGATCATCACTGTATACTCTCAACCTACACCACCTAGAGGTACTAAATAACTTACCTTTACAACTTTAATGACTGTCCATCTACTTATCTGTTTCTTTATGTATAACAGGCCTTTCGATCGATTGCGGTGCGACAGTTTCGTCAACGTTTGAAGGATTCCAATGGGTACCCGATGCAGATTACGTCATTGCTGGCACACCTAAAGCTATAAATATGCCAGACCTTATTCCTACTCTGTCCACGGTTCGATCTTTCCCTTTAAGTGATAAACCACATAAGTTTTGTTATGTTGTTCCTGTTTTTCGCAATGGGAAGTACTTGGTTAGGACTACTTATTACTATGGAGGAGTTAATGGGAATGAGTTGCCACCTGTTTTTGATCAAATTGTTGATGGGACAACATGGAGTGTTGTGAATACTACTGATGATTATATTAGAGGGTATTCTTCTTATTATGAAGGGGTTTTTCTTGCTAAAGGGAAGAGTATGAGTGTTTGTATTGCCACGAATAGTTATACCGATTCGGATCCGTTTATTTCTGCTCTGGAGTTTGTCATTTTAGGGGATTCTGTTTATAATTCGACGGATTTTGGCAAGTATGGACTTAGCCTTGTTTCAAGGAACAGTTTTGGATATGAGGGATCTATTATCAAGTAAGTTGTTGAGTTAATTGTGTTTTAGGCCTTTCTTCTTATTGAGCTGATACTGATTTTTTATTGTTTGTGTACATGATCAACTTTGGTGTTGACTTGAATCAGTGAGATTGATTTGATTAGGGGATTTACTGTTCTAATTGCTGTCACTGTTTAGTTAATATTAATTTAGTGCACTTTGTTTGTACTGTTTGATTTATTTAGGCTGAAAGGTTTGATTGGTGAAGATATATTCAATACTTCAAACGAATCTTGAATCCTATGTCCCTGTTTTTATTTTAAATTGTCTGAAAATTTTTATTTGTTTATGTAAAACACCAGATATCCAGATGACCCATTTAATAGATTCTGGGAGCCATTTGGGGACAACAATACTATCATACAAAGCACCAGAAATATAACTGTTTCTGGTTTCTGGAATCTTCCGCCGGCAAAGGTATTTGATACTGAATTGGTAGCTGACAAGGTTGAACCCTTGGAATTGCAATGGCCGCTGCTGTTTCTTCCAAACTCCAACTACTACATTTCTTTGTACTTCGCTGATAACCGTGATTCTTCGTTGGGGAGTTCAAGAGTATTCAATGTCACATTGAATGGAGTACAATATTACCACAATCTGAAGGTGTCTCCAAGTGGTGTTGCTGTCTTTGCAACCCGTTGGCCGCTCTCTGGTATTACAAATATTACTTTGACCCCGGCTTCTGGATCAGATGTTGGTCCATCTATCAATGCTGGAGAAATTTTCGATGTGCTGCTGCTTGGAGGAAGAACTGCCACTCGAGATGGTAAGTTTATCCACACCTTTAGTAGTAGAAGTGACCATAACATCTTTGTGCCATAACAAGCAGCCTCAACAATCTAAAAGGGTATTATTAAGCCACTTACGGTGAGGGCCACACCTCACATCCTTACTGACCAAGCTTTGAAAAATTAGTACAATGGAGTTTAAAGAGTAGATCTATACGTATGGATGAGTATATTATACACAGTGATGTAGTTTGACCTCTTGATTGTTCAAATTACATCACTTAAGATGGGATAGGGTTGACAACGGTCGTCCATGATGTATAAGCACATACCTATCAGGCTATCAGAGGCACACCAAGAAAAGAAAATATGAGAACATGCCATATGTTTATGTGCACTTCCCTAAAGATTGTTGAGCAATATATGGAGAAAGATGATGTCAGGTTTAAATTTTATTTCAACTTAGCTTTAGATATTGCTCTTATTCCCTAAGATGAGAGCCTGTTTCTTACTGCAGTGATTGCTTTGGGGAGAGTAAGGAATAGTTTACAAAATCCCCCACTAGATTGGAATGGTGATCCTTGTTTACCTAGTGGGTACTCATGGACTGGAGTCACCTGCTCTGAAGGACCTCGGATACGCGTGATCACTCTGTGAGTTGGACTTGCAATTTGAATTAGTTTTGCACATTATAGATGTTAATCTGTTACTGTTCTTAGAGAAACTTACTTTTTGGTGTTTTATGCAGAAACATGTCAAGCATGAGTCTTTCAGGATCTTTATCAGATAGTGTTGCCAATTTGACTGCATTAACTGACATGTAGGTTCTCCTATATACAGAACATTAGGTTGTTGACCGGAGAAGAGGATATTTTGCTGACTAGTGATCTTATTTTGTAAATGACAGCTGGCTAGGGAACAACAATTTGTCAGGATCCATTCCTGATCTCAGCCCTTTAAGGAGGCTGAAGTCATTGTAAGTTTTGCTTCTCTGTGTGGGTTTTACTCCGTTTACCCATTTATATAGCTAGAAAGCGCTCTCCATGAGCCAGCCTTCACATTACATTGAACACTTAAGATATGCATTTATCAAGCTAAAGTGGTGAAATCAACACTCAATTTGGTTGCTTTGACACTGTTTTGGCTGTCTTATTCATGATCTGCATTATTTAAGCCTGATGTACCACATTTCTTATTTAGTTTGCCCTTGGTTTTGCTATGTGTTCTGAAGGCATCTGGAGAACAATCAGCTTAGTGGAGAGATTCCTCAGTCGCTAGGAAACATTGGCAGCCTGCGTGAACTGTAAGTTTGACTTTCTTGACACAAACATGCAGTGCAATTAGGTTTCTCATGTTCTTCTTGTTGACATGTTACTCTTCTTATTATTTTTTGTTGCTGTCATTGCTGGTGTTATTTTTGTAGCTTTATGGTTACGAGTTTGGTTATCATTGCCACAGCATTTTGCAAAATTGGTTCTTATTAGTCACTGTATTTTGTAGTGTTTGTTGGTAAGAAAGCAATACGAGAGGAGAATTTTCAGAAGTTTAATCTTTTACATAACACTTGTTACCATACTGACATAATAAAACTGCGACCACTGTTTGTTCAATAGATTCTGGTATACCATGGTTCCTGAACATTAGATGGCATTATGGTGGAATTTCTTTTCGAACTTTTTTCCCTTTCATTTTTAAAGATTTTGAATCCACTATTTCTTCCAGAAATGTTTCAGTTATTCTGTAAGAGTATGTTAGTGTGTATTAGAGAGAGAGGGGGAAGGGGAAAGGGGAGGGAAAGGAAGAGGTGGGAGAGTTAAACTACCTAGGAACATCCTCCCTAACTTTCCATTGGATGGTTCTTGTCAAAGACAAGTTGGAATGTTTTTGCCTTATCATCCATGGAAAATGGATCTAGTCGTTATTGGTAGAGTTCTAGGAGCACATCTAAGCCACCACCTGTATCTAAGCCAACACGTGCTCCTAAGTCACCACCTCCATCTAAGCCAACACCTGGAAGTTTTGGGGTATCTTAGGTAATTGTGGAAGTTATGCGTCTTCTGCACTAGTGTGGATTATGTTCTTCTAGGCTCACTCCTTTGTGTAGTTTTGTTTGGCGTGCAACTTTAGTTTCTTCTAGCAAGTATGGGAGTAGCATTCTCCTTCATGATTGTACATGTTTCTGTATTTCAGCTACGTACAGAATAACAACATGACTGGTCAAGTCCCGAATAGCCTTATAACAAAGCCCGGATTGAACCTCAAGTATGAAAGTTCTCAAACCATCACGCTTTTCAGTTCCCAATTTATGCAATCAATTTACCTTATTTTTGTATTTTTTGTTCTTAGGTTCACTCCTGGAAACCACTTTTCATTTCCACCACCTGCATCAGCAAAGTAGTTTCTACTTTCAAGGTAAATGTACATTGATTTACAAAAGTTTCAATATCAATATATATATCATTTGAGAATCCAGTCTCCACTATTTCATGTAGTGGATGCCTGAAAGAGTTTATACTCGTAATCCCAAAACTGAATGCTCATCTTGGCTTGTCGGTAAACGAAATAAGGGTTGTTCAGCAAACTGGAGTGCGTAAGAAACTGTGTATAGATCAAAGTGTTGTGCATAGGATGATTCTTTATTTGTTGAATTTGAGATGTGAACACATAACGTCAGGCTTTGATGATTGTAAAATAGCGTCATCTGCTGTAATGTTACATATTTGCTTCATCGTAAATGTATCATGATTATTTTTGTAATATTCTTTAACATCAGAATGGGTATATAAGTATATTGAATTTTGTTAGTTATGTTCAAGCCTGTGGAATTCTCACAGATCGTATAAGGATTTCAGAACTTCTACCTTGCATATAGCCAGAAGTCTTGTGGATGTCCACTTTTATTCTCTCTGTGCCTGTCAGTCATATATCAAGCATTTGGATATTGGATAGGACATGCATTGCTCAAGTATTTTCTTAAAACCACTTTCTTCTCTTCAATTTGCCTCTTTTAGTAAAATGAAAGAGGCAATCTCTAATATTATAGAGGTTAAGGTGTAACTCTTCCTCGAGTCCACACCATACCGCCAAAACATGCTTCACAGATTGAACTAGATCTCTTAGACAAATGTGTTGGACTAAATCTCTTAGACAAACATTAGCGGTTCAATGTAGGCACCATCTAGGGTATATCATCTTGTTTTAAAATGGCGTAAAAGATTTAATTCTCACTTCTTTGATCCATGAGACTTGTTTAAAGGCGGCAAGAGCTACTTATAACAGCCCATTCACTGTTAACAATGTTTAGCCTCCTCTGTTAGTTTGGATTTGCTAACATCAGGGTATAATCTATAGAGACTGGAAAATCAACAAGAAGTTTCCTTGAGCATTTCTTTTACTTACTTCCTTGACATGCTTATTACCACTCTGAAGGGTGTCTATGATGTCTGATCCCAACTTAACCGTGCTAATCACCGTCCAACTTGTACTCTGACGAAGGTATGACTGTTTGGCTGGTTAGGCCAAATCAATAATTGAATGAGATAGCAGTACTAGATGGAGAGCTTGCTGTAAGGGGTTTATTCACATTCTGAGTAATCAGTACAGATACTGTGCATTAGGAGATTACTGGGTGAAATTGCTGTTGATTTCATCCCTTTAAGAAGCAGTAGAAGTTTTGCACCGCAGAGCTGGATGCTGAGGTATTTTAACAGGAACATAGTTCATCGCTGGGCTTATCAAGCAATTTGAGGAAACATCTCAATATTTATTAGAGAAAATGGTTAGTCCTTGAAGCTCAGAAATTTTTGTGATGACAGTACACCCATACAATGACCCTTCACAGACATTAGTCTTTTCTATGTACTAAAAAGGGTATATGCTTCTCCGGAAATGCCTCGATATGTAAGCATCAATGCAATCCCACTACCTCAGTAGGAAGTAGTTTGGACTTTGGATCAAGTACCGCATGGGAAAACTATTCTTTTCATTTTTTTTCCTTTCATTGTCAAGCTTCTGTTTTCTCCCACGTGCTTTATCACTATGAAAATGTTTCTAAACCATGTCGTTTTAGTGATTTGTTTACCAAAGACTGTTGTCACAGAAAGCTTCAGGGCATGAGCCTCAGAAACCATGCTGAGTGTTTCGACTTTCGATTAAAATGCCTTAAGGTAGATAATTCGTTCCCACCTTATACAAATCCACTTGCTTTTTTTTGCTAGAAGGGTGATTGATTAATTAAAAGAATAAAGATTACAAGATGAAAAAATAAGAAAGATATGAAGAATTCAAGTAGGGTATCCTTATCTGTGTACCCTGCTCAATACATTAAATCTTAGTTGATGAACCTAAAGTAGGTAGTAGAATGATTCTCCAGATTTCTCATGAATGGAGGTCGAACATCCCACCATACCTTTTGTCCCATGAGTAGTGCTGCTCCATGTCTGGCACAACTATCAGCTCCAGAGTTAGTTTCCCGCCAAGTAGCAGTGACGTTTAGCCATGTAGCTTGTTCCTGTAATACTTGCCAAGTTGCCTTGACTCTCCAATGCATTTTACCCGTCTGGAATGCTTTAACCACCGAGGAAGAATCTGATTCTATCCAAATGTGTTTCCACCCGAGCTCTAGTGCTTTCTTGACTCCCTCGACAATGGCATATGTTTCAGCCATGTAGTTAGTTGTATTTCCTAGTCCACCAGCTGCTGCTCCAAGAAAGTCACCTTTATGATTTCTGTAAACTACTCCCCAACCAGAGTTGCCTGGATTCCCCCTTGAACTACCATCAACATTCATCTTAAGTATACCCAAAGGAGGAAGGTTCTAATAACGTTCAAATATCTTTGGAGACTTTCGAAGTTTATGTTGTAGGTTGAAGAAGTGTAGAATCTTCAAGTCTTGCACTGAATTGTTCATATGACCCGAGGACTTATGATATGCTCTGATTGTTGCTCGTCGAATCAAGAAACAAATCTTGCTGAAACTGGATGCTTTATTGTCATAGAGCACTATGTTCCTGTTTTTCCATAGGCTCACTAGGCTTGTTATCGAACAAGCCTTCCACATGTCCAGAATGAGGGAGCTATAGTGTTTTCCTTGTTGTAGAATGTCATTGAAGGATTCAATCTGCAGCCGCATGTCAAATACTTCACTAACATATTTCCAGATTTTTTTTGCCAGTTCACATTCATATAACAGGTGATCGAGAGTTTCTTCATGTGTCTTGCATATGCAACACCTCGAAGCCAGTTGGGATTTCCTCCTTTTCATCTGATCGTCAGTTCTAGTGGCTCCATGTGCCAATTTCCATGCTATTCCTTGTGTCCTTGGTAAGACTTTAGCACTCCATATGAACTTACTCCTTCTCGGTTTGTTGGCTTTGGTTCTAATGTCGTCATGTGCAGCAGAAACCGTAAATTGACCATTCTTAGTGGATAACCAGATCCTTTCGTCCTCTCTGGAGCTGTGAGGTTGCTGCAGTGAATTGATATCAGTACCAATATGATTCATCACTTGAATCATACTATTAGAGAAGTCCCATTCATCTCCATGAATGCAGTTTGTGAGTGTTGCCCGAAGCTTCATTATGTGTTTTCTTTCCTCCTGAAAGTAGTCACAAATAGGTTTCTGACATAACCAATTGTCCCTCCATAGATTTATAGATGCACCATTCCCAACAATCCATCCATGAAATGGAGCCATTTCCTTGAGACCCCATCTTATTCCCAGCCATACAGTTGAGGTCAAATCCACTTGCTGCACAACAGCTGAAGTTGGGATCTTGAGGATTATTTGATGAGGGTCTTAAACTAGCTAGTCTCAATAAGAGTGTTCATGGCTCCAGCTTAGGAAATTCTTGAATGCAGTAGTACTATCTCTGAAGTGTTTGACATCTTTAAAAGCCAATTTTTTGTCGGAAATACCATGGGGGTTAATAAAAATGATATTAATACATTAGTTGAACTCCAGGGAACATGACTTGTTGCTAACCTGCTATTCCTAATATTTTAAGTAATGAACTAAGAATTATATAATGGGGGATTGTAAGTAAAATAATAGTGAATAAGGACAAATTAAAAAGCAGGAATGGTCTAGACAATCCAATTATGGTCTGCTTGTACTCATCAATTCAATACCTATGAATCTATGTTGTTCATGAAACGCAGCTACTTCGAAATTATTCAAACTTCCGAGTTCGTTGTGACTGCATGTGTAATATGTGTTCAGCAACAGTAGATTCAAGCATCTTGAAACAGTAAAAGGTTGAGCTTGGATCAATTCCCATAAGCCCCTGGGGAGTGGTTTAAGGGTTTAGGGCTTAAAATTATGTAAAGTTCTACCAATGAAAGAAAAATAGAAAGTTCTACCAATGAAAAAATAGAAAGAAAAATAATGTGAAATAGCAAGATACATGTAACATTTAGATGTCACCTACATGAGAACAGAGAAGGTTACCTTTACATTAATGAAACAGATCCACAGCAACAAAAAGAACTCTGAAAATAAAATGGGAAGAAAAAAGAAAGAAAGAGGAGCTAGATGATGGTGAAATCCTAGAAAGAGAGCCTACTCTATTCACCAACCTAACCTTTCTACATTCCCTTCCTTAAGTGAAACAGAGGAGGCATTACACTAGTCTTCCCTTGGATGGATGAGGGTACATTAATCACAGGTCTTATTCTAATGCTAGCTGATCTTGTTCTCTCTAATCCTTGTTTTATTCTCTTCACATGCTTCTCCCTATTCCATAAACTTTCCTTGCCTGTTTTTCCAGCATCTACTGAACCTGTATGGACACTGGAATCCATGGACGATGAAGAAGAAGATGTAGATGATGATGGTGACAATGTTGAGGCACGCTGTTTCTTCAACCTTAAGAGTTCTTTCCATAATAAAGTGCACTTAGGTGGACGAGGAGATGGATCTTCGTCTAAGAACCAACTTACTCTATTCTCTTCCTTACCTGCTTCCTTCTCTACTTCCTCTTTTGCCTTGAGAGTGATTTTGTTGAGCTTATTCGATTGTTGCATTTGCCAAAAGGGGAGTAACCTTCCCTCAAAGAAAAGCTCGTCGGCTGTTATCATGGTATTTGTAGTAGCAGAATTACCAGAGAGAAACTCAAAGTCCATATTACGCGCTTTGTCTTTCTCTGCATCGGCTTTTTTGGTCTCAGAGTTTGGAGTTAAGGAAAGGAAGTTGTCGTCGTCGAGAAAGTCGACTGAGAATGAGATTCTTGGGCTACAAGTTGTGTCAATGGATCTAGAAGTTGCCTGAATACTTTCTAGGGAAACCATGGTGGTTGTGTCTGCTTTGGGAGAGGAGAAGAGAGGAGGGTGAGTCATGTATGAAGTTGGTTACTTGGGTGTGTCTTAAGGCATGCACGAGGTTCTGTTTTATAAATGGAGCTTGGTGCTTCTTTTGCTCCTTTTTTGTTTTTCTTTTGGTCAGTAAATGTTTGGACGGTGAGATTATTTAACTAAATGGTCTGGTGAAGCTGAAACAAGTGAGTTAAGATTGTGTTTAGATGTAGGGTGACAGCAAATGGAGCCCATTGGAAGTAAAAGACAGACTATATACATAGTTTGGCTTGGATTTTGCATGTTTGTCACATTTTTTTCGCTTTTTTTTTGGGTTCTTAACAGTAAGCTTCTGTTCGGTTACTCCAACATAATGTTGCAGTAGCAACATTCAAAACTCAAAAGACAGGTACGTGCAGTAAAGGAATCTTGCACACATGGCAATAGATCAAACAGTTTTTTAGTTTCTGTAGCTGGTTTAATTACTTCAAAACACAAAATCTGGTAACATTTTTACCTTCAACTAACTTTTGTGTTCTTTTAGTCCCTGAACAGAACATGCTAGCCAAATAAGAGCTATCTAATTTTATTTAAGTGATGAACTGATGATACAAACACTTCCTTAGTTAGAACACCAGCAAACAAAGAACAGAAAAGCTGATTTAATTTTTAAACCAGGTCCAGGTGAAAAAGAGATATATAGTTAATGGCTTAATGGTACAATAATTTTTCTTGGAAAGGGCCAAAAAGAGTATTTAAAGTAGTTGGTCAAAAGAGATAAGCATTGAGAGCTTGACTCATTGCTTACAGGATAAAACTTTGCAATGGTCCCTAGCATGTGGTAACATGAGAGAAGCTTTCTCTTCATGTTACTTCTACTCTTAAGTCTTAACTAGGTCATAAACCATATCTAAGATACCTACTTAATTAACTAAATAACCCGTTTGAACCATTCTTTGATGGTAAACTTTCAACTTTCTCATCATTGAATTGGTCAAGGGTATTCAATTCAAGTCTTTCACATATACATAATGTTCGTCTTTTTTAAATGTTTCAGTTAAAGATACCATGTTACCCTAATCTCATATAGCCTGCAGGCAGCTAATAAACAAAATGGTAGTACAAGAGTTGAGGCGAGGAGCGATCGTGTGTAAGGGTGGAATTTGAGCATCTGGCTTGGGCTCGGTTCAAGTTCGCTCATTTAATTATATTAGCCGAGCTCGAGTTTAAATATAATTAAAACTCGTGTAACAAATGAATTTGATGAAGCTCGGCTTGTTTATCTCAAATAACATCTTTGTAGTATAAAACTAGATTTTGGACCCGGGCATACGCCCGGGATCTATTAAATATTTTGTGTGCTGAAAAGGCTTTATAAAATGTCTCACACAAATTTTCGAATCGAATATATTTTTATTGAAAATAAATCAAATATGTTAATCGATTATGGTGCATAAGTACTTAGAAATTAAGAGATCAAATTGAGATAGTATCTTCACTTTATGGTTTAGGATATTAATCCATAATTTTCAAATAAAATTATCTTAAACGATCTAGCTTGTATAATAGTTTTTAGATTTATGGTGATTTAGCGACAAATTTTCGAATCAAAAAAATATTTTTATTGAAAATAAACCGAAATATGTTAATGATGATTATGGTGCATAAGTACTTGGAAACTAAGGGATCAAATTGAGATAGCCGAGCAACGATTATGGTGTATAAGTACTTGGAAACTAAGGGATCAAATTGAGATAGCCTCTTCACTTTGTGGTTTAGGATATTAATCCGTAATTTTCAAATAGAATTATCTTAAACTCGATCTAGCTTGTATATATAATAGTTTTATTAGATTTATGGTGATTTAACGGTAAATCATCACCGCTCAGCTTACGTACTAATGTGTACAAATCACTAAAATAGATTGATTGTTTCCATATCCTCAAAGAATATACTACTCCCACTTGAAAAGATTTATCACATGAACGTGTCCTACGAACGGGTACCGTTATATTAAATTATTCTAAAAAATATTAGCAACTATGCATAGCTATGAGATATGAAAATTATATTAATTACTCAATTAAATTTCTTGCACCACTCTCTATAAAAAGGAAGCATCAAACTTTGATAAAACTCATCGACTTCTTTTCATTGTTAGTTTTAACAATAGAAGTTTGATTGAAGTTTTTTGAGAATGTCCAATTTGGTGAAGATAATATTGAAGCTACTTGAATAGCAAGGCATTCCCAATCACAATAAAAAGAAGTATGATAAACATTACTTAAAATGCAAAACTATATTTGTCGAGACATTTATTCCCCTACATATAATACAAATATATTTTAGGGTTATTAGTTGAATACATTTGCATCAAGTTTATAATTTTTCATTAATTATTCTTTTGAGGTTAGTTTAATGTAGCACGTTGCATCCGGTTTCCAAATTCTCATTAATTATTCTTTGAGATTAGTTCAATAGTTGCATCAAGTTTCCGATTTCCCATCAATTATTATTTAAGGTTAGTTCAATTGCATCCATTTTATGATATCCCGCTACTTATTCATTAAGGTTAATTCAAGATGTTGCATCCAGTTTTTTATGTTTCGTTAATTATTATTTGAGATTAGTTTATTGAATTTGCATCCGTGTTCTAATCTCTCGTTAATTACTCTTTGAGGTTAGTTCAATACATGCATCCAATTTCGATTTCTGTTAATTGTTTTTCTAGGTTAGTTCGATAGTTTACAATTTCTATACAGTTTGCATATATGTAAGAGTCTGTTTTTAAACTCACTTTCATTTTGGGTTCCTAATTACTCAGAATTACTCATGTGAGAAGGCTAAAAACCGACATTTATGCTTTGAGGTCGATGCGATGCGCTTACATTCGACTTTCGATTTTCGAGTTAACTATTTTTGAGGATATTTCAATGCATTTGCATCCAATTTCTGATTTCTGTTAGTTAATATCTTATTTTAGTTTAATGCGGTTGCATCTAGTTTTTGGATTTTTGTTAATTATTTTTTGAGGTTAGTTCAATGCAGTTTGCATCCAATTTCGAATTTATGTTAATTGTTCTTTGAGGTTAGTTCAATGTATTTGCCTCAAGTTTTCGATTTCCCGTTAATTATTTTTTGAGGTTAGTTCAATGCAGTTACATCACATTTATAATTTCCCGATAATTATTCATTTAGGTTAGTTCAGTGTAGTTTCATCCATTTTTCAATGTTTCATTAATTAGTCTTTGAGATTAGTTCATTGCATTTGGATCTAGTTTTCAATTTCCCGTTAATAACTCTTTAAGGTTAGTTCAATACATCTGCATCTAGTCTCTGATTATTTATGCTTTAAGGTTAGTTCGATGCAATTATATCTGGTTTCTGATTTCCGTTAATTATTATTTTTGAGATTATTTCAATGCATTTGCATTTAGTTTCGATTTCCCACCAATTATTCTATGAGGTTAGTTTAATGCGGTTGTATTCGGTTTTTTATTTTATGTTAATTATTTTTTGAGTTTAGTTCAATGTATTTGCAAGGTTTCGATTTCTCGGCCTATTAATTATTATCGAGGTTTGTTTGATGTATTTGCATACCGTTTCGATTTCCCATTAAATATTTTTCAAGGATTTGTATACAATTTCTAATTTCCCTTTAGTTATTATCGACATTAGTTTAATGCAATTGCACTCAGTTTTCAATTTCTAGTTAATTACTTTTTTAGTTTAGTTTATTGCATTTGCATAAAGTTTCCAATTTTTTAATTATTCTTTGAGCTCAGTTATGCATTTGAATCCAATTTCTAATTTCCTTTTAATTATCCAATGTGGTGTATAATACCAACTTCTACTGATCCATCTGTAGTGTTCTTGCAAACATGACATAAAAAGTAAATTATGTTTGATTTATTATGTGGGATCATTGAAGATTATCAGTTCGATTTCCCATTAATTATTATTTTAAATTATGCATGACTTACTATGTAGAATCTTCAAAGATTATCTACGAACGGGTGTTGTTATATTAATTATTTTGAAAAATATTTGTAAATATGCAAAACTTTTATATATTAATATTATATTAATCACTCAACCAAATTTCTTATAACGTGAAAACCTTATTCTCCATTAAAAAAAAATAACTCATGTACCTTTAATAAAATCCTTCAACTTCATTTTGTTGTTTAATAATAGAAGTTTGATTGAAGTTTTGTGAGATTGCCTAATAAGGTGAAGTTCATATATATTGTAGCTACTTGAATAGCAAAGAGTTCCCAATCATACGGAAAGAGATAAGATAAACATCATTTTAAATGCAAAACTATACTTACCGAGACATTCCCACAACATATAACCCAACTATGTTTTGAGGTTAGTTTAATGTATTTGCATCCGGTTTATGATTTTCCGTTATTTATATTTTGAGGTTAGTTCAATACAGTTGCATCCAATTTTCAATTCCTGTTATTTATTTTTTGAGATCAATTCAATGCAGTTGCATCCAGTTTCTGATTTCTCGTTAATTATTCTTTTTAATTAGTTCAATACATTTGCATCTAATTTGAGCATTAATTATTCTTTGAGGTCGGATTCAATACATTTGCATCCAGGTTCGATTTCCCATTAATTATTCGTGAGATTAGTTTAATGCATTTGCATCCAGTTTCTGATTTATCGTTTATTATTTGATAAAGTTACATTTGCATCTAGTTTCCGATTTCTCATTAATTATTGTTTGAGATTAGTTCAATGAATTTGCATACAGTTTCCTATTTACCATTAATTATTTTGAGGTTAGTTCAATGCATTTGCATCCGGTTTATTTTTGAGATTAGTTGGGTAGTTCCATCCGGTTTCCGATTTCCCATTAATTATTTTTTAATATTAGTTCCACGATTTGCATCATGTTTCCAATTAATAATTAATTTTTCTTTGACGTTAATTCAATGCAATTGCATCCAGTTTCGATTTTCTATTAATTTAATCTTTGAGGGTTAGCTCAATGCATTTGCATCCGATTTCGATGCGACAATTATTTTTTTATGTTAGTTTGATGTATTTGCATCCAAGTTTTGATTTTCCGTTAATTATTCTTTGAGGTTAGTTTAATAGGATTGTATCCATATATATTCTAATTTTCTATTAATTACTTTTTAAGATTAGTTTAATGTTTGCATTTGCATCCAGGTTCGATTTTCCGTTAAATATTATTTGAGGTTAGTTCGATACATTTGCATCCAGTTTTGGTTCCCCATTAATTGTTTTTTACGTTAGTTTCATTCAATATTATATATATTTTAAAATATTTGTCATTATTGCTTTTTTTTTTTTTTTTTTTTAATTTTCTATTATATATTTTGTGATGTTATTTTTGTATAATTGTTTTAACTATGTTTTGAGGCCATGTTAAGGATATATTGAAATAAGTCGGTGTTTTATCATAGACACTAAAATTGTATGATTTGTAGTAAGGAATTAGTTTATACAAATTACATATTTTTTAGCAATTTTTTTATTTGATCAAATATATAAGAATTGGAACACTAAAAGTGTTTGATTCAGAATAATAGAAAATTACTTTATACAAATCACCTATATTTTAGCAATTTTAAAAATATTTGTCATTATTGTTTTGCCGTTATTTTTTTTTTTTTCATTTTCTATTATATATTTTGTGATGTTATTTTTTGTATAATTGTTTTTAACTATGTTTTGAGGTGTTAAGAATATAGAAATAAGTCGGTGTTTTATCATAGACACTAAAATTGTATGATTTGTAATAAGGAATTCTACAAATTACATATTTTTTTTTTATTTGATCAAATATATAAGAATTGGAACACTAAAAGTGTTTGATTCATAATAGAAATTACTTTTACAAATCACCTATTTATTTTTTAGCAATTTTTTTTTATTTGATCAAATATGTAGAATTGGAAATACACTCAAACTCTCCAAATATAATAATTAGAAATACACTCAAACTCTCCTAAGAGGTTCTATGTATGTGAGATTGTAGGCTATTGAAAAAGACTATCTTTTCATATTAGAGTGCCACATGAGAGAGAAAAACTAACTCTCTCATATTAGAGTGCCACATAGGAAAGAGAAAATACTCAATTAGAGGTCTCTGCTTTAGTATATAGATAGTAGATAACCGATTAGGTATTCCAACTCACTCGTTTAGCTCAAATAATATTTTTGTAGTGTAAAATAGCCGAGCTACTCTAGTTTGCTTGTTTAGCTCAAATAACATTTTTGTAGTGTAAAATAACCGAGTTATTCCAGTTCGCTCGTTTTAAGTATATGAGCCGAGCTCCATATCAATTTAAAACTCGTGTAATAAACGAGCCGAGCTTGAACATAGTCGTTTAGCTCGAATTAATTCCAACTTAATCGTGTGTAAGCAGTTAAGCACACATGCAATATTGATGGACCCAAACCATGAAGAGACCAAGATGCATCGAAGATCTTACCCTTCCAATTCTCACCACGGATAGCATTTTGTCCTAAAGTGGCTTAATCATGAATTAAAAAATGTGTACAAAAAGATGCAAATTAGTATGTAAATATATCTCTAAACCATTAGCTGTACATGTCAGAATAGATCCATATCTTACCAGATGCAGGCATGCAGCTCAACTGGATTGGAGCAGGGTAGACTGTTTTTTTTGTGGGCCATAGCGAGCTCTTAAAATATAAAGCCTCTCCTGAAGAAAAAGATTGCCATGCAAATTTGTTCATGTATACGTAGTTTTCGGTTATTGCAGCCATCTATCATCTCATACAAGTATGCGAACGGCTATACATCGTTTATTTTTTTTTCTTAAAACCCGTTATGGTTTTTTCGGATTCTAATTATTGTAATTATATAGGAGAGGATTATCTTTTTTTTTAAATAAAATAAAAGATAATTATGTTATTTAAGGGGTGATTTTTGACATACCCAACAAAACACTTCCGTCCCCCAACTTTAAAATAAATAAATAAAATGATTTTAGACATATTTAGCTTTCTAAATTACACTTCTTTTCTATTAAACGTATCCAAGATATTTATTGACTAAAACAAGTCATTTACTCTATGTGATTTAGAAGAAAAAGACGTTTTTTTTTTTTTTTTTTTTTTTTTTCCAATAACCTCTTATTCTTTTGTCTTATCAATAAACATAAAAACACCCACTTTTGATTTGGATCAATCATACCAAAGTAATAAAGATGAATACCAATCAAATGAGGATGAAGAAAAAAAATTCAAAATCAAATTTTGACGAATGGGAAAACGAAGAAGACTATTTGGATTGCGGGTGAAGACCGAGTGATGGGTCAAAGGTTTTTTATACACTCCTGCCAATGAGCCAAACATTTGCCACGCCACACCTGAAAATAATGAAACCTTTGAAGCTAATTTAACGTTAAGATTTAACGGAGCATATGAATTTCGAATAATGAGTATGCCACTTCGACTTGCGTTTCTAGACATACTCTCTGTTTTTCAGTAAAATATTAAGTGAAGTATATGAATGAAGTACACTTTAGTACCATCCAGTTACGCGACTTCTTCAAGAATTCAAGTGATCATGCACAACTATTGCTTACTATTCCCAGATGGAGAATCAGAGTCTTCAATTGCTGCATTATATTTTTATAATGGAGTTCTTATAGCTCTGCTTGTTCTGATGAATCTTCTATTAGAGTTATGCTAATTGGAGCTGTTCAACATCTCTAGGATTATGTTCTTGCTGATTTCAATTCGTCTTCAAAGATCAGAGAAGAAAAAGCAACAATGTGATGCAATGTTTGCCTGCTTTGATAGGCAACTGAGTGTGCTCTTATGAGTTTTAGACTAGTTGTGCTAACATGCAACTTTTCCAGGTGTTTAAGTTTTGTGCTAGCATTCCGATAGGCACCAAAGTTCATCATGTTTTTGATGGGAGAAAGTTTGGTCAATAATTTCATGTCTCTTGGGGCTGATGAACCTGAAGAGATAAAGGGAAATCATAAAGAAAGTGCAATCGCATCATCATGTTCCTAGCAGTCCAATATAAGTAGCTTATTAGTAGAAACTAGGGATGATAATGTTAACACGATAGAAAGGCTAAATCAAGGATTCATGCAGTATGGATGTTCACATTACCGATGAAGGTGCCAAATTAGAGCACTGTGCTGCAATGAGATTTTTGACTGTCGTCATTGTCATAATGAGGCAAAGAACAATATAAATGTTGAAGGAAAGCTTAGACATGACCTTCCACGCCATGAAGTTCAACAGGTCATTTGTTCACTTTGTGGCACTGAACAAGTTTGCGTCAACTGCGGTGTTTGTATGGGTAAATACTTTTGCAAAACTTGCAAATTCTATGATGACGATACATCAAGAAGTCAGTACTGTTGTATGCAGATAAAAGAAAACAATAGAAGACAAGGACATAATAACAGGTAATAACCAAGGCGCGGATTAGGCTGTCCTTAAGGAAAGATTTTGCCCTTTCTAATGGTGCAGAAAGGCAACAGTGGCATCTTTCTCACAGGATTCAATGGTTAACAGCAGCCTGACTTTGCACTAGAAACGGACTACCCTCTAGAACAAAGAATATAACTCTCTCTGGCGGGCTGAAGAAGAAGAAGAAGAATAGGTGTGAATCTCGTTTTCGAAAAGTGGGATGAAGACCGATAGAGTATTCACGATTTATGGTTTTCTCTTGAATTGGATTTGGTGTATAGAGGCGATAAGACGACTTCGACCTCTCTCGATATAGAGGCGCAGCAAAGACGACTTCTGGTATATACACGAGTTCTCTCTCTCTGTTCTGTGATGATCTCTCTCTATGAACACAGCAGTGTTTACATAGAGTATGATTGGTTATCATAGATGGAGAAGGACACCTCTCCAAGTCGCCGATAGGCAATTGGTAATCCACTACCCACTAGACAAACTACCCACTGACCGAGCCCACTGACTTCGGTTCGTTCGGGTGGCGTGGCTTGTAGGTGTGTGGCTATGGGTGAGTCCTCCCTCCTAACACAAAAGCCTTTGTACCCTAAGGGCACGCCCTTATGCTAGAGGATCACCTCATATACCTCACTTGCTAGTGGTGGTTCACCAATGTGGGACTAAACAACACACAAGTATTTTGAAATACTCTTTAGATATTCCAACAAGTACCACTGTAACGGCTGTGGGATTTGCAGAATTGGAGGGCGTGAGAATTTTTTCCATTGTTACAAGTGTGGTTGTTGTTACTCGGTGCATCTAAAGAATAGCTATCATTGTGTGGAAGGGGCAATGCATCATGATTGCCCCAGTTTGCTTTGAGTATCTATTCGAGTCGAGAAATGATATAACTGTCATGCCTTGTGGACATACCATTCACATGAACTGCTTGAAGGAGATGCGGCAACACTTGCAGTATGCCTGCCCCCTTTGCTCCAAATCTATCTGTGATATGTCCAAGGTGTGGGAGAAGCTTGGCATGGAAATTGCCATGACACCAATGCCTGAATCATATCACGATAAAAAGGTTTGGATTTTGTGCAACGACTGTGGAGCATCCTCAGAAGTTCAGTTTCATGTGGTGGCTCAGAAATGCATGAGTTGCAATTCCTATAATATTCGTCAAACCAGAGGCTTTTAATTCAAGATGACTGGTTTCTCAATTGCTTTATTTATCTTTCATTTTGTTCTCTTCCGGAGTTTGCCCTCCTTTTGAAGTAGGAGAGGAGATGGGCAGCTATTTGACCCAAAAAAAAACTGAGACAGCAACTGTGAATCCTTGTTTACCTTCTATTATAAAACATGTTGTTGGTGGAGGGTTACAATGTTTTAAAACATGTGGAGTAATTTTGTTTTTCTTTTTTTTAATCTCTTTGCCCTTATGGAAAATACCCCAAAAATATATGGGAGATATTATTGGATTTAGGCAGTTATTGGGGTATGACAAATATTTATGTTAGTTATAAGGTATGGGAGTGTTTTGTTGGGTTTATGTCGTGTTGACATTGAGAATAATAAGCTACTAGAATTTAAGTGATATCTGAAATATATTGAGAATAGCTTTCAACACGATGATAATAGCTTTTCTTTCGTGTTGACATTGAGAATAAAAACCTTTCAACACGACAGAACGACTTAAATCTCACTGGAATTTAAGTGATATTTGAGAGGATTTTTTAAATTATCAATAAAAGAGGACTTATTTTAATTTCAGTGAGAGAAATTGAGAATAATTATATATTTTAACTTTTTAAGTGACATTAGAGAGGTTCTTCTAAATTATTAATAGGGAGGGATTTGTTCTAATTTTTGTGAAGGAAGTGTTTCTTGTTTCTAAATTGAGCAAATAGTAAGATTACAAAATGCCTACACGGATAGAGGGTTCCTGAAAACCTGGCTATTATATAGTGTATTTATATAGTGTAGAGATAAGTAATGTTGTGTTGTTGTTCTCCATAGATTTCTTTCCTGTTCAGGCAGATGTTCCACTGTTATATTAGCGCCATATGTATGTATCTTATTTTTGGGGATGTAAGTCGTCAATATCTTGATTGTGTGTTTAACATGATTGTGTCTTTATTAGCTGATTGATCGAACACAGGTTAGATCTTGATTTTCTTTTACTTAGTATGTTTTTCCACCATGGTACTTGAGATCATTGAAGAAGCCATTTGCAGTCTCCACAATTGCACCACGATTTTCTCAATGAGTTAAGGCAAAGTCTGATCCTATAAGAAGTATAGTAGATGATGAGATGATGGCCAAGATCTTTGAAATTGTTCTTTTCTTCTCTGTTTTTCTTTCTATAGATCCTCAAATCCTTTCAGTCCCAACACTTAATTTTGTAAAAGTTATGGTTCGTTTTGACTCAATTGACATCAAAAGATTGAAAATTAGTAGTTTGGGACCACGAAGTTTCCCAATCACAACTCACAAGTACGTACTATGCACTGTGCTCACTTTAATTGGCCCAGCCCAGTGACCCGGAAAAACATACCAAAGCAAAGGCATAAGCTTAAAACGCAGTAAGATTCAAGGGGACCATTATTCTTGTTTAAGGAAATGGCCTGTAAATCACGTGCTCAATCATGTGAAACAAAGCCAGGTTTTGTGCAACATCTAGCTGGTAACGTGAACCATTGATTTTATATATGCTGATTAGCTGGGGTCAAAATTTGACTTCAAGTGGAACTTTTGTTCTTTTGTTGAACTATTTTGTCTGGTAGTGAATGAAACAGTTGTTTCTGCTAATCATTAGCTCAACTTGCAACTGTGTACTTGGATCCATTGGATCCCTGGTCGACACGTTGTTGTGTGGTGGACTGTGGAGTGGAGCCATGATGTCCTGCTACTACTATTGATGATCACTATATTGCTGGTCAGAATTTGATCCATGGTGGGACCAGCATGTAAGTTGATCCATGGTCAGAATTTGTGCAGACCATTTGCTGATTGTGGCTCTGTTTTTGCTTTGATCGGTGATTTTAGCTCGATCCAACAAGATACAGAATGGACTGGAGTTCTAAACTATCACCGTTTTGACGGATTGTCAGACACTATTGAGATTTTGGAGCATTAGAGGGACAGGTTTATTTTGGGGAGTGGGCTGTAATGTTTCTACATGACAATAGCTGTCCCTTTAGCACTTCTCTTGAGGATATACAAGAATAATGATATCCCTGGGAGGTTGCAATGGCTGGGAATGAGACATTCGAGCTTAGTTGTTCATATTAGGCAAAGTACGAAGGCGAAACTAATGCAAGCAAGTCATCCAAACTGACTAAATCCACATAGATGTTACAGATTCTGCTACTTCTTTTTGGAAGCAACTTCTTGTTCTTATCTCGCATTACTAAAACATGGAAGGGGAACGAAGAGAGGGCATGGACTACGCTCTAGCATGTTATTAGCAGACATTAGATGCAAGGTACCAGTTAAATGTGTACAATAATATATATATCAGATGTATAGATTAGATTATCGCATTTCCTGAATCCCTGTAAGCTAGAATTAGTTTGTGAGGGCTTATGAAGCCTCTTGTCTACAATATGATCTGAAATCTCAATAATATGAGGTGAAATTTCAATAATTACAGTTACATATAACTTCTCTCTAAAATTATCATTCAAGAGCTGTTGTCACTCGAAAACATATCTCAACTTCTCAAGTAAGATTGCTTTGAAACTACCTTGTTTTGAATGTCCAAGAAACAATTTGGTTTTTCTGTAAAGTGAAGCCTTACTGTCCAAAACCAAACAATCCATGTCTTCAACATTGTATTGTTAATGATGAGTACCTACTTACATGACTCATTCGTTATTGTATGGTATTTCATACCAGAATACACTTCTTGTCAATATCCTAAGATAACATATAAAATTTCGTAAACTTTTTCTGATTTTTCTAGTTGGTGACACAAGTAATTTCTCATGCTTTACATAAAAAACCTCCTTGCTATCAGATCTACGCCATAGAGTACAAAAGGCTTTGTTTTGGTACATATCCTTCGTCCGTCATCGGTATAATCAGGTCCTCCAAAACCTCATAAAGCATCTCAGCTTGTGGATGAGCTCTGTCATCGACAACGAAGGTGTGTACCTCCTTCTCAATATCAATCCAACTCATCCCTGCCTCCTTCTTCACACCCTTCTCCTTCATTTTCTTTATAATCCTAGCTCTCTCTGCCCATCGTCCCTCAGAAGAATATATATTGGCCATTAAAATATATGGTATAGGGCTTTCTGGTTGCAAAAAATGAAAGTTATCCGCAGCGTATCTTCCCATTAAAGAATCCCCATGAATACTACAAGCACCTAGCAAAGCTTGCCAGACTACAACTCCAGGCTGTACTGGCAAGCTCTCAATGAAAATCTTCGCTTCATTCAAATGTCCTGCTCGTCCTAACATGTCGACCACACAAGCATAATGCTCCATTCTTGGACTAATCCCATGAACCTTAGACATGGACTCCAAGAACTCCATGCCCTTTTCAACTGTTCCAATATGACTACAAGCATGAATCAACGATAAAAAAGTAACATCAGTTGGTTCAACGCTTTCTAATTTCATATCTTCATACAATTGAAGTGCTTCAAATCCCCGGCCATGGCGTGCAAAAGCAGCGATCATAGAGTTCCAGGAAACTGAATTCTTTTGAACCATCCGACTGAACACCTTACTAGACTCTCCCAAGTCACCACATTTGGAGTACATGTTGATAAGGCCATTGCTCACGTAAGGATTAGAAAGAAAGCTTTTCTTCACAGCCAGCGAGTGAATTTGCTTGCCTAAAGACAAATGCACGTCAGCACCAAGGACTGCCGAAACAAGATTTGAATCTATCCTGATCCCCGCCTTCAACATCTTCACAAAAATATTGATAGCTTCTTGTTCGAATCCATTTTGAGCAAAACCTACAAGAATCACAGTCATGGATATCTCGTCAACTTCCTCAGCAGAATCAAATATACGACAGGCATCTTCCACGCAACTGCATTTAGAATACATGTCCATTAAAGCACTCTCAAGGCACAAGTCCGACTGATATCCCGATTTCAAGACAAGACCATGAATTTGACGCCCTTCACTTAACGCCCGAAGACCAGAACAAGCAAGGAGTGAGCTCGAGTACGTCAAAGAATTAGGTTCAACAAATTCACGACGCATCTCCCAAAACAACCTCAGACTCTCCTCACAAAATTCGCTTTGGGCAAGACCAGATATAACCGCCGTCCACGTTATTACATTAGTCACAAACATCTCACAAAACACCCTCCTACCCGATTCGCAACACCCACACTTAGAATAGTTAGTTATCAATGCATTCCCTACCGAAACTTCCTGCTCGTACCCATTTCTTAAAACTAAACAATGCATCATCATACACACATAAAGCATATCCGGGTTATCACAAGCAGATAAAACACAAGTCAAACTCGCCTGATCAACTCGAAAAACACCCAACCTTCGCATTTGTTTAAAAAGCAGAAACCCCCTTCTAAACTCCCCAAGTCTCAAAAAACCAGATATCATAGAATTCCATGAAACAGTATCTTTCATTGGCATTTCATCAAACACTTTAGCCGCACTGACCAACAGTCCAAACTTTGAGTACATAGATACCAGAGAGTTCCAAACAGCAACGACATTTCGAGTATTGGATTGAAGCATTGGGTGGAAATACTCATAGTTCTTAATAATGGAAGCATGGAGTGAAAGGCCGAGACGAAAATGCCCTTCTCTTCCACAGATGGAAAGAAGGGTACTCAAGCCTACATGGCTGAGGGTAATATCGGAAATATGTGGGTTTGGGGAATGCTGAAATTTTTTTGTTAGGAATGATGAAATTTGAGATGAAGGATGGTGGGTTTTTATTGCCCATCTTGCTTTCATCCATGAAAAAAGCAGTTAATACCGTTGGAGAATAAGGGTTAACGGTTTAATATCGTAAGAATGTCATTTGAGATGCATACATTTATATATTGGCAATTTTCTTAGAATTTTGATTCGAGTATATTGATGAACGTATGTATAGACTGCAAAACTTGATTAAGTTTCGAGTATTTAACTAGTATGGATATCATATACCCATAGCCAATAGCCATAACCCAACTGTTTAAGAATATTTTTTATGAAATGAAATTGATAGTTTTTCAAAATGATTCGGCAGCTGAGAAGAGTTTGACGAGAAGGCTGCCAGCTAAGTTGCTAACAATCACATTTTTAGTGTCAATTTACACTTTAGACAGTGAATATAAAGGGTTACATAATATAAAGAGTTTGTTGTTGTCGTTTTTTTTTACTAAATTTTAAACTCTAATGCTACCAACACTTCTTAGATGGTTTCATATACTAACAAATTTTCCACAATGTAACATGCATCTAAGCAGTTTTATAGATAGTCTCATATTACGAAATTTTTCACACGTATTACAATGAAATTTTGTTGAAAAAGTTTTTTGGAGATGAATTTTAAACTCTACAATCAACCAACAAACAATGGATTATATACTAACAAATTTTCCAACAATATGGAAACATGCATCTCTAAACAGTTTTATAGATTTTGTAATAGAACAAAAAAAACTTTTATATATAATAATAAATTTTTGAAATGAAGAAACCAAAATGAACTACAGTCAACCACAATCAACCGACAAACAATAGATTATTCTGGCAAATTCAACATATATTCTCAAAGAAAGCAAATCAAGCTCTCTCTCATTTTCATTGAGAACATAAAAAAACTGTTATATATAATAATAAAACTTGATATGAAAAAATAGTGTACACAGTGAAAGGTCTTTATACTTGAAGATGAGTGATATTAATCTTTAAATTAGGTTGAACATTCAGTTAGCTGGAGTTTCAAAGTTAATATTTCTTCTTAATTCTTATCCTTTTGTATTGATAAAGAAAAGCTGTAAATCTACAAGTATTTTTTATTTGATCAAGTGCGTTAGATTCAGTTAATGGTCCTGGTCCACATTCGGTCACACCTGCGTGCGCTAGGATCCTCAACTTTTCAAAACTAAATCATTTCTGTCCATGACTTGCAAGTCGAACGTTCTGCCAAGCCTGCAAACTAATATCTGAGTACACGACAGACACATAGCTGGCCAACAAAATTAATTCAGACAAAGGTTATAACCTGCAGCATACAACGGTAACAGTATCTAAGGTGGAATTTGAGCTAATCAAGCCGAATTTCACTATGCTCAAGCCGATAAAAGAGCTTTGAAAAAATACCCAAATTTAGTTTATATAATATATGAATGAGTCCGAGCTGAGATTTAAGCGAGCCGAACCTAAATAATTTGGTTATTTTATACTATGATGATGCTATTTAAACTTATCGAGCCGAACTTCATCAAACTCGTTTGTTAGATCAGCTATACTATAGGCTTAAATTTGGCTCATTTATTAAATGAACAAATTCAAACCGAGTTCAAACCGAACTAAACGAGCCAAACCCAAACCGCTCGGCTCAAATTCCACCCTTACTTCCCTATGTGGCCTATATGGAACTGTATTCAGACATTCAGTACTATGTATTTGGCAAGAGAATGTTACACTTTTACTTGTGTAATTCCTTGCCTTAATTACCCCATTGTGGATTAACTGTCTTTCGTTATATCTTTTTGCTAATAGCCAATGACGGATCATGAGTCATGACTGGCTGTTGTACAAGGCAAGAATTCCACAATTCACAGATTTCTGACATTGAAAGCCACTTTCACCCACATTCAACAGTTTTGGAGTTTTTGCCAACATTTTCATAAATTTTGATACCAATTGTTTTCATCTTTCCAACAAAAATTATGTTTATAGTTTGGGGATGCTTGCGTGCCAACTGCCAACGACCAAGATGACACGGGACTGACGGGAGTAGCTTACACCTTAAAGCCCCGGAATCCATAGAGCAACGACTTGCTAACCAAAAGCTTCATGCTAGCTAGGTTGTTGGACTCGTCATGTTAGCTTCCATGATGTAACCGCTTTATACATACACTGCCAAATACGTTATGTGCTAGAGGCCTTTCTCTAGTAAGATTGGCATGTTGTGTAAAATTGGTACTAGATCGAGCACATGAGAAAATTTTGTCTAATCCTCAAATTCCAGAACAAAATCATCACAAAACAAGTGATAGCTGTAAATATGTAACTTTGCCATTGCTTCAAGAATTTCACTAACTTCCTAATTTCTAAACTTTTACCCCCTTTGAAATTCCAAGGATTTCACAATTTTCAACTATGAGTGGGGAGTGTGGGACAACAAATTATATTGCTGCACTCCCTCTCCATGCATCTTTAGATCAAACTTTCTTAATCTCAATTTTCTCAATTCACTAAACATATGGTTGCACTAAAGTCTTATGCCAATGCCTCAAAGGTTTAAGCCAATAATGCTTCCTGAATCCAATGCAACCCAATAGGCTTCTTCTGACTTCTAGTTGACCGCAATTAAAATGAAAAGATGAAAGTGATCTGATCCATCTTGGAATAAAAAACGGGAAAGATGCTGAAGCACATTAAAGAAAATTGAAAAGTGCCCAAATTTAATAACATACTCCAACAGAAACGTACAGCTTTTCTCAATTCTCAATAAATCCAAAAATTTCACATAGTCCAATGTTACATAAATTTAGATTTCCAAACTATCTTGTTAGAATCAAGAAAAACGGCATCAAATATTAACGATTTCTCTTCAAATTTAATCCCCAAAAAAAACCATATTAGCACTAAAAAATCTAGTAAAATTTATGATAATCTTAGATCTCTTAACTTACCATAGAGTTCTTGCAATGAGCAATAGCACCTTGAATAGCACTTTGCAACTCTTCCATTGATGAAAAATCCGAACACTGTGTAGTACTCCCAAGATTTTTTGCACTAACAAGACTATTTGAAGGAAGAGCATTATAAGAATGATTTGGTGATGAACGCATTGAAGATGGGCAACTAGAAACACATCTTCTCCTTCTTGGGTATTTCAAATTACCAGAAAATGAATTAGAGAAAGCACCATTACTTGATTTCTTTGTAATTGTAACAGAGTTTTCGGTCATTGCTTTAAAACCAACTTCTGGTTTTTGTTTCTGTGAAAACTTATCATATAAAGGCTTCACCTTTTTCAAATACTTTCTTATCACTTCCTTTGTTGTACTCACTTTCTTCACTGCAATATTCTTCTCTGCATGTTCTTTATTCTTTCCTTTAAACACAGAAGAGAATCTAGAAAGAGATAAGTACTTTGAAGAAGATGGTTTTTTAACCTGTACTTGTTTAAACACTTCATCTTCATGATCAGTAACTGAACTAGGCCGAGCTGAGTCTTCATTGTTATCAAACTCATTGTTAAGTAACACTAAGTCACTTGCAAATGATGAGTTTGAGTCGTTAGAACTATTACTACCAGTTGAGTCACGTGAAGCAGTTGTTGTAGTATCTGAAGATGAAGAAGTACTTGGTGAAGAAAGTAAAAGTGTTCTAACCAGTGATAAACGTGGGGAGAGATGAAGTGGAAGAAGTTGGCCTTTGTAGAAAAGTTCATCAGCTGGTATTGATGTTTTTTGAGCTGATGATGTAATGGTAAACTCAAAATCTGATGATGAAGATGATGAGAATGAGTGTGATGGTGAAGGTGGTAGTGTTTGAGCTTTGTTTACATCTCTTTCTCTTGCTCTTCTACTTCTACCCATTTTGAGGTTGGGTTTGAAAGAAGAGTAGAGAATCAAGAGTAAATAGAAGAATGAGGACAGGTTAAATTGTGTAGCCAATTTTTTAAATCTCGGAAAATGTCTACACTCGATATTTTGATGTTAGTATTTGAAACAGTGGGATATGTTACGAGAGTTTTGAGATTTGAGACACTGGGACATTGGGTTGTGAGTTTTTGATTGAGATTTGAGTGATCACATCAGAAGGTTTTGATGTACTTTATTTTTAAGTAACTGGTTAATGGTCTGTGATAATTTAGCGTCATGTGTTGTGTTTATTTAGTTAGGGAATCACGTGTCATGCATGTGAATGAGACGAGTGAGGAGAGGGTGATTAGATATAGAGTATTTTAATGATGGATTAAAATTAAGATTGGATTTGGAATTTGATAATATAAGGTCAAGTCAGGAGTTCAGGAGATAGAGACATCAGGTTATTTAATTGATTTGATATAATCTAAATTAACCAGTTCTGATTTTCAATTATCATTAGATCTAGTTGATAAACAACTTAGACTTTGGAGGACTCAAGGTCATATTATACATCTGTAATTTTGTACCATATTCATAAGATATTATAGAATTTTGATAAAACGATTTATGCTTGATTAGTCGTTTATCTTTCTTCATTTTTGTTTTATTCTTCTGTAGGTGTGCGTAGCCCTTAGAGAAGCATATTTCGTTTTTTTTTTCTGAAAAGAACAAGAATTTCCACTCGGGTAACATTTTCAAATTTTTGGTTGAGATTCAAACTTATAATCATATGTATGTATATTATAAAAAAGAAGCAAACAAATTAGCAATCAATCAAACCCCTTCATGTCAAATTGTCAATACTTCCACCGTTCAGTGGTTGAGCAAAAGTGATTGCATTATCTTATATAAATGTTCGTTAGAATCTAGTGGAATTCCATGATCTTCAACTTCCATACTTCCATGTCAATATTCAAAAACGAAATGAAAAACAGAAAAAGAAGACACCCCTTAATGCCAAAACCTCCATTATTGGAAGTCACAACACAGTGCATGGTATCAACTATCAAGCTATAAAGGTTCAAGCATAACTCTCTTCTAAAACTGTATGGTCCTGTTTGTAATGTGGAGAAACTATAATCTACATGTAAGTATGTAACAATTTTTTTTTTCTTGGATAAACGCTGTGCCTGTAACAATGATTTGAACAATGCATGGAGACAACACATGTTGCTAGACCGACACATTGGTCCTGTCATTAATCAAACAAAATGAAGATGATTGGAGTCACAAGAAGTGATAACTGTTCTATCTCCATTCTTAAACTTAAAAGAAAGTAAATTTCCACCCACCACTCTACCAGCTAATCAGAGCTTTTCAATTTGCTTATTGTGCTGACCAAGAAAACTGAGGCTGGACTGTAGCGATATGGCTGAGGGAGGGACCACACTTCACAGATTTAGTTTTGAGTTTCCGCAACAAATTCCAATGATGCATTGGAGATAATGTAATGGTTTTTGGGGTGCAACGTTTAATGGATCCCGACAGTGAGCACGTGAAGAAAAGAAAGAAGCTGGCAAAAGGTTTATGGCATTTCCAAAAGACGGTTTAATAATTAAGTAATTAACCTTAAGTACATCGAAAAAAGCTCATCTTGAAATCTAAAAGTGACTAACATCATGGTTTAGAGGGTCTTCTAGCAATTATTAAAGAGGGGCGGATTACATGAACCTGATTTTCAGAACTGCAAGAAGCTTATATCTTGAAATATGCAATAAAACAACAAATTTCAGGATTTTTTCCCCAGGACACAGTCTAATTGCTACATATCCCAGCTACCAGTAATTGCTGCATATCAATATTATTATATTATATAGCTCTATTTTCTTCATGCATGGGCCATCCAAGAGAGGTACACATCCACTCGGATATATGCCAAAAGGCGTGATTAGACTGAGAACTGATGGCGTGCAGCACAAGGGATACCGGCCTAATCTTTTTGTTTTTCTCTATCCAGCCAGGTTCCTGAATCCTGACTTCCTCATTGGCATATATCAGACAAAAATTGTACACCTATTGGTCGGCTTCCCAAACCGATATATGCTGTAGGTGATCTATTAGTTGATCTACCATGATAAACTAAGGTGGTGTTTGGATCCCATATTCCTCCACATTTTCTGGACAAATGCCAAAAAAGAAATCTAACACAAAACCCTTGGGCAAAATAAGCTTTTGCATATTCCAAACAATATTAGCGGAAGCTAAAACTAGGATTTACCTCCTATGAAACAATATGATACAACAAAATCTCTTTAAGATTAGATGCATACATACATTGACTAATAGAAACATGGTTACCTGCCTCAGTAGACAGAAATTCCATCACGGTGATTCCATCCATGAAGCCAAATCTCTGGACTGACACCTGAAGGAACCTCAAAAGCAATATCAATGACCATTGTTTCACCTGGTACAAGTGAGAAATAGTTGTCTGAATAATGCACTGGGAGAACTCTCGTGTCTTCTCCTTGTAAGACTTTTTTTGCAGCATGGACAGAAAAATGAAGAAAGAACGCGACTCCAGAGTCAGAGCTATCCACTTCCACAACTTTCAGGCTATCATCACTGCTTAAGAAACGTCTGTAAACACATCGCAATATACCAACTTCATGTTTCTCTTCACCTTGTACAGCAAACATAGATTCCGGATTGTGATCATTTTCATGTTGTCTAGTAACATGATTCTTGGAGTCCAGTCTTTTCAAATTTGGGCTTTTGGAAGTATTCTCTACAGATATTTGAACTTTGTAAGTGAACCCTGTGATGGAAGCTTTAGATGTTATCTTGAGTGGTATTGTTTTTGTTCTGTAACTCTCCAATTGTTTGTAATCTCCACCAGATAGATGCAACCAATAGAAGTTCCTGGAAATAATGGAGTTGTCTGATGTATTAAGTAGCTTGAGGAGAAGAAAGTAGACTGGCTGTGGATTTTTTGACTTCGGATACGTCATCTCCACAATTATTTGTGTTCGTTTGGCTGGTACAGTGAGACTTTCAGTTACTTTGTAATATGTGAGCGTTCCATCCAAATCCCAGACTGACGCTTCTAATGCTATGTTAGATAAGCCATCCGATGTCGTGTTCACTACCTGTTTAAGCACGAAAAGCCTCCTTCAATGGGTGTTTGGAACCTAAAGTAAGTTAGCTTGTAAACAAGAGATAATCAAGACACTGTTTACCTCTATAAAATATGTTGCTAGATTGAGCTGGACATGAATTGGTTCTGCTGCACAACGGCAGCCATAAAAACCCGCTGTTTGGTCAAGGAGATGATCATAGAACTGACCCCGAAGGCCTGTCCAAGGATTCTGGGTCTTCCAAATCAAAACACCAGTGTATTTGGTCCACATACGAGAAGTCCATCCTTCCAGCAGAGCTCTGTACTGAATGTAGTTAACAAGTTGTGCCTGCATTGGTAGTTTGGCACTAGTCAGAAAGAAACAAGGACTTAAATACAGCAGAAGAAAGTGGCAAAGTTATATTTGGTTACCTTCTCGCAGAAATCATCAAGGTCCTTTGGTTCCCCATAGAGCTCAACTTGATAAGGAACCAATCCTTCTTGTGAATATTCAATGTACTTGTGGTATTCCCATATTGGGTTTGCAATTTCTTTCTTGTAACCGTCATGCTGCATACTGGTTACTGGTATTTTCCAACCTTCTGGAGGCATTGTTGCTCTAATGGTAGCCGCAACAGGCATTCCCACAGAGCCCACCTCTGGGTTAAACCCATATTGGTAAAAACTATCCTTGAAAAAATCTTCCGGATTCTGGATACCATAAGGGCCATCAGTGAAGTCTCCTTTTCCATTTGCAAAGCCATCCCACATTGATCCTTGGATGTAAACACGAGTACCATCAAGGTATTGACTAGGATCATCTGATGCAAGATATAACTCTTCAAATGAACTGCATATTATATCCAAGCCTTTGAAATATGGGTGGAGCTCCAAATTATTTTTCAGAGCTGTGTTTATATCGTCTGGTGGAGTTTGTTCATTTCCCCCAACCCAAAGAGCGAGACTGGGATGATTTCTTAGGAGCTTGATGGTGTCTGCGGCACATAACAAGAACAGATCATGGTCCAAAGGGCCATTTGGGTTTGAAATAGGGTCACCCCGTCCATCAACATCACCTGTTATCCAGAACTCTTCCCACACCTGTGAAAATCAGATTAATTGCAATGTACAACTAGAACAGACTATTGAACTAAATTTATGGAGCTCCGAATATACAGAACCAGTGCGTCAAGCTTACCAGCAAACCATATATATCACAGTAGTGATAGAACTCTGGCCTCTCAGCCAGCCCACCACCCCAACAGCGAATCATGTTAAAGTTCATATCCGCATGAAACTTTATGTCAGTACTGTATCTTTTCTCTGAAAGACGTAACAGTCCATCTGACGGCATCCAGTTCCCACCACGGATGAAAACAGGTTGTCCATTGACCTTGAACAGCCTTTAAAAGTGAGCGTGCAGATCAGGATACATTGATAAATACCTAACTGAGGAAGGCTAACTAATGTAAGCAATATACTCTTTTCTTTTCTTTTCTCAGAGTGTACCTTCCACCAGTAGCATCATCTATGGCGCTCTCAATTTTCCGAAATCCAAACAAATGGCTCCAAGAATCAGATTCTCCATAATCTTCAACATCAACGGAGACCACAACATTATACAGGAACTGTTTGCCCATGCCGTTTGGCCACCACAAATTGGGCCTGTACAAAAAAAGCTATGAACTCATTTCAATCAGCACCAGAACAACATCGTTGTATGAAAAAAAAACTAAACATATATTTTAAACTTTAAGAGCATCCAACTCATAACCAATTCGTGGCAAGTGGTGTGCCCCCAGGAACATATACTTTAAGCTTTAATTTTACCATGTGGGACTATACAAACATCTCAACACACACCCTCACGTGTGGCGTTACTTGAGCCTAATACGTGGACACCATACTGGGATGGCATGGAGTAAACGGGCCCTTTGGCCAAACACCATAGCGTGCTCTGTTACCATCTTAAACTTTCGAAGCATCCAACTCAAAACTAAGATGAGTGAAGCCCCAGGGACAGGAGTGCAAGGCTTCAATTATACCATGTGGGACTATACTAACATCTCAACAATATTAAACAATTGTTGGTTCAATGACAAGGCAGATGTTTACCTCCGGTTGCAACTCTGGCAACCAGCAAAGCATACATGAAATTATTCCATCACTTCACTAAAAGTATTGATATTAGTAATTTAGACGCGCTCTTATGGGTACATAGTCTCCAACAATGGTAAACGAATTAAGAAAAGAAAAACAAAAAAAATATTGAAGATGCTGCTATGGTCGTAGTTTTTTGTGAATTATTTGAGTAAAATACATGCACATGGACCAAAGTTATTCCAGTTAATAAGAATAACTATACATGCATATTTAAACTACGTATTCCAGTTGAACCACTATAGAGATTGTAGTACTGACCGGTGGAAATGTTTATTGTATGCATGAACCCGGAGAAATTGACAATTGCTGAGTCTGAAGATGTTCAACCAAACAAATATTTCCCTCCAGTTCAGCTGTCACTTGGACATTCAATGAACATTCAGCAACCCAGGCACTTCTATTTTCCAACTCAGTAGTAGTGTGGAGATATGCCCTCTCATAATCATCAAAGAACGTTGAAACCAGGTGAGGGTCCACTATTTTCACTGGCTGCATTAATTA
This sequence comes from Coptis chinensis, assembly GCF_015680905.1. Lineage (NCBI taxonomy): Eukaryota > Viridiplantae > Streptophyta > Magnoliopsida > Ranunculales > Ranunculaceae > Coptis > Coptis chinensis. Next base: position 86,169,407 of record NC_141460.1, read on the forward strand.
CGAAATGCAGTTATGCACCAATGCAAGGAATGTCATTCTCCTATATCCACGTGCAAGTGTAAATTGAATCCATCAATAAAATTATCTCATAAAATAAACTTTGGTATGACAAGTACTACAATACTTTAAAAATAGATAAAATAAATTAATAAATAAAAACCGAACTGCCATATAGTGCATAGAAGATCTGTTTCTTTACGTTCAAAACAAATCCAAACCAGAGTACTAAAGAAAATTACGAAGTGAATTAATTGTCTAGCAGTGGTCCGCACAGACATAAGAGAAAGGGGTTACAGTGATAGCCTAGAAGACATTTGTTGTAAAGAGGACAACATCAAAGATTCTGGAAATCAGTATATATTATGAGTTTGGATATGAACAAATTTAGTCAATTGTCCTTTTCATTATATATTTATATCTTTTTCATCAGTAATTTGAGATTAATTTATGAATCCTGTGATACAAAAAAAATTGTCTATAGCCACAAGTCCACAACTTAATAAGAACAAAAAAAGAAAAGATCTTCTTTTAATTAAAGGACTAGTATATTGATATCACTGGCTGAAAACTTTGAATGAGTGGAGACTGGAGAGATACTCCAATGTGGAGCTTTGCACTTCGATGGGATTCTTGATGTGCATGACTTAATGAGCTCTAGGGAGTTGTGCTGTTTCCTTTTTTCTCTCCAGTATTTGTGTATATTTGTTGTCTTCCTTGTACTAGTAGTGTAGGATCCTACACAGCTCTCTTTGTTTCTCTCTTTGACTATATAGAATATATATAGCTATGTTGACCAATCAAAAAAATAAAAAAGAAGAAATGAAAAGAAATCAAGGGAAAGAGAGAGAGAGAGAGCTTACCCCAGTAACAGAAATTGATACCTCATCCCAAATACCAGTGTTCCTATCCCTGTGATGGTACGAAAATTAAAACCTTTTATTCCTCTTATTTGATGGAAAGGAAGAGTCGTAGTTTATAGAGAACAGGGAACACACACTATCTAGAAATATCAGAATAGATAATCTAGAATGTACAAGACACTCGAATACTTCCATGCCTCTAACCGGTAGTTCCCACTGATAAAAGGATCGTACTCTGTGATGCTTTCTAAACACAAATTATTTTCAGTAATTGGTAATATGGAGCTCAGATGATAATAGGCATATCATTGTGAATGGTTTTGTCACATATTCTAACCGATCTAAACTTTAGACACAAACTGAACCAAACTACAAAACAAACATACTTGGGACTTGGGAGTCTCTAATTATGATATAATGGTTCCCTTGATAGTGTTTCCAGTCCCACCCTCAATAGGTTTGTTAAATTTCAGAGAAAAAACTGATACAACACTTACCTTATTGGGGTCATCCAATCCCAACCTTGAACATACTGTGCAGCAACATCTTTTCCAATCTAACATAGGGAGATAAAAAGAAAATGTCAGTACAATTGAAGCCATAAACTGATGCAAGAAAATCGAATACCTGATGATCACCACCCTGGCCGCCTTGCTTGGGAATTTTTCCAGGATTGTCAGGTGGATGAATAAGAACAGCTAGTAAATTTTTGGAATCAGGATGAAGAATATCTGTAACATCAACGGAATGCCTTCGGAACATTCCCTTAGGAAGATCCTTTTTGTACCCATTCACATACACTTCCCCAGAGTAGTTAATTCCACGGAAATTAATATCCACGTGTTGATGTGCTAACTGCAATAACCAATTATTATATACTAGTCACCACAAAAAAAAAAAAAAAAAAAAGTAAAAATGTTTACCGGGGCAGATTGAAATGTTGTAAAAAACCAGAATGTGTAGTACTCCCTCCCAGAATCAGCAATGTCTATAATAGCCTCGTTTTCCAACCCATAAAAAGGATCAGGTACGAGGTTGTTCTTTAACAAGGTTCCTAAAACACTGAAATCCACGACACAGTTAATTTATGTGTAATAATAGTGAAATGATTTAAGTGAGTTAAAGAGTGAGTTACGAACGTTCCGGGAACTACGGCTTGAATCCAGTAAGGTGGGGATGTGGGACCAGGAGGAGGGTGAGTAGTGGTGAGTTGGATTCCAGTAAGGTGAATTTCCGTGGATCTCGCTGCTATCCAACCTGAATCTAGCTTTCTCTTCCCTATTACTTCCACCATCTCTCTCAATTTTAGTCAACACACAAACTCACCTATAAGTGAACCTAATTGGATCATTAGGGGGTAATACTAGTTAACCGACAAATTTATTTTTATCTAGATGACTTGTACCCCAAGACTAAGGACTGGAGGGGCAGTTATACTATATATTCGTATCTTATTAAGCACGGCGTAGTTACTGATGATGATGAGGATTTAAGTTTTTTGGGCTTTGTTGTGGTGGTCAATATAGCATGTTTTAATCTTAATTGAAACAAGGCCTTGTTTTTACTTTGTTTTGTTGTCAATATAATTATAAACAATTGAGATGAGGGGTAATTTTGTAAAGAGTGTGGGGAGAGTGAAAGCATTGTAATCTTTATTGCCATGCTCTTATTTTATATACTAGGTATTGCCCGTGTCGAAGACACGGATGATATTACCAACTTTCTCTACACTATATATACCTCATTCGTATATTAGAATCACCTCCCAGCTGAAATACTTTCTATACTTTTTAGATATTGTTTTATAATTTGTTTGGGGGCTAAAGTCTTAAAAAAGAATAACCGGTGTAGACAAATTTGTTTCTATAATAAAAACTGTGAAATATAATATTAATACCACCAATTCCAAGCATTTGTACACATTTACACGCACAATTAGAAAGTGTTATTATCAATTATATTAAACTAAAATCAGTAGAAAGAACATGTTATTCTTGATCAATGTAACAAATCTATTCCAAAGATGTAAGAATGAGGCTACATCCAAGATTCCACTCCCTTAAAACAATTAGGCGAGTACATAGTCATTATGAGTATATAACTTTTATACAAATTTAGCATAAGGTTGTAACAATAAGTTGTCATTCCGAAAAGCAGACAACAAAAGATGCTTCATGGTATCTATGTAAAAGTGTAATATTCCTACTTGCAATGTCTTTCTATCTCCCTCCCCCTCAATTGTAACACCCATGAAGCTATATATAGGCAGTGACTAAGTTTGAACACACTTTTTCATACCACCTATTCTTCAACACTGGTAGAGTTTCAAATTGAGAACTTTGGTTTACATATTCTTCTGCTAAAGAAAATATATTTTATTCCATTCAATCAATTTACACCACTGGAAAAGGAATGAAGAAAGACCTTTAACACTTGATGTTTGCCATACAATCAATACTTTTTCTTTTTTCTTTTTTCTTTTACTTTTTGGCAAAACTCAAGCTGTGGTGAAATGAAAATCCCTACTATAAGGGCATCTCCAATGGGGGGTGTAAACCGTATAAAGTGGAAATTTTACACCCCAAATATAAAAAAAACTCTCTCCAATGGGGGTGCTATACCGTAGGTAATAGTGTATTAGCTAATAGAGAGGGTGGGGAATTTCCCCTCTCGCTATTGACGTCTGAGTGAAATAATTTTCGGACGTCACTTGGAGTAACGTCCCTTTCTAATTCTAAAGTAATTTTTTACTTTCGGGACGTCATTAAAACCTGGACGCCACTTAAAAGTGACGTCCGAAGTTTAAAATCTATTTTTTTACACTTCTCCATTGGAGAGTATAGAGTTTGGATATTTATAAGCTATACAATAGTATACAATTAGAGGTATAAAATCCTAATGGCACCTACGTGGAGCCTAGGTGGAGGTGTAATTTTACACCCCCCATTGGAGATGCCCTAAGAAAACACAATAAATAAGTTTGTTTTATCAAATATCATGTCTTGAGTATCATTTCTAAATTGAGTTGCAATTTTATTTGAGAAAAGGATATGCAAACACCATCGGTTTGTCCCAACTCCAGCAAGTAGATGCTAAGCGCTAAGGTATCAACCACCTTGTTAGCTTCTCTGGAAAACGTGGCTAGAAAACCGCCGTGTATTGTTCACATGTTCATTTGTTAAATTATACCTTTAAACGACCTATCAAAGAATTTACATCTAAAGTTGCGTAAATTTTTCGAATACTTGTCTATGCTTAGTACCACTAATAAGGAAAACAAAGTACTACCATTTGTACATTCCCATGATCCACCATTCAAACCCTCTATGTCCCTTTGTGTTTCAAGAGCTTGACCACGCTGATTTAACTCCCTTTTTGAACGCAAAAAGTAAACCCAAAAATAAATAATTAAGTTAATATCAATCAGCCAAGGACTTTGCTTCATTTTCTTACTTTCGAGACATAAAAATGTTTGGGGTATTTTCTCATAATGGACTGTAAGATAACAACAATATCTTAGATGCTTGAAAAAAATAGTCTCAATTGGTTGTTCGCCATTAGTTTAAAGGACTGAGGATACCTTACAAACGTTAGCAATGATAGATTAAACAAACAATACCAATTGACCGTTTAAATAAGGGATTGACCCTATGAGAAATTACATCTGACTATCGCAATAAAAAAATTCAATTAAAGTATAATATGGCTTTTCAAATTATGAAAGGAAAAATAAAATTAAGATTTGCTGAACCAAGTAAAATAAGTTGTTCGAACAAATTTTTGAATTGAGTATGTAATTAAAATGGGTAAGCAAATTTAAAAGAAATTGAAGTTGATGGCTATTTGAAAGGAGATTTTCCATTTGATAAGTGCTTATGCACAATGAAAGACAAAGTAACTGAATTAGAATACGTATTACAGAGAAAATCATACCCTTGCTTGTGTTAAAATGAGCTAACCCTTTCCTGAGAACAAAAAACATAAAGATTTCAAAAAAGTCATTTGTACCTAAACTACCAATCCATTTAGAAGCAACCTTTTGAGTGATAAGACACCAATAACCACAAATTGATTAGTACAAAATACAAACTACAAAATTATGAAAGATCTGCAAAGCAATCTTATAACCAAAACTGAAATTAAATCTTATATTATAAAACAAATCCAGCATTCCACGTAATGAGAAACATGAGCAAGCATAAGTTGCTGACAGGCAACCTGTCAGGTTGTTGTCGTTGCCACGATAACTGGTTCTAATAAAAATATCACCTTAAACGAACTTTAAAGTATAGATTGAGTAGTCCACAAAATTATTAGTGTAATGGTGCATGAAAACTCCATTTATACTTCATTATTACAAACAGAATGCATGTAGAAAACTCCAAACGAAAAAAACATGAAGAAAACTCACAAGTCAGTGATGGGGTACTGGGGTTAGTGGAGACGATTTACATCGCCTTGAGCTAATGAGGAGTTTTTGTTGAGATTGTGCCGTGATGCCGTCACTAGGGTCATGCTTAATCTTCATATATTTTTTGGTTTTTTTTTTTTTTCGAATGAGTATTATTACAGTAGTGGCAAGGTGTGTAAGGGCGGAGGCAAAAACCCAGGTTTCCTAGGAGTTTTATTACAAAATAGGAGTAGGAGATCTAATGAACCCCACATGTAGTTCCAACTTACTTGGACTCACTCATACCTATTATGACAACCAATTTTATCACGTGAGAAATTGGTTCCTAACCATTACACTTGACTTTGGTATAAGTGTATAAATTGTTAGAATGTTGTAAAGACAGACCAAACACAAACCAAGGGTCAAAAAATGTTTACATTGTTAAAATGTTGTTAAAATGTTGTAAGGACAGACCAAACACAAACCAAAGGTCTAAAAATGTTTAAATTGTTAGAATGTTGTAAAGACCGACCAAACACAAACCAAGAGTCTAAAAATGTTTAAATTGTTAAAATGTTGTAATGACATACCAAACACAAACCAAAGGTCTAAAAATTATTAGAATGCCTAAAAATGTTTAAATTGTTAAAATGTTTAAATTGTTAGAATGTCTAAAAATGTTTAAATTGTTAGAATGTTGTAAGGACCGACCAAACACAAATTCCAACTTGGAAGACAATATAGTTCCGTTTTCCAAAAACGGCGTGTAGTTTCTTCCCAAGTAAGATTTCACCCCCAACATACAAATTCCAAGAATCTCATATAATAGTACTCGTCATTCCCACTTTCCAAAATAACTCACAATACAATACCACTTACATTTCATTTATTAACTGCACATATGATAACCTAATTAAATATGAGTTTGGTATACCTTACCTTTAAGCCAACACGTCGTCTTAGGGTAGGATATTTACGCCCCCGCAGAAAAGATTAATAGATCCTACCCTCCTCCGAAAAAGCGAGTTAGACATCACAATAAATTGATTTATCTCGGTACCGGTCAAAATTTCATTCATGACCACACCTCCTTTAAGACATTTAAGTCTAATTGATATAATTTTGGTTCGTCCCAAGATATTTGGGGAATACCACTTATCATAATACCTTCATCAAGGGTAGTCATTCATATGACATCATTACGTCATAAAGTTTTCACAGACATAACCATAGATCTCGGACTATCACAAGTCATTAATATTTTCGTAATAACATATCAAGTTATAGTCAATTCATAGTCACATAGAAATCACAACCATTTACTAATACTATTCACAGTCACACGTCCACATCCATAACATCACACAATTCATATACTTTTACTTTAGTATCACTCGCCTACTTATGAGCGAGGGAAAAGTCACAACCAAAGGAGTACATTCATCCCTTGTGAGTATCAACTCATACAAACCACGTAAACATTTATCATAAGAAATTATATACATCATATGCAATAACTCCATCACACGAAAAATCAATATTTTACTTTTGCTTATTACTTATCTCGTTGACTCATTTATTCAAAGACCGCGGTTTTCAACCTTTAGTTCCTACTCCACGATTTGCAGACTACACACACATTTGCCAAATCACACATATCCGTCGCCTCACTCACACCGAAAGTACCACTACAAGACATACGCCCCAAGCGGGGATATCGCCTCGTGAAACATACTTTCATCTTGTAAACTCGTAAATTTGAGTCGGACCATCATATGGGCTTTCCATACACATAATCACAAAGCCTCTTTAAGCATAACAAAATATTAGGTCATTCATGGCACATTCCATGAATACCTTGGGTCATTCCCGCCACATTCAAGGAATACCCATCATAACACTAACGGGCCATTCACAGACATTCAATAAATGCCCCGAGTCATTCCCGCCACATTCAAGGAATACCCAAACCTACATTCCAGGTACATTCAAGGAATACGACCAACCCCAAAGGCGAATACCTTAGTTCCTCTCTAGGGGTCCAAACTATTGGGTCATTCATGGCACATTCAATGAATACCCATCTATCACATGACATCACAAGTCATAATATCTCATTACCAAATCCTGAGGCATGGAGAGTTCTAAAGATGTGGGCGACACTTTAAAACATTATTATCACTTATAATTATACTAGCATTACTCATGTCAAAATAGACCACACATGCAAAGAGTCACTTTCGCGCGTCAAGGCAAATCAAGCACTTAAATATCATTAAATGTAAACAGACTTATAATCAAACAAATACAATTTATATAACCATACTCATATATACAATATCGTAAACAAATAGTTCATTAGCCCAAATTCAAGTCCACACACACTAATGTCTAAAACATATCCACATATACTAAAGTCTATATTCATATACAACTTCTATCTCCCACATATATATTTATGTAGTCTCAAAACAATGATAATTTCTAACATAATCACATAGTTATCACACAACTAATATATATATTATAGATATGGTGAAGTAGTGGGTGACTTTTGCTTTCAAAGTGCTTTCACGTATCCAAATCTTTCAAGATTGGAATCAAGCTTCGTAGTTTTATCACCCACAAAATAAATGCTAAGGTTTTTCCTACATTCATCCAAATGACATGTAACTTAATTATTTAGAAACTAAGGTATTTAGATATACTTTTCATGTAGAACTTCGAAGTCCCAACCTTAGCCCATCTAAAAGAAAATTTAGGTTGAAAACGGTCAAAATCCTAATTTCAAAGCAAATTGGATTTCGACGGGATATCTTCGAATGGAACAACTCTTTCCACGGTATCCAAACGATCGAAGCTTTTTTTGTGTTGCAAAGTCGACGACGAGAACTTACTTTCTCTTGTTTAACAAAAATACCCAATCATCAAGGTCAAATCTTTTCTTAGATAAATGACAACCAAAGTTATACAAGCTTCCACAACATTTTATTACTATATGTGTCCATATAATATACACATAAAACGAATCATACAATTAAACAATCCACGGTCCACAATCAAAGCCCAATATGCTTTTACACTACTCACGCCAAAATCTAAATTAGATAATTTACCAACCAAGTTATACAATATCCGAAGATTTTATTACTATATATATATCCATATAAACAAACATATGAAAAACTGGAAAAGTCAACGGTCAAAGTCAACGGTCAACAGTCAAAGTCAACAGTCAACGGTCAAAGGTCAACACATCATGGTCAAGGTCAAACTCACATGTCATGGTCAAGGTCAAACTCAACATGTCATGGTCAAAGTCAAACCTGTCCTAGTCAAAGTCAAACTGGCCCAAGTCAAAGTCAAAGGTGAAAGTCAACCGCCCATGGTCAAAGTCGGCGGTGGCGGTCAAAGTCAAACCTGTTCTAAAGTCAAAGTCAAACTGGCGTTTTCCGTGTTTGGATTGGTTCAGTAAATCATGCCTACGGTTGGCTAAGGTCAAAGCGCATGGTTTCGTCTGCTCGTGACTAAGGTATTGGTTGGGACCTATTCTGGTTCCCAAACCTTAAACCGAAAGTCTAAAAAAGTCCACTTATTTATTCTATTCGACCCGAGGATGGATCTATATTAAATTATATGGACCGCCCAAAGAATATTAAACGGGCCCATAGACTAATATTAGAACTGGTCCCAAAACTTACTTAAACTGGGCCCAAACTAAACTTAATTACACTGGTCCAAAGATTACAAAACAAATAGAAAAGGGCCCAACCACTTAAGTTAGATTTCGGCCCACATAAAACAAATTCTGAAATTTCGGCCAACCACCCCTGAAATTTCGGCCTAGCCACTAAAACAAAACAAGGTCGGCCCAACTAAAACAAAACCGGCCCAAAACAAAACTTAAGGTTTCGGCCCAAGGCCCAAACCGAAATTCAGTTACTGTTCATCATCTTCTCTTCTCCAACAGCAGCCCAAATCCGGCCACCACCAGATTCCAATCGGCCACCCAATCCAACCTAGCGGTTTGACTCCTCATAGAAACCCACACCACTTTCCATAGTATTTCCTTTCCTTTCCATCATAACAAACACACCCTTAGAATGTAGTTATTCCTTTAAGATGGCTTTCGTAATATTAAATGATACAGATATGCGGTGATTCTCCTGTTGGGACTCGAACTATATCTTAATATCGCTTCTGTGTAGAGTGCACAATTTTTCTTTATGCACTTTCTTCTTCTTGTTGGCGCAGTGTTTTGGTTCACAACGGCGGGGAGCATGGTGGACGCTATTGTGCTTTTATCAGGCCAAATCTCTCTCACCAGTGGTATGTAGCATATTTTTGATACTTTATTCAATCATCTTTGCAGATTCTTTCCAGCTTTGAGGTGATGTACAACTACTTATATGAAACAGGCAGCGGCTTAGAATGCTCATGTTTTTGGTATAATAAGTAATATTATTCTCATTTTGCTTCTCTGTGTTGTGTATTTATGTTCATGTTTAAATAAAATTTTCCTTCACTTTTAAATGTTGTTGCATTTTATTTTTATCTTATAGATTTCTTGTCTTTTTATGCAATCACATACCAGTGCATGTGTACAGTTTCTTTTTTGTATTTTCACAATAGGTTGATGATGAATTGGTAACAAAAGAAGATATGATAAGAGCATTAGAGGAACAATATGGTGGGGAGGAGGAGGTATTTCTATTAAATTTGATATTTTTTAATCGGTTTCTACTGTTAATGCTTGTGGTCATCGATTACTTTTTGTATTCTTCCCTAGCTAAATATGTTCTTTTTATGTCCAACAGCTACCTCAGACGAATGGGTTCAACAGCACTCCATTTAAACTTACAAAATACTCGAATGCTTACATGCTTGTCTATATACGCAAAAGTGACGTAGAAAAAGTAATCTGTAATGCAGATGTACAAGGCATTGTTAAACCCGTGCGGGTAAGATTCATATTGCATACCATTGACTGAAATCTCAAATTTATATTTTCTTTTAGAAGGCTGAACTGAGCACATGCATTGCCATCTTACAGTTAAGGTTGAAGAAAGAACACGAAGAGAATGAATACAAGAAAAAGGAGGCTCAGATGCATACTATTATAAAGGTTTAGACTTGCCTTGGTTTCAGGAGTAATTGTAGTTTGTAGAAAAAGAATTGTGTATATTAAATGAATTACTTGTTAATATTTTGACAATTACTAGGCGTGATACTTTATTGCAGGTTGCACGGAATGAGGACTTTGTCGAACAGGTCGGAAGAGATATTTATTTTGATCTCGTGGATCATGATAAAGTCCATTGTTTCCATATGCCGAACCAGACACCTTTCAGTAATTTCAAAGTACTGCGTCTGTTTTCGAGAGTTTGACATTTTTTAATCTATAGTGCTTCACTATTTCACAGTTTGTAGTAAGTTTTTTTTATTTTGTTTTTATTTTTATTTTTCAGAGATGCAATCTAGGGAGGACTTTACTGCAAGTAGAAGTTTTGATTCTAAAAAGAAGTTGAAGTTTTCCTTGCTTTTCAGGCCACTAAAGACTATAAATAAACTTGTAGGCATTCGCCAAATTGTTGGTTGGTTTATTAAACTGTGTGTTTGTGAGAAGGAAGAGTTTCTCCTATTGTGAGCGTAGATTATTAACCGAGCGTAGATTATTATCCGTGTGATTACCAGTTACATAGAAGACCTTGTCATCCCCTTCTTCAAGATTGTGAGTATCAAGTCTCATAGTTGCTCACAACAATTATAGTGCAGTGTTGATAAAACCATACATTTCCCTAGTTAAAACGCACATTTTCTACCAGTTTAGTTTTTCAATGGCCAATTGCCACATTCAACCACTCTCACAGCATGCAACTTTGAGTCCATAACCTTCTTAAGAACCTGATATGCATATGCATGTCCCCACTAGGGTAATTAAACTGGGACTAAATCAACTTAAGAGATATGTGGAGTGCAGGGGAATCACTGTGTCCAGCAATAGTACACATGAAGAACAGTAGAGTTTTTGTAACATAGAGTAGTTTGGTGGGTATTCACGAAGCATCCACCAGACTAGGTACACTGGGAAGCTCCTTTTTTTTTTTTTTGGAACAGCACAAGTTAGAGAGGGGGAACCGATACACATAGGATGATGTTCCGTTCACTCCATATAATCACTGATTTTTCTTTTGTGGATCTATTTCTTTTAGGTTTTAATTAGAGATTTACTTGTAATAACAACATATTGAAACGAAAGAAAAAGAACAATAATATTAGACTGAGTAACTAATTTTCTAGTGGTTTGTAGGGAAACGTGGCGAAGGAATTTGGTATACCAGTAAAGTTTCAAGAGGTTTTGGCTGTGGACAAAACGCCAAAATCTTACATATCGTCCACATCGGCAGTTGACGCCTGAGGAAGAGACACAATCTGTAACTTCCCTTCATTTTAATGCTTGGATTCAGATATGGTAAGACATTTATAGCTCAAGTATTGTAATTTTATTTTCTTGCATTGCAGGTTGGACAATTGAAGGAAGTATCAAATAAGGCTCACAATGGGGACTTAAAGCTGTTCCTAGAAGTAGAAGTTGGGCCGGTAATGGTTATTACCAGTTACGGAGTCGATTCTTAATTTTTGAGTATCCAACTCAAAGCCAGTTGGTTATGAGTGGAGTGGCCCCAGGGTTTATAAGTTGTAATCAAGGATTTAATTGTCTGCGCCTTCATGCATTTTCTAGGACTATGTGGATCTTAAACTTGTTTTACATGCCCTGGAACTCGTCTGTGTTGCCTGCCTTACTGATTTTCTTCATTACCTTGCAGGATTTGCATCCTATTCAGCTCCCTGAAACGACCAAAGAAGATATTCTAATATTTTTTAAACTTTATGACCCTATAAAAGAAGAACTGATGTAAGTTATTTTTACTTACCCCTTTTCCACATTGTCACCCGGTATCAACGTTATATTATTAGACTAGCAGTTTTCCTATGGGAGAGGAAGATGGAGAAGGATGGAAAAGATGAGGACAGAAGGAAGATGGAGGATGGGAGAGGAAGATGGAGAAGGAGGAGTGGAAAAGATGAGGATTTCATTTAAACCAACCAAGTTGGTTTTGTCCCATAAGCCCCCTTCTCCCAAAATGTTAGTGGTAGTCCGGATTAGACTTTTTTCGTCTACTGATTGGATGGAGAAAAAAAGAGAAAAGGCTATTGATTTCCATTTGTCTTTTTTTGAAGGTTTGGTAGTTTGAAATTTGACAATTTAAAATGGCTGGGTCTACTCAACAAATAGCTGGGTTCGTTAGATTGTATTAAAATGAAAAAAGAACAAAAGAATGGTGTGAGTGGATTGTGACAAGTTCACATCTCACTCAGAATCAGCACTAGGTCTTTACAAAGATTCAAAAAAGTGCAAAACACTATCTAAATCTATAGTAGGTACTCGCAGGATGCTCCCATCTTGTAATCCATGAAGGTCTACCAAGATATGTTCTTCCCATGTTGTCTGTAAGTGTGACTCCCTTTCTGGCAGCAGCATCAGCAGAGAAGTTTGCTTCTCTCCAAATTGAAGTGATGACAAACTTTTGTAGCATATTTTGGACATGTTTCCATCTGTGCATCAAGGCCCATGGCAGCTGTGACGATCCAAAAGCCTGGACTGTTGCTTCAGAGTCTGTTTCAACCCAAATGTCAGACCATCCCTTAGTGGCTGCCAGTTCAAGGGCTTCAATGATTGCCAAACACTCAGCCCAGTAACTCGTAGTCACTCCCACTGCCCTGCAGTAAGTTAAGAGAAAATCTCCGTTCTGATCTCTGAAAGTAGATCCAATCCCGGCAAGTCCTGGATTACCCCTAGATGCCCCATCAGTGTTGACTTTGATGGTTGGAGCATTTGGTGCAACCCAGTTAACACTCTCTATTCGGGGAGCAGTTCTTAGTTTCCCTTGAATGCCCCAATCGCTGAGAATTTGAGTGTCTTCTGAGTACATGACAGCCTTGGATAAGTGAGAAGAACAATGAATTTGTCTTCTGACTTGTCTAAGGCATTTTAAGATGTCTGGCTTCTTGTCTTCAAACACAACCATGTTCCTATGTTTCCAAATGATGGTCATAGTGCCCACCACTGCCAAGGTCCATAGTTGTTTGATTAGTGGACTTCTGAACTGAGAGAGTTTGATGGCATCATTTAACTTGTTGAAATTTCCTCTCATCTTAAACTTTTGTCTGAGCCAGCTCCATATCTGTAATGAGAAGGAGCATTCCCATATAAGGTGAGAATTTGTTTCTTCATTATTTCCACAAATAGAACTTTATCTTGGTACTTGGGTTAATCCGTTAATGTGCATTTTATTGCTATTGTAAAAGTTTTCTTTTTTTTAGTAGATGTGAAATTCTCTGAACCAACTTTCTTTATATGTTTTTTAGGAATTAAAGTTTGAGCCAAGTGTCATGTGTGAACCTATCCACAATAAGCTAACTTTTCGAGCTAACCAGGTATGTAGTATGCATGTGCATTTTGTTGGAAAAGTATGAGCTGCATAAAAAGTCAGGTGGTATCTGCCGTCATTGTTAATTTTTTTGCTATCCTTTACTTTCTGGTTGTTTTTTACAGCTTGGAGATGGGGACATTTTCTGTTTTCAGAAATCCCCTCCAGTTCAGTGTCTGCAACAGTGCCGCTATCCAGATGTCCCTTCATTTTTTGAATATGTGCATAATCGCCTGGTATGGTTGAGTTTGTTTTGAGATTTCATTTTTAAGATTAGTATATAAATATGGTGCATCATGCTCTTCTCTCATTAAGGCAATTTACTGTGTGATGGTTTTTAGTGAATACTGTTACAAACCCTTCTTTTGAGTCCTAATTGGTTTATGTATTACTAGAGATTTCCTAAATATTTCTTGATTTCTATTTTTATGTTTTTAGCATAGGTTATTTTTAGGTTTATTTTTAGTTCCGAAAATTACATATTTAGTTTCTAAAATTGAATTAGAAGCCTAGCTTCTAAATTCATTGGTTCCTTAGCTATATATATTGAGTTGTATGCCTTTGGCCATACTTGGTTGATTGATAATAAACTTTGTGTTTGTGTGAGAAAGGTTTTCTCTCTTCGTGTGTGTGTATTCGTTTAATAAATTGCAGGGCTTCTTTTGTGATTCCCTTCTCAATTTTGTGGGTTTCAAGTCTGGTTGTCGCTGCACAACAACCGTAGTGGCGCACAAGTAATTAGTTCGTGATTCTTCAGCATCACGTTCATATCTTTATTGCACATAAGTGCATCACTTTGTTTTTAAGTTGATAAGGTATAGGTGTTAGCTATTAAATTTGCATGGCTTCCCGCGTGAATTTTGTTTTATGTAGTGCTCGATTCTGGTTATTTACATAACTACTAAAAACATGATATTCACATTTTTCGTAGAATATATCATATATGGGTTGTGAAATATAGGCATGGGCAACAGTGGCACGTCATTGAAAAAGAAACGGCTTGCTGAATTTCCCTCAGTAGTTCTGAACTGTGATTTTGTTATTGAAGTTTCATTCAGTATTCTCTTGACGTTTCATTATTGAAGTTACATTAAGTAACTCTGTAGTCGATTACTAGTCTTTGTTGAGGAGATTTTGAAGAAATTGGTAACTGGGGATTCAGAGTGCAGGATTTGTTCTGTTGACCTAAAGTTTGATTAAGCAGAGGATTAGTGCGTTGATGAGATATTGTTTTGTACTACATAAATGATAATTAGTGGCACAATGACGAGTTGATTCTGAGCTTCCACAATGTTGGTTAAGCACTTAATGTCACTTATAAGCATAACACATTGAATGGATTCTGTATTCATTTATTTTCAAAGAAGTGTTCTTAGGCTGTCCATACATATTTTAAGCATAATACACTTGATGTTTCTTTCCTAGGTTGTCCATTTCCAATCACTTGCGAAACCAAAGGAGGATGCTTTTTGTTTACAGCTGTAAGCAACTTACATTCCTACTGTTGTCATTATTATGGTCTGAAAATGTAATGTTTTTGGTTACATATTTTATTCAATGTGTTCAAACCCATTGTCCTTTTCCAGATCAAATATTTTCAATTATGATGAGGTGGTGGAAAGTGTTGCTCGCCAACTTCTTGTTGATGTTTCATCAAAAATCAGGCTTACACCTCACAATTGTTACTCTCAGCAACCTGAACCAATTCCTATTAGGTACAGGGGTGCGGATCATTTGTCTGATATGCTGGTCCAGAACAACCAGGTGATACATCTATTAGTCTGGATTTCTGAGGCTGTCTGGATAACTGTTTTGTTTGAAAACTTATGTTGTGCACGACTGAACAAATCTTGATGCACTCCATCCACACAGACTGCTCATTTATTGTACTACGAAGTATTGGACATTCCTCTACCAGAACTGGAATGCTTAAAAACGCTGGAGGTGTCCTTTCACCATGCGACAAAAAAAGAAGTAAGTATACGCACAATTGGCAGAACCTGGCTTGTTTATGTTTATTGTTCATTTAGTATGCCTGATCCTGGCACATTTTCAGGTTGTGAAACACTGTATTACACTTCCAGAACATAGCACTGTGGCAGACCTGATAAGTGACCTAAAAAGAAAGGTAATTATTGCTACTGTTAACTTTCGATCATCCAACCCAAAAACAATTGGCAATGAGTGGAGCTGCCTGAGGAGCATATATTCATATGTATTCTCCTGCGAAGCTTAAAATTCCCTACGTCGGATCATATATGCTATGTTCTCGTCCTTGTAGGTGGTAGGGATGAGATAGATTTCCTGAATGCATGTTTTATGCTATCTTCTCATCCTACTAGATTCTTACTTGAAAGTTCTATGGTTCGCTTACACTATGCTTAATTTCTGTTTATTCATCATTTCCCCTCCTTATTTCCTGAGCTACCTAGAAACATCTTGATTGAATTGCAAGTCAGGTATCCTGGTTGGTATTTTGTAACAGGTTGAGTTGTCTCATCCTAATGTGGAGCTTCGATTGCTCGAAGTTTTCTATCATAAAATCTATAAGGTTTGGAAACTTTTTATTTCAATTATTGTTGGTAATGTGCACACTGCCCATGTCATCTGAGAGCACAATTTTGCGAATGAAATCTTGCAGATTTTTCAAACTAGTGAAACGATTGAGAATATAAATGACCAGAACTGGACATTACGTGCAGAGGAGGCAAGTTATATTTTCTCCGTCGAACACCAAAATTTGTTAGCAGTCAATATGAGTCTTCAAACCCATATTGAGATATACGATTAATGCCACAAGGAGTGGGCTTACAAATTGCTCTGCCAGTGAAATTGTTTGATTGTCCGTTTATGTCATGCCACAGATTCCAGAGGAAGAGAAAAACTGTGGTACTCATGATCACATAATTCATGTTTACCATTTCACCAAAGACACCTCTCAGAATCAGATGGTAAGTTTAAATATCAAGCACAACTTGAGTTCGGATAGGTACTTGTACACTTAAAATTTCTACTTTTTGGATGCTCTTGTTTTGAAATCTTGTAATGTGTCAACCAGCTGGTTCAGAATTTTTGCAAACCATTTTTGTTGGTCATTCATGATGGCGAGACTTTAGCTGATGTTAAAGTGCGTATTCAAAAGAAATTGCGAGTCCCAGTTCCAGACTTGTGCAAGGTATTTTTCTCCTGCATACTATTTATAAACAGTTAGAGACCTTAATTCAGTCTAAGTTCTACTCTGATGAATACAAACTAAACATACATGCGTGCACATTCACAGCTTTCTATTGGCCTTTTTTTATATTGGCATTGGTATTGGTATGGACTTCTACAGTGTACGAGTATATGCAATTTATTCTGAATTTAAAGCAAATTCTTTTGGTCAGTGGAAGTTTGTATATATCTCATTGGGTCGGGCCGAGTACCTCCAGGACACAGACATTGTGTCTACCCGTTTTCAGGTCTCTCTACCTGAACTTAATATTTTTACTTATATACTTTTCTTTCCATATAAATTGACATTTTTTGGTATGTAATGACAAATGCTTCTGTTTGCATTGTTTCACCCACAGAGAAGAGAACTTTTTGCTCCATGGGAGCAGTATCTTGGGTTGGAGCACTCTGATATTGCTCCAAACGGGCTTCATGCAGCTAATCAGGTTCAAACTTTAAACTATTAGGTTTTAGCAGAGAAGCTTGCTTTGTGACTTTGTACATAGCGCATTATTCTTGTGTGACGATTAAGACCCAATTTGATCCATTATGCGGATATTTGCCATTTAGTGCCTTTTATCATATAAACGATTTATTTTTTTTAATTGCCAAATATGACGAGAGTTTTTTTTCCCGTCGTGGAATTTTGCCAAATCCCATATTGCTAAAAAGGGTATAGAAAATACCCAGCAAAGGTTTCTCTTTGTCAGTCGAACAAGACGAACATTGACAAGTGGGTCTTAAATTGTTTCAACTTGACTTCATCCGAAGAGTTTGCTACTAGAAGATTTTTTGTCAGGGATGTGTTGGTCAGTTGCTTGATCAATAACTCCTTGTAGTCTACAAATCTTGAGTTCCTACTACTTCCCCTTTTCCCAACAGTTTCAAGAACGTAGGTTTGTGAGTTGATGAAGATTTGTTTGTTGATCCTTATTCTTTTTCGGAGGTTCTACTGTGTTCAGTTTGTATGAAGGTAGATGCATTTTCAATGTTTTGATTTCCTGTTGATTGTTGATTGTTGTGATAGGTCAAGAGTGCTCCGGTACTATGCAGAATCATCCTGCTGTTGATCTTCCATCATCAAAATTCACTTGGACTATTAGAAACTTCTCTAGGTTGAACATGAAGAAGCATTATTCTGAGTCTTTTCAAGTCGGCAGTTATAAATGGTATACTAACTGCTCTCCTTTGTTTGATTTCTTTTGCAATCCTAGAGCTATTTGATATAATCAGCTCTTTTTAGTCTCTGACCATTGTGTGTTTTTGATAGGCGACTGTTGATTTATCCTAAGGGGAACAATGTAGATTATTTGTCAATGTACTTAGAAGTAGCACATGCACCTGATTCGCCTTGTGGTTGGAGTAGAAGTGCCCAGTTCAATTTGTCAGTGGTTAATCAAGTATACAGTAAATACACTGTGCAAAACGGTTTGAAATTTCCCCCCTGCTCTGCATCTCTTTCTTCCGAAAAACTCTGTACGGGTATATGTACCCTTCTATAATTATGTAATTGGTGAATGAATATTTGTTAGAATAAATTGTTAATTTAGTACTGCCGCCGTTTTTTTCAATAGCTATTATAGACTGCGAAGTAGTTGTAGTCTGCAATTAATGCATATTGTTTCCCAACCTTGGTACATTTCCATTTTTTTTTTGTGAAATCACGTAATACACAACTTATTTTCATCTGCAGTAACATTACCTTGTCCTTAACAAATTGAGTCCTTAATCTTCATCCAGACACACAACACACATTTAATCTACGAGAGAGTGATTGGGGATTCACATCATTCATGCCTCTCAATAATCTGTGTGACCCTAGTAGAGGGTTTCTTGTGGATGATACTTTGATTTTTGGGGCGGAGGTAGACGTTAGTGAGGTTGTGGAAGGTAAGTATTTCTCTGAGTCATATACAAACTTTTAATCTGAAACGTGATTAAGGAATAATAAATATAGTGTTTCTGGAGTCATAACAAATGAAGCTGCGGACTACTTTGCATCCCTTTAATTTACAACTCTACTGAAGAGAAGCTGGTTCATAACCCCCCCCCCCACACCCCAAGATACACTCTATGGTGTATAATGATATGATAGAGACAGTGCACATTTGTTTTGTTAACTAATACTTGTGGCAGTCTGCCTATAGCCAAAAACGATGAATATATTCTCATCGAAGAGTTGAATTTGTGAATCGGTCGAGTTTTACTTTAAGGTTTTGATTTGCTGTCATTTTTTTGATTGTTGATAAGCTCAAGCAGGCACTGTGGTCATTCAGCAGAATAAAGAGGGTGTACCTGAAGCTGGGCCGAGTAACAGTGCAACTCAGCAGGGCAGACTTTCATCATGTGCGATATGTTTGGATGCTCCAATAGAGGGGGCTTGCATCCCTTGTGGTCATATGCCTGGATGCATGTCTTGTTTGAGCAATATTTAAGTTAACTCCTGGGGTTGCCCAATTTGTCGTGCCAAGATACAGAAGGTTGTGAGGATCTACACTGTTTAAGCGGTCCTTTAAGCTATGCCATATGCTGAAGCAGGTTCTTGAGTATTGTAGACGCACCTTAGTCAATCACAGACACCGGTGTATCTCTACCCTATATATTATATATGATAGCCGGTTGGAACCACATTTCTCAACCGAATATGCTATTTCTAATCTCTCATGTTTTACAATTTAGAAACACATTCCTCAATTATTATAGTAAGATCCCTCCGTTTTAAGTAATTTATAAAAAAAACTCTCTCACCTCACTAAAAAAATTAGAATTAGTTTTCATATTATTTAAAATAATTTAGAAAACCTCCTTCACATCACTGAAATTATAATCAACACCTTCTAATGTTTTTATATTATTTTTTAAAGATGTTAAGAGCGACAGGTTTATGCGTAACACGGTACGCATACTTGTATATATATATATATAGATAGATAGAATCATAGAAAGCATGAGAGATGTAACAATATGATGTATAGGCTCTTAGTTCTCAGCATATATATGAAAAATACTGATTGAATTAGTTAATACTTGATTATGCAACTAAAGAAATATGTCCTTCATAAAGTGATGCTCATTTTCATTTCACTTGTTCTCTTCCAAAACTTTAAAAATTGTACTTGGGTTTTGTTTTGTTTTCTGCAACTCTAGACAGACTTTTGGTTGATAGCAATGAAAATTTAGTTATCAATTTTCCATGCTCTCATAGTTGAAGACAAATTCAGTAGATTTTCAATTAGCTTCTTTATCAGGTCATCACCATTTCACAATTAATCCCGTATAAGAGCATTTGCAATGCAAGTCATAACTTTCACCCCCTCTATCACCGCCACCTCCTCACTTTTCACCCCCTCTATCACCAACCCGGTGATAAACAAGGTGAAGCTGTGCAATGCAAAGGTGATAAAAAACATCTCGGACGGGATGTTAGATTCCGTCTGGAGTTTTTATACGAGACGGAATGTAACATCCCGCCCGATATTTTATAACGAGAGGCGGGATGTAACATCCCGCCTCGATGGCTCAATACCAACAGACTTAACAGCTCCATTTTCACTTCATTTCCACCAAAATTCGATTTTGTAGCCTCCATTCACAACCTTTGAACACAAATTTCCATTCATAATGACTTCTCCATCCCCCAACCCATCCCCACCAACCTCACCACATCAAGAGCATTCCGATGGTTTGGAAATGTCAAAATTTCCAAAAAAAGGGGCAAAAAGGATCGTTCGTCGAGAACGCCAGTAATGTGGGCGTAGGAGGACTAAATTGAACTTGGGTTTAATTTTCCAGCGTTGTGAAATCGAGGACCACCCACCATTAGCGTCAACATCGGTCCGACACGTAGCAAATCGAGTGGCGGAATCTCAAGTAAGTTTTTGATTTTTTTTTTAAGTTAATTATTATTATTTATGTTAGTTTATATCAAGTTTTTGTTGTTGTTTGAATTTGTCGTATTATTTTAGTTTGAATTTGTATTAGTTTATATTAGTTTATTTTAGTTTGAATTTGTCGTATTATTTTAGTTTGAATTTGTATTAGTTTATATTAGTTTATTTTAGTTTGAATTTGTCGTATTATTTTAGTTTGAATTTGTATTAGTTTATATTAGTTTATTTTAGTTTGAATTTGTCGTATTATTTTAGTTTGAATTTGTATTAGTTTATATTAGTTTATTTTAGTTTGAATTTGTCATTATTATTTTAGTTTGAATTTGTATTAGTTTATATTAGTTTATTTTAGTTTGAATTTGTATTATTATTTTAGTTTGAATTTGTATTAGTTTATATTAGTTTATTTTAGTTTGAATTTTATCGTATTGTGCGTGTTTGTTGAATGTAGGAAGTACACTTATGGAAAGTGCGTTGTGCACTTTCAAATGTTGTGTCGTGGTGGCGTTGTATGAAATCAAAAACGGATCCTAATTTTGTCACAGTTACCGATATTATATCCGCCACACCATTTGGGAGTTTTTTTAATTGTAATTTGGGACAAAATGATCAGGCGTTGTTGTTTGGGATAGTTGAGCGGTGGTGGCCAACTACCCACACATTTCATTTCCCATGGGGTGAGCTTGGGATTACCCCTCTTGATTTCACAATGCTCACGCGGGTATCCCAATTGGTTATGGAGATGCCGTTCCTTTTGATGAAACTTTAGAGGTTTTACTACGGGCGATGAGTTTCTTTGAATGTTTTGATTTGGTTGAAGATGATGAGCAAGACGAAGTTTTGAGATTATCGGCCGAAAGCAGGTTTAAGGGAGGAGCTATAAATATGAGTTGGTTTTTGAGATATTTGAATAGACTCAAGGAGAAGCCGAAAGACTATCATATTGGTGAGGAGTCGATCCACGAAGTATGTACGTGCCTTCCTCTTCTACTTTGTTGGTGCGGTATTATTTGGATATGCCGATAGTTATTTACGATCGGGTGGATGGCGCTTGCCTCAGACGTAGAGAGGATGTGGGATTATGATTGGGGTCAATCCATCTTAGCATACCTTTACTACGTTGGCTAGACCCATAGTTGAGACGAAAAAGCCGCTAAAGGCAATTTGTGCGGCTTTGTTTGGATTATACCGTAAGTCTTATTTATTAAGTTATTGTTTCATTTCATTTATTTATCTAATTATTAATGTTGACATGTTTATATATATATTGATATTGTATTTTATCTATTGATGATTGATATTGGTGGTACGAGCATTTTCGTGTGATGCATCCCGTGTTGAAGAGGTTGGAAGAGGATGAGACTCATGACCGATTCCACGTATTCAAGCATGGGGGCTTCATCGAATGGAGAGGGGTATGGGGACCTATCACATAATATTCATAACACTCGCCGCCAGATTGAGCTTTTAGGAGCTAGTCGAATGAGTGGCAACCCCGGGCGAGTCCTTCATCTTTCGGACCCTTTATGCGGATATTCCGGATGTTCCAGAGAATGAGTACCGTAGACTATCATATATGTGTCATAGAGCAAGGTTTCTTTCACCGCGAATGATACTTATAGGGTGGTCACCGCGATGGTACCCTGGGGATGATGTTGGCCGCAAGTATCCGAGAGATTGTTATACCTTACCCACCACCTATGGATATGATATGACCCTCGATATTCTTCCCCGCCGTTCTTTCACACTATAGAGCAAACCCAAATGAGTGGCCGACGACGCCTTCACTTTTTAGTTTTACACTAATTATGACTTATATTGGAAGAGGGTTGGTCGAGGTCTCTTGCCCCGTTATACGGGGCACCAATTTTGAAGGGTTACTTCCGGAGCATGAGGCCGACATTCATTTCCCGGGAGGAGTGGAGTTGCCATACCGATCCGCGACCGTGGTGTTTCATGATATTCGGATCTTCGCAAAGAACTCCACAGATATTTGATGATGATGACCTTTGGCATTGGAGCATGATTACTTCTCAGGGGCAAGATATGAGAATACCTATTCCACCAGTAGATGCCGCAGTGGTAGCAGATTTGTCAGTACAGTTCGAGCAGTTAGCCGAGGTTAGTATGATTTGAATTTATTTATGATTTGTTATTATTAGTATTCACTATAACCCCTAACTTGCATTTGTTTTGTTAAACAGGATGAAGTAAGGTCAGAGCTCCTTAACTACAGCTCTCTCACTTATGCCATGCGTGAGTCCTTCATGGAGTCCTCTCGTCGCAGTTTTGAGTACTTACAAGAAGAACGTAATCGAACTTTGGAGCTTCAGAGACGTGTGCAAGAGTTGGAGAATGCTGGAAGTGGAGTACCTCAAGCTCAAGCTCAACCAGAGAGGCGACAACGACGTAGGGGGGAGAGCTCTTGACCGGCCTTTCGTAGGGGAGGAGGTCTCGAGAGATATTTTTGTAGTTTGTAATAACCGTAGCCATTACTTGTCTTATGGCGTTTGGGATTGTTGTTTGTAATGAATTTTTGATTAGCGTGTTTTTCTTTGATGAGTTTTGGATATGAATATGTCATTAAACAAAGGAGGTTATGTCCAATTTTTTAAGAAATTATAAGTTAGTTTTTTACCGAAGTTTACGTGTTAGACTTGGGTGTTGTTCATGATTGTTGTTTGTCTTCTTTATTATTTTCAAAGTATATTAGCGAGGTTTTTATATGAATATGTCAATAAAACAAATGAGGTTATGGCAAAAAAAAAAAAAATTAAAACTTATAAGTTCAGTATGTTTCCAAAAAATGGAACATTCGTTTTCGCTTCGTTTCACATTTGTTTCACTCATTTCTGTCATTGTTGAAACAACAAATTTTTAGTTTGGAATATCACTCATTTTGCAGGTGGTTTGGTTCGGCGGGGTTCGACAGAATAGTGTATGGGGATACGAGGACGGAATGTAACATCCCGTCCCGGGTTTTAGACCGAGCGGAATGTAACATCCCGGCGGTTTTTAAGCCCTCCTCCTCGCACATTTTACTATTCCAAACAATGCAATTATGGATGGTGGCCCATTTGGAATTATTGAGGGTACATGGATAGACATTTGGATACAATGTGTTGTCACTTGGAGAGTGAACAAAAATCTAATAAAATGTGTTGTCAATTGGTAAGTGGACCAAAATCAAAGTATCACATGTGACCTTATCATATGTGACCTTACCTTTCATATTTCGTTTTACTCTTCTATCTTTTATATCAAACAAACAACATAGCCATCTTCTTCCCCACAACCAAGCTAAAAATAGAAAAAATGTCTAGAGAAGAAAGAATTACATATAACCAAAGGTTATGGGGAGGATCTAGTAGTAATATAGGTTTCACTAGGGTCGCCTTACGTATGGAAGATGACTACATGGAAAAGAGTAAGAGATGAGCATAATGATATGATGAGGGAAGGAGGAGGAGGAGGTTGCAGTTTATTATTTTCTTTGGGGCATTAATGACTCAAGCAGCCATTGAAATTGAAGATGTGGATACAATGCGGAGGCGAGAGTACACGTTTAGAGATGGTGGTGATTTGGAAAAACAAAAGATAATGAGGGATTACTTCACAACACCTTGTAGGTGGCCTCCCTCATAAGTTTAGGCGAAGGTACGGGATGACAAGAGAGCTTTTTATGTATATGTTGCATCTTTGTTGCATCATTCGACGATTACTTTAAAGACAAGGTGGATGGATTGGGTGCGGCAAGCAATTTCTGGGTTACAAAAGTGGACTAGTTTGCGATTTGCACAATTAGCAACCGGGTTGTTCTTCCGATTCAACGGATGAGTATTTACAAATTGGAGATTCCACAGCAAATGTATCTATGAAGCGTTGGTGCAAGGCAATTATCACGGCGTTTGAGGAAGAGTACTTGAGACGACCAAGTGAGGCGGATTAATCGCTAGGATATTAGCTGAAAATGCAGCAAGGGGTTTTCCAGAATGCTTGGATCAATCGATTGTATGCAATCCGGGGTGTGGAAGAATTGCCCAAGTGGATGGGCTGGAACACATGTAGGGTACAAGAAGGAACCAACTTTGATACTTGAAGTTATAGACAAACATTGTTGGATCCGGCATTGCTTCTTGACCTACCAGTTCGCGATAATGACATTAACGTGCTTCATCGTTCTCATGTTTTTGAATCATTAGAGCAAGGTGAGGCTCCTGCTATTGCATTTAATGTGAATGGTAATGACTATGATATGGGATATTATCTTCTTTGATGGTATTTACCCAAAATGGGGCACATTTGTTCAAGCCATTCGTTATCCAAGAAATAAGCATGAAAAGATCTTTACTCAACGCGTCAAGAAGCCGCAAGAAAGGATGTTGAAAGGGCGTTTGGAGTTTTTGCGACACGATGGCATATTGTTAAGGCTTCCGCCGCGTTGTCATAGTGTTGTTGTTCTTGGAGATATAATGAAGGCATGCATTATAATGCATAATATGATTGTTGAGAATGAGCGTGAAAGTGGAGTTTGGAATTGGAAAGGTCGAGGAAAGAAACAATACAAGCTCTTTCGTGAAGATGATGGTTTTCATTTTGTCTATCGGATGATTGAAGCAAGAAATAAGATCGTAAAATGAAGTTACACATACTAATCTTCAAAAGGACTTAGTTGAACATGTTTTTAATTGGACTGGCATTGAAGAAAGCAAAGCAGATCCGGTACCAATTTATGATCCAAATTGGTCGGATCCGGATGAGGGAGAAGGAGGCTTAAAATTAAAATGGAAATGAAAATGTATTTCCTATGTATTTCCTAACGTGAACTATTAAGTTCCAACGTATTTCCTATGTATTTCCTATGTATTTCCTAACGTGAACTATTAAGTTCCAAGCGTATTTCCTATGTATTTCCTAATGTATTTCCTATGTAGTTCCAACGATTTAATCGGTTGTATTTTAATGAACTATATTACAATGTATTTTAATTTGATTGGTAATTGTATTTCTATGAAAATAATTATATTGGACGAGAACATACATAGTGCATTAATTAAAAAAACAGTTAGATAAAAATACATAGTTCATTAATTAAAAATACAATGAAATTAAAATACATAGTGCATTAATTAAAAGACGATGAAATTAAAATACATAGTGCATTAATTAAAATACATAGTGCTTTAATTAAAATAAAATACTAGATAATTAAAATACATAAGCTTAGTTAGAGCCTAGAACCACCTCTAGACGTATTTCAGCTTGTTGTTGCTTTCGATTATAAAAGCGGTATCGGGATGGAGGACACTTGTATCGGTCGCTAAAATCTTAGCTTCATATTGCATCTTTTGAAACCCGATTTTTTCCAATTGAACCTGATTTTTTTTCTGCTTGAATCCGATTTTTTTCTTCTCTTGCCATCACAGTTCTTTGACCATATGCAAGTTCCCTTTCCCTAAGTTCTAAGCATTTTTGTGTTTCATTTGCATCTGTGCAAATGTATCCTCTAAACGTGTAAAGTAACCCTCCAACATACCAAATGATTTTTTCTTGGTTCCTTTTGGACTTGGCTTTCTTGATCCAAGAGGGCGCTCCCATTTCTTTTGGGCGCTCTATTTCTTGAGAACCCTCCAATTCAACTCCACCAACACTTGGTGAATTAGAAGTTGAATCTTCACCATCATTTTGCGACCTTTTTCCTTTTGGGGCGGCTTGACCTTGCCTCAAAAACGCTTACTCCACTTTGGATTATCCTTGAGTATAACGTAACAATGATCAATCAAAAAAAGCCGATTTTTTTTCTTGTTGGTTGATGCGTCATCCTTGCCTCGGACAACTAAAAAAAAATGGTGGTAATTAGACTAAAATAATCACTAGGACTAAGATAATTAAACTGCAATAATAATTAGACTAAGATAATAATTAGACTAAGACTAAAATGGAAATAATAAATACACTAAGATAATTAGGACGAAGACGGAAATAATTAGACTAAGACTAAGATAATCAATAAATTCCAAATTGACAACGTTGTAATTACCGGCTTTGTATTGTTGTACCACTTGCATGTCGAGCCTCCACGCATTCACAATTGCAACAAATTTGTTCATCATTTTTGAAATATATTTCCACCTTCCGCTAATTGAATCGGAGACCTATCCGACCCGTGCTTGATTGAACTCGTTTGTTACACGATTCCAAAATCCTTTTGCATTTTGGAAAGCACCAACAATAAGTCTTACACTAATTTTTTATCCAAGCAAGACATAGAGCTTGATCATCGGACATGCTAAAGTGAGCTCGCTTTTGCTTGAGTGCTACCACTTGCTTGAGATGCTTGAGTTGATGCCATTTGATATTTGGTTTTTTTAAGAACTGATTTTAAAGAAGAAGAAATATGATATATGATTGTTGGAAGTGTGAGTTGAAATGAAACAAATGTTGTATATATACCAAAGTTTTTTATTTTGACCGTTTTTTGACCGTTCTGACTTTTTGACCGTTGGTAGCCGTTAGGACTCCGGACGGGATGTTGGATTCCGTCTGGTGAGTTTTGTAATCCAGACGGAATCCAACATCCGATATAGAGTTAACAAGTCGATGAAAACTTCGGTGGTTGGTTTCACCTCGTTTTGAACTGGGGATAATTATCACCTTCATTATCACCCTGCATTGCACAGCAGTTTTGGACCCAAGTAGGTGATAATTATCACTACCCCCTCTCTATCACCTGCATTGCAAATGCTCTAAAGTGCTTAGTTATTACTGCCAATTAGTCAAAAAGGGCTTAGGGTATCACCAATGGGCCTGGATACGGGCCTCTATCTCCAAATTTAACGGAACTTAGTGAAAAACTGTTTCCAAAGCGGCCCTAAATGGGCTCAAATTTATCCATCCTGATATATGTCTTCATTTCCATGGATGTTTATAAAGACATGACTTCTCCGTTGGAACACCCATCGATATAGAGTTTTAGCTCCTCCTTATTTGCCGCCACCGGTAACCATCATTCATTTTAAAAAAATAGCCCAAACCTCAAAAACACTCTCTCAACAAAAAATGAGAAAAACTGCACCAAAATACCTCCTGAAAAACCTTCGCTACTCACTCTCCACCAATGGGCATCCTCAAAACCCTCTCTCTTCACATTTCACCCCTTTTCTCAAAACCCATCTCTACATCCCCACTTCCACCACCAGAATGGATAGAACCACTAACAGATATATCAGACCTTATAATAAACACTAAAAACCTTAAACCTTCACCTTGGGTAACACGTATAGTCACTATACTACTCAACTCTACAACGAATACCATTGAATCAAATCTCGATGAATATTGTAGTAAGTTTTTTATTAAGTTATCTCCTACTTTTGTTACTTATGTACTCAAGTTAGATAGTATTAAGCAGAAGCCTGAACTAGCTTATACATTTTTTACTTGGTGTGGTAGACAGAGAGATTATTTACATAGACTTGATACTTATGTTGTTTTAATTGAGATATTAGTGTTGGAAAAGGATGTAGAGAGGATTAGAGGACTAGTTGAGGAGATTAAGAGGAAGGGATTGTTAATGAATGTTATTTCGACGAATGCTTTGATTAAAAGCTTTGGGGTCTTGGGTATGGTTCAGGAATTGTTATGGATTTGGCGTCGAATGAAGGAAAGTGGGATTGAGCCTAGTTTGTTTATGTATAATTTTTTGATGGATGGGTTTGTGAATTCGATGTTTGTTGAGAGTGCCGAGAAGGTTTTTGATGCTATGGAAAGTGGGAAAATTTTGCCTGATGTTGTGAGTTATAATATTTTGATTAAAGGGTATTGTAAGGTTGGAAAACACGTAAAGGGTTGGAGAAGTTAAAGGAGATGGAAGTGAAAAGGGTTTTCCCGGATAAGATTACTTATATGACTTTGATTCAGTCGTGTTATTCGGAGGAGAATTTGGATTCTTGTTTGCGTCTTTTTAATGAGATGGAAGAGAAAGAGTTGGAGATTCCATCTCATGCTTATAGTTTAGTGATTAGTGGATTGTGTAAAGCCGGTAAATCAGTTGAAGGGTTTTCTGTTTTTGAAGGTATGGTCAGGAAGGGAGTGAAACCAAATGTAGCGATTTATACCGCTTTGATGGATTCGTATGCTAAGAATGGTAATGGGGATGAAACTATGAGGCTTTTCCAGAAAATGAAGGATGAAGGGTTCGAACCCGACGAGGTTACTTATGGGGTTATTGTTAACAGTTTATGCAAGACTGGGAAGTTAGACAATGCGGTGGAGTATTTCAATTTCTGTAAAGAGAGCAGTGTGCCAATTAATACCATGTTTTATTCTAGTTTAATTGATGGTCTTGGTAAAGCTGGGAGAGTGGATGAAGCGGAGAAGCTTTTTGATGAGATGGTTGACAAAGGATGCACACGAGATTCTCATTGCTACAATGCACTTATCGACACTTTTGCTAAGTGTGGAAAGATGGATGAAGCATTAATGCTGTTTAAGAGAATGGAGGAGGAGGGTTGTGATCAGACTGTTTACACGTACACCATACTCATTAGTGGATTGTTCAAAGAACACAGAAATGAAGAAGCATTGAAGTTTTGGGAGATGATGATTGATAAAGGTATCACACCTACACCTGCTTCTTTCAGAGCTCTTTCCACTGGGCTTTGCCTTTCAGGCAAAGTTGCAAGGGCTTGTAAGATATTAGATGAGTTAGCACCCATGGGGGTTCATCTGGAGGCGGCATATGAAGATATGATCCATGTCTTGTGCAAAGCAGGTCGCATAGAGCAGGCTTGCAAGTTGGCTGATGGAATTGTCGATAGGGGGCGTGAGATACCTGGAAGAGTTCGTACTGTTTTCATCAATGCCTTGAGAAAATCAGGTAATATTAACTTGGCCATCAAATTAATGCATAGTAAGATAGGAATAGGCTATGAAAGATGGCATGGTATCAAAACCCGAGTCAAGTTTCGAGTTCTCTTAGATAATTGAACTTGAAGTTTCTATATGTTTGTATTTGTATATTACGTTTCTAAAAGTGAAATTTGGTTCCTTCTTATTATCTGTGTTTCTGCTCCAGTTGTTTTACCTTTTTAAATGCATATTTTTTTTATAAGTGATTTTTATTAAGAGGGTAGCGCACATCACAAAATTACAGTAAAAAAAACTAAAGCGTAAAACAGTGAGTGAGGACCTCACTTGTTTACATAGAAAAAACTAAAATAGACAAACAAACTACCCAACAAAGACCACCGGCATCACTCTCCTGCTAAGACATTCGACCAATCGAAAACAAGGTCTTTGAATCTATAATTCCTTCTTTGATATGTAGTGGACATCCAATGCTACAATAGTCCTTCTGAATTGATAACCCTTTGCCCCTGAAGATATGGTTGTTTCTTGTTTTCCACGGCATCCAAATAGTTGCATACGGTAATAGACGGCATATCTTGTTTGTATCTTCTCCTTTGTCATAGTGATAGAAAATTTTGTAAAGATTCAGCTTGAGCAAGTAGTGGAAAAGCTATTACCCTTGGTTGTGTCAGCTCTGCCCACACCTCTAAAGAAAAAGAACAGTGTAAGGAAAGATGACAAATATTCTTATCAAATGTGTCACACATTGTACATACTTGAGACACCATAGTTCCCCTGTGTTTGAGTACATCAGCAGTGTTAATGCAACCCGAAATGGCCTACCAAAATAAAATTTTCACCTTCAAAGAGATGGGAACCTGCCACACCAGTTTAGTGGGAAAAGAGAGGGGTTGGTACTCTCTTGGTCTCTACCTTCAGGCTTCAGCAGTTAGAATACCATAGAAAGTGCTCACCGAGAAGATACCATCCTTCGTTGAGCACCACAAACACCTGTCTTCCTGGTCAGTTATCTCCACCGTATCCAAAAGCATGGCCAAGTTGGCATATTTCTATTTCTATTTCTTCCCCTACTTTAAATATTTTCAGTTCCAAGTTTACAGACTTGGGTCTTCTACAGTGAAAACACCATCTCAGTCACTCATCTCATTAATAAAATTGTTGTTCACCTAGCAAGACATAGAACTTAGCGCTGTTTCTGAAATCATTTTTTGTACCACATAAATAGTAAACTATCCAAATTTCTCAAATTTCTAAGAGAGTTCGTGTGCTGGATAGGTGTATAGGATGGCGATTTCTCACAAGGCTTAGGAGAGAAGTTTCCCGCCCAACATAGAAACTTTACTGACCAAGTTGTCTAGTGCCGGTACAGAGTCTCAAATCTAACATCTTTGTGGTTTTACTTGTCAGAAATCATTCCGAATATGAACTATTTAAAACTGGAACTCTGTTAGTGTGGAATCTGGACAGGAATGGCTTTCTTAGGGACTTTTGTTCACCTTTCCATTACAATGGTGATTATTTTCAATTTACCTAATTGGATGAACATTTCTAACTTTCGTATCTCGTCCTAGATATAATAGCAGTTCTAGGTTCCTTATCAATAACTTTGGTGCTGGTAGCACTCTAAAAGCTAAGGACAGCTTCAGGGCATATGGGCCTCTATTTTCATATTTGAAGGAACACCTCACCACAGACTTTTATATTTGTCATCCTTAAAAACGAGAGATTACCACCTTTGAAACAAAAACACCCCCCTAGCAACCCAAAAACAAGCTCCCAATTGACTACCCAGTCCCTATCAAAACAATAAAATTTCTACTTGTTTGAGTCCCCTAATACACCAGCTTTTTACTCTAATGAAGTTTTGGACACTGCACGGGAGATGTCATTGGACAATCACTCACTCCTAAAGGACCAGGCTTGCCTTTTCCTGCTGCACTATTAAGCCAGGATGATATGAACCTGTCAAGACCTTTCAAGAGGGTCAGGGAAGAAGAAGAAGAAGAAGAAACAGAACACCTATGGGTAAGGATCATATTGTACATACCAGTTAATGGCATTTTTGAATGTTCATTTGGTAAATTGCTTTAGCTGAGCACGTGCATTGCCATCTTGTAGGTGAGGTTGAAGAAAAAACAAGAAGAGAAGAAACACAAGAAAATGGAGGCTCAACTTTGTACCATTATAAAGGTTTATACTTTCTCTTGTTTTACTAGTGACTGTAGTATTTTGAAAATTAGATAAAATTGGTGTTTATTCAATGAGTTATCCAATTACTTCTTTTAGTAGTTTGGAAACTGCTAAGCTTATCTTTTATTTTAGGTTGCACGGAATGAGGACCTTGTCAAACAGATTGGAAGAGATTTTTATTTTGATCTCGTGGATCATGACAAAGTCCATTCTTTTTGTGTACAGAAGCACATCTCTTTCATTGTTTTCAAGGTATTCCATTTATTTTAAGAGTTTGGCATTTCCTCATTTTAGTGCTTAACAATTCTAGTGTTTTGTTGTTTGAAGCTTAGAATGTCTTGATTTCCAGATATTTAATACAGTAAGTGAATTTTAGGAGTGATTTAAACTCTTGATAGCTTTATTTATTTTCTAATAACTTGATGAAATGAAGTTAGTATGTCGATATCATTGCATCATTATATATATTTTAAAGGTTTGGCAACTATTAAGAATCCATTGTATATGCTTGTTTGGTAAAAAAAAAACTTAGAAACCATTATTGCATAATTGATTTTGCACACAAAAATACTTGTTTGGTAAAAAAACAATACATTAAAGAATGAGAAACAAAAATTCTGGAGCTTTCGCTTGACATGAGTTACCTTATTTTATTCATTTTTTAATTTTGTGAAGTTTTCTCTTTACAATTTTATCTCAGTCAGTAATTAACTCAAGTAGTGTTTGGTATCATCTCTTCCATAAAGGTTAATATCAAAATTAATTACGCTAAAATTGATTTTATAAACATAATTAGTTCTACTTAGAATGGTTTATGGCCCCTAAGTTACTACTTTTTTTTATCAATTTATGCGTAAGTTGGTAGGGGAACTCCAAGAAAATCTATTTGATTGGGCACGTGCTACTCCATTAGTCCATTGTTTGGGTGTAAAATTTGTTAATGTTTTTCACTTTTTCTACAAAAATCAGATACAGTTTGTTGTTGATTTTATTTTTCAATATCAGATATAACCTTGTTAGTTATTATGGTTATAGAATGAACTGATGGGAAATGATTATAGATCGAATTTTTAATTCTGAAATTGTTTGCAGGAAGAAGTTGAAAAGAAGTTTGGTATACCAGTTCAGTTTCAGCGGTTATGGCTGTGGGCAAAGCACCAAAATCATACTTATTGTTCATTAACAGCCCAGGAGGAGATACAATCTGTAAATTACTTATGTCATACCTTTTCCTATGCGTATGCGCGCGCTATTGCACTTTAACAATTTAAAAGTTCTATGGAGCTGAGGGATTCATTTGCTATCCCTCAAAGTTTCTAAGACGCGGAATTTTATAGTTACAATAATTTAGTTCAACAATTCATAGGGTTAAGAGTTTCCGACCTTTGTTTTTTTTGGTATGGGGTTCCAACAAGCGAGAGTAAGAGTAAGTAAGTTCTAAACGATTTTTGTTTAGAGCTGTAAGCACTTACATTTATGTTGTTGTCATTATCATAATTTGAATTCTATAAGATCTAATTGGATATCTTATTTGGGTGTCCAAACACATTTTCCTCGTAAATTATTAGATCGAACCTTTTCAATTATGATGAGGTTGTGTAAAGAGTTGCGGGCGAACTTGGAGTTGATGATCCATCAAAAGTCAGGCTTACGGCTCACAATTGTTACTCTCAACAACCTAAACCAACTCCTATTAGGTACCAGGTTGTGCATCATTTGTCAGATATGCTGGTCCATTACAGGAAGGTGGTTCCATCTCTGATTCTGAATCACTGAGGCTTTTTGTATTTTTGTTTTTGCTGAGCAAATGGTTGAATATTTTGAGGGGAATTCTTCCATACAGACTTCTGATATCTTGTATTATGAAGTATTGGGCATTCCTTTACCGGAACTGCAAGTGTTTAAAACGCTGAAGGTTGCCTTTCATCATCCGACAAACATGAAGTATGCCTAATACATACACTTCAGCTTTTATACCTTTGTTGTTTATCTAGTATACGTAAACCTGACTCATTTTCAGGTTATTCTCAGGATTAAACTGCCAAAGGAAAGCACTGTGGGGGACTTGTTAAATGACCTGAAAAGGAAGGTACTTATTGCTACAATGTGCACATTTTATGCAATGTTATCATCCTAGTAGGTAGTTGGGGCGAGGCAATTGAACTGAAGACAAGAATGATTATTGCTACGATATGCACATCTTATGCTAGTTGGTAGCAGGGATGCTTAGATTATAATTCTGTTAAGATGGTTCTTATTCTGTAACAGGTTGAGCTGTCTCCTCCTAATGCGGAGCTTAGATTGCTTGAAATTTTCTATCATAAGATCTATAAGGTGGGAAACCTTTATTTTGGTTACAATGTCAGTGTTTTGGCGTCCATGTCAAAAGATTGAGAAATTAAATTCTTGCAGATTTATCCTGCTACTGAAAAGATTGAGAATATAAATGACCAGTACTGGACGTTACGTGCAGAGGAGGCAAGTTGCATTTTTTTCGTTGGACACTAATATTTGCTTATGCGATTTGAGATCTCAAATCCATATATTGGGAAGTTTTATGTGCATTTTTCCCTTGGACCCTATTATTTGTTGGTGAAGCAATTTGAGTCCTCTAATCTTTATTTTTGGAGATAGTTGAGTACATTGAAGGTGGGGTTACAGATTTCTCTGCTAGTTAGATTGTTTGATCCTTCTTATATGTTCTATCACAGATTCCAGAGGAAGAGAAGAACCTTGGTGCTCATGATCGCCTAATTCATATTTATCATTTCAGCAAAGACATCTCTCAGAATCAGATGGTAAGTTTAGATATTAAGCACAGCTCAAGTCCAATTGGTACTTGTGCAGTGATGAATGGCAATGTTCAACCTCTTGAATGTTTGGAATCTTTTCATATTTCAATCAGCTGGTTCAGAATTTCGGCAAACCATTTTTTCTTGTCATTTATGAGGGTGAGACTTTAGCTGAAGTTAAGGGGAATATTCCAGAGGAAGAGAAGAACCTTGGTGCTCATGATCGCCTAATTCATATTTATCATTTCAGCAAAGACATCTCTCAGAATCAGATGGTAAGTTTAGATATTAAGCACAGCTCAAGTCCAATTGGTACTTGTGCAGTGATGAATGGCAATGTTCAACCTCTTGAATGTTTGGAATCTTTTCATATTTCAATCAGCTGGTTCAGAATTTCGGCAAACCATTCTTTCTTGTCATTTATGAGGGTGAGACTTTAGCTGAAGTTAAGGTGCACATAAATAAGAAATTGCTTGTCCCAGATGAGGAGTTCTCTCAGGTACTTTTCTCCTGCACACAGTTGATTAGAGACCATCTTATTTCATCTTAGTTTGAGTCGCTCAATACGAAGTAAAGATACATCTATATCACATTATTTGGTAACTTCGCTTAATTACTGTGAAATTTGACTTTTCTAATGTTTGATGCGATGAAAATCTAAATTTAGAACTCATTATTTTGGCCAGTGGAAGTTCGCTTTTTTGTCATTGGGTCTCCCTGAGTACTTCGAGGACACAGATATTGTGTCTATTCATTTTCAGGTCTGTCTATCTGAACTTTATATTATGCATCCCCTGTTTCTTGGCTTATGTATTTCTTTTATTTTCTGTGAGTTCTGCTTGATAAATGCCTTGTTTCCTATGGTGTTGCCTACAGAGAAGAGAGATGTGTGGAGCATGGGAGCAGTATCTTGGGTTGGAGCACTGTGATAGTACTCAATCATGGGCTTCTGTATCCAATCAGGTTCATAATAATTTGTTTGAACAGTAATTTGATATGTATGTGATGTATCTTGTTGGCGGAAGCTTCAACAATGGATAAACATCAATAAGATTTAATAAATCAAACACCTAAATCTAGGGTTTAAACCTTCAATCATGAAGAACAATTCTTTTAGAATAAATATTCAATAACAACCATCTAACAACAATGAAGGCCTAGATGCCTTTATATAATAAACTTTGTTCCTAAGTCTATTTAGAAACCAAAATAGAAACCTTACTAAATAACCTAGATCTAAAACAAATAGGAAACTCTTCTAACTTAATAAGACTACTAATAATATAATTAGAACTATCTAATATTGTTCCATGCTCATGCATCAGTATGTCTACATGTGTACTTCATATATGTGTGTCCCAAATTCACTTTTACCTTTTTATTTTTTATTTTCTAATTAAAATCTGTATTAGTCCTTAGTTCCACACTTCCACACGGATTTTGTCTGATTTGTGTAGTTTTGAATTTATAATAATTTATTTTATCAATTATGTAAAGACTTGCTTTTCTCCCATTATTGCGGACTTTTGCCAAATGTTGGATGGGTAAAAATGCACAGAATATATCCCGAAAGAGTTTCATTTTTTGTAACAATGACCCTCCATATTTTCAAACAATATGCATAATTCGAGTCCTAGCTTATTTTCTGTTGATGCTAAGTTTAGTAGTTATTTATTTTGGTTTCCAAATTGGAAATTCATGTTCTCCAAAGAATCTCTTGTATAAATAAGGCCTGTGGCCAAATCAAATTGTTGTTTTTAGAAAAATTTATTTGTTTTGGATGAAGATGTGTTGTTTTAGGGTCTATCCCGTTGCCCTTAAATTAGGGATTATTTATATTTGGTGACGTTTTTGGACTTGCTTCTGCCTCTGAAACCCATCCGAATCCATGTCGGTCCCGCGAGGCATCTACCTCTTGTTTCGCATACATGGGCACATGCTGCTGCTAAAATTTCAGGTTAGAATTTCTGAACATTAAAACAAATTAACAAGAAGTTAAACCCCAAAAAAGAGATGATGAAACAAATTGCATTGAGGAAAAGAAAAAAAAAAAAGAAAAATAAAACCATGAAACTGTTGTAATGACCAATAAGACTTGACTGTAACATCATCAAGACCAGTCCTATACTATTATGAAGGAACTTTAATCTTGGCCCTTTCTTAGTTATCATCACAGCCAAACTGTCCTAGCCAGTGCATCAGCACCCATCTTCGAGAATGTTAAGGTAGTTAAGTAGGCAAATTGTTTCAGTTGTATTGGGTTTTGATGAATTTTACTACTATCATCTTGGAAAATTAAGATGGCCACACATGATTCTTGTGTCATTACTCTACATGCAATTGGCAGTGACAAGCTTTTGGGGGTTGAAGTTGGTGATAAGTCTGCTAGAAATAACTTGTATAAATGTTTTTCTGTTGGCAAGAAAATGTTGGTGTACTCAAATTTTGACTTGTTCCACCACTGCAGGTGATGGATTGAACCTTACCACTTAATACCAATGCTTCACTTATTCCAGAGACTGCATCAACAACTAACATTGAAGATTTAGAGTTAGCCATGGCTATTAATGCCTCAATTCATTCCGCCATGGAGGAGAGAACACCACATCCAAATGCACACATGAGCTCTGTAATCAGTCACACAAATGATTGCATCAACTCTTTGGACACCAACTCTAGTCAGAGTGATTCTGGTCCGCTAAGACGAGCTGCAGCTCCTTTAATTGGTACTAGCAGTAGATTGTCGTACCAACCTGCTCAAGACACATACAATGGAGGGGATGTGTGTGAAGCTGGGCCCAGTGACAGTGCTACTCAGAGCGGACCTTCCTCATGTGTAATGTCTGGATGCTCCTTTAGAAGGTGCTTGCGTCCCTTGTGGTCATATGGCTAGGTGTATGTCTTGTTTGAATGAGATCAGAGCTAAAAAGTGGGGTTTGCCCAGTCTGTAGGGCCAAGGTAAAGCAGGTGCTAAGGATTTATGCTGTGTGAGAGGCCACCAGAGATATGTTGTTGCTTCAGGGTTCTTGAATTTATCCGCATTCGGTGGGGACAGGGTAGGTTCCCTTAGTCATTGAAGACAACATGGCCTTAGGCGTACTGAATCTCTGAAAGCAAGAGAGATGCCAACAATGAAATGTACAGGTTCTTATTAGTTAGGTGTGTGCATATATCAATATGTTTGTACTATGGAGTAATATTTCATTATGCTGATTTAGGGTTGAATTTCAATGCCTCGTACTTCAACTTTTGACTACCCAAACTATTATATATGATTAATGACAATGGTAAATTGTTGATCCCTCGTTTCTTTTAAGAACCCTAACACGGTAAACCAGTACTCGATTTTGTTACCTCCTTGCAAGCATACAACAGTACTTAGGTTTTGTTACTTCAGTGCAATTGTAAAAATAGTACCAGCACTATTTTCTCTGTAAGTAGCTGTTTGTAAGGGCATCTCCAATGGGGGGTGTAAACCGTATAGAGTGGAAATTTTACACCCAAAATATAAAAAAAATCTCTCCAATGGGGGTGTTATACCGTAGGTAATAGTGTATTAGCTAATAGAGAGGGTTAAGTGACGTCCCAGTTTAAATTAAAAAGAGGTACCAGTTTAAAATCTTTTTTTTTTCTGATGTGTATAGAGTGTGGATATTTTGCTATATAATAGTATACAATTGTAAAATCTAATATTCTTTAGGTGGAGGTAATCTTATCGAGTGCCCTAAAATGGTTCTTTCGTTATTCTTATCAGTTGTAAATGTGGACCCCATTGGAGACAGTAACATGATTTGATAGATTACTCATTCTAAATGGTTTTGTTTTACCCTCCAAATATTAAACACTCATTCTAGCTTTGTTTTTACTCCAAATATGCTCGGTGAGCCTTTCCATTTTCCACGATTTCAAGACTAGTCATTGATAGACAGTTTGGCCATGGTTTGTATTATTGTATAGAAAGCAAGAGAGATGCGAACAATATGATGTATATGCTTTTAAGTTTTTGGTGTCTGCAGACAGAACCTATTGCTTCATACATCAAATCCAAATGTGCAAGTATTGACATGTCTAAACATGAATATCTCACAAAAGTTACTTGCATTTAGAAACATCACAAAAGTTACTTGCATTTAGAAACATCCGTGTTGGACACACGGATACATTGTTCATGCAATATCAAACTAGGGTTTCTTCTATACCCTAAAACGGCTAAGAACATAATCTATTAACATAGTTACAACTCCATGATGTGTCACACGTCATAATTATTTGTATATAGGGAGGAGCTTTCTAAGGTCTTGAGCCCAAGAATTGGTTGTGTAACTAAATAATAGTAATAGTTTTCTTTTAAATTAGCTGTGTCATTGTGTCCTACTTGATATAGGTCGCCATGTCAAACACCAACACGGCGTACTTTTGTTAATGTGACTTAATTCTATCATGTTAGTTTTCACAAATTACTTTTATTAGCAGATTAAGCATTACCCACAGTAATTGTGATTCTGCTATTGAGTAGACATAATGAGTCAACACTAAAATTTAAATTCAAACTCCAACAACAAACTGACTGTTCTTTTCCTGAACTACATACATTTTTCTTTGAGATAAAACAACTTTATTAAGGTAATTGAAAGATCACTAGACGAGGATGAGAGGACATGCAGAAATGAAGTGAGAAATCCCTCAAGTGATGGCGTCTAAGTCTTCCAACTTTTATGCATAAAAAAGCAATCCTTTGAATACATAATGTACACCATATGAATCTCTTCCTTCTCCTTCAAAAAGAAGACGAATTCGTTTTCAACTGTAATCCCACAGAAGAGCAAAAGGACCAGGTTCATTAATGCATCACTAGCATAAGTGCACGTGCGGAGGCAAAAGAAGCTTATGACACTATACACCCAAAAAGCATGCATTCCAAAATTAATTTGATATGATCCATTTTAAACGTGTTTAAATTGCATATATATAAATATGTAAACAAAACTTATTATATTAGATGATGTACACAAAAACAACTCAGTTTTTAACTTGCTAAAATGTAAGAGCTTTTAACTTGCTAAGTTGGTTGGAATAGCTCAATTTTTGAGGATTTATATTTGATGAAAGATTTAACACTGCCCTTTTGGAGTTTAATTTGCTAAGTGCTTTGCAAGCACAACCTGGTATCACAGGCATCCATGCTTCAAAAAAGTTTTAGGATCTCAAAGATGAAGTTCTTTTCACTGATAACCGCTTCGTTCATAAGGAAATGCATGCTATTGGAGGAATATATTGATCACCATGTGAATACAGTTGGGTATAATCTCTCGCCTAATGCACCACCATACTGGTTGCTCAAAAATTCGTATGGGGACCAAAATCCACATGGACAATTACGTTCTTGGTGTAGGTTGTTCTTCGTGTAGGTTTTGATAATTACATTCATATGTTTTAAGTTTATCGTTTAATAAATTTTTTACTTGTTTTTGTCAAACTAGTTACTAATTTGTTATTTTGTCAACTTTGAAGTACTCCTAGGTTTTAGGTTTTATTATGACATCTATTAGACCCCACTAATTGTCTTTAAAAAACATTTTTAAATGAAAATATCAAGAGGTTTGATATGCCGCAATGGGTCAACGGATTTATAATGAACTTTATTCTTTCTAGTTCGAACTTGTTGGACTCACTCCTTACCAATTTATTTATAATTATCAAGAGGTTTATCGTTTAATATTTTGTTTTTTGTTTTTTGTTTTTTGTCAAACTAGTTACTAATTTGTTATTTTGTCATCTTTGAAGCACTCTAACCATTTTCATGCTTGTTAAAAATGGGCGGGCAATGATTGTTTTTTTTATTATTATTATTATTATTTTGTTTAACATTTGTCTTATAATTTATAGGAATCAGCAAGAGTGAGAATCAAAATTGACAGCTTTGACATGGTATATACGGAGTTTTCTTTGCTAACAGCTTTGCAAGCACAGCCGGTGATCACATCCCTCCATGCTTCAGAGAAGTTTTGTGATCTTAAAAATGAAACTCTTTTCACTGATCTTCGCTTTGGCCAAAAGGAAATGCAACAGGAGGATTATCTTAATCACCACGTGAATATAGTTGGGTATAATCTCTCTGTTGATGCACCACCCTATTGGCTAATCATAAATTCGTATGGGGATGAATGGGGGGTTCAGGGTATTGGCAAAATCCATGTGGACTATTACGTTCTTGGTATTGGTATTGAAAATTTCATTCTAATACTAAAAGACAAAAGGTATGTTTTACATTTACCGTTTAATAAATTTTTTTACTTGTTTTTGTCAAACTCGTTACTAAATTGTTATTTTGTCATCTTTGAAGCACTCCGACCATTTCCATGGCTGAATCTGAAATATCAAAAGGTGTTGATAGCAAATGCTTTGATTTGCAGGTTCGTATGCTCTTATTGATGCAAACAAAATAGTAACTTATTTACAATTGAAAGTAGAAAAGCAAAGATTTCCTATCATAGTTGGATGTGTCATATTATTTCTTTATTTTATGATCTTTCACATTTTTAGATGGTTAAAGTATGACAAGAGCTTTTCTTTTTTGCTGAAAAAGATAAATATAAATATAAATAACACACAAATATTCTTTTAAAGACCACCCCCAATGCAAAGTTCATAACAATTCCTTGTTTTACTGTTATTTTGAGCTTAATTAAACAAACAATTAAGCACTCTAAACTCTAAAGACTCGTCTCCTACAAATTGCACATGAGCATGTTGGCTCGCTCAACGACCAACTTAGCAACCTCAAAAGGCTATCACCATGAGCTTATAGCTTGATAAGTTTTGCTAAATACACGAGTAAAAGATTCTCTAAAAAAACAAAAAACAAAAAACACAAAACACGCAAAGAAACTAGGTTTTATTAGGAGATATATTGGACCCACTAATTGTCTTTAAAGATCATTTTTAAATGAGAATATCAAGAGGTTTAATATGCCACAATGGGAATTGTTAATTATTAGGGCATTACCATTAATCATTTTTTGTTCCTAATTAGATTTTAATTCACAATTAAGTGATTGGCTGGTCCTACACTCTTACTTCCATCGTGTTGATTTGCATTTGACTTTGGTATAAGTATTTAAATTGTTGTAATATGGTAATGTCATGCGTGTGTTTCTCAATTTGTCACAAACAATAAAAGAGAATGACCACAAAGCAAGGCCTAAAAAACAATTCAACATACAACATAATGTTTAAGTTGTAGTTGCTTCTCTAATCGTTATATTACAAATCGGCCACAAAAACAGTTGTCAAACAATTTTTTGATTCAAATTTATAAGAAATACATATTCATCAATCTATTTTGGGGATGTTGGAAAATTTCAAAACTAGTTTTTTGTTATTGTTGTTGTGTGTTTTTAATGCGGTGTGTGATGCTCTCCATGGTGTCAAGACGATCCTTGCCAAATCTATTTTTTTGGCTAATAAGCATATAAGGCTTCTTTGGACACTTTCATGTTGCTAATCTATTTATTGCTAATAACAATCTCACAATTTGTTAATTCCAATGAAATCTCGTCTACAATCATTTTATCTTGACAAAAAAATAAAAATAAATGCACACTTGTTATTTTTTTGAGACCATCATAAATCCATAACAACTATATATATTTTTTGTTTATTATTATTTTTATTATTTAGTTTTAATGGACCAATCAAGTACCATACTCCCATCACCCCTTGCTGGCTCGCTTAACTGCTAAATTAACAACGCAAAATGCTATCATCATCATGAGCTCATAACTCAATAAGGTTTTAACTATATACACGAGTGAAAAGCTTCTATAGGCCAAATAATTCATCAACACGAAGAAATTGAATCTCTCGAAACAAATTAACAAAATAAATTTAAAATACACAGAGAAAAGTAATGAATATTATGAAATTAACAACATTGTAAAATTAAGTTTATGTAAGTCAAGATTTGCTACTTACATTTTTGGCACTTATAAGTAACAAAAATATACCATAAAAAAGGTATTTTTATTTT
Source organism: Coptis chinensis (assembly GCF_015680905.1). Classification (NCBI taxonomy): domain Eukaryota; kingdom Viridiplantae; phylum Streptophyta; class Magnoliopsida; order Ranunculales; family Ranunculaceae; genus Coptis; species Coptis chinensis. The sequence continues at coordinate 86,212,137 of NC_141460.1, forward strand.
TATTTTTTGCTAAGCCATATTTTATATATATCATAATAAAATTTATATACAGTTAACCTCTAAACAACACTGTGGCAGAGAACACATGTCAGCTTTACTTGCTGCCCATTTTGCAATGTCATGAGCCTTCCCATTAAGACTACGGTGTAGCCAATTAAAACAGGAAAACACAAACTTACTAGAGGTTCTAATAGTAGCTTAAAAAAAAAAAATAAATAAAAATACTTACAGTTCGAATAAGCACTTGGGAAAACCAAAAACAAAAAACCAAAACCCCATAAATCTATTTATTGGAGATATTAGAATCATATTTCCGATTTTGGTGGATATTAAACATCACTAGATATTAAAATCCTCCCTATTAAAATTTTATTTTAATAATTTTTTTAAATATATTAAATTTACAACTAGCAATAAGAAAAACGAAGTGTAAAAATAAAAAAATAAATACCAAAATGAATATAGTTGAAAATATGACGAAAATGTTGAAATATTAATATCAGAGAGTGCCGTTCCCCTTCAACTGAGTAGAGCAGCTCCAGACCGATTCTACATACATTCTGTAAGCTCCCTCTTTGCATTCTGCATACTATAATTTTTAATTTTAGAACCATTTTAATGTAATTGGGAATTTATACATGCCCATTTATGAAAACTTCAACCACCACCATAGTTTATATAACAAATGAACTGCTGGAACGATCACAGTTTTTAATTTGAGTTTCTCTTTTAATAATGTTAGGAATATTGGAACAAATTGATTTTCTTTTAACTAGGAGTGTCTAGTATTCTGCCGATTGTGTTGATGCCCTCATTCATACGTCTCTATACACTATACTAATATTCAACTAAATGAAAACTGTGAATGACACGGCAAGTTTTTTTTTTCACAGGATGGATGGCCGAGGCAGAGATTTTCCACTTGAACTAAATGAAAACTGTGAGCAGTTAGTCTCACATAGTGATGACGATCAAGTATCTGACGAGGGCATGCAGGAAAAAGAAGATTATATTATGGTTGACGTGCCGAAACCGAAGCTGGGTATGATCTTTGAATCAGATAGTAAAGCTTACAAGTATTACGATCGTTATGCCAAAAATGTGGGGTTTAGAGTAAGGAAAAATTCAACAACTCATAGGATGGATAAAACAATTTCAAGAAGGCTCTTTTGTTGTTCTAAAGAAGGTTTCCGTCGGACACACACAAGGGGACCTTCGTTGAAAGCAAGAGCACCAACACGAGTTGGTTGTAAAGCACGGCTTCAAATAAAATTACTAGGTGATGGTAAATATTCTGTTGTAGAGTTCATAAAGGAACATAACCATGAGCTTGGAGCTTCTTCCAAAGAGCATAGTTTGAAGTTGAAGAGGAAGGCTGAAATTTCCCATGCTGAAGTAGTGGAGGAGATGCACGATGCGGAGACAAGATCAACTACTAGCTACTTGCCTATGGGTGAAGAAGTTGGAGTGTTCCCCGCCCTCAACTCTACACAACTAGATGGCAGTCAGCAAATGCAGAGGAGAGGTAATGAGGTTTTGGAGAAGGGAGATGCACAGTTTCTATTAGATTATTTGCAACGCATGCAAAAGGAGAACCCATATTTTCTTTATTTTATACGAATGAGTGATGATAACCAACTAGGCTGTTGCTTTTGGTGTGATGCCAAGTCGAGGATAGACTATAGCTTTTTTGGTGATGTAGTGTGCTTTGACACAACATATAAGACAAACGATTATGAAAAGCCTTATGCACCATTTGTTGGATTAAACAATCATGGGCAGTTCGTCCTCTTTGGTTGTGCTCTGTTGTTAGATGAGTCTCTAGACTCTATTACATGGTTATTTCGTACATTTTTGGATGCAATGGGTGGAAAACAACCAACTACTATGTTTACGGAGCAAGCAGTGAATGTTGTGGATGCAATTGAGCGAGTATTTTCAAGTACACACCACCGTTTATCCTTATGGCACATTTATCAAGATTCATTGAAGCATCTCTCTCATGTATCCGAAAAGTCTAAGTCTTTTACGGAAGAGTTCAAGGGTTGCATTTATAATGGTGAAACAGAGGAAGGGTTTCAATCTAGCTGGGATGCTTTATTAAACAAATACAATTTGTTGGAGAATGAATGGTTGCTTGCTTTGTATCAAATGCGCAAAAAATGGGTGCCAGCATATGGTCGGGAATATTTCTCTGCAGGTGTGACAACTCTTGAAAGAAGTGAAGGTATGAGCAAGTTTCTGAAAAAATATGTAAAGAGGTTCATGCCATTACGACAGTTTGTGATTCAATATGAGAAGGCACTGAGCACTCTGCGTGAGAAGGAAAAACATCAAGATCTTATTTCCAAGAAAACAAAACCTGACTTGCGTACCAGGTGGCCAGCCGAAGCCCAAGCAGCAGAGCGCTACACCAGAAAAATATTTAAGTTGTTCCAAGATGAATATGTTGGTACGTTGGATCTGTTAGCAGACATTGCTTCTGAGGATGGCTCGTTGTTCACATATAAGGTATCATCATTTCAAAGTGTCAGACCTTTCACTGTTACATTTGACACTTCAAAGAATACAATAGAGTGCAGCTGCAAAAGATTTGAATTCATGGGTGTTCTATGTGCACATGCGCTAAAAGTATTGCATAATAGACGATCGCATGACATTCCATCACCGTATTACTTGAATAGGTGGACCCAAGATGCAACAGTAGGTGTTGTAGTTGATAACCGTGGACAACCGATGCATGTGAATGGTCCCTCATCCTTGGCAATGCGACATAGTGAGTTGGTCCATATGGCCCTTACTGTAGCTGCAAAAGCGTCTACCTCCGAAAAATGTAGTGTGTTGGCGAAAGAAGTACTAACTCGGGTTCTACGGGAGATAGATGATCTCCTAAAGTTTGGCTTGGATCAGGGCGTGTCTCTTGAAAATGATAGAAGTGCTAACCACGTCAACTTGGGGAATGACTGTGTTGCAGACCATTTGGGTGCTAATGTTGGCATGGGTAAACAAAATGGTAGTACAGAAAAGATTCAACCAAGGCTAACAGGTATGTAAACAGATCAATGATTCTATTACATTGTGCACAATTATGAAGTTTATGGTGTGAATTGATCTTTCAGGTAGTCAGGTATCAGTTGGAGTGGTTGGGACTGTTTCTAGTTCATCCTTGGCATCACCCCTTGTCATGCCAAATCATCCTGTTTATCCAGTCAGACCTGGACTCTTCCCCCACTATGCTCAGGTAGGTTATCTCAATACGCACCACAAACATCATAATGATTTCTTCTTTATTATTGTATCTTGACTTTGGAGTTGCTGAATCAAGCCGAATAATCATTTTTCGGATCAAACGGCCAAGTAAGCAGGCGATTTTCTCAAACTCTGGCACTAGTATGGCTCATGGATTGATATGTGGTGGATGGAGGGCACCATCTTGGCATGGCAAGTTTGTTCCCATGAATGTTGTTGGGGTTTCAGGGGCTTCTACCTTTCAGGGGACGCCTCTCCAACCAACTGGACTTGTCAATGGGCCATTAGTTCCTCCTCTTTACCCAAATGTTTACAATGAGGTTTGTGTTTTCTATTACTTATTAAGTTGTTATTTTTAATTTTTCGTTGATATAGTCCAAGCTCGACATGTTTGTCATGACCTTCGTGCTAGATTGCTTAACAGAGTTTCAATTGTTATCACAGGGGTTAGCCAAGGTTGCTGACCAAGCAGCATCACATCATGGTCATGATACCACCCCATCCATCCAGGTAAAACCTTATGAAGTGTCTCCGTACTTAATTTGTGTAATATTTCATATTCTTTTGGCAGTAGTAACTGCGTTTCTTTTATACTGTTTTCTTTCAATGGGTTCTGAGGAAACTTGAAGCAACCACTACTTAAGAGAATAAGAGTAAGAGTGTGTGACCATGAATCCCCAAATCTGCTAGACCTTGTTTGTTAAAATCCACCATCTCTCAATTTCCTCTTAATATGCATGTTGAAGTCTTACATGTCTATAAATTATTGTTCTAACTTCTAACTAAAGCTAGTAGTTTCTAATTTTTGATGTTAGTTATGCATGCTGTACGTGTGTGTATTCTTTTGATAGAGATAATAAAGTTTGATTCGGATAAGGAATAGATTTAAATAGGTTGGAAAATTTATAAATTTATTTCAGCTGACTTGTCTCAGTTCATAATTAGACTAACTTGGGAATGAGAAAAGGTTGGTTAATCACGTCAGCCTGCAGATTTTCAGGAACTTTTTTTTTCTCCCAACAACTATTGGTATGATGGGTTTCATTAGTTTTAAAAAGAGATTGAAAATATGGTTTACGTTCAAAATGTATCTTGGCCCATATACTTGCCTGTCATATTCTTGTTTTTCTGTTTGAGTTCGTTAGGTGGTTAACAGAAACATGCATCTACTTTGGTAGAATTTCCGTTCTTTATATTTGCACAAGCAGTGCTATGGGAAACCAACCCATGAATGATAATATTTCATATGAGAGATTCTATGGGAGATTAACCTTTTGAAAATAATATAAGAAACAACAATAGTAGTTTTTTTTTTTTTTGATAGTGGGAACCCGGCCGTGAGTAATTCATGGGTACTTAATTCATTCATTATTTAAAAGTTGGTTTAAAAACCAATTACATACTTCCTGTTCAGCTAGCTGTGTCTTACTTCCAGCCCATTTTGCCAAAAATATGAGCTGACCCATTACAGACTCTCGAGGCAAATCTAAATAACAGTGAATTAAAACTACTAGAAAGACTAATAATATGCTGTAAAGCTGGTCGCCATGTCCAAGAGGATGCTGCATCCAAGTTGCGACATGCTTGTATCACCATTTTTGCATCTCCTTCCAAAATGACCTCCTTCCATTGCTTCTGAGCAGCAAAATCTACTGCTAGTTCTGCTGCTAAGGCTTCCGCTTAACCAGGGGTAGAAGCTCTGACCCTGCCAACCTTCCCACCAAGATACTCACCATCACTGTTCCTGCCAACAACAGCTACATTTGCATGAGAGCAATCACTGTAATAACTTGCATCAAAGTTAACTTTGCACCAGCCCAGGTGGTGGCTCCATCCAACTTTGTTCTGTAGGTTGGGAATAGTTTTCCTCTGCATCAATTTCAGAGACTTAAGTTCCAGTAATAGAGAAAGCAAGATTCCAGTTCTGACATATAGCATACGCATGCTGTAGAACAGATTGTTGACTAATCACTTGCCCAGTTATGATTGCTGTAGAACAGTTCTTTAGTTGAGGTGTCATTCTCTTATGATTGGTCCCGGGAGTAGCAAAGTCCTCGTATAAGAACTAATAACTGTAGTTCGTTTGTTAGTTGCTATCATTTTTTTGTCATAGGTGTCCTAGGGCGTGAGGTTACCCACACATGATTGGAGATGTGCTAAAAAACTCGTCTTGCCAGAATATAGTGGATATTGGCTCTTGGGAACACGGGAATTATCAATTATGGTCTTGATCTTGTAACTTCCCTGGGGAAGAGTCCTTTAAAATTTTAATGTTTTCTTAGGAGAAAGACTTAAAAACGTGGTTGATAGTTGATACTGACCCTTTATATAGTGAAGAATGCAGATGTCATGACGTGTTTATTTTTTTGGGTGCATGTATGACATGTAATTAGAATTCCGTACTACTACACCGTCTTACCAATTTCATATAATACATTTTGCAGGAAAGAAGATGATCTGGGATCTACAATTTCGTCATTTCGAACATTTACCTTGCTTTGGACCTCTTCAACCTTTTTCGAATGTGACATCTCACTATATATTGACATAACAAATCCTTTCTGTAAATTCCATGTATATATATTTTAATATATTGGCCCATGGGCCCGATGTTTCCACTCGAACGAGTGCAGCACACGTGTTCCCGCACTAAATTTCGTTATATAAAGTCGTGAGCAAATAAAACAGGTCAACTTTGGCGTATTAAAGAAAAAAACAAAAGCAAATTTGTTTCTCCCTCCTCGATCTCGCATTTTCAGCTCTCTCTCACAAACATTTCTTCAAACACTTAAAAAAAAACCAAAGAAAAATTTATCTACCGATATTCACGGAACCAAATTCCAGTAATGTTTGTTTCTTGTGAGAATTGAAGGAAAGGATGTTATCGAATCATTTAAATAACGGGATTGAAACAGCCAAGTTAGTATGGGCAAGATTACCAACATCAGAAGAAACTGAATCAGAAGAAGTTAATTCATCTAAAAGAAGTGATGGGACTAGTGTAGAGAGTCTTGATTATGAAGTTATTGAGAATTATGCTTATAGAGAAGAACAGGTTTATTATTATTCAATTATTATTATTTTTTTTATATTTGTTTTATTAGTTTTGGCTATTTTTTAATAATATGAAATTGATAGGCACAAAGAGGGAAGTTATATGTTGGATATTATGTTGGAGTGAAATGGTTCTTTGCTCTACTCATTGGTATTGGTAAGTATTCATCTTGGAATGTTTGCTAGTTATGTATAGATACACATTTATTATTGTAGCTGTTGGGTTGTTTGCCAGTTGAAACAGTAGTCAATTGTTTCTCTGCAAGCTTGCAAAACTCTTCCGCGTCGTTCCTCTTAAGTATTTGTACCTTTGATTGAGTCTCTTTTCATCCCAAATGTTCGTGTTTTTTCTATTAGCATATCAAAGGTATCCGTTGTTACCTGTATGGTGACACACTTGCACTTTATTTTATTGATTCTCATTTTTGTTTACTGTTTTTTGCTTCACTTATTATTTTTTAGTTTGAAGTTGAGTTCCTTTGTACTTTTAATTATGCAGGTACTGGGTTAGCAGCTGTTTTCATAAATATTGCCGTTGAGAATTTCGCTGGTTGGAAGTTTGCAGCAACATTTTCAATAATACAAAAGTCTTACTTGGCGGGTTTCATTGTGTATATATTGATAAACTTGGCTTTGGTCTTTTCATCTGTATTTATTGTAACACAATTTGCACCAGCAGCGGCAGGTTCTGGAATACCTGAAATTAAGGGTTATTTGAACGGTAAGCTTTAATGATCACTTTTAATAGATTTTCATTTACTTTAGGTGATTTCTGATAATCACATATATTTGCAGGAGTTGATACGCACGGAATCCTTCTCTTCAGAACATTGATTGGAAAGGTGCGGTTGCTTTTTGCAACTCAGCGTGCTTCATTATTATTTTTCATTGCCATCTCTGATCACCTTTTCTTTTCTCTTTTTGCATGACAGATTTTTGGGAGTATAGGTTCTGTAGGAGGTGGCCTTGCCCTAGGAAAGGAAGGCCCTCTTGTCCACACTGGGGCTTGTATTGCTTCTCTGCTTGGTCAGGTAAGCAGTTTGCATTCAAGAATTGCTTGTGTTCTTTGACACACCAGCACAAATTATTTGTCACCTCTACCATTATTCCATTAAACATCATTTTTTTGCAAAGATAGTAATACAGTACTCCTCAGCTGCATGCTTTAAAACAGTGGTACTCCAATACGTAGATGTAGATGTAATGTATTATTGTCCTACTAGAAAATGCCCATGCCCCGTGCCTTAAAGGCACTCATCGGTGCGCCTTCAACATGCTCTGGCCATCCCTATAGAAATGCCCACTCTTGCTTTCATAAAGACTGAAGTAACCTAACTCCACTCAACCAATAAACTTATTCAAATGTATGACTAATAACGTTGGAATATATTTGACACACTGGTAAGCCTATGCGGTCTTTGAAACCTTGGTCCTGCGTTCCAGCCCACTTGAAGTCAATTTTTCGCTTTTCTCTGTTTTTAGCTGCAATTCCCAACTGTTGCAAGTAAAAAGATTTAAAAAAACAAGTAAAGACTGTCCATGCTAGGATTCAAATTGTTAACCAAATTGACGGAACAGACACTGCTACCGGTTAAGTTTGTCTCATTTCATGGAATTTAATGGGCAATATTGAAATAACAACTTGAAACACACATCTCAAGAAAATTAAACGCACGGCAGCCGTTTGATGTGGTATAACTCAATCTGGACCGTTCTGTCTTTGCCTAAACTTTTGTTTTTAGTGCCAGAAAAAAGCGTATCTTATTATATAGATATGGGCCTCTGCATGTGCCCATCGATGTGTGTGTGTGTATCGCGGTGACATCCTAATTCAAGAATTCTTCTGACAACAACAAATAGCAACCACTTAACGGGTTAAAGGATAACTGTCGATCTGTAATAACTGATACACACCCTTTTTAATTCTTGCTAAAGTGATTAGAGTACATATAAAAGTTTGCATATGTATGGTTGTTCTTTTTAGTAGTGTTATTTCTCCTCAGCAGTTACATGTGCAAGTCTAATATAGGATGATCAATTATCATTTAAAGAAAGATCCATGTATAACTCTAACTACAGTACAATCCGTCATATACGCTATCTTCTTTGAAAGCAAGCTTGGTACTTGTACTACAGATTTATAGTCTATATGACATTATTGTAGTATCTGATATCCTGACTTGCCTTGTTGCTGTGGACCCAATTCTGTTAATTTTCTCTATCTGGTGTCGGGTCATCCAACACTTACATCTATTGATGGTGTATACATAGGGAGGATCGACAAAATATCATCTAAGCTTAAGGTGGCTACAAGTATTCAAGAGTGATCGAGATCGCCGTGACCTTGTGAGTAAATTATTTTGCTCAAGCTTGTTGTTTTTATGCGAGATATCAGATATCTGCAATTACTGGCCTTTGGTTTGTTCACATGTTCAGAATTCCATCTTGACTGGTCTGTTTCACATATCATTTTTGTTTGTTGCTGATCTAGAAGTCGATAGCTCGTTCAATAGCCATCTGATAAAGATAAAAATATGTTGCTGGAGAACTCATGAATGTCTCCGGGGAGGATGATTTACATCTTTGCCCAATTCTACCTTTGTATTCAAATCTGCTTCTCTGGGACATACATTTCCACATGTGGGGGAAAGCTTCCTAACCCCCACCTAAAAAAAAAACAGCACCGACGGGGACCTCGTGCACGGAGGGCTAGCCCTTTTTTCCCTATCCCTCTCAGACATACTTTATTACTATTGTACATGTTTAATCTTCCAATATGGATACAAAACTGATTGATTGATCTGTTTCAATATTAAAAGGGATCAAATTTAAGTGCGTCAAGTATTGCTTCTCATTTTTTAATATGTTGAAGCGTCATATTTACTGGATCTAGTTAGGCTCATTTTGTTTGGTACTTAATTTTTTGAGAAAGGTGACCTGTGGATGTGCAGCTGGAGTTGCTGCAGCTTTTAGAGCTCCAGTTGGTGGTGTGTTATTTGCTCTTGAAGAGGTCACATCTTGGTAAGGAGACCATTTGAGTTTTCAGTTTATTCAGGATCACCTTTTTTTTTTTTTTTTTTTCTTTTTTTGAAATATGATGCTTGTTGGAAATTTTGTATGTCAATTTTTATATCTGGCGTTTGTTTTATATGAAGGTGGAGGAGCCAACTTATGTGGCGTGTTTTTTTTACATCTGCTATTGTGGCTGTCGTGGTGCGTACTGCAATGGGTTGGTGCAAGAGTGGAAAATGTGGACATTTTGGCTCTGGAGGATTCATAATATGGGATATTTCAGGGTTAGAAATTGAGCTCGTAAAGTTCGTAGTGGGTGTCCTGTTTGCTATGTATTGCATTCATTCTAATTTCTACCTTTGTTGTCTTAGTGGTCAAGAGGATTATTCTTTTGAGGAGTTATTTCCAATGGCAATCATTGGAATAATTGGAGGACTTCTTGGTAAGAGTTTTGCGGAGTATTGTACTATGACTTCTATATTACACACATGACCTTTGTTGATTGTCCTTTTTATTTCTTAATTGATTCTTGGGTGATTCTTTTTAGGTGCACTATTTAACCAGCTTACCCGATATATAACTTATTGGCGTCGAAAATATTTACATAAAAGAGGAAATAGAGTTAAGGTTAGTAACGAACTTATACTTTTAGAAATTTTCTAATCGGCCTTATGCCAAACTTCCTTATATTTATGGTTGCGTATATGTGTTTGTCTTATCTGGTTAATCTCTTTACTGTCAGATAATTGAGATATGCCTTATTTCCGTGATTACCTCGGTTATTTCCTTTGGGTTGCCACTTCTAAGGAAATGCAGTCCTTGCCCGGAAGCAGACGCTAATTCTGATATAGGGTGCCCGCGTCCTCCAGGAATGTATGGGAATTATGTCAATGTAAGATTCGGTCTTTTGTTCAAAATTCCGTGTCCAAGTTTTTTTTTAATCTTTCGTTGTATCTGGTAATGTCATTGCAAACATTTCTAACTATTCAATTGATACGCTTAGTCTCCTGTTAATTATTTGTGTGCTTTGTTTGGTGGTGCCATGGTGGCAGCCTTGATATTAATTAAATTGATTTCCATCGCCCCAAGAAACCTTTTTTAAAATAAGCTCAAGTGGACGTGATTGTAGGTCCTAGCCAATCCAACCCAGCAACCCATCCAAGATCAGACTGATAATCTTATTGTTGATACGTTCTTTTGCAAAGAACTAGTCCTAGCATTTGAAATCTTGATGAAAATGGTCAGCAACTCAACATCTTGATCTCCCTCCTTTATCCATTTGATCCTCGACTTCTGTCCCCATTAAATTATTCCATTCCTATGAGCTGAACTTTCGAATTTTAATGACGAAAAAACAAGGTCTAACTTTTAGGACCAGTCAAATGGTAATCAACAATTTTTGTTACCGAAAACCAGGCTAACCAATTATTAAGGGGTCCAGTTATATTAACGCAATGCAGTGTTTTATTACATTTTTTTTCTCAAAAATACAATTTTTTCTAAAATTTAAAATGGTGCATGATTCTCTCTCTTCTCTTTTTTGTCTTTGCTGCCATTAAGCCTCTTCATTTTTCAATAAGAAGTTAGAATACCCCATTCACTTCCTCTTTATTTTTACATCAATAATTGATATAAGTAAACAACATGTTCAACAACTTCAAAATCAAAAAAGAAAATTTGGAGTTTGTGTATAAATTTTAAAGTAACATTTTAATTGGAGGAAATACCTTTAATTAGAGTGTTTATTGGTTTGATAAGATGAAGATGAGAAAAGGAGAATGGTGAAGTGAAGAAGAGGATTGACTAAGAGAGAGAAGAGAATGGACGTAGAAGTGAGAATATTTGAGTGAATCACTTTCCGGATTTTTAGATTTGAAAAAGGGTAAGGTTGTTAGTTGTTACCGAAAAATAAATAAAAGAAGATTGAAAAAAAGATTTGGAGAAGGATATTTCTGGAAAAAAGAATTAATTTACGCTCCTTGAGTTAGTCTTACCCGGCTTCCCCTAGTTAGTTTGGTTTTTGGTAACAAAAATAATAGATTACCATTTGACTGGCCCTAAAAGTTAAACCACCTAGTTTTTGGTCATAGAAATTTGAAAGTTCCATCCATAGGTAATTTTCCGGTTTTTTTTTCTAAGAACAAAGAAAAGAAAAAAAAAAAGAAAAAATCTTGTGGGATTTGGTCGATATATGCTTAGATCTCTGTGTATGCATATTTGAAACTTGAAACTTCTGAAATCACAAAAAGTCAGATACTCAGATCACATTTCAGCAAATAGAAGATGTACATCATGTCCATTATGATAAATTGATAATCTTCAATTTTTTGTAAAATGTATGAGAATTTGATTTTGATTTTGATTTTGATTTTGATTTTGTTATGCTATATGCAGTTTTACTGTTCTAAGGATGGGGAGTACAATGATCTGGCAACTATCTTTTTCAATACTCAGGTCTTCATAAGTTTCTAACAACCTTCATTCACATATTCTTTATATAGAGTTATAGACTACGTTTTGCTTGCCAGTTTTTCATTAATGGCCTTTGGCTGTTTGCCTCTCTCATACTATATTTCTGAGGGAATATATGCCATTGTTGCAGGATGATGCGATACGTAATCTATTTAGTGCAAAAACATTTCACGAGTACAGTGCCCAAAGCCTACTAACATTTTTGGTATGCATCTGTTTACCCTTCTGTCAGTCTAATTACTTGATATGAGGCATATTTCCTGTGCATGAGTTGATTGATTTTGTTGACTGATGGCTTGTTTCCAGGTTATGTTTTATACTTTGGCAGTAGTAACATTTGGTACAGCTGTTCCAGCTGGTCAGTTTGTTCCCGGAATAATGATAGGGTCAACGTATGGACGCCTTGTTGGCATGTTCGTGGTTAACTTTTACAAGAAGCTCAACATTGAAGAGGGAACGTGAGTTGTCATTCTTTAGAATTGTTAGAATGGGATTGATATATTAGTTTCTTACACTCTGGAAGTATGTTAGTGTGAATAGCAATAGAGTTATGGAATCATTAATTCAAAACTCAATTTGTTGGTTATTTTTACGATAGGATAGAGAGGGCTATAGAATTAAAGGTGAAAGGGACCTATAAATATCATTGTGCACTCAATTGAGATATGCACTCATTAACATGTTCAATTTCTTTTATGGAACTTAGATCTTTGTCCCATTCAGGCCAGCATGACGTTATCGTTGTGCTTGTGTCTCAACATTTACATTGTATGCTATGATCAATCTGCAACCAAAATATGGGTGGATCTATTTCCCCCGCAGGGTATAATCTGGTTTGGTCTGCTGGTTTAGTCTGGTATCTGGTTTGTCCATCTGTTGATTGGGGTTTAGTTGAGCCACACTTTACCTAGGTTTGTATCCCTTCATCAACAATAACTGAAAGTCAGACATCCAACTTACACACAGAAACTGTCAGATCCTTGGAGCTTTCTTGGTTAGGTTTAGGCTTTCAACTTTGCCGGTAATGGTTTCTGACTTGCTTCCTCCGTGAATGCATCTTTCTTACATTGTAGTTAAAATGTCAGCATCTTGCTTTCTTTTTTCTGCTAAACATTGGTGTTTTATGTCAATCTTTGCTTCTACTTTGTCATCTTGCAAGTTTTGTTGCCTATGGCTGATTCGTTTGCTTTCTTTTTTCTGCTAAACATTGGTGTTTATGTCAGTCTTTGCTTCTACTTTGTCATCTTGCAAGTTTTGTTGCCTATGTCTGATTCTCTAATCTTTAGGTTATAATGTGGTAGCTAGTAAGTTACTTTTTATTTCCTTTATTTTTAACTTCACTGGGTGATAATCCCTTATATCATTTCGAAATGTTAAAGTTAAGTGCAGATATTATATATCGGTTTTCTTTCATCCGAAGTATTTTTACATATGGCTAAAACTGTTCAAACACAGGTATGCTTTACTTGGTGCTGCTTCTTTTCTTGGGGGTTCAATGAGGATGACAGTGTCACTTTGTGTCATTATGGTTGAAATCACAAATAACTTGAAACTGCTTCCGCTTATCATGCTTGTTCTTCTTATATCGAAGGTACATACTGTCTAATGTACATAATCTTCCATTGTTACTTATTAGTCATTACTAGCAAATGCCATATAAAATGTGCCTATATCTTTTACTGCAACAGGCCGTTGGTGATGCTTTTAACGAAGGTTTATATGAAGAACAGGCCCACTTGAGGGGCATACCATTGCTCGAGTCTCGACCTAAATACCACATGCGAAAAATGACAGCCAGGGAAGCATGCAAGAGACAAAAGGTTGATCCACTCTCATTTCAGACTGCATCTATTATGTCTTTCTTACTTTGTTGAATGTACTTATATATCTTACTTTGGATATATTTTCCATGTTGAAAAGGTAGTCTCTTTTCCTCGTGTTGTTAAAGTTGCGGATTTAGTTTCTATTTTGCGGGGCAACAAGCACAATGGTTTCCCGGTGAGTTTCGCATCCTCCCTTGTTTCACATCACAAAAAGACTTCCTTCGTGCTTTTCTGTAACGCATGTTTCATGTTTGCTTGCTTCCAGGTGGTAGATCATGGACGAAACGGAGAGGCACTCGTAATTGGACTCATTCTTCGGAGGTAGAACATCTTTAATTACGTTTCCTTGTTCCACATTCAATTTGCTTTTTAACCAAAAAAATGCATGAAGTATAATATATTGTTTGATTACTTACATTTTAAAAATTATTCAAATAACTGGTTCATAATGCAGTCACTTGTTGGTACTTCTTCAATCTAAGATAGACTTTCAGCATAGTCCTTCGGCCTGTGATCTTGGAGCAGGATCAGTACCAATAAGGTAATTGATAGTTTGGACTCTCTTTTCTCTTTACTTATTGCTTTTCATTCGTTGGGAAATACTGATGGATCGTCTCAAATCCAGGCACAACTTTGGCGAGTTTGTCAAACCGGCCTCTAGTAAGGGGTTGTCCATAGACGACATTTACTTAAGTCGAGATGACTTGGATATGTACATAGATCTAGCCCCTTTTCTGAACCCCTCTCCTTACATTGTTCCAGAGGATATGTCTTTGACAAAGGTAAAAATTTCATTTATCACTACAGAAGTATGTATTTATATATGTATTTATATTTTTTTTATCTGGAAGTATACTTTCGTGTCATTCATTTCTTTCTGTAATCGGGTAATTCTTTACTTGTATGTACAGGTTTACAACCTTTTTCGTCAGCTAGGACTAAGGCATGTATTTGTTGTACCCCGTGCTCCTCGTGTCATTGGTTTGATCACAAGGAAGGATTTGTTGCTTGAGGTACTAAGCTGATTAAGGTATTTTATGTTCTACTTCAGTTGGTTATTGGAAAAATTGTTTTAAACGCAATCAATTGCCATTTGTAGGAAAATGAGGATTCAGCTACAGTGGAGCTACAATCAACTAGTGTAAGGTCTTGGTGCAGCCGTACCCTTTTTATATAATTTTTGTATGTTTGTGTTGTCATTAAAATAGAGATACCATACATTCATCTATATGCTCAAGACCTGAGTTGCTATAGTCATCAATAGCATCAAAGAGATGGTAATACTTCTAAAATGTCAAAGAACGTATAAAATAATTTATATCTCAACAAAGATACACTTTGGGAATAAATTCAATTCTTCCAACTGATGCTTTATAGTACGATTAACGGTTCATCTCTGCATGGTTATTGTAAGGAAAGCTTCTTATGAACTTTGGTTATTTTTCATTTTATGCTACCAGAATTGCCTCGTGGATGGGTATCATATTTATTTATTTATTTGTCTTCTGGACACTCTTTGTTATTGGTCTTTGTAAAAAGAAAATATAATGGAGGAAAGCTAACAGATAATCTGGTATATTTATTTTCCTTTTTTCACTTCTTTTGCTGATTCTCTTTATTCTGTTGGGCAGGGTTCACCAGTCTGATAGAAGAGAAGCCATAAGGAATCCGGATGTGGAGCAGCCACTTCTAAATGGGCTTTTGGTGCAAGATTAAACAAATATTTTGTTGAATTTTGGTATATGCCGATATCTGATGCATTTTGCTGCTCCGACAATGCCTATCTGTTCTATAGCTAACGAGGTTCGGCAGTTCTTGTATCTCATAAGTTGCTCCTCATTATATGTAGTCAGTTTGTACGTTCAGCTAATTCTTGCAACATCATTCTTTAGAAATAGAATGGATACAGAAGTAAAAAAGGCTTTAGGGTTAGGGACTTGGGTAATATAGAAGGGGTCAATTTGAAATGAAGTTACTTTCTTTAGGTAGGGTTGCGTACTACAATTGAGGCAAGTAGAACGGATTTTCTTGTTTTGGTTGATTATTCTCTTTTTTGATGTAGATACATACAATGCCCGTTCCCAAGTAATACAAATACATACACATATTCTTTAAAATGTATCATGTCATTTTTGTATTTAATTTTGGGTTAATTAGTATTACCCCCCTACTAGATGAGCCAATTAGGGTCTCCCCCCTGAGTACACACAAAAAAAAAAGTCAATTTGGGTTGACCGTGTTTTTTTTTGTGTGTACTCAGGGGGGTCACCCTAATTTCCCCGTCTAGTTTGGGGCAATCCTAATTGGCTCATCTAGTAGGGGGATAATACTAGTTAACCCTTTAATGTTTTATTTTTAC
Source organism: Coptis chinensis (assembly GCF_015680905.1). Classification (NCBI taxonomy): domain Eukaryota; kingdom Viridiplantae; phylum Streptophyta; class Magnoliopsida; order Ranunculales; family Ranunculaceae; genus Coptis; species Coptis chinensis. The sequence continues at coordinate 86,228,106 of NC_141460.1, forward strand.
CTCCGGGTTTTTTGTGCTTCCTGTTGGGAACTTTTCATTAAAATCGAATATCGTGCATTAGGAGTATGACGAGCTTTCTGGAGTTATCTTCTAATTTTAATTGAGAGTTTCAACGAAAAGTTATATTTGTACTGCGGAGATGTACAGACAACAGACCTAAGAGTTCTCATTTTCTCAAGGAAAAGTTTTGAAGTTGAACATATTTTGCTCCTACTGCACAGGCCTCAAAGGCTAGCTAGTCTTAACATGAATATATATGATGATAATGGTTCAAAACTGAGGCACCGTGGATATTTAGTAACATCTAGAATTCTATTGTACAACGGGAGTTTTACTGTTGCAACAGTAGTGGACAAATCATGCTTAAACTTGTAGTTTGCTAGTTTATTTTCAACAAAGTTTATGCCTTCAAATGACTACTTACGAGCACCAAAGTTTGCAAAACAAGTTTATAATTTTTTATGTTTTTTTTCGGGGACATTGGACTTGAGATCTATGGTGACAAACGATTTAGGTAAGGTTTGAGATCATGTGGAAAGGGGATCAAGTTTGTGTATTGGGCAAAAGGTGGTTGATACCGGGGTTAGCCGGTTAGGATAAGAGCAAGTCTAATGGAGAGCTGCTAAAAGGTGCCACATAGGCTTTTTAGTTTGCCCAGCCAAATATGGCACCTCAAAATCAAAAACCAATCCAATCGCGTTTTCTGTTTTGAAGTGTTAAATGATATAGACGGCATAGTTTCTGCCATTTGTCTATTATTTTGTAATTTAAGTTGAAAAACGACAAAAATTAGGGGTGGGAATTTGGCCCTATCTTTCTTTTCGACCGACCAGGACCCTAAGTCCTATAAAGCCCTCACAACTAAAGCCCTTAAGTTTGCGGCCAAATTAATATAAGCAACTAAGGTTTTGAAACATAGGTCCGTATTAACCAAGTTATAATTTCACTATAAAATACACAACTAAAACTATCCATTATTCGTTACATATTTTCAATTAAAATAACATTGTCTTTCAGAATTTATAATGGAGTATTTCTAATAATTTGTCTTATATCATAAAAACTTGTAAACCTAATTGTTTTATAAATTTTTACCTCATAACTCCCCATCTAACCTAGTGCCAAGAACAATAATGAAAGCACCGGGCACTAAAATTTAATGAAAAATAGGTTCAAGAAAAACTCATTCCATACTCTTATTTGTCTTTGTGTCTTCAATGTTAAATGTAATTTTGGTGAGATTTTTCGAAAGACAAGAAATAACGGATTTATGTCAAAAGCTTATTTCAAAATGTGTCTTGTGCATTTTAACTGTAATTTTGAAATATAAATATGAGTCTGTTATGTATTTTAGTTTATTAGGTGGATTTGTTGGACTTATCGTTAATTATTTGATTTATTGTTATTCAAATTTTTTGACTTTGAGTTTGCAAATCTTTAAATTTTTTTTGTAATATAAATGACCCGATTTAATAAAAAAAAGAAAATATATAGGCCTAAACTGTTAAAGAGGGCTTAGGATAAAGTCAGGGTTTGAAATTTAGACTTTGAAATGGGACATTTTAAATGTTTGGTTGAATTCGCCCATTGCCCACCCCTAGTTTCTGCCGTCCGTCTCCCAAACTTATTATAGCAGCTGTTAGCGAAGATTTTAATTTTGGCTGGATTTTTTACTTCTTCCAAATTTAAGACCATTTTAGCAGCCCCCATTGAAATGATATTTTTGTGGTCGGAGTGCTTATATTTGCCTTTAAGAGTCCATATAACCTCCCATTTGACTTGTTCTAACAGTAACATGGGTGTGAACTGTTAGTCTGTGGAGGCATCGGATGTAGAAGTGCTAAGAAAAAGAGTGTAAGAGACGCAAAACTCACTTTCTGCCGAGAGACTTTTCCTTTCTTATTTCGATCTTTTGCGCAACTTGGTTTTGGACAAAATTTTCTTTGGAACTGACCAGTCACAAGCGTTTTCAATTAGACTAGTGCTTGAGACTTTAAGTACCAAATTCAATTCATAAGTCAGTATCTCTACTATTTTAATAATCGTGACCCTCATTTACAGTCTCATAATAATAAAAAATTATTTTTTTATATATTTCTAAATCTTTTGGTCACTTTTTTCTCAAGATTATTTTACCCTTATTAAAAAAATTAAATTCCAACCAGTACATTAGTTCATGGATGAGTAAATATCTAAATTTTTGAGAATAAAACTGTAATTATAAAATATTCTATATTAAAACTAAAAATAATGGACGGTTTCACTGCCCCACCATTTCTTTTCTTTCTAGAAGTCGTTAGAGTATTTTTAGGAGAGCAACCAAAAAAACACTAAAATTTTAAACCAAACCAAAAAAACATTAACCATCTTTAGGAGCAACATCAAATTTTCGACATCAAATAACACGGTTTTGGATAAACCGCATCATATAGCCCACGTGGTTTTTCCAACACCGCGCCAGTGAAGCCCATCTTAAAAGCCCAAGCCTACGCGGTTTTTCAAAAACCGCGCGATCAATTTTTTTATTTTTTTTCTTTCTCAATCTCTCGCGCGGTTTTGGCAAAACCACGTGATTGAAGCCCACAATCTAGCCCAAGCCCACGTGGTGTTGGCAAAACCGCGTGAGTGATTTGATATAGCACTAAAGCTAGAACCAAATATTGGCCGATTTAGTGTTTGGTTTGGTGTTTTCATCAATATGTGACTCTCCTAAAATTGAAAAAATACCAAATTGTTGGAAATTTGGTGTTTGATGCTAGGTTGGTATCACTCCTAAAAATGTTCTGAGATGTAGAGAGCACGTGCCACATACTAGTAACTTATAACGCACGAGTGTGGGTTTGTGGACGAGATCAAATTATTATGACAACTCGTGTTTTAGTTATCCCTCACATGAGGAGAGAAACCGAGCCGACGCGGGCAAACTCGACATCCGAAGTCGAAGCGCCACCAAGGCCAGATAGGCGCGACTTCGCCGTGAGCTCGATAGAATAGGGGGAATAGGCCACCTTCAAAGTAGTGCCAGCGCCAGCCAGTGTCAGTCTTCAGTAGCCTGACTTCGGCGCCAGAGTGAGCGCTCGCGCTTTTGGTTTGTTGGAGTTATCCCTCACATGAGGAGAGAAACCGGAGTCGACGTAAACGGGCAAACTCGACATCCAGAGTCGAGCGCCTTGGCTCGGAGATAGAAGGCGACTTCGACTTCGAGTCTCAAGAACATAGAGGCGATTCAAAGTAAAGCGAAGCGCCGCTTCGGTGTCAGTCTTGTAGCGACTTCGCCAGAGTGAAGCAGCCGGCCAGTCTATTTTTCGTGGGCTTTCTTCGATCCGCGAATTTGGTTTTGGAGATAAAACCAAAATCAAGGTTTTGGAAAACCTAACCTAAATGAGAACCAAACAAGTCGGAAGGATTGGAATCCGGACTAAAACAAAGAGAGAACCTTTACGAGATACAACCCCAGAAAGAGATAAGAGTGATCTAGTAAGGAGAGAGACCGAAAGGAGAGATTGTAATCTTCCTTCCCATTTTATTAAGAACCGGCTCTTGTGGAAGTAGGCATCATCATTGGCAACCACGGTAAATCATTGTGTTGCGGGTTTGTTGTTTAACCGCTTTACATTATTATATGTTGTTGATAGTTGTTTAGTGAGTTGGGCATGTTAGTATAGGTTGTAGTTGATATTTAGATTTTGTCCGGGAGTTGAAGTGTGTTCATACAAGTTATCCAGGTAGTGGGGAACCGATTGGTATTGGTGTAATCCCCAACAAGTGGTATCGAGCCTTGGTTAGAATAGCCTGTGGTGTTATCCGAATCTTTGTCGGAAGGTGTTTGTAAATTCTCGAGAGAAGATTTGAGGTTAAATAACTTGTAGAGATGGACCATTCCGCGAACACTCGTATGATGAGTCCGAATAGGAAGAACTACACCATCCGGAAAGCCAAGATGGAAGACTTGCTATACCGCAAGGACTTGGCACTTCCCATTGAGAATGAGGAGTAAAACCGTAAAAAAGACCGATGATGAGGCCGAGTGGAAAAAGCTTGACGTAAAAGCCGATGGATACATTCGACAGTGGATTGACGCATGTTGTCTTTCACCATGTGGCCCAAGAGACTACTGACTTCGGCCTATGGAAGAAACTCAAGACCTTTATGAGAGGAAGTCGGGTGGAAACAAAGTGCTAGTCGTTAAGAAGTTTGCGCACACGGTACCAAGAAGGTTCTTCAATGTCCGAGCATCTTAATGAAGTACGTAATATCATCAATCGATGCATTTGATGAAGATCAATTTGGGAGACGAAGTTGAGGCTTTGTTTCTATTAGGGCTCTACCGAAAGTTGGGAGACATTAGTTTCTCTACATGGAGCGCCCAAGGATGGAATTGTTACCATGGAGATGGCTACCACGTCTTTGTTGAATGAGGAGACTAGAAGGAGTGCAAGAAGCGGCTCTTCTAACTCGCAGAGGTCCTTTTCACAGAAACGGGGAGAGGTCGGGCGTAAAACCATCTCGTTCTAGAGGTGATGACGTATAAATCTAGGGGTGAAGCTAGAACTCCTAAGGCAGAGAGGCAATGTTACTATTGTGCCACCAAAGGCCACTTCAGATATGAGTGCAGAACACTGAAGAGGGATGAGAAGAATAACTGTGTACATGAAGACATGGTGCAGAGGAACGGAAACACAGGCAGAGATACTACCGCACTAGTCGATGACCCAGTGGGAATTCAGGTGTCGGTGTGGTGTGTCGCCCGAAAGTACCTCATGTCAGGATACAGAGTGGGTGATAGATACAGGAGCATCCTATCACGTCACACCGCACAGGGGATTCTTCACTACCTACAGTTGTGGTGAATATGGTGAAGTGAGGATGGGTAACGATGGCGCCCTCAAGATTATAGGCATTGGAGATGTTCATGTACAAAACAACCATCGTCTACACACCTTGACACTCAAGGATGTAAGACATGTCCCCGACATACGGTTAAGCCTAATTTCGGGCCGAAATTAGATGATGATGGCTTTGTAAACTCGTTTGGTAACGGGTATGGAAACCGAAAGGAGAGGTTCCATTGTAGCAGCGTGAGGAAAGAAAAACTTGCTCTTTACAAAAAACACGCTAGTTTGTGTAAAGCGTAGTTTAACGCGCGTAAGAAGAAGAAGCTTCATCCGAATCGTGGGCACAAGAGACCGTGGTCACATGGGCATAAAAGGGATGGAAGTTCTTGCTAAGCAAAAGGCCATGCCAAACATTAAAGGTACACATTTAAGTACATGTACTCATTGTTTGGTAGAAAGCAACACGTGGTGTCTTTCCAAAGATCCCCGCTCTCACGAAAGGACATCGCCCTGAACTAGTGCAATACTGGACTTATGTGGTCCTATGAGAGTGAAGTCCCACCGAGGGGAGTTTCGACTTTTTGACATTCATTGATGATCGCCAAGAAAGATATGGGCCTATAGTCCGAAGACCAAGGATGAAGTACTTGGCGTGTTTGAGAAATTCCACAAAGATGGTGGAAAGAGAGACCGGGAAGTTGTTGAAGTGTATTCGCCGGATAATGGGGTGAGTACATTGGGCCATTTGAAGAGTATTGCCGAGTCATGGGATTCGGCCATGAGCAGCACCGTCCCAAGACACCGCAAACGTAATGGAATAGCAGAGAGAGAATGAACCGCACCATTGTAGAGAGGATAAGATGCATGCTATCTCACTCTAAGCTATCTAGAAGCTACTTGGGTAGAAGCAACGCGCATGGTAGTGCATGTGATCAACCCGTCAAAGAACAAAGCCTCCGAATAGTGATTATCCGCAGAGAGTATGGTCGCGAGAGATGTTGATTATGGATACTGGAGGTATTTGGGTGCGGGGCATTTGTGCATATTCCGAAGGATGAGAGATTCAAGCTTGATGACAAAGCCAAGCGGTGCATTTTCCGGGTTATGGAGATGAAAAGTTTGGTTACAAACTCTATGATCCGATTAACAAGAAGGTAATCCGGTCGAGATGTTGTGGTTCTTAGAAGACCAAACCATAGCAGACTTTGAGGAGGTGAGAAGCTACAAGCTTTCACCAATGATCTTGTTGATTTGAACCGAAGTTCCTACCGTGGAACGCGCGTAAGGCATTGAGAATGCAGAGAACCATGAGTTTGAAGCTCATGATGAGAATCCTATTGCTCATGATGGGATAGAACCTATTGGTATAGAAGATGCGGATGAGATGCATGAACCACCACCGAGCAAGCGAGAAGTGTATCCTCCCGAGGCACCGGCCAGATGGGGCAAGGAGGTCCGAGAGGAGAATAGCTTCAACCGGTATCCACCACACATGCGTCGCGTCTACTATCGGATGGTGGAGAACCTATGTACTATCAAGAGGCACTTGAAGCGTACGCACAAAGAAAAGTGGTTCAAGGCCATGATGACGAGATGGATTCTTTGCATAAGAATCACACTTATGAAGTTAGTTGAGAAACCCACAGGAGAAAAGTTCTCAAGAATAAGTGGATATACAAAGTCAAGCATGAGGAGAACAATCCTCACCCAAGGCACAAAGCTCGCCTTTGTCAGGAAGCGGATTCGGTCAAAGAAAAGGGATTGACTTTGATGAGATTTTTCTCCAGAAGTGAAGATGACTTCTATCCGGGTGGTATTGGGTATGGCCGCAAAGTATGAACCTAGAGGTTGAGCAGCCTAGATGTTAAGACGACTTTTCTTCATGGAGACCTTGAAGAAGATGTCTACATGGACCGACCGAGGGTTTGAGGTCAAAGGCAAGGAGCACCTAGTATGCAAGCCGATAAAGAGCTTTGTATGGGTTGAAGCAAGCACCGAGATGCTGGTACATAAAGTTTGACTCCTTTATGGTGAAGCAAGGATACAAGAAGTCCGCTTAGATCCCATCATCAGGCGTTTGTTCAGAGATTTCGGATGGAGATTTCATCAGGTTATTGCCAGATGTGGATGATATGTTGATAGTTGGCCCAAACATCAACAAGATATCCAAGTCGAAGAAAGACTTGAGTAAGTCCTTTGAGATGAAAGATTTGGGTCAAGCAAAACAGATACTTGGGATGCGGATCACCGTGATGTAAAGAGTGGAAAGTTGTGGCTTTCAAGAAAGCTACATCGAGAAGGTGTTGAAGAGATTCAACATGGATCGCCGGGCCGCCGGTTGTCGCTTGGTGGCGGCCCGCATGACCAAAGAGATGTGTCCTAAGGGTGAGCATGAGCAGAGTCGGATGGAAAAGATTCCTTATGCATCCATGATGGGCGGTTTGATGTATGCCATGGTGTGTACTAGACCGGATATTGCTTTCGCCGTTGGGGTGGTAAGCGATTCGCCAAACCGGGTAAAGAACATTGGGAAGGTGTTAAGTGGATATTGAGATATCTCAAAGGCACTTCCAAATCATGTTTGTGCTTTGGTGGAAGTAAGCCCTTACTTGAAGCGCTACATCGATGCGCAGGCGGGTGATGTTGACTCGATGAAGTCCACCTCCGGTATATCCGTTACTTTTGCGGGGAGCGGTTTCTTGGCAATCTAAGTTGCAAAAGTGTGTTGCCCTCTCCACTTAGTTCGAAAGTATATTGCAGCCCATCGAAAGTGTTGCAAAGAGTTGCTATGGATGAAGAGGTTCTTCGACCTAACTAGGGCTAAAAAGCGCAAAACAGTTTGTAGTTCTATGTGATACCGGCGCCATCCACTTGAGCAAGAACCGAAGTTTTCATTCTAGATCCAAGCACATACACGCTGCGTTATCATCGATTAGAGAAGTACTCGAAGACAAGCATTTGTGGTATCGAGAAGATCCACAACCGACAAGAACGGGTCGGATATGATGACCAAAGTCTTACCGAAAGGTAAGTTTGATGTTTGTTGTGCTATCACGGGAATGGCGACACACTCCTCCCGATTGATTTGGCAATTGCATGGAGGTAGCCCCCCACCGCTCGAGGGGAGATTGTCGAGTTATCCCTCACATGAGGAGAGAAACCGAGTCGACGTAAACGGGCAAACTCGACATCCGAAGTCGAAGCCGGCGCTGCCGATAGCGACTCGCGCCGTGAGCTCCATAACATAGAGTATTTAACCACCAGCGAAGTGGCCAGCCGCCGCTTCGGTTCAGTCTTGTAGCGACTCGCGGCCAGAAGAGCGCCAGTCTATTTTCGTGGGCTTTGCTTCAAGATACCGCGAATTTGGTTTTGGAGATAAAACCAAAATCAAGGTTTTGGAAAACCTAACCTAAGTAACCAAACAAGTCGAGAAGGATTGGAATCCGCACAAAAACAAAGAGAACCTTTACGAGATACAACCCTCAGAAAGAGATAAGAGTGATCTAGTAAGGTGAGAGACTGAAAGGAGAGATTGTAATCTTCCTTCCCATTTTATTAAGAACTGGCTCTTGTGGAAGTAGGCATCATTGGCCGAACCACGGTAAATCATTGTGTTGTGGTTTGTTGTTTAACTGCTTTACATTATTATATGTTGTTAATAGTTGTTTAGTGAGTTGGGCATGTTAGTATAGGTTGTAGTTGATATTTAGATTTTGTCCGGAGTTGAAGTGTGTTCATACAAGTTATCTGTGTAGTGGGGGAACCGATTGGTATTGGTGTAATCCCCAACAGTGGTGTTGGCAAAACCGCGTGAGTGATTTGATATAGCACTAAAGCTAGAACCAAATATTGGCCGATTTAGTGTTTGGTTTGGTGTTTTCATCAATATGTGACTCTCCTAAAACTGAAAAAATACCAAATTGTTGGAAATTTGGTGTTTGATGCTAGGTTGGTATCACTCCTAAAAATGCTCTGAGATGTAGAGAGCACGTGCCACGTACTAGTAACTTATAACGCACGAGTGTGGGTTTGTGGACGAGATCAAATTATTATGACAACTCGTGTTTTAGTTGCTGTTAAAAGGCTTTCGTTAGATTTGTTATGATGTGATATATCCAAGTTTTTTCAACCGAATGAGTTTTATATAACACAGAATTAACACGATATGTTTAATGTTATATGTTATTTTTTATGAATCATATTAACACAGAATTAGATAAATGTAGATGGCAACGTAATCTGACTATTTACGAACCACCATCCTTCGATCAGAATTCAATCTAAGAATCAAATGCTTTTATTAGATTCTATGTACACAACAAATCTAATATATGCCAATGACAAAGTGACAAACCTAAAGCTCAAATGCATATCAAAACAGAAAAACCACATCCACTCTTTATTTAGTCAATCCAATAAGTGATTTAGTGATGCAGATAATATCCATTAGAATTGATAATTGCTTGTCCACTTAAAAAAAATGAAAATGAAATTGTCCTAGTCAAACGCTTATATTGTACAATCTTGGACAAAGAGTTTCCTACGGATCAGCAATGAGTTTTATTGCATCTCTTAAAACCCCATTGTAGTCTGGCATACTTGGGATATAGTTTTTTCATCTTCTTTTCTGTTATTTTAATAAACTCGGATTTTCTTAGTAGAATTGTTCGAACTCTTTTTGTTTTAGTTTTTCTCTTTTTTTGTTTAGGAAAAAAAAACATGCCTGCTGTGGTAGTTGCATCCAATGCGCCAGAATTTGAAGGAAGGACAACAGTTTATGTTATATTGTGTGGAATTATTGCTGCCTTTGGAGGTTTCATTTTTGGTTTTGACAATGGAATTTCAGGTCTATATTCAAAATCTGATCGTAATCATTACTGTTACTTCATGTTTTTAAAAGAAGTGCACTGGATGTTCATTAGTGTCTTAATATGAATTTCGTTTTTGTTTGCGTGACTTTGGATGAATATCAGGTGGTGTAACGGCGATGGACGATTTTTTAATGAAATTTTTCCCTATTGTATATGAAAGGAAGAAACGCGCTCATGAAGACAACTATTGCAAGTATGATGACCGAAATCTTCAACTGTTTACGTCTTCACTGTACCTTGCTGCACTTGTAGCAAGCCTTGTAGCATCAAAAGTGTGCTCTAAATTTGGTCGGAAGCCAACCATGCAAATAGCATCTATTATGGCCCTGATAGGAGTCGGCTTGACTGCTGGTGCAGTCAACATGCCCCTTTTAATCTGTGGGAGGATTCTTCTTGGCTTTGGGGTCGGATTTGCTAATCAGGTAAATGGTTTAATTTATGACACCTTCGACCTCTTATGGAATTAAATTTTGACATACTTAATTGACAAATTAATTTTAACATGAAAATGTGCAAGAGCCCAAGAGGTATTACTGTATTGGCAGTCTATCTATCAGTGGTTTGCATTTGAAACAATACAACATATTCTGATCTATAGGTGAAACAATTTGCAGGCAGTACCTCTATTCCTCTCTGAAATAGCTCATTCAAAAATCAGAGGATCACTCAATATTATGTTCCAACTCTTTGTAACGATTGGTATTCTTGCTGCAAGCTTAGTCAATTACTTCTGCTCAAAGATACATCCATACGGTTGGAGAGTAGCCTTAGGCATAGCGGGTATACCAGCCGTTATTCTATTCTTTGGCTCCTTGTTCATCGTTGAGACCCCTGCAAGTCTCATCGAGCGAGAGAAGCTCGAACTAGGAAAACAAACACTAAAAAAGATCAGAGGTACTGACAATGTGGATGCCGAGTTTGATTCGATTGTCCATGCAAGCAAAATTGCGCAACAAGTCAAGCATCCATTTAGAAAGCTCATGAAGCCAGTAAGCCGGCCTCCACTAGTTATTGGCGTCCTACTGCAAGTGTTTCAGCAATTTACAGGAATCAATGCTATAATTTTCTATTCCCCAGTCCTCTTTCAGACAGCCGGTTTCAAAAATGACTCTTCACTACTGTCAGCAGTTATTGTTGGGCTTGTCAATGTTTTGAGCACACTAGTTTCAGTTTATGTAGTTGATAGAGCTGGAAGGAGGGTTTTGCTTCTTGAAGCGTGCTTCCAAATGTTCATCACCCAGGTGAGCTTACACTAACTTCATGTTTACTTCATGTGAGAAAAGGAAATTGAATGGCTAGGTGCACCTCAGGCAGGATAGGCAGTCCTGTGATGTGTGGGATCCAAGTCCAGGCACATGGAGTGAACATGATCAAATACTAGCTAGTATAGCAATTGTTCTAATCGTAGTTCTTCATTTCGACGCATGAGTTTTGTGCCATTGGCATTGGTTAAGTACTAACTTTAATATGATGCAGGGCATTATTGGTGCTATTCTGATGGCAAAATTGACACCGACGAGCACTCTACCACCTAGTCTAGCGATCATAGTTGTGGTACTTGTGTGTGTGTTCATAATGGGATTTGCTTGGTCATGGGGACCACTTGGTTGGTTGATTCCAAGCGAAACCTTTCCAATAGAGACCAGAGCAGCTGGTTTTTCTTTGGCAGTCAGTATGAACATGTTTTGCACCTTCCTCATTGCACAAATCTTCTTGTCCATGTTGTGTAAATTGCGCGCTGGTATATTTTTCTTCTTCGCTGCATGGATCTTGGTCATGGGATTATTTGCTTTCTTCTTAATACCCGAGACAAAAGGTGTACCAATCGACGCAATGGTTGAAAGAGTCTGGAAGAAACATTGGTACTGGAAGCGCTACATGGTTCATAATACTCATTATGACTCAGATGATGATGAAGCGAAGGATCCAAAAAAATAGAAGCCCTCACAAAATTACTTCTGTTATTAGGTTCTCATCCAAAGGAAAATGCCAAATTTTCATAAAAAACGGGATTTTCCTTGACAGCATTGTAGTTTTGTTTTGTTCCTAGTAAACTTCCCTTTTATATGAAGTTCCTTGTAAACTTCAACTGTTCATTGTGCCTGACTAAATTCGCATGATGAAATTTAAATCCTTGAGTCGATTATTGTGCGTGCTTCGTATCTCAAGTTTAGTTTGAATTAAGATATGTTAAGATTGCAAGTCCAGCATCGCCACATAGGGAGTTTAAGATTAAGTTAAATTACTTTTGTTTTCTGATCGATAATAGGGAGGCTGAGGTCTTAACATTATAGTTACAAGTTACAACTAAGTCATTTTCATCCCATCCTCCTAATTGACATTTTGAAAATTTAATGTTTTACATTATTAGTCGTTTTCTTTTGGGTGAATAGATTGTTTTATTTTGATGGAGAAACAGAAACTATGTTCATTCACAATAATTACTGTGTCAATTTCATACTTACAAGTTTGTATCTGGATATGGCCGTTTCTTTCCAGTAATCCAGTGTAAGGACCACTTATATATAGTGAAGTAAGTGAACTGGTTACAAAGAGTCAAGCACCACCTACAAAAATTTCCTAAATTCGTGGGAATTACTCCGAACTCTTTGCATAGGTTGATCATTTCCACACGAGCTAAAATCAATCCTTGAAAAAACTAATAGTTCCAACAGAAAATTTCCTACAAAACTACAATTCAAACACGCACATAGAGAGCTGATCCTAGAAAAAGGCCAGGGTAACAGAAATAGGAAAGATTCATATTAATTACTTACCATGTGGTCCGATGTAAGGGTGTTAAAAAAAGGTGTCATTGTAATTTATCCACTTTGGATAATTGTTACACATCATCGTAATCCTTAACATTAATGCATCACAACAATTTTGGTGCTCTGGTGAGACTTGACTTTCTCAAAATGCTTTGATCCGAATAAAATCCTCCTAAAAAATAGGAAACAATATCAAAGCATTCCTATAAAAGCAAGTCTAGTGACTAACGTTAATTGTAACAAGTCTTGTTACCATAGCAAGTCTAGTGACTACCGTTTTCAAGTATCCAACTCTTTTCCTAATTATCCTTTTATCCGCTATAAGTACTCTCACTCTCTTCTATCTACTACCCTTTCTTTTTTACTTCTTCTGAGTGTAGTTTTCCATACTTCTTCCTTCTTGTTTGCTGTATTGTTTATACCATAAGAAAAAAACATAATGGTAGAGCAAACGAGATTTTACTCGAAGACTTTTATATTTTTCTGTTGGACTGTTGCAGCTTTTGGAGGCCTCATGTTTGGTTATGATATTGGAATTTCAGGTATTTAACATTATTAGTATTTGTTGCATAAGCGTTTTAAAAAAATCTGTCCATGAAACTAGTGTATGAAGGCGCACGTCTCAAAACTTGGACTTTTTATCCATTAAAATATTACAGTATGTACGTGATTCTACATTGAGATTTGCGCCTCCACGAAAGAACTTTGTAGCCTAGACCTTTAGTTTTTATCCATGTAATAGGAGTCCACGTGGATCAGTACAAAACTTATGTTGCTGATACCATCTAGGATTTATATTTTAGGATTTTTAGGCAATTACCAACGATGTAGTTAGCTTGTCATGTTGATCTACGTAACGTATCTATAGAGAATTAGCTTGATTGAAGACTTCAGGTGAATATTTTTTTGATATGGTAGAAATATATTGCTTGAATATTAATTCTTTGCGAATTTGACAAGAATCAATGAAGAATTGAATTGTCCTAAACCAGCTAGCTGATACATATCTAAACACCACAATCTGATCCCAGATTATTACAGATATCTGATTTTTATAAATATATTGTTTTCAAATTGGTGGATCACTTTCTGTCTTTCTAGAACTCATAATGTGCCTTCGTAATTACTAGCTTGCTTAGAAGATTGTAACCATTTGATGAGCAGAATGTTTCCTTGTAGGCAGCAATTTGTCTGTTTACGTTCTAATGATTTTGGACACGAACAACGTGTACTTTAAGTGTGCTGCAAAATATCATTCTGATTTACACAGATTTACGCTGATACGAATGTTTTGTTTCCTATAGGATTATATACGTTTACTCTAAACTGGTAACGACAACGCACAGTAATGTATGGTGCAAAGTTAGATCTAAAATATTGGCTATCTGATTTCTGATTATGATTATTGTTGTATACAATATGATGCATATCTGTTATTTTGACTTGAAAATGTATTGATGCTGATATTATTAATTTGTCCTGTTTTTAGGTGGAGTAACAGCTATGGATGACTTCCTAGAAAAGTTCTTCCCCAAGGTTTATGAAAAGAAAAAGCACGCAAAAGAAGATAATTACTGCAAATATGATAACCAATACGTTCAGCTTTTCACCTCTTCGTTATACCTCTCTGCACTTGTGTCAAGCTTCTTCGCCTCAAAAATATGTTCCAACTATGGAAGGAAGAAAACGATCTTACTTGCATCAATCTTCTGTTTGATAGGAGTTGCAGTTACTGCCAGTGCCCCGAATATTCTTTTGTTGATCGTTGGGCGGATCCTTCTTGGAGTCGGGGTCGGATTTGGTAATGAGGTATAATCTATGACGGCTTTAGTACTTAAAAACTGCTTAATGAAATGAAATACATATTTACCTTTATAAGATTCATATTTGTTTCGCTAGACCTTCTGGTAATTGTACCAACGGGTATATGGCATTGAGGCATGTTCCGATGTTTGGTGTTGAAAACTTGAAATCCCACACTGGCTATCGCTCAAATCCTTTTTTAACCTTGCGCGACTGGTTAATCAAATGCCATAATTACGTGCCTACATGTTCCATCTCATTGTTACGCTGTTATATGCATGTTAAGGGGAAGATAAGGGATTGCTAGATGCCTAGATCGATCTTAATAATATCTAGGATAAAATGAACAACGTTTTGAGTTCCTGTGTCTTTAGCAGTTCTAATCTATTTGGCAAATTTTCATTTACAGGCAGTGCCAGTGTTCCTGTCTGAGATTGCGCCGATCAAATATAGGGGTGCAGTCAATATCATGTTCCAACTCTTTGTGACTATTGGTATTGTATGTGCAAACTTAGTTAACTTCTTATCGTCAAAAGTACACCCAAATGGTTGGAGGCTAGCCTTAGGTCTGGCTGGTGTGCCTGCCAGCATACTTTTCATGGGTTCCTTAATCTTACCAGAGACCCCCACAAGCCTCATAGAACGTGAAAAAGAAGAAAAGGGGAGAACAACACTCCAGAAGATCAGGCGTACTGGAGATGTTGAAAAGGAGTATCAAGAAATTGTAGTTGCTAGTCAAATGGCTCGACAGGTTGATCATCCCTTTAGGAAACTTCTGAGCCGTCAAAATCGCCCCCCACTAGTCATTGGAATCTTGCTTCAAGTTTTCCAACAATTTACAGGGATTAATGCTATAATGTTCTATGCGCCTGTTCTCTTTCAGACTGTTGGATTTAAGAACAATGCTTCGTTGCTATCTGCTGTCATTACTGGTTTTGTAAACGTGTCAAGCACATTGGTCGCAATCTATTCTGTCGATAAGTGGGGTAGACGGTTTTTGCTTCTTCAATCATGTGTGCAGATGTTTGCGAGCCAGGTAATATATTACTCTTCTCATGTCTCTTTAATTTCCACATATTTCTTTGTCCTGCCTTTGTGTGCTGTAATTAGAGCCATTGGCTTCATAGGTGCACCTACCACACTACTGTTGGCTGATTAACATCATTTACCCCTGCTTATATAGACCGATATTGGAAGGATAATAATGTCAGTAAACTCTCTGCAGAGTCATCAAGACATTTTTAAAATGTTCTGACCCCTCAATATTCTTCATGATGCAGATTATAATTGGAATTCTTCTGCAACTACATTTAACAGCTACTAATAATTTGGACGGCACAGAGGCAAAAGTCGTGGTGGCGCTTGTATGTGTTTTTGTTGCTGGCTTTGCATGGTCATGGGGACCTCTTGGTTGGCTGATTCCAAGTGAGACATTCCCCTTAGAGACTAGAACTGCAGGTTTTGCCTTTGCAGTTAGTTCTAACATGCTCTGCACCTTCATCATAGCACAATCATTCCTGTCCATGTTGTGTAATATGCGTGCGGGTATATTTTTCTTCTTCGCTGCATGGATTGTAGTCATGGGTCTGTTCGTATGTTTCTTTGTGCCTGAGACAAAGAACGTATCAATCGATGATATGGTTGAGAGTGTTTGGAAGCAACACTGGTTCTGGAAGAGATACATGGATGATGACGACAATAAAGGCAAGCCATAGTGGTAGCATCATTGCAAGGGAAATATAGATATCCATCTGTGTCTGTGTTTTCCTGGCTTTGTTCCTCTTTTTTGCGCATTAGATACTTGAGTTTTGGACTCCTGCTTCCTTTTCATTTCTTTTTCTTTTTTTATTTTTTTATCTGTTTGAGCTAGTGCTTGAATACAAGATATGTATATAATGTTTTTTAGGTAGCATTTTATAATTAGTTTGCATCTTAGTTGCTGGTGCAGCTTTTGGACCAAAACACAGGCCCTTTTCTGTTTCGCTTTCGCACAAATCAACTATGAACTTGCAGGTTCTTCAAACGAACCGAAAAGGGTCTTGACTTCATTCATAACTTTAGAGTCGTAGACAACTTAACTGTTCTCAATAGAGTCTTGAGCTCATTTCGTAACTTAGATTAACTTAATTGTTTAATTATTAATGAGTTGTGAGTCCATCCCTAACAATAGATAATCGGTCAAGCAACAAATTCTTTTTTTTTGTAGTTGCTTTGAGTGATTGATAGATAGATTTGGTCCCATCTATTTTCCAGCACTGTATATATAAACAAGAGATTTACAAGCCCTTTCCCTTGGTAAATCTGGAAAATATGCAAATAGATTTAAATGCCATGGTTATCAAGTGCTCACACACTTATAGTCTTATAGAAAGCAGTTTTGATCTAACCAAAATACGAAAATGAAATTAATTAACCGCAAATGCTTTAAAACTGTTTATAAACACAACAATTCAAGTAAAGCTGTACTGACTCGGTGATTCAAGAATCCCTTCTGGCCCACAAAAAAGTTCAAACTATTTATTTGCTACTTAAATTACTAGTATCCCAAGGACAACCCCTAGCCTCCACTCTCTCCAAAAAGTTCCTTAGACGGCAAGAAAAGCTGCAAAACCAGCCAGAGACAAGGCGACTAATGCAGAAAGACCCTTGGAAGGAACTGGAGCATTGCTCTTAGGAATAACTGTGGGAGTTGATCCTGGTGCACCTGAATCTGAAGTCATCGGCGAGGGAGAAGGTGACATACCAGCACCGCCAGGGGAAGGTGAAATTGAGGCGCGGGTAGGAACCCTGATGTCAACTTTCTGTCCGGACTGGCAGTGGCCAGGGACACCACAAAGGTAGTAGTAGTGGCCGGTCTTCTTGATGGCGATCGAGTCCTTGCCTGAAGTGTAAGTAGCTAGAGGAGATGTCACATTGCAGGAATTGAATGAGAGATGGCCCACTTGCATGACATTGTGGAATGCAGTATTGTAGTTGAACACTATACATAATCACCAACACCATAGCAACAAGAATGAGTAAGTTTTATTTCAAAATATTTGACGAACAAAATATGATTTCACACATTAATTTCCAACTCAGAATAAAATAGCTTAGAAAATGAGGACGGGCCCAGTATAAGCCCCCAATTCAATCAAATTGGGTTACGCGCATACATCCTGGGCCAGTGGACCCGATTGACCTTGATTAAACGATACGCCTAGACTAGGCTCAAAGTTTTTCCGGGTCAAGTCTCCAAACCATTTTGGTGGAAGTTTTAGATTGGCACAGGGTTGTGGAGAAAAACTCAGTGGTGTGTACGTATGGCTGGCATTTCATAAAACACTGCAAGATAACCACTACCATTCTACTGTCTGCTTGAATGAGAAAAGTTCTGAATACCAACAACAAACCACTAAACCAGTATAAAGTATCAAACAGTAGACTTGGACCACATCAAGCACCACTCATTTTTGCTAGGCCCACCCCTAGTCACAATTTATATTATTCTAGGTATGGCCACATTTTATCACATGGCTTCACACCTCTTAAAATGGTACTCCACCACCAACCTATTAAATGACTCAAAAAATTCAACACCTTTGATTTCTAAAATTACATCATTAATGGAAAGCAAAATCACAAAGCAACAAAACAAAATCTTGTTTTCATACGTCAAAGATGGTGTCATGATGATGATGGACACATGGAGAATGTGAAATACACACTTAGACAGTAACCAGGGATTTGTTTAAGATGATTCAGTCCACAAAAGTAGGAATAATTAGCTTTATGTCAAAGCAATTATTAGAATATAATATGCCAGATGTTTGATTTACAAGATTTTACTCGACAAACGTGGACCATCAAATAATGCAACCATTTTTAAAGCTTTGCTACTAGTGGACACATGCCACTTGGAGCTACAATTCCACGCATCAATGTGTTATGTGTCGGTAGCAGATAGAAGAGAGCTATAGAAGACGGGAAAAATAATGTAAATAATCATAAATAATGCTAAGAAAGTTTGTTTAACTGAAGACAGTCTTGAAATTGCATTTTCCAGCTTTGAACTGAAATATTGACAGAATGATCATAAATAGGTTGATATAGGCAAAGGGGCAGAATTTGATCTGAGCTGAGGTTTGACTCTGACAAAGTCAGTTGTCAGAGGGCCGGGGTACATCATGTACATGTACATGTGCACAGTCTGAATGTACTGAGGGAGGTTGCATTCTAAAATTTCAGAGATAGATAAGAAGCAAAAGGCTGAAATCATTTCTTGAAAATATGAAATTAAGAAACTAAAAGCAGACGAAAATGAAGCTACCAAAGCTAGACGATGGAGAACATAACAAAGAAAAATATCCAACTTGAAATGAAGAGAGATAAAGAAGCTTACCGATGGTATCTCCAACATGGAAGGATTTTGAAGCAGCCCAGGCTGTGTAATTAAAACCTCCAATAGTAGTCCACCCTGTAGCATCACCAACGATGTGAACAACCCCCACTGTGACTTGCAAAGTTGCCAAAAACACCACAAAAACCAAAAGTGCCATGTTTCTATTGTCACAAGCCATGGCTAAGGAAGAAAGGAGAGAATAAGTGTGTTTTGTTTGAAATGTTTAAGTGACTTTTGTGATTTTGTCTTCCTCTTTTTATAAGAGAGGAGTTTGAGGAAGCAAGTACCAAGGCTTTAAAGATGGTCTAGGTTGTTGAGGAAATGTGGAGTAGAAATTCTTCTAACTAATAATAAGGCACTGTGAGATTTTTTTCCTCAAATGACCATCATACCCTCCAACAAGCCTCTCTGCTCTCTAGCCTCTAGGTATAGCCTCTAGGGCCACTTATCTCTTATCTGACATTCCGACTTATCAGTCACTAGTCACTTACTATATTATACTCTGCATTTGGCTAGCTGACTCAAAAAAAGAAGAAGGTACATCTGTTTTTTTTAAAGGGTACGATGCAGCTGTGATTCCTGTGAAGCCCGTGATCAGAATAATCACGGTGTGTTAATCCAGTGTGGCTTAGGTCAGTGCATAAAACCTAACGTCTACCATGTTGCACAGTAGGTAGAAAAATGCCGCACCATGCAAATTCTTTTAGGTACAATATTCTTTTTTTTTGGTAACCTGCAGTTGAGGTACATTATTCACTTTGCATGATTAAGAAATGTGAATGAGCATCTAGCGAAAATATGTTTATTATCATGCACAACTTCTTGTAATGCTTGGTCATGGCATTAAGATGGTCATTGTAAGTTGTAACACTTGTGGAGGCCGGCCAGTCATCACAGTCCTACCATGGATATTCATTCAATCACATGAGATAAAAGCTTATCTATATGTTGAAAAGCAAAAAGAAAAAGAAAATAAATTGGTGCAGATGATGAATGCCCATTGATTAGCAGCTAAAAGTGTTAAAATAAATTGGTGCAGATGGTGATGAATGCCCATTGATTAGCAACTAAAAGTGTTTTATCTTTGAAATTAATCATTTTGTTAAATTGCAATAAGTAGCTTTTTTTTTGGTAAATTTCTGATTCGGCCATGATAATGTCAATGTGTTTTCAATTCGGCCGCAAATTGCAACTCAGCACATTTTGTCAGCAACTAGTGAGGTAATCAGGTAATGTCAACAACTTTTTGCACTGAGTTGCTGATAATAGCCGGATTAAAAACAAAATGACATTATCATGCCGGAATTGGAAATTTACCCTTTTTTTTTTTTGATTGGCAAGCTTGTCGTGGAAATGCTCTTAGTTGTATTCGATGCACATCCAAATTACAAGGCGTGTACTCTTGATCCAAGGATTCGACTTTCTAGTAACCGGTTACTGGGATCAAATTCCAGCAACCGTTACAAGTCACCGTTGATTTAGATCCGAAATCCGTGTGTGTGCGCTGAGATCTCTGTGTGTGCCGAGACCCGTAACCGAGACAATCCAATGGCAACTTGTAGTGGTTGCTGGGATTTGATCCCAGTAACCCCGGTTACTGTGTAGCCTGACTCTTGATCCAATTTACATTACGTGTTTGTAACCGACCATCACACTACGCTTTGAGAAATTCGGACATTCTATAGCAAGTAACTAACATAAATATGTACAAGATTTATTGAGAAATTATCATGTAATAACTCAACAGACTCACAGAGTAAGTTGTTCTCTCCTCAATTTTAGTGCACGTACACATTTACCATAATTTTTTTTTTTTTTTTGTGAGCATTTACCATAATTTCTAATGCTAGGTCAATGTACGATGCAGTTGGAACACTTTTAAGGGAAGTTGAGTGGGTGGTTGTCTTTGGATCCAAGTGAAGTGGGAGATATCATAGTGACATTGCCAAAAGTTCTATAATTATATTCACTTTTCCCACCTCTTAAAACACTCTTTTTGGTTAAGGTTCCGAGTGTCCAACTTCGATCAGATGCATGCATCAAGGCTTCTTCAAGGAGGTAGTAATAGTGCATCTCTTAGTCTTAACTCAATTGTCAAGCTTTAGGTCAATTGTCAAGCTATTTTGCAACACCTGTTGTTGAAGAGGTCTTTTAGAGCAAAAGGAGTCTTAAAGTAAACCATATTGTCTAATTATCAAACCAACAGCTACTTGTAACGGCTTGAAATGGTGTTGTGCACCTTTAAAAAAGTGAAAAAGAAGCACTAGCTGCCTTTACCTGTAAAACATTCCATTTCACATTAAAGACCTTTCACATTTCTTTGTCATAAACCTACTTTGCCCATTTCAAAGGAGGAACTTATTTGTAGAGAAAAAGGGATTTTTTTTTCTCTTTCATGTCTAGAGCGCACCTGCGCCTCAGATGGGCGCGACCTGCGCTGTGACCAGTGTTTTGAGCGCACCTGCGCCTCCGATAGGCGCGACCCTCCAGTGTTTTGGGCGCACCTACGCCTCCGATGGGCGCGACCTGCGCTCCACCAATTTCGACCAAAAATTCACCGCTTTTTTGAAGCTTTTCGAAAAATAGTATAAAAATAGGTTTTTCGTAGAAACCTAACTTTTCCAAAACCAAGAAAAGAGAGATTATAAGAGAAGCAATTTTTTGTGAGTTGAGTATTCATTCTTTGTGAGTGAATTGAGAGACTTATAATCTGTTACTCGGACATCTAAAAAGCTTGGAACTTCGCTTAGTGTGGGCGTAGGCAAATTCGAACCACGATATATCTCGTCTTGTGGTTTGTTCTTCTTTAATTTTACATTAATTGTTTTACTTTATATGCTTGTTATTTGATATTGAGAAGTGTTGGGATATTGCTTGGAGAGTGTTGAAGTCTTGTCTATTGAGAAGGATCGATTCTTGTGTTGGATTGATCCGTTTGTTGTGGATTACGTTGTTTCCGCAGTCATTTATTCACATCATTATTTTACAGGGGAAACGGGAGATTTTAAAAGTATCATGTTCCTTCTTTTTGGGTGATATCGTATAATGCTGATATATTATTGTTTTGCATACCGTAAGCAATTTAATATAAGATTATCGGGGGGAAAAAAAATGCAATTTAATATACATTGATCCAACGAAATCCAGTTACTAAAACAAAAGGGAAGGAATAGTTCAGAAATTTTAGAGTTAGAATTGTAGTTATGCTGTCTGCGCGTACATGTTTGAAACAAATGTTGATATGATTACCAAAAAAAAAACAAATGTCCTATAAGGCTATAACACCATTTTGACTGTGGACATTCCACATTTGTTTAATGTTTTGCTGCTACCACGTATCCAGCTCGTGCAATATGTGTTTTCACTTTTACAAGCTAGCAACTTAAAGAATTCTACAGCGTAATGATCCTTACTGATTGCAAGCGGCTTAATAGTTTATACACTGACCTAAAATATATAGAGAGAGACATTACAAATTAACTACAATCATTCTAAACAGCATATTAAACCAAAGTTTAGTTCAAAAGTTCAAATGTAAACAAATCCTAAATGATAGGAGGTTATACTTCAGTAGAAGTGTAGAACCACCAAATTTGTAACCAGGCCTATGTCTTCATCTGGATACAAATGTATTGCATGAATGCGTCTAATAAAGCCTATCTTATTGTAATACATCATAAATTTACTCTCAACTCCTTCACTCACTACTCCCTAATCACTACTATCAATATTCT
The DNA here is from genome assembly GCF_015680905.1 of Coptis chinensis. Classification (NCBI taxonomy): domain Eukaryota; kingdom Viridiplantae; phylum Streptophyta; class Magnoliopsida; order Ranunculales; family Ranunculaceae; genus Coptis; species Coptis chinensis. Next base: position 86,250,501 of record NC_141460.1, read on the forward strand.
TCTTCGATCTTTTTTTATTTCTCATAGCACTTTTTTCCTAAACAACCTACTAATTTGCGTGGTAATACACCACAAGTTTCTTCTCCTCTCCTCACACAATCTGTACATTCAATCTAAGCAGAAAATGTTTCCAGTTGTCCACATTCGGTCGATATAGTAGAAGTGTGCCATAATGGGTCTCGTGCAGCAGTGTGGAAGTTGCTCATATGTTTGGTATCGACAAAATTGCTCTCCAGTAAAAGTGTACACAAACATTTGCGACTTGGAGAACATCGTGATGGGATAACTGTTCAAGTCCAACAAGACCATTAGTATGATCACTAGTTTGATTTTTTGAACATAAGCAACACTCAATTGAATTTCGAGAGAACACCGTGATGGGATAACTGTTCAAGTCCAACAAGACCATTAGTATGATCACTAGTTTGATTTTTTGAACATAAGCAACACTCAATTGAATTTTGAAAGAATCTTGGTTTAAAACATCATTTACCCTTATTTTCCTGTAGTGTCTTCTTCAAAGTTGTCATCTACTTTCTTCTTTTTTTTACGTTATTTTCGTTTCTAATTAATTAACCTCGATGGTAGAAATACCTATGACAAATGGAGTAACGTACTCCTATACATATTAACTTCAAGATTTCAAACAGGGACCAACAAGTAAAATTGGTAAAACCTTCAAGTGATGAATACCAGAACTCCAGAAGTCGGCCTGGGGTCCAGACCCAGCAACATCAATATAATGAGTTAACCAATCTTTGTTTGAAAACAGGCTTGCCAATAAAAAAACAAACTTAAACATGTCAATTGGAGTTTAATGTTGTGAGTATAAACTGCAAACTGAAATTATTTCCGCGTTGCACCACTTCGAAGTTAGAACAATTCAATTGCAACACTTCACATAAAAAAATTGCAACACTTGTGCGTCTCGCCCTAAAGCCGAAACCATAACCAAGTTGTAGCCCAAATAATACTTTCAGGCGTAAAATATCAAAGATTCTATGCAGATTTTCCAAAAGCCCAAATACAATAAATTTAAGCTGTCCATCATATGAATGGGCTGGACCAAAAATAAGCATTCAAGTGTCTCTTTTCTACTCTAGTTATAAGCCACTAAGCCAGGCTTAAGTTACATTAAGTTGAGTTGACAGTTGAGACCATACCTTTCACGTGGCATCTGAGCCCTTTGGCATCGGTGACGGACACAATACTTTATTCATGTTTGCCTTCTTCAAGTGCGTACCACTCATTCATTCTCCATGAAGCCATCATAAGACACATCACCTATTGATATCTGATCAAGGGTCACCTACTCATTATTGACGAAGAGATGAACTGAAACGATGGAAAAAAAGAGAGGAAAAGATGGAAAAGGAGGAATAACAATCAATATGAACCTAAACGAGGAAACACTTACTCATTATTGAAGACCATAATCAGAGATTGAGAGTGCTCTTCAGGGAGGACTAGTTGTAGAGCGGGAATACGCACTTACTAATAGTATATATAAGAGCAAAGGAGTTACAAATATGTGGGAATAGTGACATAGTGTTGTACTACGCGAGTCTAGAGCAATACAATGATGTAGTACAAATGTACAATGTTGAAAGGAATTAAAGGAACTAAGCAAATGTTGTACTACTAGTGCAGTACATGATATTCTAACATGTCACCCATGTGGAGTGGTTAGAAATTGAGCTAAATATACAGGCATACTTGATTAATGAAATTTATTGCTGGACCATGAAAATAGAACTTCGGCCAAATGGTGGATAGTTAATTCGGCAACAAGATGCAAGAGGAAAAATAACTCAACAAGGACTTTCATTCATGGGCCCTCTGCGAAATCCTAACACTAACACCGTACCTTGTAAATACCGATTCTTATCTCTAAGACTTGAACTGATATTACACTACTATAAATAAGTAAATAATCAGAAAGGGATTTGAGATTGAGGAGAAGGTCGGTCAACATGGTTGATTGCCTCAATTGGTATGAAGCAATGAGTTAGGTTGCACCCCAAAAGATTTTGGGGAGTTGCATAATGTGTTAAATGTACTCAGGCTTTCCCTTAAACAGACATGTTCATGGGAAACTTATATAACGACTTTTTAATTTATGCTTATGAACTTGTTTAACAGACGACGATATATAAGTTGTGAAAGCCACTATATAAACTGCTCAAGACACTATATAATATGCCCATTAAGAGAAAGCCTAGTCAAATGTATTGGGGTTAATACCAATACCAATCGATTTCCCACTACACAGATAATTTGTATTTGAACTCAATTCAACTCCAGACAATAATCTTAATATCAACTACGACCTAGCTAACATGTCAAACTCGCTAAACAACTATTAACAACAAATAATAATGTAAAACAGTAAAAGCAAACCACAACACAAAGATATGTCGTGGTTCGGCCAATGGTGCCTACTTCCATAAGAGCTAGTCTTTTTATAAAGTGGGAAGAAAGATTACAGTCTCTCCTTTCAGTCTCTCATCTTACTAGATCACTAATCTATCTTTACAGGGTTGTATCTCTATAAAGGTTATCTCTCAATCTTGATAGCTTTCAAGATTGGGTTTTCTCTGACTTTTGTGTTGTCTCTTGTGTGTTTGGTTTCGCTAAAAACCCAAACATATAGTGCAAAACTCGCGGTTCCACAAAAATAGAATCCTACCAAAATAGGCATGGGCGCAGGGCACGCTCGGAATTATACTATCGAGGACGCGGGGCGCGCTCTTGCCTTGGACGATGTCCAAGCACTTTAGCGCGGGGCGCGCTCTGTCTTCTCCACACAAGCTGAACTAATTTCTCTCTTTCTCCTCATGTGAGGGATAACTCCAACAATCTCCCCCTACTGAACAGTGAGGGGGGATACATCCATACAATTTCCAAATCAACAGGAGGAGTCTGCTACTATTTCGGCGGTAGCACAACAAACATCAAACTTACCTTTCAATAAGACTTTGGTCATCATATTCGACCCGTTCTTGTCGGTATGGATCTTCTCGATACACAATTGCTTATCTTCGAGTACTTCTCTAATCCAATGATAACGCACATGTATGTGCTTGGATCTAGAATGGAAACTCGGATTCTTGCTTAAATGGATGGCACTCTGACTGTCACATAGAACTACAAACTATTTCTGCTTTAACCCTAGTTCGTCGAATAACATTTTCATCCATAGCATCTCTTTGCAACACTCAGTGGTTGCAATATACTTAGCTTCTGTAGTGAAGAGGGCAACACACTTTTGCAACTTTGATTACCAAGAAACTGCTCTCCCTGCAAAAGTAACCAGATAACCGAAGGTGGACTTCATCGAGTCAACATCACCTACCATGTCTGCATCGGTGCAGCCTTCAAGTAAGGGCTTACTTCCACCAAAGCACAAACACGATTTGGAAGTGTCCTTGAGATATCTCAATATCCACTTAACACCTTCCCAATGCTCTTCCCCGGATTTGACAGAAATCGGCTTACAACACCAATGGCGAAAGTAATATCCGGTCTTATACACACCATTGCGTACATCAAGCTGCCCCACTGCAGATGCATAAGGAATCTTTCCCATCTGACTCTGCTCATGCTCACCCTTTGGACACATCTCTTTGGTCATCTTTGAACTAGCCACCCGGATTAACGATCGGCCCGGCTTGATCCATGTTGGATCTCTTCAACACCTTCTCAATGTAGCTTTCTTGAGAAAGTCACAACTTCCCACTCTTTCTGTCACGAGTGATCTGCATCCCAAGTATCTGCTTTGCTTGACCCAAATCCTTCATCTCAAATAGGGGTGTGCATGGGTACCCAATTACCCGAACTGGAACCGGAACCGAAACCATTTATAACGGGTCTGGGTCCTAAAATGTTAGACCCATTTAAAGTGGGTCTTCAAGAACCGACCCGATAAAGAACCGAACCCGTTAGAACCGAATAGTAAAAAACCGATGGGTACCCAAACCGAAACAGGAACCGATTAGTTTGATTTTGATATATAGAATTTAGTATTATATTACACTAAATAAAAACAAACCCAAACATTATTATTATATATAGTATTATATATAGTCTATATTTGTTAGGTGTAAAATTATACTAAATATATATAACATTTAGCATAATAGTGAATATGTGTTATTAAATGCATCTTTTATAATATTACATTAAATATGTGTATTATAAATATTAATAATAATATTTATGTGTCTACGTCTATACGTATAGTCGTATACTATGAATTAACGTATGCACTGTCTATGTTAACTAATACATGAACGTGTACGTGCTTGATATATTACATGTATATATATTAAATAACGAATACGTGCAATGCTAACTAATTAACAATTGTGGTACATATGGTATTTATTCTATATATGACGCATTACGTATAGTATAATATACATATGTTCGATTTAAAAATATACACATACATATAATGTATGAGAATGTATTTAAAATTTTTAGATAACTTTCAAATATTATTATTGAATTTAGGACCATTACTTCTTATGAGAGGACAAAAATATCGATGACAAGTGTTATAGTCCCTGTAAACCAACTTTTATATCGGTTATATAACTAAAAAAAATAATTTTAGCAATAAAAATGTATAACCCGATAAGGAACCGAAACCGGAATCGGAACCGACTTAATTAATGGGTATGGGTCTGGGTTTTCAAAATATAAGAAAAAACCCGAAAGAACCGAACCCAATAGGAACCGCTAAAAATAGACCCAGAACCAAAACCGGTAAGAACCGACCCAGAACCGACCCATGAACACCCCTAATCTCAAAGGACTTACTCAAGTCTTTCTTCAGTTTGGATATCTTGTTGATGTTTGGGCCAACTATCAACATATCATCCACATACAACAAGAGCACAATGAAATCCCCATCTGGAAATCTCTGAACAAACACACAATGATCGGAAGCAGACTTCTTGTATCCTTGCTTCTCCATAAAAGAATCAAACTTTATGTACCACTGTCTCAGTGCTTGCTTCAACCCATCCAAGCTCTTTATCAACTTGCATACTAGGTGCTCATTGCCTTTGACCTCAAACCCCTCTGGCTGGTCCATGTAGACATCTTCTTCAAGGTCTCCATGAAGAAAAGTTGTCTTAATATCTAGCTGCTCAACCTCTAGGTTCATACTTGCGGTCATACCCAATACCACCCAAATAGCAGTCATCTTCACTACAGGAGAGAAAATCTCATCAAAGTCAATCCCTTTTCTTTGACCGAATCCCTTCACAACAAGGCGAGCTTTGTGCCTTGGGTGAGGATTGTTCTCCTCATGCTTGACTTTGTACATCCACTTATTCTTGAGAATTTTTCGTCCTTGTGGTTTCTCAACTAACTCATAAGTGTGATTCTTATACAAAGAATCCATCTCGTCATGCATGGCCTTCAACCATTTTTCTTTGTCTGTACCTTCAAGTGCCTCTTGATAGTATATAGGTTCTCCACCATTCGATAGTAGCACGTACGTATATAGTGGATACTTGGTTGAAGCTAGTCTCTCTCTGTTTAACCTCCTTGCCCCATCTGTTGGTGCCTCAAGAGGATGCACTTCTGCTTGCTCTGGTGGTGGTTCATGCAACTCATCTGCATCTTCTACACTAATAGGTTATATCCCATCATGAGCAATAAGATTCTCATCATGAGCTTCAAGCCCATGGTTCTCTACATTCTCAATGCTTTATGCACTGCACGTTCCACATTAGGAACTTCTGGTTCTGAATCAACGAGATCATTGGAGAAAGCCTGTAGCTTCTCACCCTCTTCAAAGTCTGCTATGGTTTGGTCTTTCAGGAACACAACATCTCGATTTCGGATTACCTTCTTGTTAATCGGATCATAGAGCTTGTAACCAAACTTTTCATCTCCATAACCCAAAAAAATGCACTGCTTGGCTTTGTCATTAAGTTTGGATCTCTCATCCTTCGAAATATGCACAAATGCCCTGCACTCAAATACCCTCAAGTATCCATAATCAACATCTCTGTCTGACCATACTCGATCTCTCTGGATAATCACTATTTAGAGGCTTTGACAGCGATAGGTTGATCACATGCACGGCTGTACACATTGCTTCTACCCAGTAGGTTCTAGGTAACTTAGAGTGAGACAGCGCGCATGCATCTCATCCTCTCTACAATGGTACGATTCATTCTCTCTATTATTCCATTTTGTTGCGGTGTCATGGGAACGGTCTGCTCATGATGAATCCCATGACTCTGACAATATTCTTCAAACGGCCCAATGTACTCACCCCCACTATCTGAGCGAATACACTTCAACAACTTCCCAGTCTCTCTTTTCACCATGCTGTGGAATTTCTCAAACACGTCAAGTACTTCATCCTTGGTCTTCAAACTATAAGCCCATATCTTTCTTGAAGCATCATCAATGAAGGTCATGAAGTATGAAGCTCCCCCATGGGACTTCACTTATATAGGACCACATAAGTCTGTGTGCACTAGTTCAAGGACATTGTCCTTTCTGTGAGATGGGAATCTTTGGAAAGACACCCTGTGTTGCTTTCCTACCAAATAGTGAGTACATGTATTTAAATGTGTACCTTTAATGTTTGGCAAGGCCTTTTGCTTAGCAAGAACTTCCATCCCTTTTATGCCCATATGACCACGATCTCTCTTGTGCCCACGGTTGAGGAGGAAGCTTCTTCTTCACAGATTCACTTTTGATTTATACAAACTAGCCTGTGTTTTGTAAAGAGAGCAAGTTTTCTTCCCTCTGGCTGCTACAATAGAACCTCTGCTCAGTTTCCATACCCCGTTACCAAATGAGTTTACAAAGCCATCGTTATCTAATTTCCCAGCCAAAATTAGGCTTAGCCGAATGTCAGGGACATGTCTTACATCCTTGAGTGTCAAGGTGTAGCCGACATTGGTTTCTACATGAACATCTCCAATGCCTATAATCTTCAAGACACCACTGTTACCCATCTTCACTTCACCATATTCACCACAGCTGTAGGTAGTGAAGAATTCCCTGTACAGTGTGACGTGATAGGATGCTCCTGTATCTATCATCCACTTTGTATCCTGACATGAGGTACTAAGACAACACTCACCACAATCTATTAACAAAAAAAAAACTCACCACAATCTGACACAATTCCCACTAGGTCGTCAACTAGTGCGGTAGTATCTCTACCTGTGTTTCTGTTCCTCTGCACCATGTCTTCATGTACACAGTTATTCTTTTCATCCCTCTTCAGTGTTCTGCACTCATATCTGAAGTGGCCCTTGGTGGCATAATAGTAACATTGTATCTCTGCCTTAGGAGTTCTAGCTTCACCCCTAGATTTACTTCTGTCATCACCTCTAGAACGAGATGGTTTTCTGTATTAACATATCCCCCATTTCTCTGTGACAAGGATCTCTGAGCGAGAGGAGCTGCCTTTTGAACTTCTTCTAGTCTCCTCATTCAACAAAAACGCGGTAGCCATCTCCATGGTAACGATTCCATCCTTGGCTGCTCCGTGTAGAGAGACCACTAATGTCTCCCAACTTTCGAATAGAGAGCCTAATAGAAATAAAGCCTCAACTTCGTCTCCCAAATTAATCTTCATCAAATGCATCTGATTGATGGTATTCTGTAATTCGTTAAGATGCTCAGACATTGAAGAACCTTCTTGGTACTTCGTGTCGGCAAACTTTTTAACGACTAACACTTTGTTTCCGCCCGACTTCCTCTCATAAAGGTCTTCGAGTTTCTTCCACAAGCTAAAAACTGTTGTCTCTTGGGATACATGGTGAAAGACACTGTCGTCAATCCACTATCGAATGTATCAAATTGCTTTTCTGTCAAGCTTGTTCCACTCAGTCACAACAACCGCTTTCGATTTTTCTCCTCCATTTTCAATGGGTTGTGCCAAGTCCTTGCAATAAAGCAAGTCTTCTATCTTGACTTTCCAAATGGTGTAGTTCTTCCTATTCAGACTCGTCATGCGAGTGTTTATTGAATGGTCCATTTCTACAAGTTATTTAAACTCAAATCTTCTCTCAAGAGTTTTGTCAAACACCTTTCGACCAAGATTTGGATAACCCCTAATCTAACCAAGGCTCTGATACCATTTGTTGGGGTTAATACCAATACCAATCGATTCCCCACTACACAGATAACTTGTATTTGAACTCAATTCAACTCCAGACAATAATCTCAATATCAACTACAACCTAGCTAACATGCCCAACTCGCTAAACAACTATTAACAATAAATAATAATGTAAAGTAATAAAAGCAAACCACAACACAAAGATATACCGTGGTTTGGCCAATGGTGCCTACTTCCACAAGAGCTAGTCCTTTTATAAAGTGGGAAGGAAGATTACAATCTCTCCTTTCAGTCTTTCACCTTACTAGATCACTCCTCTCTCTTTATAGGGTTATATCTCTGTAAAAGTTATCTCTTAATCTTGATAGCTTTTAAGATTGGGTTTTCTCTGACTTTTGTGTTGTCTCTCGTGTGTTTGGTTTTGCCAAAAACCCAAACATATAGTGCAAAACTCGCGGTTCCGCAAAAATAAAATCCTGCCAAAATAGGCATGGGCGCGGTGCACGCTCTCGCCTTAGACGATGTCCAGGCGCTTAAGTGCATGGCACGCTTCATATTGGCTTGTGGAGGGTGCGGGGAGCGCTCTTGCCTTGGACGATGTCCAGGCACTTTAGGGAAGCGGGGGCTTTAGAATGGCTTGTGGAGGGCGAGGCTCTGTCTTCTCCACACAAGCTGAACTGATTTCTCTCCTTCTCCTCATGTGAGGGATAACTCTAACAAAATGTATTTGTAATTTTGTAGACAAATAGTTCACACCCTCGAGATTTTTACAGAAGTTCTGTTACTGCACCGCCTAGTTTAACTACTGAGTTGGAAATACTCTTGCACCCCCAGATATTGAATCTTTCAACTCTGAATGGAACATACGCCAGCCACATATGCTCACATGTCTGAGTGATCCATTGCTCCTGAGTGTATGTTACTGTCTGTTTAAATAATGTTATGTAGGCATAAATTAAAGAGATTTTAGTGGTTCCCAAATTTGAACAAGAAAAAGCAATGGATGATATTGGACACACCCATAAAAACACTCTCATACCCCAGTTTTAAAATAAATAAATAAAATTATTTTAAACACATTTAGATTTTTAAATTACCCTTTTTTTATTAAATATACCCAAGACAAAACAAGTCATTTATTAAAAAAAAAATCGTGAGACTATTAAGGACCCTAGATATTCTACGTTATTCACTTGTAACCGAAAAAGAACGTGTTTTTCTTATTCTTCTATCAAAAGAAAAAAAAAATGTTTTTGATAAACATACAAAATGCTTTCTTCTCCAATAATCTCTTTTTTAACAACATTTCTCTCAACAATAAACATGCAAACACTCATTTTTTATTTGAATCAACTATACCAAAATAATGAGGATGAAGAAAAAAAAAATCAAAATCAAAATTTGACGAATGGGAGAACTTAGAAGACTATTATACTTTTGATTACTATAATGAAAAAGTACAAATACGAAACGAAAATAATGTGAGTTTGTTTCATTTTTCTTGTTTATTTTATTTTATTTTCTTTTGCTCATATTGAAAATATCTCCAAATTAATTTGGGAGATATTATTGGATTGAGGTAGTTATTTGGGGTATGACAAAAACTTTAGTTAATTATGGAGTATGGGAGTGTTTTTATGGAATTATGGGTGTGTCCGAGATCACCCCAAGAAAAATAAAAAATTGGGGTTCACATGCACTAGATCCGAAGTCACTTTTTACTACTGTGGGTCATACTATCAACGGACAAAAAACCCTCGAATTCTAATAAAAAACAAGTTCACGACTACCCCACACTATTTTATGAGTTTCCCCTATTTTTTCTGCAATATTTGTATGTTTAGCTTGCTTCCAACCTAACCAAAACTTGACACGTGCAGTGTACCTAACAACCCAAAAAAAGTGAAGAAACCAATATTGTTCTAAATTAGGTACACTAGTACTGACGCACGACATTACTATTGTCGCTCCGCATCCGCATCCAAACCTCCAAATTTGCGAACAAAAATGCGAACAGACAGGTTATGCGACTATGAATGAGGCCACCTAGAGATGGAATTCCGAAAAATTTCAAACTTTTTCTTCAAATATGAAGAATTTGATAGGTATACTACCACCTAGAGATGCTCTTAACACGGTTAGTAATTGGGTCTGGTTTGGGTTTGCTCTCCTAACACATGACCCAAATATGACACGACACGAATCCCATCCAAGCCACCCCTAGTGGAAACCCATCGCCAGAAAAAATAGGATTCATTTTTGCTGCAATTTTGCTAACGACTTTGTTTTCTTCTGGCCTAATCGGCACACGACACGTGTTAAGTCAACAAAACAAAAACTAAAGTAGAAATGTGAACTACTCTCAGTTAGTATTCTTCCAATTTTGCCCTCTCCTCCCACCTCAACTGCCACAACCAACCAGTCCACCACCGAACTTATATCTACAAATAACAAATTCCAAACACAAAATCTAAATATCAATCAACATATACAATGAGATTTTAAGAAATTGAACTTTCTTTTATCAAGTATCATATTGAACACTCAAATTTTTTCGATCAAATTTATGGAAATTTGAGAGTGAGCACGCTGTTTTTTCTTACCAGCGAAAATAGTTGGCGGGAATAAAAATGAAAAATAGAAGAAGAGGTGATGGTGGACATAAGGACTGGTGGTAAGTGGTGGGAGGCAGAAGCAATGGAGGTGGAAAGCAAGGGCAAAATGGGGAAACCCAACCCACCTATAAAGAGTAACCCGCTAAGCCAGTGAGTCAATTTCGAATCAGTTTCGGATCGGATTCACAGATCACTTGTATGCAAAATATTTAGTATTTCATGATTTTATTTATAAAAAATATGTATTAATTCTAAAAAATTATCTATAATTCAATTGTATATCAATGAAAATTAAATAACGAAACATTTCTTTATCAAATGAATCAATATATATGATGTTAATCCTTCTCCTTTTAGTCTTTATTTTAGGTAGTTGGGATGATGAGATCTTAAAAAATATGAAAATTTATTTTAAAATAGGTTATACTGGTCACAGGTTGATGACCCAACCCATTAGATCTGAGTACAAATTGGGTCTATTAATGGGTTACTCGGGTTAACATATTTGACCCTAACCCAACCCATTTATTTGACGGGTTTGGCAAATCAACCCTTAAATTACCTAAAAACCTTTTTTCTCAACCCGAACCTGCTTATTTCGTGTCGGGTTTATCACATATTTTGTATCAATGTGTGTGCAAAATTTCAAACATTTGTATAAATTTTGTGTAAAATTTGAAATTATGATAGTTATTGAGAACAATTTACATGAGACTTTGGTATGAAATTTGTTAACCCTAAACTAGTTGTTGATTCACAATTGCACAAAATAAAATGGAAAATAATAAGTTTAGATTTAAAACTAAATATTATTTGAAATTGGCAAATGTTTGATTATAATAATTCTTATTCAACTTGTTTATGTAAACCCTAACTTTGAGTTTTAACTTGATGTATTTGGTGCCCAACACAAAATATGTTTTTTAGGTCAATAGTAAATTTATTACTAAATTTACAATGCGCATACCTTTAAATGCATCCCAATGAGCATAAATCTAGACCACAGATCTGTCATCTTCTAGCATAAAGATGAGAAAATGTACTAAGGGTGAAACCGGCATAAAACTGGATGAAATTTTGTTTAGGTTTTTGTAACAAGAAACTCGTGCCCAGACTCCTCTCCCCAGTCTCTATTTTCGATAACTCTCTCCTCCGTCTCTCTTTACTCATTGACAAATAGGTTTTGCTTGCATTTTCCTTTTCTTGGTACTATCCAATCTAACAAAGATAATATTGAACTTATAACCTAAACACAAATACACACAAAGACATAAAGCTTATCTTTGAGGCCTTCAGCACGCTGGCTTTGGATTTCTGTGGATGGAAGGATTATGACATCCTATGGCAAAAAATGTACGAACTGCTCTTCCTCATGATGCAAGGAGGTATATCTTTTACTTGAACCCTGGTTGAAATAATAGTTGAGACTTATATTATCAAGTGTTGCAAGTTATTATTTTTCTCTTGTATGATGTTAATTAATATCAGAAAATTATTACTTGCCCTTTGTAAGAGTTTTAACAATATGTTTGCCATGTTACAGAAAATTATTACGATTCATGGATACTAAGTGACACAATGTGTTTAACTTTTTGATGTTTTTAATTTACAGATGTATGTAGGAAAATTATTCACCTCTTTAGCATTGATTCTAATTGTTTTTTTAGGATGGATTGACGTCGCTATTGCCAAAAGTAGTTGATCTCATTGCTGGTCAAGATATACCCATCATTGCTGCAGGTGGTATTGTGGATGGGCATGGTTATGTTGCTGCTTTGGCCCTTGGGGCTCAAGGCATCGGACTTGGCACTAGGTGAGCGGTATAATGGTTCTTTTTCACAGAAGCTAAGGTAACAACATCAGAATGAAAGTTGTTCTATCCGTGAATGAGATGTTTATAGTAAAAGTTAGAGTGATAAAAGTCCTCGTTCGAAACTATGTATAGAACGCCACTTAGGTTTCATAGCCGTGGTTCGATTTCATTTTTTTTTTATTTGCACACTTATCATTTAAACTACTTCAGTTTTTGCTTTTAAGAAGAACCTACCGATGCGACCGGTGTCTAGGTTCCAACATAGACATGCAGTCTTTTAAACTGGTGTGCCGAAAAGATATGATCTTACCTTAGAATTTATTACATTATTTACAGATTTGTCGCGAATCGAGGAAAGCTATGCCCATCCAACATACAAGAGGAAGTTGGTTGAACTAGATAAAACTGATTATACCGATATATTTGGCGTGTAAGGTGGCTCGATGTTCCACGAGGGTCCTTGGACCCCTTTCTTAACTGACTTGAGGCTTCTTCCAGATCATGAAAATGAGGCAAACCAACCAATCATTGGCCATACTACGATACATAGAAGGGTTGGCTTCTCCTAACTTTGTGTATCGTTCTAATGAAATATTTAATATTTTCAACAAGTTGTTATATTTTGGCTTGCATATGTTTTATTTTTTATGTAACGTCATTTTATTACACAGAGATGCAACACATATGATTGCAAGTACTATTCTATTCTGTTATATATGCAGCAGGCCAGTAGTCATGATGAAAAATTGATGTTTGATATGCTTGATTCAATTATTCCATCCCCTTTCTGCATAATAGTTTAATAGCATCTCAGCTTGCATATTTTGACCTGCCGTGTGCTGAATAACCCCAAATTGTCTACTATCTCTGAACGAAAATGCTTTAAGGCAGGGTAGTCCTGTTCAAAAGTTCAAAGAAGCGATGCCTCTTTCTACATTTTAGCGTGTTATTTTCCCACATTCAGTTTTTTAGAGCACAATACAAAGAACTGCCTGTGTGTCAAGTTATTTCCTACTGATTTGGTGGGAACATAACAGTGTTCCTTCAGGACTTTGAATTGCATTACTTACTTCGAAATAAAGCTCGGATAAACTAAAGCTCTTAGAATACATGAGCAATCTAATTACCTGAGCAGTGAGCGCATACAAGCATACCTTGATGAAGTCTATTTTCACTTGCTGCAATGTTATAACTTATATCTATCTTGAACCTTTTTAAAGTGAATCTCCTACCTTTTCCCTCATCAAATCACCCTTAAATTGATTTTCTTGTACCCTTTGTATGTATACCAGATCGATACGACTTATGATATCTGAACTTGTTACTTATCATATGGTGAATGTTTGTCTTTGTCAATAGATCTATAAGCTCAAAAGGGTAAGAGAGCTCATTATTTGAGAGGTCGATGGTTGAATCCCATCGGATCCACTTCTAACTAGTATACTGCATTGCAGTGGGGCGTGAGCATAGTATATCATTTATTTGGCTCTCTTTTTTTATATATAATATAATATTTATTTTTTATTTTTTTATTTATTTATTTCCACGACTTGATTAATTATTTGATAATTAGACAGATAAATTAAGAAAAATAGAGTATATCATTGTCTAGTTTATTGCAAGTGTAACAATATTGAATGAATATTTTTGCTAAGGTTATTTTATTGCGTACTTGAACCAACAGTCGTGTATTAACATGTGTAACGCTTTAGCACGTACACAGAATTATATATCAATGCTTACATGTGTGGTAAATGTGAAGAAGTAGACCTTTATCCCAACAATGAAAGAAGCGAGTAGGTGTAATTAGGGTTAATCGGGATTAATCGGACAATTTTTGGACGAACTCACTTCTTGATTTTTATCACAGGTGTGGTGATTTGGAGATGGCTTGGAGAACTTTCGACAAGATGCCTTAGAAAAGTGTGGTATCATGGAATACCATGATCTCAGGTCTGGCTTATAATGGACAGGGCAAGCTTGGGTTATAAATGTTTGAGAGGATGAGTGTGGATCCTAATGATGCAACATTTGTAGGTGCTCTTGCGTGTTGTGCCCACACAGGAATGGTGCCAAAGGGCCTAGAATTGTTATTTTTTATGACAGAGAAGTACAAAATCAAACCCAGACTCGAGCACTATGGATGCATGGTTGATCTTCTTGGTCGACTTGGGTGTGTAAAGGAGGCTCTAGAGTTAATTAAAGGAATGCCAATGATGCCAAATGCTGCTATATGGGGTGCTTCGCTTTCGCTTGCCGAAAGTACATGGACATCTAGAACTTGTAGAACACGCAGTCAAGAAACTAATACATCTCGAGCCGTGGAATTCTAGCAACTATGTATTACTATCCAATATTTATGCTGAACAAGGTAAATGGGATCAAGTGGAAAAGGCAAGGGTGATAATGAGGAAAAAATGTATCTTAAAAGTGCCTGGACAGAGCACAATCCAATGAGTAGTGCTACAATGGAGCTCTTAAAGTTGGAGTGTTTCATTTTAGTATGGTACTTGAACAAAGAAGTGTAGGCTTGAACACTGTAATTGAAAGAGAGATCTTGCTACTCGAACTTCATAAGAATACCTGCATGAGCTGTTCACAATTCTTTTTCTCCAGATATCTTTTCAAGGATCGGTAAAGAATTCCTGCGAGAAGTTTTCAGCAGAGTCATAGATGGTGTGCTTATATTC
Organism: Coptis chinensis; assembly: GCF_015680905.1. Lineage (NCBI taxonomy): Eukaryota > Viridiplantae > Streptophyta > Magnoliopsida > Ranunculales > Ranunculaceae > Coptis > Coptis chinensis. The sequence continues at coordinate 86,265,723 of NC_141460.1, forward strand.
AACAATTTGTTCCAAAGCAAGCATAAAAAATTTCAGAGGCTCAATTTGGAGAGAAACTTGTTCAATGTTAAAAAACAAGTCTGGGTAAAAATACACAGAAGCAATTACACTTGTACATCTGTCTAGATATTCTTAATTACAATGCTGAAAATAAGAAGTATCAACATATGAGTCAGCACATAACTGAGCTCCAAGAGTAGGAATCGAATCTAAATTTCCAATCTCAATCTGCTGTAGTAGTTAGCTTCTCTTCATCTAATTCAAAAGCCTTCCTTGCTTGCTTTAGCTCCTCGAGGAAATTACCAAAAGCCACTCCTACAGCAATTAACACTTGTGCTCATCCTAGGAAAGTAAAAAGACGATTAATGGGTTATGAACTTGTTTCTATATTTGGTCAAAAAGGAAACCATATTCTTCTTAAAAATAAGAATAACTACCAACAATGATAATAGGACATACCTTGCCGCGTTTGCAATGGATCAAAACAGGGTGATTTCTAACATCTTAAGATACCAAAAGACAGTAAGGGAGTTAGATAAATGGAAATAATGAAAAACCGAGATAAAATTTGCTTTCATTTGGCATTGTTTTAACAAGTCAGTACCAAGTAAGACTTTCAAAGCCTCCAAGATAGTGTCCTTGGGGACAGTAACAAAAGACTCATGCACATGGAAATAGTTGCAACAAATTGGTATCATTACTTAAGACCAGATCCTATCGCAATTCTTATCAGCACTCAATAAAGCATACAATGCGGACACTGTAATATAGAGAAAACATTATCCAAGTTCGTTTGTATTCCCTCCCATGAATAATCTATTTACCTACATTTTTAACTTAAAAAATCAAGCAAGTTCCAAAACAAAAAGTGAAAAAACGAGTTCATCAAACTCATTCCAAAAGTGCAAACACATGAGCAACACCCTCAATTACATGGAAGTTAACACATGAGCAACACACTCAATTATATGGAAGTTGTATTTGTATAAACCACCTAGTACAAATCCAACGATGAAACCAATGAAAATTGAAAGCTCAACATAACTCAACAACCCCAACACAATGCGCCACTTAGTCTAGGCTTATTTTTTTAGACAGGAGTCGTTAAGTAACAAACACCTATCCTATTCATTATAGTCAAGTAGGAGGTAGGCACCGATATTCAATTTTTTCCTACTTTTGTTGTACTCGTAGGTTTTCTCGAATCTCGACCTACTTTTGTTGTAACAACCACCTATCCTATTCGTTTTAAATCATATAAGGTTTTTTTTTACTGGAATTATTCACTTTACGGATTGAAAAAAACAAAACAAAACAAACAAACAAACAAACAAACAAACAAACAAACAAACAAAAGGTTCAACCTAGGGGGAGTCATCCACCATAACCATCTTATGGAAACTTATTTGTTTCCAAAAAGGAGCAATAAGTTTTTTGTTAAGGGAAGGGCGTTAATCCCTTCCAAAAACATAAAAGTATGCAATGATCTCCGTACCAAACAGACCATGTTGAACAACTCAGCCATTGTACTCAATTATCAGCTCCAGTTCACTTTCTATAATGTGTCTAAAATTACCCTGAAAGTAGCGAGTGAACAAGGTTAGGAGATATTTAACAGTTCAAGAAGTAAGATATTTGTGGATTGTGAACAAGGAAGGTAATACGGCAATACACAGCATTCCCTCCTAGTTTCTGGTCTTGTGAATGAAATATGTTCAGGTTGAGGTAGCTGAAAATTGAAAAGCATGTATTCAATTATGTTATATGAGCATTCTAGGGGTGGCCAAATTCATTGCAAAGACCGGATCATAGTCGGGATTTTTATTCAGATCAAGCTCCGGATGAATATTATTTCAAGCGTTGATAAATGTGATAAAATAGAGTCATAGATGTAGTGATGTACCAATATCGGACTTCTTGCTTTGTCAATATCAACACCAATGATACGTGAAGCACCAAATTTGCTTTTGCACCTTCCGCAACCTATTGGATTAAAACAAACAAAGAAATAAAGAATAAATAACACTAACTATAGCCATTGGTAGTATTAGAAGGTAATATGAAACAGTGTTTTGACTTATTGCAAGACCAACAACGGTGCCAAGACCAAATAAAGCCACAATGGAACCTGCTTCAACCTTTGCTTTGTTCCATACAGCCCCAAGACCAAGACCTAAAAAAATAAAAACGCCAAATTTGAATATTGATTTTGATTCCATGAATAGGAAGAGAAAGACATGTGATCTGAGCAATCGAGTTTGAGACATTAACATTGAAATCTGAGGGGCATAAAACGAGAATAAAGCAAAATAAAATTTATTATTCGGTATTCTCGAGGAAAACACTGAAGTTTCACACTTGGCAACATTTTAAGAAAGTGTGTCTGGGTAGAAAGTCTCGCCAATGGGAACACCATAACCAAGTTCTTGGCTAGCACTCCAAGTGCTCACGCATAGATATTCACAGAAATAGTTGCACACCATTTTTGTTTTGTTAATGACCGGGGAGAGATTCATAAAAGAGAAAAGAAACCTTGATGCAACGGTGATAAACTACATCCCCTAACAGCATTATTGGAAAGAAGTGACTAACCTTGTGCTTGAGGATTCAATGATGTACACCAATGCTTAGTATGACCTGGTTGACTGCAGATTCCACACTTGAACCTAATTCACACAAATAACATTTTCCTTACTAAGAAACAAAATTTATACCAGTGCAACACATTTACAAATATTAACTCTTCAGCAATATGGTTACTTGTATCGGAAAAATTTATGCGGTAGTAAATGTAACCACTTACCCCCAACTTCTGGATGTAAATCTGGGTATGTGGGCTTTGTATGCCCTGGCTGATTGCAGATTCCACACTTGTCGTCACCATATCACTAATAGGAACGTGATGAGCAAGATAGTAATATCAATGATGTTCTTTTTTTTGAAACAGCTCAGAGCCCAATGTAACATCACTACTGATTACAAGACTACAAAGTAACATCAAAGATAACCATATACAAAGACCGGACTAAATCAACAAAGATATGCAACAAGAGATCATTTAAATGACCAAATTGAGTTGAAGGAAAACACTTGCCGCTTGAGAATAGCAATGGAAACACAAAATGAATAAATAAAGAAACTTATCTGCACCCAATGTAAAACACGTTATGACAAACTTAGAGCACTAGCACCGTGACGTCCGTACCCGGATCCTTCCCTCATTATCAAATACCATTATTTGACCACCATCAATTTAGAACTTGATAGGATATCAACTTAGGCATAAGAAATAATAAAATTTTAACTTAAGTACATCACAATAACAACCAAATAGAAAATTCAATGTTGTTGCACTAACTGACAACATCAACAAGAGAATGTCGTCAATAGTCTAATCCAGGAAAACAAAAGCATACACTTCTACTCAATAACGAAAAATATTTTCTTAATACTAACTGAAAATATCAATAAGAGAATGTTTGTCACGTCATTTGGGATGACGAACCATCCTTACTACGAGATGGCCTAAATAATATATGAAATGTCTTCCTGCAGGTTTACACAAAAACCATATTAGTTCAAAATAAGTGTAAAGAAATCATAAAGTTAGATGCGCAAAAAGTAGAATGAAAAAATAAAATTTTAAATATCGCACAATGTAGGAGCCTCCTACCAAGTCAGACTGAATCACTCAAAATCACATGGTCGCCCAAATGATCATCTCTACAAGAGACAAGTGGAAATGCATCAAAGCGAGACATGAAATATGATTTCCACTCATTTGCGATTTCATGATGATGTTTTTCCCAAAACGACGCGATCTTTGGCATTGGACAATTTTCTTCCAAATTCAACTTTAAGAAGTGGTTTGGAACACGCCTAATACCAATGACTTTATAGTCATTCTCATTGAATGCTGACTTTAACGGCAGAAACGTGTGACAACCTGCCATTGAGAAATACACAATCGCAACGCTATACTTTGACGCTGCAAGATACCCATGTTCAGGTAGCAACATCCATTTCTCTTCAGGAGCATCACCCTTAAAGTGTACTAGACTTCCCTCACAACGAGTCACGTTTTCATGACCGAACATCCGTATGTACTCTTCCTTACTTGCGCGCAACTCTGAAATCAGATTAACTCGTACTTGGACCCAGCCCTCCTTGCCATACCCCAATGCCATGGCCAAGGCCCTAAATCCACAATTACCGTCACCCTTTGGATCTTCAATATCCAAAATTAAAGGTTGTAGAATGTCTGGGAAGTAATCCAGATAACGATAGAATGAGCAATCACCCATATCCTTACCAAACTCAACCTAAAACAATAACAAATGGTTATCTTCGTACTTGTAACAAGTCAAATGAGTATTATGTGAATGCACCTTTTTCGTTGTTACAATGGGGTATTGTCTAAAAAATCTCTAGCACACACCGTTTCAAGGGTATAACAACATCTCACTATGCAACTATTTTTCTTTTCATTAATATAGTTTCTACTTAATCATAAAATCCTTAGCATAGCATGAATTTACCTTCCGTTTTGCCTTCATTGTCTCCTTCATCAGCTCAGGAGTGATAGGTAAAGCATCTTTATATCTAATAATTGGCACAGGAGTATTTGCTAGTTCCATTAAAGCTGCTTCGAAACGTCTCATCTCAGGATCATTCTCCCATTTCTTTGCTGCTATTTCCAACTTAACTCTATCCTCAATTTGGTTGGCATGGGACTCTAAACCTTTAAAACTCTCATCAAGATACGATTTCATTGCACTTAAATCTAGCTTCACGCCAACCACCTCCTTATGTAGTTTTTCCATTGGAACCTAAAAATTAAAACTAAATAAATAAACATTAATATTTGAGGCTTCAACGACATATTGATAACTCTAGTCGAGCATAACAATTGACCCTTAACATCCTTTAAACGTTTATTTTGACTCGCAAACGAGAAGGTGCAGTATACGAATATATGAGAACTAACATAGCAAAATTTAGAAAACAATCAAACTTCTATTACTTCTATTACTTCCCAAGAAGAAAGTATGAGTATTATCTGAACAAAAACAATAATTACTACCTGGGAGACATAATGAAACTAAGTAACAAAACCAAAGAACAAAAAGAAAAATAACATGACAAACTAAAAACTTCTAAGCAACGGTAAATGGGTGTATACCTCGGAAATGTGAAGTCCACTGAGCGTTGTAGAGGAAACAAATTAAGAAAACTACTAGAGACGTGGGGTTTGAAGCTTGTTGTGGGGGTGGTTTGGGAGTTCCGAAATACCTCCGAAATAACCTCAGCAGTTTCTTTATTTTTAAGTTTGTTTACCTTGTCAACCCTGTTTAGATTCGGTTTACCTTGTCAACCCTTGTCAACCTTCGAATCTAATCCTAACTTATTAGATTTGGTTTAGCTCATCACCTTGTTTGCCTCTTAGAGTCCATTAGCTCATTAGTTACCTCTTAGAGTTCATTCTCATCCTCAATCGCCCTTACCTCTTAGAGTTCATTCTCATCCTCAATCGCCCTTAGATTGATTAGGAAGGCAAGAGTTCTTTCATAGGTACTCTTTCTCTCTCAGCCTTCACTTCAATTTCTTCTGAAGGTTTCATCGTTTAACTAAGATTTGATTCTATTTACAATTCAAGGTTTTCGATTTAAATGAGATTGACTGTCATAGAAAAATATATTTGTTTTGATAAGATAGATTAGCTCGTGATTTTTTTCGTTAAGTTTGGTTGTGTTTGAGGTGGTTCATGTGTCTGCATGTTTATAGTTAATATACAAACTCTGACTATTATAGTTTATAGTTTGCATGTTCATATATATATGAGTTATATAGTTACCAAATATCGTTGAGGATAATTATGGCCTATTAATACAAAGACATAATCTGATTAGGTTTTAAAGTCACCTATTACATTACATCTGACAATGAGTATCATAGATTAAATCTGCGGAATGGTTTTTTGCTTTTTCCCTTCTGACTTAAAATTTTATTCTTGTCTAGATACTTTTTAACTCAGTGCAAAAAAGTTGTTAACATGGATTTTATTTTTTTGTCTAATTGGGAACACCCCGTGGTCTAATTGAAGTCATGATGTATAAGAACCGATTGCAAGAATATGCTCAGAAATCCAAACTGCCACTTCCAACCTATACTACTGAATGCTTTGGAACTGTGCCACAATTTAGATCTTTCTCGTTTTACGTTGATGGGGAAATTATATGTCAGTTGAGACATTTCTACATAAGAAAGAGGCAGAACAGAATGCTGCTAAAGTTGCTCTGGAATCTATATTGAAGAAGGTCAAAGACAAAAGATGTCCAATAATAGATGAGGTGTGCTGCATGTATGCATGTGTTTGTGTGTGTTATTTTACTATTATGTTAAACTTTGTTCTACTTTTTCCTCTTAGGTTATATATTTTTATTTGTTTTTGTCACTCTTGCAGGATATGACCTATTGTAAATCCATCCTTAATGAATTTGCTGTGAAGATTGGTTTGAAAATGCCTATTTATACAACTACCCAGTCAAATTGTCTTATTCCAGTGTTCATCTCAACTTTGGATTTTCATGGTAAAACATATACCGGTACTCCGCTAGAAGCAAAAAGGCAAACAAAACAAATGGGTGCACGTTCTGTTATCAAATTAATTTTAGGTAGTTCTTTATGTTTTGATTCACGTTAATTAGATTTGTGGTTACATGGATTTTATTTTAACTACCTCTTAGATTATATTATCATGCAATTAGACCTGTTTGTTGGAGTGCTTTGAATTCGCTTATTGAAGTAATTTGCAGGTAGGGATCACTTCTATCTCAAATCATCAAATCCAAAAGGAATGGTTTTGATGCATTGCCTAAAGTCAAGAAGAACATAATGTTGCCAATGGTTACGTGTTCAAAAAAATCTGCACAAATTAGAGATGCCCCGAAATGCATTTGGATGTCCAACCATCAAAAAGAGTAAAGTTGGAACATTTGTGTGGATGTAGTACGGGTGTGGTTATCGGTGTATTGGAAAAGCAAGCTAAAGATCAATTTATGTAAGCCTTTGCGAGGTATCTTCGATCATGGAATTAAATTGTAGTTTGTCAGAATTTTTTGATTATCCACACTTGTTTGAATAAAATAGGGTGGTGTGGTCTAGTTGTATTCCTCGACAATTATAAAGCTTTTCTAGTAACCGGTTTTATCTATGTTAGTTGCAATGGTATGAGGCTCATCAAGTTTTGTGCCAAATCAGCACTTTAGCACCTACTTTTAGCATTGTTAAATAGCAGATTTTGGCCCTGTTTAATGTAATGAAATGAACTGAAAATTCTGAAATTGTGTCGATCCTCATGGAAGAAAAAAAGCAACTCTTAAGGACAGAAATCAGATTACGATATATTCTTCTGAATCAATATACTTGATTTACTTGTTGAACTCAACATTCAAGAATACAATCACTATTTTTGCTTTCGAATTTCTATACATGAACATCAAATAGGCCAATATTTCTAAACCTCAATGGTGGAACTGCTATTACATGAGACGCGTCAGCAATCTCAAGGACCTTCCTTGCAGTTGCCTACAAATCTTCACTCCTGCCAAACTTTCTAGGCTTGGTTAAATCTGAGGTAGGGGTGGGAGGACGAGATCGCTTCTCCAAATCGAGTTTCTTCTGTTGCAGTCTTGGGCTTACAGATCCTGAGCTTCTTCCTAAGCTTACCATGTTTTCTCTTGGCAACTGTGAAGACCTTGCTGGACTGTTTGTTGATCTTAGGTTCCTAGTACTCGCTTTCCTATCAGTGGAATTAAGAGGGAACTTGGCAGGCTCTCTGGGATTTAGCTTATAAGGCAAGTCCTTAGCCATTCGATTGTTAACCGAGCTCTTCTTGTTTTCAATCATATTTCCTCTCTGAAGTTTTCGAAGATCTGATATACCTACAATAGGTATAACAGAGGAAGCAGGGATTATAAGATGAGATTTCTATCGATGACCATGGTTAGAGAAGTTCACTATAGGTTGGGCAATGAAGCTATATACATATATTGACAAAGGCCACACTAATAAAGCAAGTTTTCTTTTTCATTTTTCTTTTCTTTTATGAAAGATGACTAAACATGGTATACATTAGCTTATGCAATTTCAGTTTGAAACTTGATTAAGGTATATTTGATTTTCATTTCAAAAACAAAATCGTTTATAATTAAGGTATATATGTTTTCCTTTTGACTGAATTTGCCTAATTAGATCAAGGATTTCAACTCACCTTTTCTCCATCACTGGTGTTCAACGTCCAAAGTACATATCAAGGAATATAATCATGGATTCATGGTATTTCTAAAGTTGCTCCTAGAAGCATGCTCATATATAAGGAATCATGTAACTTGCATATTCTCTATTAAGTGGTTTCTCAGTATCAATGCATGAACGCCAATATCAAAACACATTGAAGTAGTACCACAATTGAACTTATTAGAAGATCAATATTTTCAAAGTGGCATCCACGCTATGAATGTGGAATTGGAACAAGTCTACGTACATGCACTCTGCTTATGGATGAACAAATTGTTCTCTATACATATTCTCGGGCAGGAAGATTTTCTAAGGCATATTCAATTAAGGGTATCACAATGACACTAACAAGTTCAATTTAAATGTCAAAAAAAAAAGAAGGGTAATTCTGTTGTAAAAATTAAATTTACATGTATTCATTTAATTATGACTCGAGTGACGTAGCCACGAGCTGGGATTTAGTTTAAGGACGAAATGAGCTGTGAACACTCATTGTTCGTACTATACATTAACATAAGCTATGAGTATGAACAATGACTCTTCCTACCTATAATAATTGTTAATACCTATTTGGGGGAGGGGGGTCATACCTCAACCTGAGCTATGAACAATCATTGTTTATATGAAGACTTATTGTTTATACCTATTTTAGGTATGAATAATGAGTGTTCATACCTCAATATGAGTATAAACAATCACTGCTCATACCTTAACATAAATTATGAGCAATCACTATTCATATTGACAATCATTATTCATATCTATTTGGGGTTATTGAGCAAACACATAAGCTGATTTTACTTCCCTCCTAAACCAAAAATTGTCAAATAAAAATGTTATTGAACCCCTAACTTAGTTATTTTTCTCTTCAACCAAGGTCGAAAATATCGTCCGATATATCAATATATCGAAATATGGGTACACGATATGGAAATAATGTATATCGATTGACTTGGATCGATATATATTAGCAATACATTAGGAAATATTTGATATATATCGATTGACTTGTTGACTGTTTGACCGATTATATTTACTGTTGATAGATAATTCTGGCATATGTCGTTATATATCAGTGATATATCAGATATATATTAAAATTTTAACTATTTCAAAAAAGCTGGAATCTCTGAAATATCGATATAGACCGTTATATTTCGGTTTTGGGTGTGTGTGGAGCTATGTTGCATTGAGGCGGACGCGGACACAGACGCGGCGACTAGGTTATATCTCAAAAATGTAGGACGCAGAAATTAATTAATATTAATAATTTTATTTTATATAAATTGAACATTAAAAACTAAATTAAATGTATCAACATTTATAAATTCAAAACTATTAAAGATAAATAGCCACAAAATTAAGTTTAATATTTCCTAATCAAACTTTAAAAACATGTCATAAGTCTTAATAAAACAAAAAATGAAAAATTTTAGTTTTTTAATATTATTTTGATTTATTTTTTATTTGTTTGGGTCAAAATCCGCGTCCTGACCATGTTGACCCGCATTCGATCAAGCGTCTTGACCGGCGTCAGTTTAGTTGATGCGTCCGTCCGACGCGTCTATGTCAGCGTCCGTTCTTTGGACACGACCATGGGTTTAGTCGTCCGTGCTTTGGAGATCGACAGATATGGAAAAATTGGGCCATGTGGATTTGCCCGTTACCCACATTTCGGATGAAGTGCAATTTTCAATTTTGTTTGAGGTTTATCGAATTTTCAAAATTTCAAAACTCAAAAAAAAATTAGATAATTTATTTTCGCGGCTTCCCCCACACACACGACGCCCAAACCCACGATCCCAACACACACCACGCCCCAAACCCCACGATCACCATGTTCCCCCTCCACTTCGAATGGATCTCTCTTGCACATTCTCTATTTCCGCTCCATTTATTACCTCCCTCCCAATTAGAGACATCAACCATCAACAAATAACATTCATTTCAGCGTGTCAACACTAAAAGGTAATATTTTCTATGTTCTATATGTTTTATGCTTTAGTTCTTCATGTTTAGTTAATGAACACTGTTATAAATTATTCTCTGCAATTATTATTCGATATTCATGCATGTAAGACCATAGCATATTACCCAAAAAATGTAATCTAGTTCTCGTAAGTGGTTTTTTAGTTTGTTGTCTATGTTATAGTGACCAATTTGACAAGAGGCGTTGACCATGGTAATTGGTTCATATGCTTTTGAGTTGAGTTTTATATGTTGTAGTCTCTAGTGCGGGAACCCGATCTTATGTCAATGAACCCTTGGGAATTCAACGCCTGTCAATAATGATGTTATCTTTGAATCTTGTTCCTTTCAGTTATTGATTTGAGAGAATGTGAGTAGGACTCTTGTAATTTGTTTAAAGAGAGCCTTTATTTATGTTTACATCTTGTCTCACTTTTAAAGCGTTATTGAATTTATATTTGGATGGAAGGTTGTTTTCAGTAAGCATGATTTGAGACTAGAAAACCTGACCAGAAATCAAGCAACTCAGTGCGGTGTATGTTCGTCCCTGACATAACTAATATATTCTAAGAGTGAAAGATAGACTATACTTAGCTCACTATCCCGTGAAAATTTCAATAAGGTATGAAAATAGAGTTACTAGTTAACTATTTTACAGTACTAAAAATTCGCTAGATAGTATATGCAATGTTGATATTGTCCTAGGTCTAAATATTTATTTATTTATTTATTCTCTTAGATTTCCAAGTTCCAATGGATCGACTAGAGGAGGAGGTGGCTGGTCTGAAGATGAATTTGTATGCAATAAAAGAGTACTTTGATGAGGCTTTTATTGGCATAGTGTCTCATATCAACAATATTGAGAAAAGAATTCAGGTGATTAAAGAAAAGCAGAAATTTGCAAATGATGCAAATATTACAGATCAAGGAGCTAGCGATGCTTCACCCGTCACTCCTTGACTGATGAAGGAGGCAATGAAAAGAAAAGAGAAGGTAAATTCGTGTAAATGTTTTTATGATTAAGTAGGAATTAATAAAATAAAAAATTGTTGAATAGTGAGATGTTTTTTGTAGGTAGAGTATCTCGGGGATGTTGAAATACCTTCCTATACTCATTGCTACTTTCACTATATGGATAAAGTTCCAGAAGTTGTGAGGCCATTCACATTGGATATTGAAGAACCAATGGGAGATGGAACCGGTGGTTTTATGGCCTTGGCTTTAGCATTGGGTTATCGTAAAGAGAATTGGATAAAAGTACAAGCAGACCTGTTGGTAGAGTTGAGTTGCTTTAAGCAAGAGTATGTAAAGATGTTCAGTGTTCATGGGTTAAAAATTGTGTGGAGAGCCTTTTAAAATCTGGTACGGATGAATTTATGAAGATGCTTGAAACTGGTTATCTTGCAACTTCAAAGTATCATACTGCCGTTGTCTTTTCCTCAGAGGCAAAGTCCGTCACTTTTCTCCCACTGAGATCAGCTATCCCAAAAAATGGCCCTAAAGTTATAAGTATTGGGCTTGTCGAGAACAAAATGTTAAAGCTCAAGCTCAAAACAAACTATCCGATGCCAGAAATTGCGAAGCTCTGGTTTGACTATCATTATCCTACTAACGGTGATTGGGAAACGTATTTTCAACCACGCTTTGATGCATACAAGAAGGTTGTTGGTACAATTCCTGAATCCCGAGGGAAAAAGCGTGGTAGTGGTGGAGTTTGATGGACTGGATAGGAGCAGTTTTACTTCCTTGTTTTGGTTTCTTAAAACTTATTTCGTTGGTGTAGAGAAGTTTCTATGTATCTTCTTGAATTAATCAATTCAAAATTGGAAATTTGTTGAAGCATTACTCAAAAGACATCAAATGTGGTGTTTTGCTCTAGGAGAGATGCATAAATTTCAAAGAAATCCTTATAGCAAACGTGCATAGCAAGGTCCACTATGGAATTAGAATTCATAGTGTTGGACGAGGCTGTAGACGAAGCTGAGTAACTTCGAAATTTCTTAGAGGATATTCCAAACTGGGCTCAACCTGTGCCAGCAGTGTGTATACACTGTGATAGCCAATCTGCTATTGGTAGAGCACAGAGTAGCATGTATAACGGGAAGTCTCGACATATACGTCGTAGACATAATACCGTTAGACAATTGCTCTCAAATGGAGTTATCTCAATCGACTATGTAAGGTCAAAAGATAACATTGCGGATCCGCTTACAAAAGGTTTAACAAGAGAGCAAGTAGAAAGATTATCAAGGGGAATGGGCTTAAAGCTTTTGAGATAATCAACCAAGAGTCATCATAATGGAAAAACCAACCTAGTTGACTGGAGATCCCAAGATCTAGGTTCAATGGGCCAACTGAATTATGTTTGTGACTCAGTTAGCACTGGGGAGTAATATTATACTCTAACCCATTCCTATATAAGACAGTGCATATCTGCCGCGAGAACCAGGATAAGTCAAGCTTTTAATGATTTACTATATCTTGGAAAGTTATGTTATCCAAGTGGAGTATTGCAGGATATTCTTTATAGAAATCACCTATGTTAGTGCGAAGTGGGGCCGCTTCTATGAGAATTTTAAAGACAAATGTCTCAAAAGCACTATCTGAAACCAAGAAGTGTTCAAGGCCAAAATGAACACAAACGTGAGAACCAACAAAGATTCGAGGCGATGCTAGCGTGAAGATGATTGTCTAGGTTTATACAAACGGCTGACAGTTCAAGGACATTAATTGAAGTCTACTGATCGTCCAATTAAATCCGATCGTCTTTCACTAAGGCAAGTTCAAGGCCTCCCATGCTACTTGACGATCGCGGTATCTTTTCATTTGTAAAAGAGAAATCCGATGTTTATGATAGAAGAAGCCAAATTTTCATTCATGTGGGGATTGTTAGAAAAATGATTTGCTCAAATCCATTTAAATATGAATGAGTAGTTTGTGTCTCCCAAGTTACCCCACTTAAGATGAAATGGGTTTTTCTTGAAACAATGCGTAATGTGAGAAAAACCTTTTCAAAATAATGCATTTGTTTGAAGCATTGCATTATGCGAAAAGGTGCGACCTTTCGAAATGTGCCTTTGGTTTGAAACGGTGCATCATGCCGAAAAGGTGCAACCTTTCAAAAGGCACCGGTTGAAACGATTGCTATATGCCGAAATGGTGTGTCCTTTCGAAACATGTGAGTTTTCAAAGAGTTGCTTACTTTTTCCCAAGAGTCACTGTGTTGTTTCGAAAAGGCACCACTCACCTATAAATAGTGGATGAATTTGGAGAGAAAAATATACCAGATCACATTGAGTTAACAATAACTTGGGATCATTCATCAAACTACGGCTCCTTATTCACCTCAATCAAACGGTATTGCGGAACGCAAAAACCGAACTCTAAAAGAGATGATGAACGCTATATTGTTATGTTGTTAAGACAAATTTCCTTTTTCTTCTTCTTCTTTACCGAACAGAATTTGTTTTTGTTTTCTTTTCTTTTTTGGTTTAAGGAAATAACGAAGGTGTGTTTCTATTTTAGAATAGAAATGACAACACCACCAGGTTCTCCTATTCATGCTGTTCCTATTTCATTTGTTAGACCTACTAGTTCGTTGAATGGTATGAACATTTTGGTCCCCGATGACGACCTTATGTTCGTAGAAGTGGAACTCAATAACTACGGGTGTATACTAGCAATGGTAGATACTGGTTCAACTCATACATTAAATCCGACTGAGTATGTATACGAGGCTATTGGATTGAAACTAGCAGAATGTACAGGCTTTATGAGAGGCTTGAACCAAGAAGCCGAACCGGTGAAAGGACTCGCTTTGAAAGTTGACATTAAGATGCACTGTTGGCGAGGAAAGGTAGACCGATGGTAGCTTCGCTTAGACCATTTTCAAGTCATTCTTGGAATGGACTTCTTGAAAGCAAACAAGGTGGTGGTAATGCCACACTTGGGGGGAATTATGATCCAAGATTCCGAGAATCCTTGCTTCATTCCAGATGTTAGGAATGGAGGGTGCTAAAAGGGTTCTAAAAATATTGTATTATTTGTAAGATGTATGTGTTTTACTATTGCGCCAAAGAGTGCCAATAAAGAAGATTGCGTAAGATATTGTTTTATAAGCATACTTGTAAGCAAAATTGAGGTCTTAGAAGTGTTTTCGACACTATATAAATTATATGTGACATTCTTTAAAGAAGCCTCACTTGAAAAACATATATCTAAATGGTTTTCCAATTTATTGACTTTGTCATGAGAAATTGGAAAAATGTGGGGGATTATGTATCTTCTTGAATTAATCAATTCAAAATTGGAAATTTGTTGAAGCATTACTCAAAAGACATCAAATGTGGTGTTTTACTCTAAGAGAGATGCATAAATTTCTTGGAAATCCTCAAAGCAAACGTGCATAGCAAGGTCCACTATAGATGGAATCAGAATTCATAGCGTTGGACGAGGCTGTAGACGAAGCTGAGTGACTTCGAAATTTCTTAGAGGATATTCCAAACTGGGCTAAACCTGTGCCCGAAGATTGTATATACACCTTGTGATGACCAATTGCTATTATTGGTAGAGCCGCAGTAGCATGTATAACGGAAGTCTCGACATATCGTCGTAGACATAATACCGTTAGACAATTGCTCTCAAATGGAGTTATCTCAATCGACTATGTAAGGTCAAAAGATAACATTCATGGATCTGCTTACAAAAGGTTTAACAAGAGAGCAAGTAGAAAGATTATCAAGGGAATAGGCTTAAAGCTTTTGAGATAATCAACCAAGAGTCATCATAATGGAAAAACCAACCTAGTTATTTGGAGATCCCAAGATCTAGGTTCAATGGGCCAACTGAATTATGTTTGTGACTCGTTTTAGCGGGGAGTAATATTATACTCTAACCCATTCTATATATAAAGCGGTGCATATCTGCCTGGCGAGAACCGGGATAAGTCAAGCTTTTAATGATTTACTATATCTTGGAAAGTTATGTTATCCAAGTGGAGTATTGCGGGATATTCTTTATAGAAATCACCTATGTTAGTCGAAGTGGGTGGGGCTTCTATGAGAATTTTAAAGACAAATGTCTCAAAAGCACTATCTGAAACCAAGAAGTGTTCAAGGCCAAAATGAACACAAGCGTGAGAACCAACAAAGATTCGGAGGCGGTGCTGGCGTGAAGATGATTGTCTAGGTTTATACAAGCGGTGACGATTCAAGGACATTAATTGAAGTCTCGCGATCGTCCAATTAAATCCGATCGTCTTTCACTAAGGCAAGTTCAAGGCCTCCCATGCTACTTGACGATCGCGGTATCTTTTCATTTGTAAAGAACGCAATCCGATGTTTATGATAGAAGAAGCCAAATTTTTCATTCATGTGGGAGATTGTTAGAAAAATGATTTGCTCAAATCCATTTAAATATGAATGAGTAGTTTGTCTCCCAAGTTACCCCTTTAAGATGAAATGGGTTTTTCTCAAAGCGATGCGTAATGTGAGAAAAACCTTTTCAAAATGATGCATTTGTTTGAAGCGATTGCATTATGCCGAAAAGGTGCGACCTTCGAAAATGTGCCTTGGTTTGAAAAGCGGTCATCATGTCGAAAAAAAGGTGCTTTTCGAAATAGGCAGCGGGTTGAAACTTGATCTTATATGCCGAAATGGTGTGTCCTTTCGAAACATGTGACTTTTCAAAGAGTTGCTTACTTTTTTTCCCAAGAGTTTGTGTTGTTTGAAAATGCACCACTCACCTATAAATAGTGGATGAATTTGAGAGAAAAATAGACCGGATCATCACGAGTTCGATCTTTCTCTTCTCCCTCCGTTCTTAGTCAAATACTATGTTGTGTTCGCTGAGTCTATAGAATTGAAGTGCTAGCTTTCTATAGAAGGAAATCCGTTCTATCTTGGGAGATAGTTTACCATCAACCTTCAAGCACCGTGAAGGGGAAAATCTGTCTTAAGGACATAGTGTATCTACACTAGGCTCGGATTTAATTAAGAAGTACAAGACACTTACAAGACAAAAGGTTTGTATAGTTTGGTAATTAGTAAAGAGTAAGTACAATTAAGTTGTATATTCCTAACAGTTTCTAGTTTATGTTGTCTTTATTTCAACTAGGTGTTTGGACAGATAGTCCTCTTTAGTGGTCTTTCATTAGTGTCAATAAGTACAATATTATAATTTTTTAATTTGAGTTATTTTGTTTGTTTATAGTCTTTCTTTAGTGTTGATGTATTAGAACCCTGTTTTCCTTGTTACTATAATTTCTACAGGTTGTTGCCTGCTATCATTCCTCCTGTTTCTACAGGTCCATTGTAATAGAGCCACCATTACTCGCTAGCACTGCAGCATAGGAGTCTACCTCCAATCAAATCCTAATCCAATTGCATTCCACAGCTTTCTCAACGCATGTATAAGGCTAAGACCTGACTGGCCGGAGGCGTACTATAGGAAAGGAGTTGCATGGGCTACACTAAAAGTGAGTGAATTTTCTTAATCTTTCCATCATCCTTGAAAATATGTGCTCATATCTCAACTGGGGATTTGCTAATCTATACTGCGGAAGTGCAGAAATTCAACTTGGCACCAAATGCATTCTCTGAGGGTTTGAGGCGGGATCCTGAAGACAAAGAACTCCAAATTGCTTTGAGGTTTAAGTTATATCTGTACTAACACTTACACCCTCATTCTTGATATTGCTAGCAGGGATTTGACCTAGGAGTGCCCTGTACTTCACTGGACCTTTAGAAAACGTGAGATGTACCATTTGTGTTAAAAAAAAATCTATGCAATACTTATATTTATTAAATTAATAATAATATCCTTAAAATTTATTGATTAAGCTAAAGGACTTCAGCAACTAAGCAGCTATGCTAGTAGTTGTTGGACAGTTCCACTGCAGGTTTCCAGGTTAAATAAACTCTAATGTTATAATGTCCTTGAGATATATTTTGTTTGTTAATATGTTATTTTGACAAACCTACAGTATGCGATTAGCAGACAACACAGTCAACTAACACCTACAACTAACACAGTACAAATTTCTTCTTTCCAAATTTTGAGGGTAAGTACCTTAGTGTGGATTTAATTTTTAAAGGAATAATGGTCTTCAGGCAGCTGCTGTAACCCTTTCAGAATTAGGAGAATATGGCCAAGCTGCTTCTCTACTTGAGAAATTGTCCAAGGTTTGCTCCGCTCTTGTTCTCAATTATCAGTGAGTAGAACCCAAGTAGAATTTGCTATATATATCCAGTTGTTTGGACAGTTCTGGAGGTTACTTTCCAAAAAATTTACTTTTGTATTTTAGGAAAAGCCAAGCGATCCTGATGTTTATCGTTTACTTGGCGAAGTTAAATATGAGCTCAAGGATTATGAAGGGAGTGCTGCTGCCTATAGGAGTTCTGCATCTGTCAGTGGTTTATGAAATTTGAGATTAAGTTTACAAATCTTGCTTTCGCTTAAATCAAAAGTATTGGCTTACTTCTGAATTCTGACCAGATCCCACAAATGTATTCTCACTTGTGCTAGGTGTGTGAATCTATTAACTTTGAAGTACTGCGTGGTCTCACAAATGTGCTTCTTGCAGCTAACAAACCAGATAAGGTTTGTTACTAGATTGCTACGATTTTTTGTTTTGTTTTTTTTTCCCTAGTTTTTGCAGTGGCATATCCACTTCTTTGCTTCCGCCTCCTCATGTATGAAATAAGCTAGTGTCTTAAAACAAATATGAAATAAGCTAGAACATCTCTTGGAAGCTGACTCCATTGATCTTGGTTCTCACCTTCTTCATTGACTAATACTAAAATGTAGATGGTTCTTGTTTTCTAAACCAATCAGTACGTTAGGAAGAACGTTAACATAGCTCGATCTAGGTCTTACACACAGAACATTTTCTTTCAATCTACTTTATTGTATGTGACCCTTTTGCATACATCACTTGGAATCCTTACTAACTAATTATATAAGTCTACGATCACAGTATGGATTCTGTTCCTTCTTTCCAATCTGTACATATTATGCCCATCCAGGCAGTACTTATGTCAGAAAACACAGATTACGGACCTCGTCATTCATGTTGAATTTTTTAACCTTCTGGTTAACCTTAATTCAGGGAACCAGAAATCATAGTTCGGGATTTCGGAATTCTCGGAATTCCGGTAAATCCAAAAACCGAAATCCAATAAATTTCGACCCTATAGAATTCGGAATTTCAATAATTTCGACACTGTATTTAAAATTTCAATTTTTAAAAACCGAAATTCTGAACGGAATTCCGGAGTTTCGTTCGGAATCACGAACTATGCCAGAAATACGATTTCCTGGATGTGCGGCAGAAGT
Source organism: Coptis chinensis (assembly GCF_015680905.1). Classification (NCBI taxonomy): domain Eukaryota; kingdom Viridiplantae; phylum Streptophyta; class Magnoliopsida; order Ranunculales; family Ranunculaceae; genus Coptis; species Coptis chinensis. The sequence goes on from NC_141460.1 coordinate 86,284,323, forward strand.
TCAGAGAAGGGGCTTCTGTAAAAGAAGATTTAAAAGTTGGTGAAAGTATACCAGATTCAGTGGTTTCAGATCTATGCGCTGCCCCGAAAGGATTTCAGAAGTCAAGTTAATAAAAATATAAACTGCAATGGGAGGGATTTGAGTGCTATTGATTTTGGCCAAGGGATACAGTGGGAGGGTTGTGTGTGAAAAGAGTTTACAGAAGCTTTGAATGCGCTTGAAATATAAGTTTATGTCAAAAATGTTTTAAGTTTCATTTGTATTATACCAAGCTCTCCCACTGTGGATCAGTAATGTCTCTTGTTATATGTTGCCAGTGCACATACAACACTTTTGTCAAAGAATGTTGAGATTCTTTTGTATTTTTTTTTTATAATATGTTGTGTTAATCATCTCATTTGAGTGCTCCTCGCAGTGTGTCCTGTTATTCTGTTAATCAGCTCATATGAGCTGATTCCCTATACCGGATAATGGATTACCCAAAACATAACCTTATTTGTACTGTCCTATGTAAACTATATTTAACTTAATATTAGAAACTTTATCGATCTTGTCCAACACAACACCACGCCTCCTATTCCTAAGAATGTAAGAATGGTACAAGCTGCTGGTTCCTCCATGCGCTGCTCCCTATTCTTTTAATTCCCGGGTGAATCTGATGTCATTGCAGATTTCACAATGTCATATTCTTTTCGATGACTCTGCCTTTCCTAAAGACTAGTTGAACTGATTAAGTTGGTCTGTTTGCAGAGAAGCTAAAGGATATTGGAAACGGACTATTAATCTGCAAAATAAAATAATTGCAAGATTTCTGTTGCGAGTCCTGTTGCTAACATTTCAAGCCCATCTTAAGTATCCACTGAATGATATATTTACCATAGAAAGAATGACAATTTTCCTCACTTTGTTCTACCTAACGCTTGATTAGTAACCTATTTTCACATTACAATTATTTCTGATTGGTAAACTAACTCCATCTCCCTTCTCAAGAACAATAAATTCCAAAATGCACATTGATGTGGATCCTTGAATGAATGTCAGATCTGAGGCACGACGATCCAATGTTTATGATTCTCACATATGAACTGTTGACTGGAAATGTGTACTCATGCACATCAGCAGCCCACATAGTCACACACCACACACACACACACACACACCACCTGCAACAAACACCAGCACACACCACCTGCACCACGCAACACACTATCACCTAATACACAAAATACCACCTACAACTATACAATGACTTGTCGGATTTTTTGTATGTCCAGAGTCTTTACTTTTTATTATTACACCGCTACAGGTAAGGAACTAAGTGAAGGGTCAGGACTCTGTAAGAGATCTCAAAGTAATGTCTATTTCTAGCATGGTTACATCAATATTTTTGGACATTTTTGCAGTATAAATATACAAACTGGTATGAAGTGCGATAGTAAATTTCAAAGAACCGACTATTTAAGCAGACGCTTAAGTACAATTTATATCATTTAAAAGACCTGTAAAACTAGTTGTTTAAGATGCTTACCCTCATAAAAGACCTGTCTCTGTTTGGAAATGAATCAATGAAACTCTCCTTCAAGAGTAAAGACACCTGATAGTGGAAAGAAATGCAGGCGTAAGTGTGTATAGTGTCGGTTAATTCTGTCAATGGAGAAGCAAATAATCATTTTTTTTTTTCTTTTGTACAATAACAAAGAGAGGAAAAACACAAAGCCAAAAGTGACAAAAAAATCTCTGCTCCTAAAACTAATCTACCACATGCGACACACCCAGTACAAAGCGGAACAGCTCCCCTAAAGACAAAAATATCTGAGAGAAAGACCACAGCTCCTTAATCACCTAGGCTCCTAATGACTAGCTGCACACAACCACCAAGACCAAGCAGCAAAAGGAACCACAACTTCAGAGGCACTTTCTCACTTGAGAGAGAGACCCATGTACCAACGCCCGCTAGCATGACACAAGCCATACTGGACATCTACCAAAGTACTATTACAAAAAATGTGCTAAGACAGAGGCCACCTCAGAATGTTCTTGCTGACACAGGGCCAACCACACAAAGAACAAAACTTAATAACGGTCATGTTTCTCTTCCAAAGATCATTAATGCTTCAAAGGAGAACGTCCTGTTCGATGAGACTATGGAATATCAAGTTTTTCACCACTCACTCATTAACTTTATGAATAGACTATGGGCAATCACACCACATGACCTGAATAATTCTCCAATATAAAGAATTGAACAGATGGTGGCCCAAGAAAAAATACAAAGAAATTTTTAAAGTCGAGGAAGGAATCATATTGCCCTTCAACTGAGACACATTTTCTGCTACTGGTATTGGGGGTACCAACCTTGTCATCATTAGATTGCACATTAGTAATTGTATGAGACCGGAGATTTGAGCAAAGAGAATCCAGGTAAGACCTTAGAACAGCTAAGAAGCCCTTCGCAGCCTCAATCTGCACATAGAAAAATTGGTATATAAGCGACCAAACAAATTTTCAAATTAAGCTAAATGTGAGAACAAATTCGGGACCAGTTCAGATTGTTCCATCCTGATTTCTCGTGTGTTGCACCTGTGTTTCTATCCCCAGGCCTCCTCTTCATAAAATTAACAAATTGTGGGACGAATAACGAGCAGCAAGCAATTGAGAGAGTTATTAGCATTTCACAGTCAATAACGTCTATGCACTTTGTATTGTGTTAAGAGCCAACCTGAACATCTGTACACTCGAAGACAGGTCGTCTTCTTCCTAAATAGCTTTCTCCAACAAGCTTTGCATGGTATGGACTCAACGACTTGAACAACTCTTTGTTCTGGGGCAATTGAGGTAAAGTGGGAGACCGCACCTGATTTTTACAAGTATAATTTTATTTTGTTAATTAAAATTTTATTTATTATGAAAGTTCTACTATGTGACGAAACTAAATACCTGGTTCTTGTTAGCGTCGACCAGAATGACATTTCCTATCTTCGATTGTACTTCACCAGTTTTGTTCTTTACACCAACCTACAAGGAGCTCTAAACATTTCTCATTCATATACAATAATGCTAGAAACCGAAGGCAATACAAAACAAATTTATTATAAGATTCTGAATTCAGTGATTCTATTAGGTAGTCTACACATAGGAATTCTCACTTGAAAAAAAGATCTTTATTAATTTGCTTCGAAAAAACGGTATCTACTACGTTGTCTGTATAGATCTTAGAATACCTACCATGATGCTTGCACCAATGCACCTGCTAGAATGGTTAGTGCTGATGAGTACTAAATTAACCAGTCAGACCTATTTGCACAGCAAGGAATCCACTTGCCCTTTACAATTTTGACTTCCAGCTAGTCATCTCTTAGATGTTAAAGAGGGAGTTGAAACAATTGATGATTGATGAAAGCAATACTCAAAATGTCTATATATTCTCCTCTTTCAATATCATATTCTCCTAAAGATTGTCTCTACTGAAAGTGTTAGGTGCACATCTAAGTTTAAAACTAGATGAATTTTATATAATATCTTCAAAATTCTTTAGACGCACTTCAGAAAATTCTATAATTGTCAGTGCCAGAAAAAGACCCATCAGCATAGCTTAAAACTGTCAAGATTGGCAGTAAAGTTGCCTTGAGAGTATTGAAACACAAAAAGTGAACTCCACAAATCCACAAGGTAAAATAAGAAACAATGCAGGATTCTGTGGGTAACATATTACATACAAGATGTTTAAGAAAAAGGAGGAAGTTAGAAAATCTTACTATATATGGGACCGGTGCATCCAAAAAATCATGCATGTCATTTGGCAAAACCTGAAAGTTCATACAAGATGCTATAGACTATCAGGATATACTGACACCTGAATCTCCACATTACAATTACAACGAATTGTTCAAGAAATTTTTTACACGAATCATAAAGAAGAAGGTACCATACTGGCATTAGAAGGCTCTGCCACTGGCAGGGCCGGATTAAAGAAATAACGGAGAGAACTGAAGGAGACAAGATTCCCTGAAAAAAAACAATATATCCATAAGTTTTATCTAAAAGCACCTAATATGCAAGGGCAGTAGATACACTCAAAACTATATCAGCACAACCAACAATAAAATCACAAGGTTTTGGATGAATCACGCCTCAGATCAAATCTCACTCTTTTCAATGAAGTGATGGGTTTGAATTTAGAATTCAATTCATGTATAAAATTTTGACAGTGACGGCAGAACAAAACAGAGCGAGGAAAAAAGCAGGCACACATGCTAGGAGGATGTGCATGTGGTGGAGATAAAATTATTGGTTTGCTGCACTGAATTTCTAAAAATGTAGTGGCTGATAGGTACTGACACACTTCACGTACATAGATAAAGCTCATAGCACTACTGACTGCTTTTTTTAAGGCGGCGTCTATTGGTTAGATACATAGATGTTACTGGTGAAGGCTGGACTCAATGAGCCCCAAGTCAATCAGCCATAAAACTCAAGTCATTACAATCTTCCACCTCTGGCCAAGAAACAATTCCTACACGCTCAAGTAACAGAGTAACTCCTTATTCCACATTTGTTTACAGTGGACAGGCTTTCTACAAAACCATAAGTACATGGAGGATTCACATGAAGTCAATGTCATAACTCAACCATACCAAGTTAGAGCAGACAACAACAATTTGCTTCTCCAAAAGTGCCCCTGCTAACATTGTCAATACCTGAAACATGGAAACACAATCATAGGATGTAAACGGGCACGCTTACAGCATCAGATTTAAAAAGGTTTCTTGTTACCAATTTTCTTTTGGTCTTAACATAATTTATCATTTTCTATGGAACTGAAGAATTCAAAAGCAAAAATCACCCATTTGAAAACTTATTAGATTTGACATGAAACGCGGAAAAAGACGTGTGCAATGAACAAATGTTTCAGATAATCCAGCAAAATTAGACATTGGTCCTTAACTTCTACAGTTACTTAATTTCAAATTAACCTACTCCACGACTTTTTTTTTCCCTTCTTCCTAAGCATACAATATGAATTTAAACAAAAAGTTCAGTGAAAGTTTTAAAGCAAGAATAGGTACAAAGCGATTTCAACTTCAATCCAATTACTCTACATATAGTATCAAAAATTACATGTATACTGTATACACTTAAATTGGGAGATGCATAATCACTTGAAGATAAACCTGAAGAATTATACCATTATAATTAAGAAGCTATAACAAAGCTGATTAAAATATGTATATGGATCACCTGATCCGAGGAGTGAACACCACAAGAATTACCCTCAATAATGACATCATACAGACATACTTTCTGGTTTTCATAAGAAGGCTGACAATTATAACTATTTCCCTAGGATCAGATGATAGGGCATGGTTTTGTCAATCGAGATAGAGCAGATAATTACATGTTCAAGGCGCAACAAGCCACATAAGCATGCAACTGTCCATAAATCAGATAATATCATAGAGAAGTGAAATCAGAAATACATACATAAATGTACATACAATGCCCCCTCCCACACCCCACAAGATGAATCGAAGGCTGAATTATTTTTAAGTATGATACTCCATGGAAATCATCACCCCAAAAATCAGTTCCTTTGCACATTTTTTGACATTGCCAGAAAGATGGATGCAATATCTGCTTTACTGGACCGTTAAAAAATTCGTAAGTTGAGAACAATTTCAAAAAGAGGTTAGCTATTTGTAAATGAGCTGATATTATATAGACATGATCTCCATGGTGGTGAAATCAAGAAATTATCCCTTAAATCACCTTGTTAGGGGGCATTGTATGAAGTGCTGCATAAAAAGTTTGTAAACAGAACCTACTCCATAAACATATAATACAATAAATGAAAACCAACAGCATTTACATACACGCTTTGGACATATGACTCTTGTGGAGTAGGTTCCACTAATTTTTACTTCTCTTGTATAGGATCATTACTGAAAAACATTTATCATCTATTGTGCTTTCCCTGATCTCCAATTAATATGTTTTTCACTGAAAATATGCCAATAGTAGATATGTGATGAGCTTATCAAAATCTTTTTAATAACATCATATCTCTGCGCGTTGTTGGTATTATGAAATAAAAATATTACTTTTAGCTCCAAAATATTTTGAGCATAATATTACTTTTCATACCCAATGCTCTACCACAGATTCACAAGTCACAACCAACACATGCACCTCTGTTCATTGGGAAAATATCAGAACTTAGGGGTGAATCCATTTGTCTTACAACTGACTAAATTGTTATTTTTGGCATTGGTACACTCATTTAAATATAGGAATTTACCTCTACAAACTCCAGACTGCTGCAGGATTTCAAATCAATGGTTAATCCCGCAACATGTAGCACTGTTTCACTAGGTGCTCCAGAGGACAGAATGCAAGTGTTGTTCCTCTGGTAGGACAACATAAACGATAATACTCACATATAATTTGCAAGGATCCATGATTGTTTGCCTGAAAACACAAAATTGCATTAGAATTAAATGGCGAAATATGGCTTCCAGAGCACCCAGGTGTTCCACCTGAAAGCATGTCAATTAATGACAAAGTACAATAGAGCATCAAACCTTAGCCCATTCAAGAATGTTGTGATCATTGTCAAATGCACATCTCGTCTCTTCATATACAGGAATGAACAGTCCTACAAACAGCTAAGTGAACAGGAGATATAAATTACTTTCAGAATGAATCAGACTTCTATAAGTTCTATATTAAATGAACTCTTGATCTGACGAAGAGTCTATTGGTTTTCACACTCAATTTTTAACTATTCTAGGACAGTCGGAAAATATCAGTAGAAGTGCTTCTCATCCAATGCCTTTATAAAATTTCACAGAGATGGTTAACTCAGTACTGTTAAGTACCTAAGCAATTATGTGAAATAAAAAATAACAAAAGAAATTGTGTGAGAGTTACTGTTCGAGTGCTATGCCCAGGAATTCTGCCAGACCATAGCCTTCTCTCTCATCTCATTCTCGAAGGTTATCTCGAACATCTTGGCAAAATTCTGACCGAGGCAATGGGATGTTGCACCTTGTATGCCATGACCAGTATTTGGAATAAATGCCTGCCAAAATATAATCAGAACAGAGATGCAGAAAGCTCATAGTTTATAGTAATCACTGAAACAAGTAGATGAGTTGCACAAAACTATCATGAGTCACCTCAACAGTTGTTGTATAAAGCCCACCAGGAAACTTTTCAAGCTCGCTTGGCTTCCCTTTTACAACTGGGATTGCTAGATACTCCTCATATATCCTTCTATAGAGCTCCAATATTTCACGAACCTGATAAATATTATCACAAAGGAAAATAGAATGACCACGTATCCAAAAATATAGAATATCTTCTGGTTGTCAGATAAGAGATAACAGCATCTGCACTAGAGTCTAAGACACACAGCCGCAACTACAAAAGCTAATCCTGAATATGCCATCATCTGGAATCCAATACTTCATAGAGTTGCCAATGTATAAAAATCCAAACTACTGCAATAGATCAACAAAATCAAGGGTAGAGCTAGTGGCTGTGACCAAAGTTTGAAAGATCTGGAAGAAACCCGGGCATTTAACAAAGCCAGCACGACCTGAGCATAACTTGCCAGGATTAAAACAAATACAATTACCGATCACCAAAAAAAGAGATGAAAGGAGAGAGTCAACAATCCAAATGCACAGATCAAACGAAAACCAACTGGAATGATTTTTATTTACCAAAGGATCTAAAGGTAATATGCTTATACGGAGGACAGGAATGAGGCTGAGGAGGAGGTGGGGGGAGTGGACTATGCTAAGTATTACAAACTTTTGGTAATCTAATATCATGAAAGTGGCATCTTGATAAATACTCAAAGTATCCTCTGCTTTAAAGCTCTATTGACTAAAAAGTGATCAATTGTTTCTGTCACTGAAAAGAGAAAGTGAATTCTAAAGGAAAAATATCTGCCCACATTCAGGTTATCCTCAATTTCAAATTCCACATAAAGGCACGCAATTATTATTGCGATATTCACTTACGCCTTTTTCTTTAGACACCCAATATGAGATTTGGCGGACCTTCTTTCCCAAAGCACGAACACATTTGGACTCCAATATTTAAGGAAAGCATCGACTGCAGCAGGAGTATCAAGAGGTGCAAACTGCCATTTAAACAAAATGATCATAAAAAGTAAAAACAGAAAAAGTCAAGAAAGATTAGTTTTCGATTAAGTTAGCTATGAAGGCTTCCTGAAAATTCTGAAAGTATTGAATATAGAGAAGAAAAATTCAATCAATGAAACATCAAAATACCTAACCGAGGAATAGATATAAGACTTCCTAAGGACTACAGAGAAACTAGTTACACTTGCTGAGCACCAATAAACTACTAGTAGGCCTTAAATACTACTACCATATCTTTATACTACTGAGGAAGCTACAAACCACTAAAGCGGCTTTCCTCTTCAAATAAGAGATCCACTGTTAAATTCTGAGATTTCTTCATTCCTTGGAAAACAGGTATCTTGGTCTAGTTAAAGGCTTTGTAGTAGCGGTAACCTCTAATCAAGGGGTCCAATCAAAGAAAAATCTAGTTAAAGTGTTTTACCTGTTTCGGAGGACGGAGAGAAGAACACCTGTCGGACACCAAAGACCTACATCAAAATCTACCAATAGAAACTAAGCTTATTCCAAAAGAATAAGATATTGCTGATTAAAAATAGTACGTAATAAATAACAGAATTAGAAAAAATTATCCGAACAAACTGCACTTATCTCTCGTAGTACTGCATAAGGTTTCCCATATAAATCATTAACTCGTCAAGAAGATCCCAAACATCACCGCCTAAAACTACTTCTTTGTACATGGATTTTGTTTCACCAGCATCTCCAACAGGCTGTGTCTACAGCTTGATTTTTTTTATATATATAATTTACAGAGAGACAAAAGATTAATTCTATATTCTGAGATTAATTAATAGCTCGCCAAGGTGTTATGAATTTATGGCAAAGGCATGATAATTGCAAAGCATTTGATAAATTAAATCTACCATAGCAATGTCTATTTTTGTTACAAGAAGTCCCACAACCAGCAGAGGACATGAGTTCTAAGCTCCTTATTCATAACTGGAAGCTTGATAAAATGCCATGTGCAAAACCGTTCCCTAAGTCGATACATCAGATAAGAGATGACCATAACCAAGTTCAATACGATGAAGACTCTACGTATTTAAATTAAAGTTGTGTGATTCACTCTGCAAAAGGTAACGAAGTTTGGCATGTTAGGAGTTTGGTTTGGGGAAAACAAATGTGCTTGGAATTTTATTAACGGACCCAGCCACGACCACTTAAAATTTTATTTGTATCATACTTTCTTCACATTTTTAGGTGAGTAAATTTCATCCATGAAGGAAGCATAGAACACTGCATAAGGATGGCAGAATCGGGTTAAAACTCTTCCAAATAGATTATCTGAGGACCAAATAGCGTATGAAACATATTTTCAAAAAGTATATTAATACTAGCTAATAATAATCGCTAGTTGTTATAATAGCTTCTTATCCGAAAAGGATGAAAAATAAAATAGAATTTTACTTTGATTACAAATTGCATATGATTTGACAAAAAAAAAAAAAATTAGGAGTTGACATATAAAAGCATTTTCTGAATTATTTAACAGTAATATGCAAATAATTACCTTTCCACAGTCTACAAAATCAATTAGTTCTTAGTCCATAGTCTCTTTAAGGATGAAATTTGCAAGATTTTCTCTCTTTCTCTTTGAGTTGGCCGTTGAAGATGAAATGAAATCTATCCATCCGACCAGTCCTTTTTGTAGGGTATGGCCCTGATGATCTATTTGCTTCAGATTTCTGGTTGTAGCCATCAAAACAACTCCATCTTGCTTTTCAAACCTGTACAAAAATAACATTGCACTTGAGGGAAAGAACCAACAGATGAAGAAGGGTTAAATATCTACACATAACTAAGACTTAAAACAAAACATTCCAATGAAGCCACCACCACCACCGCCGCCAACAATAACCTGAAAGACAGCAGAAGGAGTGACAAGAGAAAAGGAAGAAGAAACACCACCAGATGAGTCAGCAGAAAGAGCAGCTTGAACAAGTTTCCTCTGCAACTCAAAAGTTGATGAAGTTGATGCTTCTAAATCTCCTGAATAGTGCTTTCCACTCCATACTTTCCCAGAACTCTTGCAGACAAAAGTGAACACTCCCATTCTTTCTTCTTCTTCTAAAAACAGAATTGTTATTATGACATGATGGTGAAATTCTCAAACCTCTTTTGTCTCAAATCTCAAGAGTTTACAAACAAATTTAGTGCAATAAGATAACTACTACTACACTTAAATTTCTGAACAGGCCAAGTTCATCAATAAAACAAGTGTTTCTTATCTAACATGCTTCTGCTGGCCAACAGAGCAGGGTTAGGGCATTGCCAAGACATCAGGTCTAGTAGCAATGACCAAGAACTGGGACAATGTCTTTCTTCACAATTGAGTGCTTCTTCACTTCTATAGCTGGTAGACTGATGATTCACTTTCTTCTGTCCCACTAACTCAATACAAGGCCTATTAGCTGGAACTGCCAACTTTGACAAACAACTGATCAACTTACGGTCATGAGACTGCAGCTAATATCCACTACTGATCACCCTGCAAAAACCTTCCCAACGGCATCTAATCTCACTACTGATCACCCTGCAAAAACTAATACAACACAGTTAACGCCTTCTGAGTTTACATTCGTTTAGTAAATATGGTCGATTGGTGGGAAAATATATCCTATAAGATAAATGTAATTACCTGAGAAGGTGGAGGAGTTGTTGGAACCTTAGAAGAAGAAGCTGTTTGAAAAGAATTCAAGCAATAAATTCAATAATTAAATACTAAGATTTTGAAAATACTAATATTAAATAAGTATATACATAGTTCAGGATATTGTAACCTTCCAAATATAACTACTCAATATGTAGTACATACCTTGTGATTGAGGTTTAAGCCATGTACACGTAGTCTTCGTATGCCCTGTTTCACTGCAATTTCCACACTTGCTGATTCGAGATCTTCCTTTCCTTTTATCAGAATTCTCCGTAGCAACAAAACCACACGCACCTATATTAGAACAAAAATTGAGAATTATATTGAGCTTTGGAAACCAAAATTGAGCAAATGGCAGTACCTACCACTCGTAGAATGTATCTCCTCTTCTTTGCTCAAATCGGCTGATCGAGCACATTTTCTCACACGTTTTGGTTTGTACTTGGCCTTATTACACACACATAGCATTGTAGTTATTAAAAAAAATAGAAGTACTAGCAACGCAACATGTTTAAAAATTATAGTTCTTCAATAATATAGATACTTGTATTGGAAAAACTAAAACTGTGAACATAACTAGTTACCCCAATTTTCGATGTAATTTCGGGCGTGGGTTTTGTATGCCCAACAACACCACATTCGCCACAACTTTTCTTCCTTGTCTCATTGTGTCAAGTCTTTTTTGGTCGACCCTTAGGTGCTTACGGGGTGGATCACGATCGATTCTAAGTGGACCGCGATCTCGGTGAGTATCGATGGCTCCTCAACGGGAACTTGAGGATTTTCTTCAGCAGTTGATGGGATCTCTTTTGACATAAGATAAGAATGTAGGAAATCTTTGAACTCTTCACTAGGTTCTTTAGTTTTGGAGGCCTACAAACAAATATTCTTGCAAATCCCCATAAGCTCACTATAACAAATAGCGAAGTTGCTTCATTATGAACATTAATTGAAGTAACAGTAGGAATGACCGTTTTCACATGTCGCGTCCACCTCAATAAAATGCAACTAGAGGGTATTTCAGCGACGTCTTTATTTTTTAAGACGGAAATGATGTGTCGGCATGGAAAACCAAATGACTCAAATAGACCACAAGAACACTTCGTTTTTTTATCAACAACATTGTATTCCACAATAGACTTGCAGTGCTTATACAAATGACGATGCAAAGTGTAGTAACGAATATTGTCACCTTGATGATCCTTCATTGAATCAACAATGTACAATGCCTCTTGCTGCAATTGCATCTTAAACACATTAAAAGCCGCGTGTATAGATGGATGGTTGGCACGATTTTCATACTTTCGGTCGGGTGGGTCACAATTACCGGCTTGGTTGTCGAGTAATAACTTCTTCTTCGTGCTCCGCGATTGTCGGATCTTCTCAACCGCTAGCTCCATTTTTCCATAGAGCTCAACCATTTTTAAACCGGACTTTACATGAAGCCGTATAACGTGAGTTCATGCTTTCACAACGTTGGTTGGTTCTACAACCACCAAAGAATCGCCTTTGAAGATATGCCTCGCCCCACCTCATCCTCTTTTTTGTATATCTTCTTCACCCACTCATGGTCATGGACACGGTGTGCTTCTAACAAATGTTCCCACATTTGTTCAAACTCTTTTCGAACATTTCATAAACATGAGTGAACAAAAGTCCCTTTGAAACCCGTGAGAACATTGTCAATACAATTTTTTAGAAGCGTGCCAAACACATGCGATGTCTAGCACTAGGTAAGGTAGCTTTAATAGCCTTGCGAATTGCATGATCACCATCTGTTATGACCGACTTAGGTGCCTTACCGCCCTATCGCCGTAAGAAAACGCTCTAACGCCCAAATGTAAAAGCTGCTCGACTCACTAGTCATAAACCGCAAAACCAAATACAATAGTTTGTCTATGATTGTTCACTCAAAGAAATACGACAATTGGCATTTTGTATTGATTTGTCGGTATGTTGAATCAAACAATAACACATCACCAAAACAGTAATCTGACGTAGAGGCGTCGAATCGCCTGAACAATTTGACCAATTGGCTAAGTTCATTCAAATTTCATATGAGTAGTAAAATTCTGGATCAATCTTCGACTTGTTTTTCATGCAGGAAACAAGTGTGCTAGCATCTCCATTCATATAATAAATTTTTCTCATCCCGGTCATATAATTATACAAATCCTTTCTTATGTAACCAACTGTACAAAAAAGCAAAACTTTATAAACAAGGAAATCCATCACTTGACATTGTCTAATGCCCACATCAATTAGACTCTTTGCCAAAGTCGATCTTCACGCCCATCTTTCTATGTGAGCGACCAAATATCGAACTAGGATAAGACACAAGTGGATGAGTG